>NC_059424.1:21371250-22011875 GCF_905220565.1 Melitaea cinxia | reverse complement strand
CCAACTTAGGAGATAGGGTAGTTTTTATCTCAGTTGGACGGATTAAACAAAACTCGCACTAGGCACTCTGTTCTCGGCAATTCGGTTTGCGTCAGATAACGCCAGCCCTATCACGACAGCCTTCAGTTATGCTGCCAATGAACGACTCCAAGAATGCTTACGACAGCGACGTTTCCTTTTCCTAGCGATGTCCATTCCAGACCGATGGTGTAATAACCACTTGTTGTAGTTATTGTGACACTCAGTCAAATACTCTGTTGACTGAAGACTAAGAGGTCTTTGAGAATTTGCTCTGCGTTTGTTTATGTTTTGGCGTATCCACATATATAGACTTTTGATATGGAAATAATAATAAAACCTGATTTCTTGATTTTATTTTGTTTATAAAAATATTTTTAATAGATGTCAAGTTTTTGTATTTTCAATTATTATTCTTCGTTATAATTTCTGTTTTATTATTTATTAGTTATATTTTATTCTTGCTGTGACCGCGACTTCGTTCGCCTTGAATTTAACAAAAAAGTTATTGTTCAGTACGCAGAGTTATATATAAATAAATTTCTTAAATTAAAGTAGCCTAAGTTACTTCTTATTACATCAGTTATCTGCCAGTGAAAGTCCCGTCACAATGGGTCCAGCCGTTTAAGATATTAGCCGAAATAAACAGACAGACAGACAGACAATACACGGTACATATACCAAAATAACATTTTTATGAATGCATTTAGTAAAAAGCGGTTATTTTAATATTACAAACAGACACTCCAATTTTATTTATTTTTATAGATGTTTAGTTTAGCGTATAACTACATAATATCGTTCATAGCCTTTATTTCTTAGTAAAAGGTCGAGTATAAATTCAACAAGCAAACGTTCTAATCTTAGTTTTATTAGTATATATTCAAAGTTCGCGCGACACAAACGGACACGTGTGTGAGCTATGGTTCTGTTTGTTCATGCGTTATTAATATTCATTGAAACAACTGCGTCTACAAGTGACTCTATTATTACTGTATCTGATGCTAGGACCACACTAGCTCCTGTTTATTGTTTTAACAGATTTGTAGAAGGAGGTTCTCACACGAGTGTATTTTATTGTGTGTTACTTCATACATTTATCTTTCCACTGCTGGATATACGCCTTTCTCCATGTAGAATGAGGATTGGAGCTCAATTGATCACGCGGCTCCACGGCGGGTTGACGGATAAATATATATGCTATTAATAATGCTTATTTAATCGACTTCAACTGCGTTGCCAGTGTTTTCATTTTGTTACTTGTCGATGTAAATTAAAGATGTTTTTTTTTTTGTTTCAAAACAAACGCAATAATTAAAGTGCTACGTAGAATAAGTCAAATCTTCCCATTATTAAATCATGATAAAGATAAGCTTCTGATAATGTGAAAATATCGGTATCAAATTCAGACTATACTCGAGCTGTCTACATTAGCAATTTTGTTACGAATGATTCAGTAGTTGAAGAGTTACAAAGAGTATCATACATTTGCATTTATATTCGAAAAAGCGTATTCCTCACCTGATGTTAAGCGATTACCGTAGCTTATAGACGCCTGCAACATCAAAAGCATCGCAAGTACGTTGCCGACCCTACCTCTAATCCCTTCAGCTCTGGTCACCTTATACAACATAGGACACAACACTTTTTGAAATCTGTATTATTTAGCTGTGATCTTCTTTAAGTTCGAGGTATTTTCTAAGTTCTCCAGATTTTGAGCAGGATATTTCCTCAGTGAACCCAGAGTGTCATTAAAGCTACATCATACGGCACTTTTAATTCAGTATTCGAATGGCTTTGTTCCGGTAATAATGGCTTTAAGCTTATTTTATTGATAGTCTATGCAGGGCGTTACTGTTAGAACTAATTATTGCAAATAGGACTGCTATATCGTAATATAATATTGAGCTTACATATTAGTTCCCGCGCCGTGTGTTACTTTAAGTTAACTAGGCGCATATTAAAACAAATAATGTTTGTTTGTCTGTTGGTCTGTCCTCTTGTTAGTTTAAACGGAGAAACTTTTCTGACGATTTTTGGTGAAGAATAATAATCCTTGTCAAGGTAAAGGACAAACGTCTCTGCTCTAAGAGAGTGATAGGTATCACTTCTCAGGGAATTGTGATAATTAGACTTTGTGAATTTATAAAGGCCTCTATAGTTAACCCGTCATTTTGAAAGAGAACCCGCTCTTTTAATAATTTTTCGTTACACGACAACACGAACGATGATAAAATATAGGTTTTGTAAATAGCAATGTCTATTTTTTATTTAATAATTACAAATTTAAAGCTCATAAAAAACAAGCTCGCCGAAAATAACATGGAATAAAATATGATCTTGCCATATATTAATTATCGTGAACAAATTTACCACTTACTAAAAAAGTTTTTGTTACAAATAGATAACTAAGTGTCGGTTACTGGAATCATTGATGTTACAACGGGCTTACAATCATTGATGTTTATTTTGTGATTAAATAATGAAGTAACCTTGGTTCAGAGGATACCTAAATGTACCCGTCGATCCATCCCACTACAAATTGACGGAGTTTTGTCTTATAAACTTTAAATAGGTAGTTGTCAAAATTGACGACTATATAACTGAGCATACAATCTAATCTCCCGTACTTATACTTCTTAACGTTCGCGATCATGATTTAGCCTGTAACATCCCGCTGCTGGGCATAGGCCTTTCTTCTTGTATGTAAATGAATTTTGACTAGCCCGTCGGCGCAGTTTGTAGTTGCCCTACGTGCTTTCCGAGGTACGGCGGGGAGTCCCACGAGGATAGACATTCAAACCGGAAAGAAATATTTGTATAAACATAATTATAAATATTGGTACTAAGGTAACTAAACCGCGAGGACGAGGAAGACCCCGAACACCCAGAGACTACCAGGAACGAGTTGCTTGGAGCCACATGATACGGGGGGCCGACCTCAAAGGAAATGGCAATGAGCCAGGCAAAGAAGAAAACAATTTTCAATGTTGGTGTTTTAGGCGCCTACACGCATCACTACCCAGAGCGGTTGTTATACTTTTTAATACTGCGTCGCAAATAGAGCAGGTCTAAAGAAATGATCCAACAATAGTATTTGTTACGTATTTGAACAAATAAGAGGCATACAATAGACTACAACTATGAGTGACATTGAGGACACCGTCAACCTACCCAAGTTTATACAAACATTGTAATATTAAAAAAAAACAATTTTGCCAGCATTGAAATCTGTCTCTACTGCCCGTATGATGATTATTAATTTGGCGCACTAATAACATGTGACATTTATGTGTTATATCTATAAATAATTCTTTACCGTTTTCAAGATTTATAAAATCAAAATTAAAAACAGCTTTATTCAAATAGGCTTGAAAAGCACCTTCAAATCGTCTTCTCACATAAATCAAAATTTTATTTATCGTTTTAAGTTAAGCTACGATTTATTCGGAATGGAGATTCTGACTAGCCCGTTGGCACAGTTTCTAGTGACCCTGCTTTCTGCTCCGGGGTTTGTGGGTTCGATTCCCACCCTGAGTCTGGGTGTAATATATTCTTTATATGTATTTCTTTGACGCCGCGTTGGCGCAACGATTACAGCCATGGATAGTATCTGTTACGCTGGCGGTTGCGGGTTCGATCCCCGAACATGACAAACATTTGTATTGGCCATACAGGTGTTTGCCGTGGTCTGGGTATTTGTGCAGTCCTTGTGGATCTCCCCACCCTGCCTCGGAGAGCACGTTAAGCCGTCAGTCCCGGTTGTTATCATGTACACCTGATAGCAGTCGTTACTCATAGTAGGGAATATATCCGCCAATCCGCAGTGGAGCAGCATAGTGGCAGCAGCTCCGATCTTTCTGTTACATGAATAATGAGGCCTATGCCCAGCAGTGGGATGTTACAGGCTGAAGTGAGCATTATATCAAGAAACTAATCGTCAACAATCTCCAGCACAAAATTGAATATGATGTTGACCGTTGGGTTCCTGACGGGCCAACATAAAGTTTGATGTACAAGTAGTCCGACAAAGTTTTTTATTGTACTGCCTAGAAGTACAGTTATCCTACTAGTATTATTAATAGGAAAATTTTTGAGGATGGACGCATGTATGTATGTATGTATGTATGTATGTTACTGATCCACGCAAAAACTACTGAACCAATTTTATTGAAACTTGGTACGTAGATAGCTGGGGATATAAAATAGCACATAGGATTTTTATCCCGACATTCCCATGGGATCGGAGGACCGCGTGGCACACCTAATTATTTAATAAATGGTTGTACTACAATCGCATCGAAGTCTCCTTGTAATAACATGTAACAACACGCAATGTCGTATTCATTAAAGTTAAAAGTATCAATCAGGCTTTAATTAGTATTACACTGTACATTTATCGGTACTAAATATTGTGACGTATTCAGAAAAAAAAACAGTGAAATCTCCATAATTGAGATAAAAATTCTCGAGTAATGTTTATTATCTTCTCCATTCTGAAATATATTTTAAAACAATTTATTTTTAAATGTATATATTTTTGTAAATAGACAGACTTTTTATCTAAACAAATAAATAAAATTGAATTGTCTATTTGTAATATTAAAATAACCACTTTTTACTAAATGTATATGGATGTATACACGGTACATATACCAAAATAGCATTTTTTACAATTTTTGTCTGTCTGTCTGTCTATTTGTTCCGGCTAATCTCTGAAACGACTAGACCGATTTTGACAGGACTTTCACTGGCAGATACCTGATGTAGTAAAGAGTAACATAGGCTACTTTTGTTTTAGAATCTATTTTTTTATAGCTCTGCGAACTAAACAATAACTTTTTTGTTGAATTTCACGCAGACGAAGTCGCGGGCACACCTAGTCAGAATAAATAAAATAATATTGTGATTAATCGCAATTGACGACTGTGCAAGATGCTGTTACATTAAAATTATAGTTAGGCTGACGTTCCACTAGAAACGTGCGTTAAAACTAGTTATTTGACATATGCTAATAGCTTTTATTTTGCAAATATGATTGCTATTAACTATAGTTAGTAGTAGCACATCTCCTATTTTTTTGCAGTCCGTACTTTCCTTAACTATTTTACAGTTTACACAACATTATTTGGCTTCTATCATCGTCATCATTATTTCAGCCTATCGCAGTCCACAGCTGGACATAAGCCTCCACAAGTTTGCGCCAAAAATGGCGTGAACTCATGTGTTTTGCCCATAGTCACCACACTTTTAAGTTTCAAGGTGGTATTATTCTCTAGTCGCCTCTTATGACACCCACGGGAAGAGAGCAGCTATATTCTTTACTGCCGTAACCACACAGCATAATTGGACATCCATACTAATAAATAAAAAAACTAAATTATCCTTAAAGTGGCAAGAAAATCTAAACAAAGTTATGAACAAAAAAATATGACATTGCCTTAAGGTGTGTGACTGAAGTGATCCGGTCAGTCCTAGATTCTCTGAAGAGATGTCATATCGACTGGCGATATATGGTGCTGAGATGTATGTACGACGCAGCAACGATGACCATCACTATCCAAGATCAGGGAGAACACACCTAAGGAGATCGGGTCCTTATAATATCACCCAAACCGTTTACCGCTGATCCGAATGAAATGGTGAGCTGAATCTCTTACTTTCGTTGTGCCGACGCTATGGTCATCTTTGCGGAGACGTTGGATGAGCTAAGCCGAAACGAAAGTTTTTTATCAACAAAGTCATACCGAGATCGCTATCAGTCGATATTACCCTTCTCGAAGTTGCTTAGTCTACCTAGGACATATCATTTAACGAAACAATTTCGTCGAGTCTTCACTTCGAAGATTCAATGTAAAAGTCTTCAAGCAATGCGTCCTACCTGTTTTAACATTCGATACTGAGACGTCGACCCATGAGTTTAAAGTCGTTTACCGTGAAATGGAATGGACTATGCTTGGAGTCTCTCTCATATAGTAAATAAAATCTCATTAGATTAGAATGATCCGCGAGAAAATGAAACCGACATAGTCCACAAAATTAGCAAGTTGAACCTGCGTCGCAGGACCGATAGCCGCTGGAGCAGACGTGTCCTGAATTAGAGACCTCGTGTTTAGGACATCCTCCAGCCCGCTGGACCGACGATTGACGTAAGACTGTTGAATGAGAATTGCGGGAAACAACCCGGAATGTTTGGCCCGATCTTAGAAGGCCTATATCCAGTAGCCAACTGCGATAGGTTGAAGTGATAAAGTGTAAGTTTGACACATAAAGCTTAGCAACGTACTCAGGTGGAAAGGCAGCCGAAAACTCACTGCGTTCTTAGCTAGCTGCGTCATCAGAACAATATTTGTAAGCTGTATCATAATTGGCTGCGTTAACTTATTGACTGTATAATCATTGAGTTAGTTAATACCATTATTCGGTAGCTTTTTCCAGTCGAGTGCAAACACTGAATTGGCGATCATCGAGCGTTCATCAATAGCCATCAGTCGACCCGAGTGCTTTGTGCTAAACACTTGTCATCGGAAACCTGTGATTGCATCGTAGAATATATAATATATAGAATGGATAACTATGGTTTCGTTAATGATGAGGTGAAGACGGAGACGATGGATGTCGGGAACGTAGCTGTGTATACAACTACATTAGCGAATTTTTCAACTTTCCCTGCGCACGCGACCAGTTCGCTGACCTATTTAGACACGTGAGTTTTTTTTTTTTTTTTGTTAGATTGTTTCAATGCTTCGTTGTGTTTCATTTACTGTGTGGGTTTTTTTCAAATGTTTTTACGGGTTAAACGTACTTTGTACTCACATTCATTTTGTGTCTGTGGGTTTATCTGTTTCGGAAACATTACGGCTTTTTGAATGTCTCTGTTGCTTAATGATTGTAGACAGAAGTGATATTTTGAGATGAACAATAAGACTTACGTGATTAAGGGCATGTTTTAGAAGTGTTGAATAGTGTTTGTCCTGCAGATAATCTTTGAATGGTCTTAAACAGTAGGCGGTCATCATCATTTCAGCCTATCACAGTCCACTGCTGGACATAGGCCTCCACAAGTTCGCGCCAAAAATAGTGCGAAATCATGTGTGTTGCCCATAGTCACCACGCTGGGCAGGCGGATTGGTGACCGCAGGGCTGGCTTTGTCACACCGAAGACGCTGATCCCCATCTTCGGCCTGTGTATTTCAAAGCCAGCAGTTAGATGGTTATCCCGCCATCGGTTGGCTTTATAAGTTCCAAGGTGGTAGTGAAACTGTGTTATCCCTTAGTCGCCTCTTACGACACTCACGGGAAGAGAGGGGCTAGCTATAATTCTTTACTACCGTAGCCACACAGGAGCAGACGGTAGAACAGGCCATTAGGACTTATTTATCCTATAATTAATAAAATAGAACTTGTAGATTCATAATTGCTAAAATTGTAAAAGATAAAAATGAAAAAAAAAAATTATGTGGTGTCATGGGACACCAGGTAGGAACGAAGTTCCTTCGGATAGTATAGAAGCAACACAATTTGAAAAAAAAATGTAGAATTTTATATATATTTTCTAGTTCTGAATATTTTTATTTATTTTGTTGATTGGTTTTTAATTAAGTACATAAAAGTATTTAGGAAATTTAGTATTTTAGATAATAACAAATACCGTAAAATAAAATAAATCAAAGAAAATAATAATAATAATAATTCAAACTATTAAGTAAAATAAAAAAACATGTATTTATTTATTTTTGTCGACAGTATAAAATTACATAAATAATTTAAAAAAGTTTACTAGTAATATTTTAGTTTTACAAACGTCATATTATACAGTCGTGTGACTGATATTACGTCACTTCCGTTATATATTTTTCTTACGGTTTTAGTATCACATTTTTTTCAATTCGGTCGCCCAGCCAAATGTCAAGCCTGCCGTAAGGAGCTTCGATCCAAAAACATTTGGAAACCTCGATCGGTTAATCAAGAGCGTTAACGGCAAGCAGTAAAATAGGCCCTAAGAATAGATACTGTATCTTATGTGGTTATATATAAGTATAGTTTATCTATGTTAAAATTAATAGAAGAACACGGTCGAAAGCCTACTCGTGCAAGACGCGATACAATATAGCATATGAAATGACTTTGTTAATAATTAGCCTTTTCATGTAAAATATGGCTTATTAAAAGTAACTCTTAAGGTTAACGCAAATGTTAACAAACGAATAAAAAACATTGTTATTAATGTATATGTGTATATATAAAATCGCCGACATGTGCGCGCATAACTACTAACGACTGCGTCAAATAATATAATTCATTTTTTTTTATTTGAAAAAAAAAACGATGTATTCACCAAAATAAAACTATTTAACGAGATCTTTGAATAAATTAGTGTTATTTTATCTTTTATCATACAATAAATACCTATTTATATGGCAATTAAAAATAATTATTCTAAACTTCGTATATCTGATTTGCGTCAACCGAAGCGGAGACAATCGATTTATAGATGAATTTATAATTTACATTGTATTCTTTTTTATAGTCATTATAATAACGTAAAGTTACTAAATATACGTTTCTGTCGCTTCAGCCTGTAATATCCCACTGTTGGGCATAGGCCTCTTTCCCCATGTAGGAGAAGGTTCAGAGCTTAATCCACCACTCTGCTCCAATGCGGGTTGGCGGATATATTCCCTACTACGTTTTCTGTAACAAAGTGTTATTTCTTATATTTAAAGGTTATTAACTAACTTTTCTTCTATCTGTTGAGACTCCACTATAATGAAGTAAAACTTTTTTACGCACGCTTGACTTAGCATGTAAGCTGGTGAATGCGTGACGTGAGCGTTACGAATACGTTATCGGGCGAGGCGAACGGAGCAAGTGAGAGAGGTGCGAGCACACATTCTCTCTTTCTCTCATAGCGTTTCGTGTATCTAAGACACAGAGCAGACCTATTGTGCAGGCCTATTGCTAAACAAGTTTTACTTCAGTCGTATGGTCTAAAGCACACTCGTTTTTTTTTTATTCTTTCAAAAGATAGAAGAAAAGAGAAGTTTGACTTACGCATAAGTTACAGATTTACCAGCAGGATGTAAAATTTATACTTAGGTCATATTTTACCGTAAATAATTGCGTTCACAGGTATCCGACATTTTTGATCCAAAAAGTTTGCTTTTTCAATGAAAGAAAAAACTGGATCTCCGAACTGTAACTTGTATTATACAGCTTGCAAGACGATGTAACACGTTATGTGGACGTGTTAAATACGAGACGAAGGGAGAGAGACATAAATCCTATATGTATCCATTTATTATGTGTTTATATAATAAGCAAGTATGTTTATGAGTATATATTTATATTTCAATTTATTCAATATAATTATGTAATAGATCAAATAAACGTACTTATTATGCAGTATACTTTTTTGTGTTGTTCATATCGCACTTTTTTCCTTTATTAGTATGTATTGTTTTGCAATATTTTATATAATCCATAGATTTCTATGTTTTTGAATGGATCCATGTGTATGTGTATTTCTGTCAGAATGCCGCCAAAATGAAAATTAATTACAAAACATAGGGTGGTCCTGAAAACCAGTGTTAGGACTAACAGTCCTAACTTAAACTGAGGTCACACCTTTTTGTGAGGCATGCTGCGAACTTATATAAATGAAGTATTAGTTATATACTTTTAATCGATAAGTTTATGTTGTATCTCTTTTTTGTTTTGTTTTACGTTTGCATCCTCTTTGTATTTAGTCCTTGTTGTAAATTATGTACTATGTGTTTTCTTTTTATATAATTTTAACCTGATGCAGTGTGTTTTCACAACACGGCGACCATACGGACGCTGTAGGAGGCGACGCCACGGCCGGACAGACGAGCAAATGCCGGCCGTGGAGTTGGAGGTCGAGCGCCAGCTGTACGAGGTGTACCGCGCTTCCAAGCGTGAATTACAGCTGGCCATCGTCAGGGCCAAGTCGCAGGCCTTCGGCGAAGCCCTGGCGAGCCTCGACAGGGATCCGTGGGGGCGTCCGTACAAGGCTGCACGGAAAAACTTCCGGCACCAGGCGCCCCCAGTCGCCGAGTCGTTGGACCCCGTGGTCCTGGACAGGGTGTTGGATGGGCTTTTCCCCGCAAGAGACCCCAATCACACCCCTCCGCTGATGGTTGACTCCCCACTTATCGAGGAGACAGATGAGGCTTCCATCCCGCCTGTGTCGGAGGCGGAAATGGAGGTCGCGGTCCGCCGACTGCGCGGAAAAAGGACGGCACCTGGTCCGGATGGTATCCCGGGCCGGGTGCTGGGAATTGCCCTCCAGGAGATGGGTGGTCGGCTTCGGGAGTTGTTCAGCGCTTGCCTCGCGTCTGGACGATTCCCGAAGCCGTGGAAGGAGGGACGGCTGTGCCTGTTGCGGAAGGAGGGGCGACCCGTCGACTCGCCCTCCGCATACAGGCCCATCGTCCTACTGGATGACACGGGCAAACTCCTGGAGAGAGTCGTGGCTTCCCGTGTCGTCCGGCACCTGGAAGAAACTGGGCCCGGGTTATTCGAGGCCCAATACGGGTTCAGAGCGGGACGGTCCACAGTAGACGCCCTGCTCTGGCTCAAAGGATGGACGCAGGCGGCCGTCCGCGAGGGGGAGAAGGCGTTGGCTGTCTCGCTCGACATTGCCAACGCCTTTAACAGCCTCCCGCACGCGACAATACAGGAGGCACTCCGCCACCACCGGGTGCCCCTGTATCTGCGGAGGCTGTTGGGTGACTACCTCCAGGGTCGCGAGGTCCTGGTGCCGGGGCGTGACGGCCTTATTCGACGTCACGTCTCATGCGGAGTTCCACAGGGGTCAGTGCTGGGACCACTCCTGTGGAACGTCAGCTACGACTGGGTGCTTCGGGGCACGCTGCCTGCAAGCGTGCGGGTGTCGTGCTACGCCGATGACACCCTAGTCGTGGCCAAAGGAAGGGACCTCGCGGAGGTGATACGGTCGGCCACGGCCGGCACAACACTTGTGGTCGGCCGTATACGAGCCCTGGGGCTTGAAGTCGCCCTGAGTAAGTCCGAAGCTCTGCTGTTCCACGGGCCTCGAGGGGGACCCCGTCCAGGTACACAGGTTACTCTGGATGGGGTCCAGGTCCGGGTTGGGGCCCAGATGAGGTACCTGGGTCTCACCCTGGACGGGAGGTGGGCTTTCGGGGCTCATTTTAACCAGCTAGCCCCGAGAGTCGTGAGAGCCGCCGCTTCACTGGGGAGGCTGCTGCCGAACGTGGGTGGTCCGAGTGCCCATTGCCGTCGGCTGTACTCCGGAGTCATCCGGAGTATGGCCATGTACGGGGCACCTGTCTGGGCGGACGCCCTCGGTCGCAGCAACAAGACCCTGCTGCGACGTCCGCAGCGGGTCATCGCGACGAGGGCGATACGCAGTTACCGGACGGTGTCCTGGACGGCGGCGTGCGTGCTGGCTGGCGATCCCCCCTGGGAATTACAGGCGGAGATCCTCGCCGAAATTTACCACTTCGTGGCGGCGAGGAGATCCCGGGGGGAGCCCCCAACGTTGGAGGAGGTCGCACGCATGCGGAGGCAGGCGCAGGACACCCTGTTGCGACGGTGGACGGAGGACCTGGCCCCACCGGTCCCCGGGCAGTGGACGGTGGACGCGATCAGGCCGGTTCTTCAAAAGTGGGTGAGGCGGCGGTTCGGGCCGCTGACCTTCCGTTTGGTGCAGGTATTTTCCGGACACGGGTGCTTCGGCAAGTACCTGCACCAAATCGCGAGACGGGAGGCGACTCCAGCCTGCCACGAGTGTGGGGCACCAGAGGATACGGCGCTCCACACGCTGGAGGTGTGCGCCGCGTGGGAGTCACAGCGGCGCGCGCTTTCGGCGGTCCTCGGACGGGATCTCTCACTGCCGAGCGTCGTAAAAGCCATGCTCGACAGTGAGAGATCGTGGCAGGCGGCGGTCTCCTTCTGCGAAGAGGTAATGACGCAGAAGGAGACCGCGGAGCGGGCCAGGGAGAATGACGTCTCCGCTGACCCACTCCGGCGCAGACGTACGGGGGCAAGGAGGAGACGGTTTGCCCATCTCCTCCCCCCCTCGTAATAGTGGGGTCGCCGGCCGATAGTCGGGGGACTTCGGCCGGCCGGGCGACACGGCCCCACACTTCTAAGGGGTGGCCTTGTTGTGAGCGAGGCCACCCAACCATTGTGCCGGGGCCCGGAGGCTTTATCCGGGCCTACCGCCGGGGTGAGATGGCGAATGCTAACGCGACCCCATCTCGCCCCACCCAGGCGGACGACTGCTCACACGTGGTGGTTTTTAGTCAGTAGGAGTCTGACATAACCCTCTGGCGCCCCCGTGCTGGAGGGTATCCATGATGGATTTTCCCCACGTAAAAAAAAAAAAAAAAAAGTGTGTTTTCACAAATAAATTTATTTATTATTATTATTATTATTATTATAAATGAAACAGTTTGACATAATTAAATACGACGTGGGTGCATATTTATCTGTGTTAACTGAGCCGTTGTCTGATCCAGCGGAATTGTTAATATGGTCATACATTGTGAATGATGCTTTTGCCATTTTTAGGTATAATGTAGTTGAGTTTGATAAACAAAAAGAAAAATAGTTCATAAGCTTTCGTTTGTTGGATACCGTTATTCGTCTGATGGCTTTAGCCTTAACTAAACAGAGACCTAGTATTGCACGTTTTTGCAACAGTTAGGGTGCGTTTTAACTTTTTTGCAGTGTATGATATGCAGTGTAACTATAACTGATATCAGTCGCGTAACAGGTGCGGGGGGGGGGGGGGGGGATCATGCCCGGGCGATACTCACAAAGGGGCGCCAAACAAAAAATTGCTGGACAAATATGGTTTTTCGGATGGGAGTGGGGGGCTAAAAAGTTATTGTGCCCCGGGCTCGGGTTAACCTCGCTACGTCACTGACCGATATGCAGATAAAAAATAAATAAAAAATTGTAAATATGTATGAATGTTTTGTGTTCAGTATTAGACAACTGGTACCTAAGTACTTCTTCTTCTGCTTGATATCGTTATCCCAGCTTTAACTGCCAGTCTATCTTAATATTGTATTAAAACTAATAGCGTGCAATTGTCTGTTTGCAGTTCCGACTATCACTCGGACGGCTTTTACTATGAGTATAAATTACCATTCAATTATTATCATTTTAATACAAATGGTCGTTTGAACTAAATAAATAAGTACTATACGACTATGACAGTACCGTCTTAGTACGAGTACTTTGCCGGCCGCGCGCTCCGCGCGCGCGCCTCTGCACTACTTATTTTGAATGCAAGATAGGTAATAGGTAATGGATAGATAATAATGCATATAAGTTGAGGAATGGTCTAATTTTGGTATGTAAAATGTTTTGGTGATAGAAATTCGTTGTAGTTAAAGTGTAAAACAAATCGTAATGTATCTGTGAACTGCTGGACAATTTTTGTATTTTTACCCACATAATATGTTGATAGTTTCTCATGTAAGTGACTGTGTGTTTTCAATGAGAAAATAAATATTCTTTAAACCTAAGTATAAATTCTTATTGTTATCTAACAATCTATATACAAATACCTAAATAATGAAACTCAAGGCTCCTTCACTGGCCATTAGGAAATTGTAAGACCTGTGTCGGGGATCCAGAAACACAAACACAAACGCCCAGGTTACGAGAAATATCTGTATGGACTTTTTTATGTGCGCGGATTGATCCCCAGATAAAAATAGTTTTTTTAAAGAATAACTGTGTTCAGATACATCTGTGCGGAATATACATTCGCTTCAGCCTGTAATATCCCACTACTGGGCCTCTTTTCCCATGTAGGAGAATGATCAGAGCTTAATCCACCACGCTGCTCCAATGCGGGTTGGCGGATATATTCCCTACTATGAGTAACGATCGCTATCAGGTGTACATGATAACAACAGGGACCGACGGCTTAACGTGCTCTGCGAGGCACGGTGGTGAGACCCACAACGACAGACATCCAAACCGGAAAGAAATATTTGGACAAATACAAACATCCATCCCGAGCGGGAATCAAATCAATTTAGATGTAACTCGAAAAGTACTTATTACAATTACTGCAATTAAATTTAAATGATACGCACCACCTTTCGATTAAAACAAAAATCATCGATTTAGTCCACCCAGTCAAAAGTTCTGAGGTAGCTAGCATACATGAAAAAAAATCGAATTACTTAAGAACGCCCTCCTTTTTTGAAAGTTGGTTTAAACATAATTATGCTTTGCCTTAATCAAGCAATAACATTATTTTGTATATTAAATATTTGTTGCAATTATTGTTACAAAGTTGGGTTCAATAATTTTAACCGACTTCAAGAAAGGAGGAGGTTACTCAATTCGACCGTATATATTATATATTTAATGTATGTTCGGGGATAACTTCGTCGTTTATGAACCGATTTTGATAATTCCTTTTTTCTTGGAAAGGAGATATCCCTGGTGTGGTACCATGATAAGGAAACTAGGATCTGATGATGGAATCCCAGGGAAATCGAGGGAAACTCGAAAATCCGCATACATTTTTACTGGGTGTACCGATTGTGATAATTTTTTAATTTAATCCAAAGCTGATTTATCATGTGGTCACATTTAAATTTCATCGAGATCTCATTTCAACTTTTGGAGTATGGATCTTTGATAATGCGTATTTACTTGACTAATTTTTCGTCTATCTACGTTTTATTACTTGTCGATATAATTGAAGTCGTTTTTTTTTCGTTTGCCAGCAAACACAACTATATACATTGAAGTCGATACAATTTAAAAAATGTTAAATATAAAATTTATCTTTTATTTTAATTAAATCTTTTTTATTTATTTATAAGTACACCAGTAAATAGTTACGCACTGTCTTGAATAACGTTAAATATAATAAAAATGGGACTTTTGAATTAATATAACATGGCAGTTTTAGCTCTATGCGCCACCTATATTTTTATACAGTAACTTTGAGACCAGTACTAGCAATGTATAACTATTACATAAATGTGACGTGAGAAATAAAGAAAGTACTCCACAACAGGTGGCAGTACTAGTAATAAACTCGCGCTCTAATATTTCTGAATTGTTCGTCACTCTCAACTAATACATTCTCATGAAGTAAATTTTTATCATTCAATACGTACAATAAAATAACTTTAATTTAATTCCTGGTAATCACGTACAATCCCGGCGAGAAATTTATGGGGTTGGGGGTGGGGGTGGGACGGAGTGTGGGTTTTTTTCCCCCCCGGGCAACTATTTTCATGTAAATCCCGTTGTTACATAGATATCGTGGTTGAAGTTTTGAGGTTCAATTTTTAAATAGGAAAAAATTAACTTACCTCCTTTAAGGTTAGAGTAACGCTTGGCTCCGGCGCTGCGTTAAGTGCAGCCCTTCCGCCTTGCGTGCGAAAGCACGCTCACTCATGCTCCGTTCCGCATTCGTTCGCGCGCTTTCGCACGGTGGGCGAGGGCTGCATCCCTCCGCGCCTCCGGCTTAAAAAAACACTCTAGGGGTAGGGCAGACCAAAACCACGTAAACAGTGGGGTGCTCCGATTCGGTTTTGGGTATTTTTCGAATTTCTATACCTATATTCTAGCACGCAATGTTACTAATTTTATTAAAATATTATGTCTGACGCGTTATTTTGTTTATAAGTGTCTATTTGTCAGTCGTTAAAGGTCAGTTCGTATCGTATTTTGATCTTGCAGTAAAGATCGTTTTTACGTAAGTTTGATCGAAAATAACGCGTGATAGTCGCAGTACGGAGCATGAGTACACTTACCGCAGCACTGGAATTAAGGTAGAGTCAGAAATAACAAAAGTTTAACCTCCGATAAAAAATCTAACTGTATTGTACACAATAGCCTAATTACCCACTAATAATAAAGAAAAGAATAAATAATGGCAAGATGTTGTCTTGACGTGTGTCGTACATTCTAGCAACACTTTTCCTTTTATGTTGCATTTAAAAAATACAGCCGTAACGCGCCTTTTTTAAAATTGTCATATAAATAAAATTTATTTTAATAGTATTTTTTAGTAAATTTAATAGTTAAATAATAAAAGTGCAAGGAGAAAGCGATGGAGATGAGGAGGAGAGATCAGCGAAGTCCATATCCAGTAAAAAAAAAGCATTATGACTCAAACTATCGATAACTATAAGCCATTGTAACACCATACATTAAAAACGGATACATAAGACAATATCCCGATAAAAGCTCTAATGGGGAGTTTGTAGTTTATGTAGAACATATAGATAAGGAAATAAAACTTGGTAACATGAATCCTTTGAACCTCTCCAAATATTTCAGAAATATCAAGGGGGTTCATGAGCGAGCACGAATTAATGCAAATAAAATTAAAATATCTTTTAAACAGGCAACTTTGGCCAACAATTTCCTGAAATCCCTATGGTTATTAACCGACTTCCAAAAAAGGAGGAGGTTCTCAATTCGACTGTATTTTTTTTTTTTTTTTTTTTTTTTTTTATGTATGTTACATCAGAACTTTTGACCGCGTAGACCGATTTCGACAAATTTTGTTTTAATCGAAAGGTGGTGTGTGCCAATTGGTCCCATTTAAATTTATTTGAGATCTAACAACTACTTTTCGAGTTATATCTAATAATGCGTTTTTACTTGACGCTTTTTTCGTCGACCTACGTTGTATTATACCGCATAACTTTCTACTGGATGTACCGATTTTGATAATTCTTTTTTTGTTGGAAAGGAGATATCCCTAGTTTAGTACCATGATAAGGAAACCAGGATCTGATGATGGGATTCCAAATAAATCGAGGGAAACTCTCGAAAATCCGCAATAACTTTTTACTGGGTGTACCGATTTTGATAATTTTTAATTTAATCGAAAGCTGATGTTTATCATGTGGTCACATATAAATTTTATTGAGATCTGATAACTTCTTTTTGAGTAATCTTTGATAACGCGTAGTTACTTGACTATTTTTTCGTCGATCTACGTTGTATTACTCGTCGATGTAATTGAAGTCGGTTTTTTTTTTAGAACATAATTTAAGAGCATATATACCTGCATCCTCTGTGGAAAGGGTAGGCGTTATTAGGTATATTCCTAAAGAAATAGGAAACAAAGAATTGTTTGAAAAAATTTGCTGTGATAGAGACATTGTTGGAAAACACAGATTTGTGAAGCGCGAAAAAGAAAATTTAATCCCATTGTCAACCATAACAATAACATTTTCAGGTACTTCTCTACCTGAATATATTTTATTTATTTATTTATGTACTTTATTGCACTAAAAATAATTTATTAGACGGATGGAGATATAAAGTACATACTTATATCCCTCCGGTATTACAATGTTTTAAACGCTTAAAATTCAATCACTCAGCTAAAATATGTCGTGGTGAACAGCTTTGTTCTAAATGCTCTAAAATCATTCATATAAAGATTGTATTTCTGAAACGTTAAAGTGTACTAATTGCTCTGGAAATCATCTAGCTATTTCAAAAGTTTGTCCAACAAAAGCAGCTAGAATATTAAAAAATAGGAAATCTTATGTAATGGCTACTATAAATATTGTTAATTTTCTAGCTCTTCCCAAGAATAGCATACAGAAATAGACAGGAAAAGTTGACAATATGGTATGGTATGGTAAGATGGGCTGGTTTCTGCAACTCAACAACATTCCGTCTATTTTGCGTGTGTGGGAATATCTTTTTCACTCCTGCCACCCAAGCTCCTCCAGAAATTCGGAAATCTTTTTGGCTTTTTAAGATCTCCGGAAGTGTCTCCAAGATGTTGTGCCTGACCGTGTCCACTAAGTTGTAACGTGTAAGTTGACAGTAATAAAAATAAAGAATTAGCTCGTACCACCAAAAACAGATAACTTTAATATCTCAGATATTTTAAATAATACAAAAGTCATGAATTCGATAATAAAAACATTAGTAGCATTAGGAAATTCTGAATCAATTAAGACCACATCTCATATTAAGGAAATTTTTATTAAAAACTTATCTGAATAATGGATAGTTTAAAACTAGTACAACATAATAGACAAAGTATTAAGTATTAATACTAAAAAACCTTTGTTACAAACACTTTTATTTGATAATGAAATAGATATATGTTTATTAAATGAAACATGGTTAAAAAGTTCCCAGTCACACTTACATGCCTGGGTATGATTTTATTTTTAAAAATGCTGAAAATGAACATGGTGGTGTAGTCTTTTTAATTAAAAGTTCTATGAAATATGTCCAACTTTCAACTTCAAATTTCCAAGATCTTCAAACAATTGCCATTTATGTTGATACAAAAGTCGGCCCTCTAACTATTCTATGTGTATATTGTCCACCTAAAAATAAAATTAATATTTCTAAATTAAAAAATATTATAACCAGTCTCCCTAAACCATATATAATATCAGGTGATTTCAATGCGCATCATGTAGCATTTGGATGCACTTTAACTAAAACAAGGGGTAAAAATCTATACGATTTGATAGATGAGATAAATTTGTGTATTCTTAATACTGGTAATGCCACTACCGTACGTAGGCCATAGGCCAAATGACAAAATATCTGCCATTGATGTTACTTTAGTTAGTCCAGAGTTAGCACCCATATGCGACTGGTATGTTGGTGAGGATCCATAATTTATCATTCCCCAATATTTACTAATATAATTGCATCTCCAAATACTTATGTGACTAATAATAATGTAAATAAATATATGTATAATAAAGCTAACTGGGAAAAATACTATTTTCTCTCAGAAAGTCATTTCAATAATTTTAAGATAACCAATGAAGATCCTGTAGGATCTTACAACAAATTTTGTAATATCCTAAATAATTTTAAAGAGGAGTATTCCCAAACTGAAATATGGCACAAAAAAGAGAGATAATAAAGCACCTTCTCCTTGGTGGAATGAAATTTGTGCAAAGGCTGTAAAGGATTGTAAATTAGCTTTGTGTATTTACCGCCAGAATTTGAATATGAAAAATTATCTTAACTATAAAGAAAATGGAAGCTAAGAAAAAGAGGATTATTAGACGAAAAAAAGAAAAGTTGGAAAAATTTATGCACTTCATATAATAGATACACTCCCATTAGCAATATATGGAACTTTATAAAAAGATTTAAAATAGGTGCTAACAGTAGACATGATAGTTTTATATCAGACTTTTTTGATAAATATACAAAGACTAAAGTTTAAAATAATACTTGTTTAGATAATTTATTTGATAAAACAAAGAAGATAAAAATAATGAATTTCTTCTAAACTAATTTAGTTGGGATGAATTTAAGTGCTTTACTGTCAAGGAAAGATTCAAAACCTGGTTTGGATGACTTTCCATATTTAATTATTAAAAAGTTAAAGAAAAATATATATGTACAATATTTTATGGTCTTTTCAAATTGTTTCTGAATTGTGGAAAACATAATGTATTTTTCGAACTAAAAAACCAATTCAATATCATAACTCTTATCGACCTATCTCTCTCACTTCTTGCGTAGGGAAAATATTTGAACACATGATTAAAGTAAGGTTGGATTATGTTGTAGTAACAAATTCTTTATTACCTGATTATCAACTAGGTTTCAGAAAAGGCAAAAGTGCAGTTGAAAGCTTTGTTTCATTCATTGCTGAGATTAAAAATTCTATCTTTGCTCACTCTAATGCAATCTGTGTATTTCTGGATGTTGAGGGTGCATATAATAATGTGAACCTGTTTCACTTGATAAGACTTGAGTGAATTAAAAATAACTGGAAAGTTATTAAAATGGATATTGAACTTTTTTTTATAACCATACAGTATATGTTAAATTTAATAATATTATACATGGGCCTTAAGTATGCACATAAAGCATTAATGCAAGGTGCTATCTTATCACCAATTTTATACAATCTATACACCTCTCAGATCCAAAATAATGTAAAAGAAAATAGTGTAAATATCATACAATATGCAATATGAT
This sequence comes from Melitaea cinxia, assembly GCF_905220565.1. Taxonomy (NCBI): domain Eukaryota; kingdom Metazoa; phylum Arthropoda; class Insecta; order Lepidoptera; family Nymphalidae; genus Melitaea; species Melitaea cinxia. The sequence goes on along the minus strand of NC_059424.1, from coordinate 21,991,868 downwards.
TATATTATATTAATCAAAATATAAATATAGCTAAATGTATAATAGTATAGTCTCAGTCAATTGCAAACTTTTTACCATAATAAACTTAAATTAAATATGAATTCTTCCAAAAGTTCTGTTATGTTTATTTATTTATTTATTTATTTATTTATTTTTATTTTTATTTTTTATTGATTTATTCGGAAAATCAAATTTTAATGTTCAAGTTACATATAACAATGAAACTATCCCTATTGTAAAGGAACAAAAATTCCTTGGTGTAATTATAGATAATAAACTTAAGTTTAATAGCCATATTGATTGTATATGTAAAAGAGCCTATAAAATAATCAATATATAATGATATTTAGCAGGAGTATTTTGGGGTGTTTATGTTAAGATTCTAAGTATTTTATATAAAATCATAGTACTATAGTTGTATTGCCTATATAAATGCTAGACCATCTCTGCTATAGAAACTAAATATTATTCAAAATATAATATTAAGAATAATTACTGGAGCTATGAAATCTACACCAATTAACTCAATGGAAAATGAAACAGGTATTAATTTTAGCCCAAAAGTTTTTTTTCTAAAAATGTTGGCAATAAACTCTTCTTTACCTGTTAGGAAGTTAACGATAGTAGAGAATTATCGAGTTCTATAGTGTCTTCTAATATTATCGCACAATCAATGAAATCTGTAATCTGTAATGCTTTCCCAAATGTCAGTTATTTTACATTTAACGATAAATATCTCAAAGTCTGTCTATTCTAGCTCTCTATGGCCTATTTATGGATATAAATTTGAAAGTATTTGGAAAAAAATTTACAGTTGTAAATTAACCGTTAAAACAAATTATGTAGTATTTAAGATTAGAAATTTACTGTAAAATTTAAATGCGAGAAATGTTTACGTTGAGCTAGCCTGAGTACCCTCCCACAGAGGCATATCAGGTAATGAAATAGCTGATCAAGCTACAAAAAGTGGATATGATGAGGACCACAAAGATGTTGTTAAAACACCTTTCTCCGATTACTTTCCAATCATCAAAGACGGGATTAATAGATTTTGAAGAGATTATGGGACTATAACAATGCAGAATAAAGGATAATGGTACGCTAAAATTCAAAAAGACATCAATACTAAGCCCTGATATAACGTCATCAGCTGTGAATCAAGAAAATTTATTTCCATAATTAATAGAATGAGATTTAGACATTGTCTCATTCCCTCTCAACTTTTCAAATTAAAAATTATTCAAGAGCCTAAGTGTACTAAATGCAGTGAGTCATATGCTGTAACATAAACCACATTATTTTTAAATGAGAGTCATTGAAGTTACAGATTAATCCTGGTTACGGATATAAATAACATTTGCTCAGAAAATTAAATAAATACTCCCCATCGCCCAAAAGAAATATTAGCCAATCCAAGATTTTTTAAACCATCATTAAATTTTATATGTTCGTTAATAGAGAAGATATAACAAAGAAAAAATATGAGGTGTAGAAGATTTTGTTTATAATTATATAATATTATTGTCTTATTGTTAATATGTAAAAATGTGTACAGTTTAGAGCGAAAAACTCGAATCCAGCTCTCAATAAATTAAAAAAAAAATAAAATGTTGCATTTGTTTATGAAACTTTTAAATAAGGAACATCATATAAACCAAAGAGTAACTTATAATAATATTATATATAATATAAACTTTACGCAGTGTTAATTATAGATTATACACTTATTGAATCTTTTCTGTAAATACTTTTGTTTAAAGTTTTACATCTATTGCATTTAATGATAGAATAAAATAATATACATTTTTATATTATTATATATATTTATTATATTCTATTATTATTATATATATTTATTATATTGTATTATTATTATCTAAATTTTTAATTATAACGATTATATATCAAAGTTATCGTAATCTTATATATTTTTATATTTGTCACTTCCTGTTTAAGTTTGTTTTTTCCGGTCGTGTATTTGTTGATCAGTTGTATCTCCCGGGCTTAGATTAAATAATTGACGTGTTCGTACGCGCATGCGTCTCCGTTGCGACGAGAAGTGAGCTACGACTATTGCAGGTCTGTGGAAGGTGTTTCTTCGGCACTTGCCATCGGCACGTACTAGTGAACAGTGTTTAGTTAAATAGTGCACTTTATACGATCGTGTGCAGACACCGGACGTCGTATTAAGTCCAGAAATTACTTAAAACTGCTTAAAAGTTACGGTAAGTTGTTTGAAACAATGCTAAAAAGTTTTTGTATATTGGGCTGTTTTTAAATCCGCTTTGCAAGCCACGACTTCACGTAACTTGTTAGTTGTGGGTAGTTGTGGAAATATAATTCAAACTTTACTTTCACTCTTCACGCTTCAATTTTTTTTTATTTTAAAACAATAATAGTATGCTTAATTTTCGTTTTGTATAATTTATTTTTATTTGTTATGGCATGTTAAGTGGCATGGAACGAAATTGGCTTGAAGATGCTTCTTATATATCCGTGGTACGAGGATTCAAAAGTTTGTCGATAAGTAAAAGGAAAGCAAAACACATAATTAGGTTCAGGGGGAAAGCCAAGCGGCGCTTAGAACCGTTGCTCATTCAGTACCTAAAGAACGCACGTGATGCTTTCATCGAGTGAGTAAAACATTGCACTAATAAAAGTTTCATACTTACATCTAATTGCACATTTAAGCACGTGACAACTAACAACTCTTAAACCATCTCAGACTGGCTGCGTAACTTATCAACTGTAAAATAATTAAAAAACACTCACTAGATAGTAAATGTTGAATAAATTGCAACAAGTTTGAAACTTTTTTGGCATCTCAACGTGCATTTTGTATATCGTACACTGCACTATTTCAGAGAGAGGACTCTTCAAGAAGCGTGTAAGACATTTCTCACAAAAATGCCTGCCCCCAACTCTGAGGAAACTGCTCTCTTGAGGTAAGAAGCTTTCCTAGTTGTCATATAGTGAACATTAATTACTTTATGTTTTTAATTTTTAATATTTTTTGTTTAATAATATTATTAATTTTCTTTATTATTTGCAAAATAGAATGTACATTGTGTATATAGGCATATATAGGCATATATAAATGCTAGACCATCTCTGCTATAGAAACTAAATATTATTCAAAATATAATATTAAGAATAATTACTGGAGCTATGAAATCTACACCAATTAACTCAATGGAAAATGAAACAGGTATTAATTTTAGCCCAAAAGTTTTTTTTCTAAAAATGTTGGCAATAAACTCTTCTTTACCTGTTAGGAAGTTAACGATAGTAGAGAATTATCGAGTTCTATAGTGTCTTCTAATATTATCGCACAATCAATGAAATCTGTAATCTGTAATGCTTTCCCAAATGTCAGTTATTTTACATTTAACGATAAATATCTCAAAGTCTGTCTATTCTAGCTCTCTATGGCCTATTTATGGATATAAATTTGAAAGTATTTGGAAAAAAATTTACAGTTGTAAATTAACCGTTAAAACAAATTATGTAGTATTTAAGATTAGAAATTTACTGTAAAATTTAAATGCGAGAAATGTTTACGTTGAGCTAGCCTGAGTACCCTCCCACAGAGGCATATCAGGTAATGAAATAGCTGATCAAGCTACAAAAAGTGGATATGATGAGGACCACAAAGATGTTGTTAAAACACCTTTCTCCGATTACTTTCCAATCATCAAAGACGGGATTAATAGATTTTGAAGAGATTATGGGACTATAACAATGCAGAATAAAGGATAATGGTACGCTAAAATTCAAAAAGACATCAATACTAAGCCCTGATATAACGTCATCAGCTGTGAATCAAGAAAATTTATTTCCATAATTAATAGAATGAGATTTAGACATTGTCTCATTCCCTCTCAACTTTTCAAATTAAAAATTATTCAAGAGCCTAAGTGTACTAAATGCAGTGAGTCATATGCTGTAACATAAACCACATTATTTTTAAATGAGAGTCATTGAAGTTACAGATTAATCCTGGTTACGGATATAAATAACATTTGCTCAGAAAATTAAATAAATACTCCCCATCGCCCAAAAGAAATATTAGCCAATCCAAGATTTTTTAAACCATCATTAAATTTTATATGTTCGTTAATAGAGAAGATATAACAAAGAAAAAATATGAGGTGTAGAAGATTTTGTTTATAATTATATAATATTATTGTCTTATTGTTAATATGTAAAAATGTGTACAGTTTAGAGCGAAAAACTCGAATCCAGCTCTCAATAAATTAAAAAAAAAATAAAATGTTGCATTTGTTTATGAAACTTTTAAATAAGGAACATCATATAAACCAAAGAGTAACTTATAATAATATTATATATAATATAAACTTTACGCAGTGTTAATTATAGATTATACACTTATTGAATCTTTTCTGTAAATACTTTTGTTTAAAGTTTTACATCTATTGCATTTAATGATAGAATAAAATAATATACATTTTTATATTATTATATATATTTATTATATTCTATTATTATTATATATATTTATTATATTGTATTATTATTATCTAAATTTTTAATTATAACGATTATATATCAAAGTTATCGTAATCTTATATATTTTTATATTTGTCACTTCCTGTTTAAGTTTGTTTTTTCCGGTCGTGTATTTGTTGATCAGTTGTATCTCCCGGGCTTAGATTAAATAATTGACGTGTTCGTACGCGCATGCGTCTCCGTTGCGACGAGAAGTGAGCTACGACTATTGCAGGTCTGTGGAAGGTGTTTCTTCGGCACTTGCCATCGGCACGTACTAGTGAACAGTGTTTAGTTAAATAGTGCACTTTATACGATCGTGTGCAGACACCGGACGTCGTATTAAGTCCAGAAATTACTTAAAACTGCTTAAAAGTTACGGTAAGTTGTTTGAAACAATGCTAAAAAGTTTTTGTATATTGGGCTGTTTTTAAATCCGCTTTGCAAGCCACGACTTCACGTAACTTGTTAGTTGTGGGTAGTTGTGGAAATATAATTCAAACTTTCCTTTACTCTTCACGCTTCAATTTTTTTTTATTTTAAAACAATAATAGTATGCTTAATTTTCGTTTTGTATAATTTATTTTTATTTGTTATGGCATGTTAAGTGGCATGGAACGAAATTGGCTTGAAGATGCTTCTTATATATCCGTGGTACGAGGATTCAAAAGTTTGTCGATAAGTAAAAGGAAAGCAAAACACATAATTAGGTTCAGGGGGAAAGCCAAGCGGCGCTTAGAACCGTTGCTCATTCAGTACCTAAAGAACGCACGTGATGCTTTCATCGAGTGAGTAAAACATTGCACTAATAAAAGTTTCATACTTACATCTAATTGCACATTTAAGCACGTGACAACTAACAACTCTTAAACCATCTCAGACTGGCTGCGTAACTTATCAACTGTAAAATAATTAAAAAACACTCACTAGATAGTAAATGTTGAATAAATTGCAACAAGTTTGAAACTTTTTTGGCATCTCAACGTGCATTTTGTATATCGTACACTGCACTATTTCAGAGAGAGGACTCTTCAAGAAGCGTGTAAGACATTTCTCACAAAAATGCCTGCCCCCAACTCTGAGGAAACTGCTCTCTTGAGGTAAGAAGCTTTCCTAGTTGTCATATAGTGAACATTAATTACTTTATGTTTTTAATTTTTAATATTTTTTGTTTAATAATATTATTAATTTTCTTTATTATTTGCAAAATAGAATGTACATTGTGTGTAGAAATATGTTTATTGTATTGTTATTTTATGTATTCTTTATTTGAAATGATCATATGAATTTAATGACATAAATTATTCATTATGCATTTTAAAAAATATTAATTAAATTTAAAATACAAAATCATTATTGACAATATAGGATTTATCATCATCACAATCTTTACAAATAAATAAAATTGGACTGTCTGTTTGTAATATTAAAATAACCGCTTTTTACTAAATGTGTATGGATATACACGGTACATACAATATAAAATAACATTTTTTTACAATTTTTGTCTGACTGTTTGTTCTGGCTAATCTCTGAAACTGGACCGATTTTGACGGGACTTTCACTGGCAGATAGCTCATGTAATAAGGAGTAATTTATGCTACTTTTATTTTAGAACTTTATTTATTTTATAACTTTGCAAAATGAACAATAACTTTTCTGTTCAATTCCACACGGACGAAGTCACCGTCACAGCTAGTTATATAATATTTTTGTTAATTTCTCAAAGGTAACTTGTTAATTAATTGCATTGTAACAATTAAAAAAAACCTTTTTAGAGAAAAAAAAAACTAATTCATTAATATTTTATTTACCTAAAAATCTTTTGAATACGATTAAATATTAACTATGCTAAACATTATTGTTTTGGTAAATTCTAAAAATTATACTTTATAAATCTATTATTTTATAAAAAAGAACTAAATATTCAGAAATCTAAAATGGAAAAGTTTTAACTATTACATATTTAAAACTATTTTAAGAGACAATATTTTTTTTTTTCAAAAATTAAAAGAGCTTGGCCATCTCTAAGGTTGATTATAGTTTTTATTAAAACACGAGATAAAAAAAGCAAGGTAATCTAGGTGAGTAAGCCTTAAACAATACACACCACTGCTAATTGTGTTAGCCAGTGGGTGTGAGACAAGATACTTCTTTATTTTCATCATGTTCATAGATATGTATATAAAATTGAATCGCTAATTTATATATATATATATATATATATATATATATATATATATATATATAATTTACTCATTTTACATAAAAAATTACACTAATACACTCCAAAAATCGCATTGTCCGGAGTGTTGAAGTAGTTTGAATACAGTTCTATTTAGGCAATTAACAATAAGGGGGGTAGTTCTACAAACTAAAGTAAGTATAAAATCTTTTAATTCGGTGTAAATGCGTACGCAGGGAAGGCGATCGAGACGCAAAATCGGTTTTCTACAAGCAGTTACAGGTTGTTCAGATAATACGACTTCGATTCATTTCTTATATTTTTTAACCGACTTCCAAAAAAGGAGGAGGTTCTCAATTCGACTGTATTTTTTTTTAATGTATTTTACATCAGTACTTTTGATCGTATGGACCGATTTCGACAATTTTTTTTTAAAGGTGGTGTGTGTCAATTCCCGAGTAGAAATTTTTTCGTCTTCCTTAGAAGGACCGGACCAGGCATGCCTGATCAGGACTAGATAAGGTATGTAACGCAGATGATTGGTCTGGACCTGATCAGGATGAGAAGAGGTTTCCTGATCAGGTCCAGATCAGGAAATCTCATCTCATCCTGATCAGCCGGTTCGATCCGGTCCTTTTAAAAAACACGAATGTATATTCTTGAAAAAATTTAATAACAAAAAAAAGCGAATTGATATTATAAATGTTACTTAACATAATTATATTATGATATTTATTTCCGTTTATTTTTTCCACTGTATTATTTATTTATGTTTTTACTTTAAATATACTAATTATTTTTATTTATTTTTATGAAATTATTATCATATAATTTTATATATTTTATAATAATTATTATTAATTAAATTTTATTTATTAACTTCTAATAATTAACTTCTAATTAACTATTTCCTATTACTTACGACTGCTCCACTGTGTAGAAATGGTCCCTAGACTAGGCTAGACTGTCCTGATAACTGTATATATACTAAGTGCGCTTAAAAACATTAATAGCGCGATTCAGGCTCAGTTCGCGTATTTTTTTTTCAGTCTATCCTGATCTGGACCGGACCGGGTCCTGATCCAGTATGTCTTACCATACTTGATTATATTTTACATCAGGCTATCCTGATCTAAACCGGACCAGGTCCTGATCCAGTATGCCTTACTATACTTGATTATATTTTACATCAGGCTATCCTGATCTAAACCGGACCAGGTCCTGATCCAGTATGCCTTACCATACTTGATTATATTTTACATCAGGTTACCCTGATCTGGACCGGACCGGGTCCTGATCCAGTATACCTTACCATACTTGATTATATTTTACATCAAGCTACCCTAATCTGGACCAGACCTGGTCCTGATAGAGCTTGCCGGATCTGGCATGCCTCATTCTATCCTGATCCGGTCCAGATACATGATCTGGTTGAGCCTGACCGTTTTTCTAGTCGGGTTGGTCCCATTTAAATTTATTTGAGATCTAACAACTACTTTTCGAGTCTTCTAATAATGCGTTTTTACTTCACGCTTTTTTCGTCGACCTACGTTGTAGTATACTTTTACTTTTACTTATACTTTTTACTGGATGTACCAATTTTGATAATTCTTTTTTTGTTGGAAAGGGGATATTCCTAGTTTAGTACCATGGGATCCCAGAGAAATCGAGGGAAACTCTCGTAAATCCGCAATAACTTTTTACTGGGTATACCGATTTTGATAATTTTTAATTTAATCGAAAGCTGATAAAACATATAAATTTTATCGAGATCTGATAATTACTTTTTGAGTAATCTTTGATAACGCTTGATACTTGACCATTTTTTCGTCGATCTACGTTGTATTCCTCGTCGATGTAATTGAAGTCGGTTTTTTTTCGTTTGCGAGCAAACACAATTATTATGGTTCTTCTTTTCTTAAATGCCACATCTAATCCATTCAACAAGCGAGAAGTCAAATGTTCCGTAATACCGATATACGTCATTTGTTGCAGTAGTTGTTATAAGTTTTTGTTTTGTAATCGTGTATTAATTTTATGGTGAATTTTGTGCTATATGTCCGTATTAAAAAAGTTTTCTTTTAAAACGTTATATTTAAACTTATATTCTACTCTATAATAATATACGCAAAATGAGATTTTTTTTTTGTTGACGGTCAGAACCACGTTTGTAGAAAAGAAAATTATACAAAAAAAAAAAACAATTTATTAAAAACTAGTGACCCGCCCCGGCTTCGTAACGGTGATACTAATTATACAACAGAATATCTATATATCACGTTCACAGCTTTTTTGTCATTAGACAATACAAACATGTTTTCTTTAGAGGTTACTCTTGAATTGATAAATTATGGTTTTAGTCTAATCCTATCCACCCTAATGTACTTACTATAAATGCGGTTTCAAAATTAGCAATACCGACTAAAAGTACGAAAATAAAATTTTGAAAAATTGTTGCGCCGGCTCCTCGGCCGCTACCGCCGCAACCGTTATGTCCTGCATTTTAAATTTGTAAATAAGCCATTATATCTCTTATCATATTCATCGCGGACTTTACATACACGTACATTACAGACGTACATTGTTTCGATCATATCTCGTAGCGTTCAGCCAGCGTTTGCAATGTAAAGGCAAAAAATGTGTTTATTTATGACATCACATCGTAAGCCTTTGATATTATTAGTGTTTCTTTTTTATATTATGCATGGATTATAGGTACACTAGCGACCCGCTCCGGCTTCGCACGGGTATAAAATATAATTATAGCCTATGTCATTCACTGAAAAAATGATTAAAATCGATCCAGTAGTTTTGATTTATTCATTACTGCCCGTGACCCGCACGCGTTAACTTAGAGTAAAAGCCGGCCGGAACCGCCGCAAACGCTACGTACCGCGATTTTTAAATCTGTAATATCTTCGAAAATATTCATTTAAATCATTTGCTGTAAAGGGCCATATAGATCTATATTAAATAAAAAATATATTTAAGGTGTTTAATTGGATAAAGATTAATGCTGTATTGGTTAAAATCGCTTCGAAAATTAGCCATTATTTGTCGTAAAAAATAAATGACAAAAAAATGTTATTGTGGGATATCCATAAGAGATAGGTATATACCATCGCGGAGTTTTCTGTAGACCTTTTCAATGTGTACAATACTTAGTACATTATTTTGATAAATCTCGTAGGGTTCAGCCTGCGTTTGCAATTTAAGCGAAAAAAATAATAATTATTTACGACATAACATTAGAAAACTCAAAAATAACAGTATTTCTCCACTATTTAATGGATGTTATTATACATATAAACCTTCCTCTTGAATCAATCTATCTATTAAAAAGAACCGCATCAAAATCCGTTGGGTAGTTTTAAAGATTTAAGCGTACATACATGTGCAGGGACAGAGAAAGCGACTTTGTTTTATACTATGTAGTGATATAATGTTTATACTTTTTAGTGATAATTACAATAGGCCGGTACGAAGTTCGCCGGGTCTTCCCTCAAAAAAACTCACCATATATATACTAAGTACAGCCCTATGTAAAAAATCTCAATAATGTGTGTGAGTGTGAGATTAATAACACACTCTTTTTGCTTGGGTGCTTAAAATCACTTACCCCCTCTTTTTTTTCAATCATCAATCAATCATTACAGCCTATACAGTCCACTGCTGGACATAGGCCTCCACAAGTTTACGCCAAAAATAACGTGAACTCATGTGTTTTGCCCATAGTCACCACGCTAAGCAGGCGGGTTGGTGACCGCAGTACTGGCTTTGTCGCACCGAAGACGCTGCTGCCCGTCTTCGGCCTGTGTATTTCAAAGCCAGCAGTTGGATGGTTATCCCGCCATCGGTCGGCTTCTTAAGTTCCAAGGTGGTTGTGGAACCTTGTTATCCCTTAGTAGCCTCTTACGACACCCACGGGAAGAGAGGGGGTGGCTAAATTCTTTAGTGCCGTAGCCACACAGCACCCTCTTTTTTTTACGTGGGGAAAATCCATCATGGATACCCTCCTCAGAGGGTTATGTCAGACTCCTTCTGATTAAAAAACTACCACGTCTGAGCAATCGTCCGCCTGGGTGGGGCGAAATGGGGTCGCACTAGCGTTTTGCCACCTCGCCCCGGCGTTAGGCCGGACGAAACCTCCGGGCTCACAATAAGGCCACCTCAGACATGAAGTCGTGTCGTCCGGCCGGCCGAAGTCCCCCGACTATCGGCCGACGACCCCACTATTACGAGGGGGGAGGAGGTGGGCAAACCGTCTCCTTGCCCCCGTACGTCTGCGCCAGAATGGGTCAGCGGAGACGTCATTCTCCCTGGCCCGCTCCGCGGCCTCCTTCTGCGTCATCACTTCTTCGCAGAAGGAGACCGCCGCCTGCCACGATCTCTCACTGTCGAGCACGGCTTTTGAGACGCTCGGCAGTGAGAGATCCCGTCCGAGGACCGCCGAAAGCGCGCGCCGCTGCGAGTCCCACGCGCGAACACCTCCCGCGTGTGGAGCGCCGTATCCTCTGGCGCCCCACACTCGTGGCAGGCTGGAGTCGCCTCCCGTCTCGCGATTTGGTCACTTACCCCCCTACAGTAGGTTATTAAACGTCATATTCCTTAAATAAATAGCTATTGAGATATTGAAGATCTTCGTTTGTCTACCGATTTAGTTATTAACCGACTTCCGAAAAGGAGGAGGTTCTCGATTCTATTGTATTTTTTATTTTGTGTTTTTTTTTAAATTTATTTTTTGTTTGAGATCTAACAACTACTTTTTGAGTTATATCTAATAATGCGTTTTTGCTTGACAATTTTTTTGTCGACCTACGTTGTATTATACCACCAAAATTTTTACTGGGTGTAACGATTTCGATGATTTTTAATTTAATCGAAAGCTGATGTTTATCATTTGGTCAATTTTAAATTTCATCGAGATCTGATAACAACTTTTTGAGTAATCTTTGATAACGCGTCTTTACTTGACTACTTATTTATCTACTATATACCTACGTTATATTACTTGTCGATGTAAACAAAGTCGGTTTTTTTTTCGTTTGCGAGCAATTACAATTATTTTTTAACCGACTTCCAAAAGGAGGAGGTTCTTAATTCGATCGTATTTTTTTAATCTATGTTACCTCTGAACTTTTGATTGGGCGGACCGATTTTGTTTTTTTATTTTTTGTAATCGTAAGGTCGTCAAAATCAAAAACAGCTTTATTCAAATAGCACTGTCGAATCGTCATTTTACAAATTTAAACTTTAAAAACAAATTATTATTTTTGTATAATAAAAGTAAAGCTACCACCGATTCGGAACATGATATTACGTGGATTGGTACATGTCATGTTTTTTCATTTAAATTTAATTTAAATGGAACATGATATTACGTAGATTGGTACGTGTCATGTTTTTTCATTTAAATTTAATTGAAATTTAACAAGTACTTTTCGAGCTATAGCTAATAATGCGTATTTACTCGACTATTTTTTCGTTGACTTACGTTGTATTGTACCGCATAACTTTGCACTGGGTATACCGATTTTGATGATTCTAGTTTCATTCGAAAGCTGATGTTTGCCTTGTACATTTTCTACTAATTATTGTTAATGTTGCTTGTTTATTTTATTTTTTGTTTGGTGTACAATAAAGGGTAAATAAATAAATAAATGCTTGCCTTGTATACAACATTTAAATTTGATTGAGATCTGATGACAGCTTTTTCAGTAACCTTTGATGACGTATGTTTATACTAGATTACTTTTTGATCTACTTACGTTGTATTACTTCTCGATGTAGTTCAAATCGGTTTTTAACCGACTTCCAAAAAAGGAGGAGGTTCTCAATTCGACTGTATTTTTTTTTTTTTTTTTTTTTTTTTTTTTATGTATGTTACATCAGAACTTTTGACCAGGTAGACCGATTTCGACAAATTTTGTTTTAATCGAAAGGTGGTGTGTGCCGATTGGTCCCATTTAAATTTATTTGAGATCTAACAACTACTTTTCGAATTATATCTAATAATGCGTTTTTACTTGACGCTTTTTTCGTCGACCTACGTTGTATTATACCACATAACTTTCTACTGGGTGTACCGATTTTGATAATTCTTTTTTTGTTAGAAAGGGGATATCCCTAGTTTGGTACCATGATAAGGAAACCAGGATCTGATGATGGGATCCCAGAGAAATCGAGGGAAACCCTTGAAAATCCGCAATAACTTTTTACTGGGTGTATCGATTTTGATAATTTTTACTTTAATCGAAAGCTGATGTTTATCATGTGGTCACATATAAATTTTATCGAGATCTGATAACTACTTTTTGATTAATCTTTGATAACGCGTATTTACTTGACATTATTTTCGTCACCCTACGTTGTATTATACCTCATAACTTTTTACTGGGTGCACCGATTTTGACGTTTCTTATATAAATTAAAAGCTACTATTCGTCACGTGGTCCCATTCAAATTTAATTGAGATTTGATTAGTAATTTGTGAGTTATATCTAATATTGCGTATTTACTTGACGGTTTTTTCGTCACCCTACGTTGTATTATACGTTATATCTTTTTACTGGGTGCACTGATTTTGATCTTTTTTGTATAAATCAAAAGCTAATACTTGTCATGTCGTCCGTTTTAAATATGATTGAGATATAATGAGCAATTTTGAGTAATCTTTGATGACACGTATTTACATGACGATGTTAAGACGACTGTGGTCATGTTCAATACTTTGCCACAACGCCATCTATGAAAATTTAATGAAATTACTTCGTTCACTATCGATCAAATTACAATATTCCACTAGAGTAGAGAGTAGCAGTTTATTCGTTATAAATATATTTGAACTTTTAATTTTTGAGTTATCGCTAATACTGGGTATTTGGCTGGGTACTTGGCTATTTTACGTCGACCAACGTTATATTAACCTCATTACTATTTTACTGGGTGGACCGATATCGATGATTCTTTTTTTAATCGATAGGTGGTGCTTGTCATGTGGTCCCATTTAAATATAATTGAGATTTGACTCGAACTTTTTGAGCTATATCTGATATGGCGTATTTACTTGACTGTTTTTGGAGTTTTCTCCTTAAGAATCGATTTTCATTTAAGGCCCCGGAATGAAAAAATTGAACAGTAAAATCTACTGAACGAATGACCTTGTTAGAGATGGCGTTCAGACGTTTTCTAATAACGCAATTAGGTTCCGATAGATGGCGTTATTGCATTCATTTATTTACAATTTGATATAGTAATAATATATTTCTCAGACTAGTAAGCCTTTTTGTGCCTATTTAGACAGTTGATCTGAAGGGGTAAACTCCAGTCGTGCATCGGAGCTGTGTGAAAACATGAACAGTACATATTTTTAATAAAAAAGACATAAACCGTAATTCAATATAAATCCGCTTCAACTAAAAAACCCGCCGTAATAAGCGATGTCAGCGCTTCGCGCGAATCGACGACGGGCCTTTTATGAAATTTCTGCCCACAATCATTAACTAACTTATTTAACATTATATAATTCTACAATTTTATAATGTCGCGTTATATGGAATACGAACAAAGTATTACTATTTTTTCGTCGATCTACGTTGTATTACTCTTCGATGTAATTGAAGTCGGTTTTTTTTTCGTTTGCGAGCAAACACAATTATTTTTTTCGTTTTAAAACAAACACAATTATATTATTATAAGATTTTTCTATATTCTTGTCAAGTTAAATATTTCTTTTCTTGTATATATTTATGCAGTCGAATTTCTCTACTATCTACTCAATTTACTTCATTAATACGATGAATTAAAGTTTTAGTGTCCTTTTATAAAATTAATACAAAAATATTACATGACTGCAAGTCCTAACGAGATTCTTGTTGAATTTATTAACCGATTTCCAAAAAAGGAGGAGGTTCTCAATTAGATTGTTTTTTTATGTATGTTACTGCAGAATTTTTGACAAGGTGGACCGATTTTGACAAAAAAAAATTTAATCGAAAGGTGGTGCGTGTCATTTATTTCCAATTGAATTTATTTGAGATCTAACAACTACTTTTCGGGATATCTAATTATGCTTTCTTACATGACTATGTTTTACTGGGTGGACCGATTTTGATGATTTTTAATTCAATCAAAAGCTGATGTTTATCGTGTGGTCAAATTTAAATTTCATCGAGATCTAATAACAACTTTATGAGTAATCTTTGATAACGCGTATTTACTTGATTATTTTTTCGTCTACCTACGTTGTATTACTTGTCGACGTAATTGAAGTCGGTTTTTTTTTTCGTTTGCGAGCAAACACAATTATAATAAGATAAATACGTGGCTCGAATGTTAAACTTGTAAATATTTCGATCATACAGTATTATAATCTTTTTGAATGATTTGTGTTAACATAATTATATCGTTTTCAATAAAGTAAGATGATAGATAAATAAAATAAGATGAAAAGTATACGTGATGTTTCTAACGACGAAAAAATATAACTTTCGAAAACTTTTGAAATAGAGAAAAGTAATGATGTTACTGAAACCATATTACAACTTATTTAAAAACAAAGATTAAAATTTTCGTAGGTAACTTGCAAAAACTTAGTCTAGATCTGAGACTAGCCTGTAGCTTCCGTTTTTAATTTGTAGTAACTGAAGTTGACGTCGAGTATGTCACTATTGTGCTACAGACGTATTTAAACAGAATTTAGCGGTTACGAAATAGAACATTCTGAAGACTGAGGGAATTTATCAATTTAACATTGAATAGAAATGCTTTTAAAACACTATTGGAATATATATTAAATAAAACTATTTATAACACAACACAATTATCCAACATACATAAGTCAATTTAGAAAAATCACAAAAAAATTCAAAAAAAAAAATTCAAAATATTTTATTCAGCATAAAATTATTACAATTTCTTACTGAACGTCATGAGTCTACTACCAGTTCGGAAAGAAGAAGCCTCTGACCTGAGAAGAACTGGCGGAAGAAACTCAGCGGGACTAATATCATTTTTTTTTACAGTAATGTTTTTTTTCCCAAAGCAAATCGAATTGAACAATAATTTTATAAGTTGAAATAGCCTGGAAGCGATCACATCATTCCCAAGGCGTACTGTCTTCTAGAAAATCATTAATCGAATAATATCCTTTACTACACAATCGTTTTTTCACAATTTTTTTAAATTTAGCAATAGAAGCTTTTTGAACGTTTTCTGGGAGCCTGTTGTATAAGCGTATACATTGTCCATAAAAGGAATTACTGACTCGGCGTAAGCGAGTTACAGGCACTACAAGTTTATGTTTGTTCCTAGTATTAATGCTATGCATGTCGCAATTCCTGGGAAATTCGTGTATATTTTTATGAACATACATAACATTTTCGTACACATATTGAGAAGCAACAGTCAATATTTTTATTTCTTTAAACTTATCTCTTAATGATACTCTAGGGCCTAAACTATAAATTGCACGAATAGCTCTTTTCTGCAGGACAAAAATAGTATTGACAGTAGCTGCATTTCCCCATAATAAGATTCCATATGACATAATGCTATGGAAATAACTAAAATATACTACGCGAGCTGTATCTACGTCAGTAATAAGTCTAATTTTTTTAACCGCGAACGCTGCAGAGCTGAGCCTATTCGCTATCCCCTCAACATGAAGATCCCACCGCAATTTCGAATCTATAGTGATGCCTAGGAATTTAGTGGACTCCACCGGTTTTAACATCTCTCCTCCCAATTCTACACCATTATCAACAAGTTTAACATTAGGTGTCGTGAATTTTATTAATTTTGTTTTTTTGTTATTTAATAATAAATTATTTGAATCAAACCAGTAGACAACCTTTGAGAGAGCATCGTTTACATCGTCGTACATAAGTAAATTACGTTTCACCTTAAAAATAAGTGAAGTGTCATCAGCGAACAATACTATCTCATGCTTGTCCTGTACAAAAAATGGCAAATCATTTATGTAAATAAGGAAGAGAAATGGGCCAAGGATAGAGCCCTGTGGAACCCCCATATCCAGAGGAGCCCCAGGAGATCTCTTACCACTTACATCAACCCTCTGTATTCTATTATTCAAATAGGAATTCAGGAGGCTGAGTGCCCTATCTCTAATCCCATAATGATGCAGTTTCCTGATCAACGTCTCATGGTGCACACAATCAAAGGCCTTGGATAAGTCACAGAATATCCCAAGAGCATCCTGCGACCTCTCCCATGCCTCAAAAATATTTCTAATTAGCTCAACACTAGCATCTGTTGTGGAGCGACCTTTTGTAAAACCAAACTGTTTCTTATGTAGTAGATTGTGTGCATTAAAATGCGATAACATTTGCCCGAGGATGATTTTTTCAAAAATTTTACTAAATGTTGGGAGTACTGAAATTGGTCTGAAATTATTAGGATCTAGGGTACTGCCTGATTTAAAAATAGGAATTACTTTACTGTGTTTCATTAGATCAGGAAACACACCATGTTCTATACAGCCATTAAATATAGTAGCTAGATGAGGTGCGACAACATCAATTATCGAACTAACGACTTTTACAGATAAACCCCATAGATCAGCTGTTTTCTTGACGTCCAGGCTTCTGAAGGCTATTATTATATCTTTGGGGTTTACAGGTTTAAATGTAAATATTACATTACATTCTTTAACGTTTTTCTTTAGCAAAAATTCGGCAATGCCTGGAGACGAATTAAGTGATTGCGTTGTTGAAAGCGGAATGTCAGTGAAAAATTTTTCAAACTCAGATGCAACTTCTCGGTCTGAGGTAACAAACTTATCATTGACATTTAACTTAAAATCGAAGCTGCGATCTGTGACTCTTCCACTTTCACAAGCAATTATGTTCCATGTCATTTTAATTTTATTATGCGCATTTCTTATTTTGTCTTTAATATACAAGGATTTTGCCATGGAACATACTCTTCTAAACATTTTTGAGTAGGCACTTATAAAAGAAGCAAACGATACACTATGATTATAGGCTTTTTCACTGTACAATTCATAAAGCCTTTGCCTGCTCTTATATATGCCAGTAGTTGCCCATTCACCAAATGTCAAGAGACCCCCTGAATTGACTGTTTTTGAAGTAAATATTGTAGAAAATTCAGTTTTTACTAATTTAAATAAAGAGTTATATAAGTAGTTAGGGTCATTAATGTATGATAAATAAGGAAGTTTTGCCACAATACTACCTCTAAACTTCTCCATACGTGTAGCACTTATAGGTACAAAGGTCTTTTTTAAAATATTTTTGTTGACATTTAAAGAATAAGAAAAGGAAGCTAACTGGCCACAATGGTCTGAGCTTAACTTATTAATAATAGCTTTAGAATAAGGTTTACAGTTTGTAAATATGTTGTCAATACATGTAGCACTAGTAGCAGTGATTCTAGTGGGTTCAGTAAATAAGTTATGTAGGTTATATGATAGAAGCATAGACTTAAATCTCAGACTTATATTAGAATTATCTAATAAATCAATATTAAAATCCCCACATACAACAATAGCCTTATTAGAATTATTTGATTTTAACAAAACTTCTTCCAATACTTTCTCAAAGTACTCATATAACCCACTAGGAGGTCTGTATACGCATACAACAATGAAGTGCTCAAGCTCTACGCAGGCTAATTCAATAGTTTGCTCAACAGAGAGGCTCACAATGTCTTTACGTTCTTTATATTTAAAAAGTTTACTTACAATTATTAAAGAGCCACCGCGTATAGCTTTTTCTCTGTTGAACATACTAGCTACCTGGTGACCGCTGAAGTTAAATATGGACTGGGAAATAGAGAGCCAGTGTTCTGTTAAACATAAAATATTGATATTTTCACCATTCATAAATAACTCCAGTTCAAGATCTTTACCTAGCATGCCCTGTATATTTTGGTGCACCAGGTTTACAGTATATAAATTTTTACAACTGTGGGCTTTCCTTACCAAATTATTATGACATTTATCTGATTTAATGTCATGGATTATTAATATGCTAGAGGTTTCCTCTGTTGTCTTAATAATTAATTTAAATTATTATTTGGAACGGATTCCACGTCAGAAAATGTCATATTACAGTTTTGCTCAATATGAGCAGATATCAAAGTAACCAGATTATTGGCTATGTCAGTTTGTATATAATATGATAGCACAGATGTTATCTGTCGTTTAAAGAAAAATGGTAGGCTCAGCCTACTATATGTCAACATATAATTATTATTGTTCCATAAATTATTTATGTCAATAACATCAATTTTGTTACTTTTTTTAATATTTACATTTAAATACTTACAAGTAGTTATTGTGTGCATTAGATTATTAATGTCATATCTTAACCTATTTTCCTGTGGCAATTTAGCTAAATAAGGTAGTGTAAACAATAAAATTTTATTTATATTTAACTGATTCAATCTATTTAAAATGTTTTCCATTAGGTGTTTGTTTACATTACCCCTTCTCCCAATTAATAAAATAATAGTTGTGTTGGGACAGTGAGCCTCACTCAAAATGCTATTTACTATTTGATTATAAGTGGCTCCGGGCATGCAATGATTGATTACTCGCTGGCCCACACAAAAATCACTCAACAATACTCCCATACCTTTTCCTAACTCATCACTGTAAATTTTTATTTTATTTTTTTCCTCAGGAATAGATATGGAATGTACAGGTAGTTGTACATTATAATATTTGGGGTCGGTGTGAGTCCCCGCAGGCCGAGTAAGGGATTCACTAGTTAAGCTAGTATCTATCTGCCCTGTTGGACCGGAGGCTGAAAGGTGGCATTCGCAATTATGATAATTAATAAAAGAGTCAAAACGCTCGAGGTTATTGTTGCCAAGTTTCACCAGGTCATCCATGGCAGATATGTGTTCAGCAATTTCTTTCTGAGCAGTACTGTATTTAGATGTTAATATTTCTAAACTATGCTTTAAATTTCCAATCTCAGACCGCAGTGAGCTAACATCCGCCTCATAGTCTTTTTTTAATATATTAATTTCTTGACAGTATGATATCATTTTTGTTTTAATTTCTATTTTCTCTTTACAAATATTATTATACTTTTTATAAATATTTTTTGTTTTTAAGAATTTGTGACATTTTTTGATGAGTTTATTAATTTTGATATATTTTTTTAATTTATTTTTACTTGGCATAGGGATGGTAGTGTTCGAGTCATCACTGGTCAAATCTATTACACTAATATTATTTTTCAAGTTTGAGACAGAAGACACTAAGTTTGGTGCGTTTTCAACCAATTCATTGTATAGACACTGGGTTTGAGAGGCTGTTAGACTATGGTTTATATTTTTAAGCTGAATAACTTGTTTATTTGCCTCATGCAGTTGATGTTTCAATTCACTGTTGAATTTGAGGGTTTCCTCATACTCATCTCTGCACTGGTCAAACCCATTGACTATTTTGAGAAGATTTTCATTTTCATTTTTTACATTAGTATATTCAGTATACATTTGTGACATTTGATTTTTTAATTCTGTATTTTTTTTGAAAATCTTCTCTAACTCCTTCTCATTTTCGTCTCTCTCCCTTAGTAATTGCTCACACTGTACCCTGTATGTCTTTAGCTCCTGGAGCGCCAGCCGGAGTTGTTCCTCCGCCTGGCGCGCCTTGGATCCACGAGTCATCATTTTTATTTTTTATGTTTAAGAATTTAGATAAATGTAACAATCTCTAACGTATGTACAGGTTGTGTGGACAATGTATTATACTCAACAATCTATGAAAAGATCAAGGAAAGAAATTACAATGACATAGATACAATTTAAATTTCGAGTTCGTTACCTGTACGATGACAGCCGACGAACACAAAATCTATAATAATATTACGATTAATACTACGAAATAATAAGTTACTTATCAGGTTAAGCTTAAAACATCTATATAATATTAAAATAACCGCCTTTTACTAAATGTATATGGATGTGAATTGGTTATCACAGAGTCAAATATATGTCATAGGAGTGTGTTCTAATTACAAAATATATATAAAACCTTCAAACACTTAGCCCAACATATTAGAAACGTATCGTGGAATATAGTGTTGAAATATTGTAATTTCATTGAAGTCTCTTATACAAACAAACTTATGCTCAAGTAGAACCTCATTATATTTTAAAGCCCTGGATTCACCTTTTTAATGAAAGATTAAACCCACTTTCGAGGTGGAGTGCTCGTGCTGTAAACATGCTATCTGTAGGAATGCATCCATGCATCCACCGCAGACGTCACGGCTCGTGAATACATTATAAAAATTCACAACGAAAGATATTATGCCTTGCGACATTCCCATTACCAAAACTTCTTCGAAGTCGCCTTTTATAGTTTCAGCTCCGTCTTAACAGTTCAAAGTTTTAACAATTCAATCAAAATTCCCCCGTTTGGCTGTCGATTCGTCACGATACTTGCTGTAAGTACGTGTATATCCACTTGGAGCACTAAATTAAATTGTGCGGAACCGCTGAAGGCTGAGAGGCGGAAAGCTAAGAATGGTTTGCAGGAAATGCCTCTATAAGCGAGCTTAATTGCTTCAGCTTATGACGTTCAACTAGCTATTTCCCTTTTCAAAGACAGTCGTCGCTGTAAGGTTTATCGGTGGATTAAAAGAAGAACTCTTTGATCTGTACTTGTTGCTTGTTCTTGAGTACCAGGTCCAAGAAATCCGTAATGACTGTCTAACGAGCAGCTTACTTAGACACAATGCATTAGAACAGGGAAACACTATTAAATTCTGAATATACTGACATTCGTACGAGTATATCAAACGATTTCATTGCTTTTTAATTAAATGTAGTGTTTCAACTTTTTGACGATCGTCAGTCTCAATTTGATTAACAATAAGACACAATCTTCCGCCAGTAGAAAGGACTATAAGATTTTACCATTTAGGCTATTTTATATGGAAAAGTACAATCTTGCAACGTGATAAAGTGCCGAAGGATTTCTTTTGTTCATTTTACCGAATCGAATATTAAGAAATGTTTTGAAAGAAAGTACTGAGAAACCATAGAAAATAATCGAAAAAACATTTTTTAAGTAGAGGATTGGTAATCATTATTCGATTGACTTATTTTTAGTCACAGCCTTTTAACGCTGATTTCGAAATATATCCGTATATTATATTTTTCAACATACAACATGAATTTTAGGTAAATTTGCTTCTCATATTCGCCACGTCGGTGTACACGCCGATGTTATGTAAACTTCTGTGATCACCAATTGTTGGAATTCGGAAATGAGGGAAATAAGCAAATGTCATCCAGAAGTCTTAAAACGTTCGAAAATGGAAAAATGATTTTAGTTTGAAGATAAAACTTAATATATTTAACGTTAGATGTAGGCCACGTTAAAACGTGATCCATATGAAATGAGGTCATTGCGAAACAAATAAATTTCTTTCAAACACCCGTCACTTTTTGCACTATATAATTTTTTTACTTTACCATATAGAAAAATTTAATTATCTGTTTTTCCTGATTAAAATACAATAATTAGAATTCAACATAACTAAACAAATTTTTTGTAATCATATTTTAATAATGAAATAATAAACAGTTAGCAATATTACCAGGATCGGGAAATATGAAGTCACCGAACGAACTGAAGTCATTCCGCCTGATTAAATTTGATTTGTGATTAGATTAATAAAATGATGGCGAAGTGCGAGCGAGCCGTGACCTTTCGAAAGGTCGTATCCCTGCATTCTGGCGGTTCGACAGAAAGCTAACAATTAGTAGAAAAGGTTTAAAATCGAGCGGCGCGGCCCGTGCTAGGTACTGTTCATAAATTGAAAGTGCTGTTGTCCCCGGCCTCGTCCTGGCGGAGTGCCAGGGCGCTCGGTCGATTCCGCTCCGTAAAAGCGGGCCACGGCTTGCGAACTGAACTGGCGGTGAAGGCTCAGTCGCCATCAGATACAGCGACAAAAAGCATCAAGTGGCTCGAAAATTTTTCCACAGGATTTATCGTAATATTGATACCTATCGGCGCTTTCCCCTTTGTGACCGAAGCGAACACAATCTACTTAGTAATTAACAGAGCATCGTCTTTTTGCTCGGTTAGTAGTTTAAGCCTATTAGGGGTTAAACGATTCAGATTTCAGAGTGCAGTCACGGGTTGAATGATCGTTAATGCGCGTACTGTTATATTTCTTTACGATTGTGTTATGAGGCTTTCTAATTAATAATAATTAACAGTTAAAAAAACGAAAAGAACACGCTTTATAAATAAACCAAACTAAAAAGGAATAATCTTTTCAAATTAGTGTAATGTCACCGGTCCTCGATAAGTCTAATAAGTTTAAATGAAATCTGAACGTTTGAAGTGGGTCAAAATGAGTCGGTTACAAATATACAAACATACAGGTGAAGAATAATAAAAAGCGTGTAAAAATATATGCTAATGAATAAAATAAAAAAAATACTTATTTCGAGATAAAATTTAATGTTTCTAAGACTGAAAGTAATAACGGACATAAAAAAAACTTTGATGACTTCTCGTTACAATTGGCGCTATGTACCTAGTTTTCCATTAAATATAAGGTGTCATTCCCCGTTGTGTCTGGTCGTAACAAAGAGAACCTACATAACGTTATACGTTATCATCTACATAAGAATACATTTATAAATTATTTTCATCACAGCGTCGAGTAATATTAAGTTTCAACCAGTTGTCGCCCTTGAAACAAATCAGTTTCAAACGGTCTTCTGTTTCGCTGTACTTTGTATCATTGTACAATGGACGAGACTTTTATCGATTTGATCTGTGACAACATCTAAATGCAATATTGGCATCTGTAATAATTTTTCATCAAAGTCGGATGAAAACGTGATTCCCATAAACTAATAAAATACAATATCGAAAAATGTGTCCGTTTTTACTCATGCTTCTTATTTCTATTCACTCCTACAAGTGCTAATTATTATTGTTAGTAATGCTAAGCATACGTACAGACGTTAATAATCGGTTAAATATTTTCAGCGTATTATTTACACCACGAAAAAAAGCGTGTGTGTGCAATTCACACACGGCAGAAGTGTAACTTCTGAAAAGTCGTAGGAATGTAGGCCGTTGTGATTTGTTATATCGAGGATGATCAAGGTCTCGCGAAATGGTTGTAACGCCACGAAAACGCGTCGCTTACGCGTTTTGAGCAGTAATGTATTCTGTCTGGGTGTTTCGTGCAGTCCTTGTGGGTCTCCCCACCGTGCCTCGGAGAGCACGTTGAGCCGTCGGTCCCGGTTGTTATCATGTACACCTGATAGCGATCGTTGCTCATAGTATATATCCGCCAACCCGCATTGGATTGGAGCAGCATGGTGGATTAAGCGCTGATCCGTTCTCCTACATGGGGAAAGAGACCTATGCCCCGTAGTGGAATATGGTGGCTGAAGCGTCAAGCGTATTCTATCTCATTCTCTCCTATACATTTATGTTTCTTTCTTTATCGTGATGCATTTCCGTTTCATCGAGTTTCAAATTAACAATTCTAAGGAAGTTTTACTTTAATAATGTTAAAGGTAGATTGTTTTTATATCCTCTTTTCAAACTTAGTTATGTGATTTTTTTATGTAACACACGTGAAAACATCCCTGAGACACATCTAAGAAAAGAATAATTGAAATTAGTTCACAATTTTAAAAAATATTAAATAACTTACAAAAATGCAAGGCAATTAACATCAATTAATACTTAGGCATTATTATCTCCTGCCTCGTTTTGATGAAACTTGAAAGAATTGATAATGTTGAAAGAAAAATAGATCTTTGATAATCTAAATAAGCATCAACAACGCCGAATGACAAGGTTTTACATTGTTGTTTTGAGTGGTCTAATAGAGCTCGTGTAAGCTGCTCGTGATGAAACACGTTACATTGCTCATAAATAATAACGAACTATTATTGAATGACAATACAATGTGGAAAAGATATATTTTTTCATTATATTTATGTGTCACATAAAACAACTCAAAACGGCTTGAGAATATTTAGTCTCCAGATTATTCAAAAAGATATATCAAGTGAAATACAAGCTTGTTCAATTAATTTGTAAAATAAATAATTATATAAAAGTAATAATAATTAAACCAAATTAAGCAACATATACTGACAACGAGTTGTCTCAGATTATGCTATTCTGAAAAAGACAAACTAGCAATAAAACGCTATTTTGGTTTGGATTTGATAAAATGTCTGATAGCGAGTTAATTGGCACGATGGGATCTGTTGCGCAACCGTGGTGAGGCGGCTGGCGGCTGCGGTTCATTTGTTCGTACCGTGTTTGTACCGCACACTTACCGAGCGGTATTACCGTGGCCTTTGATACGAATGTTGATTAGCCGCGCCGCTGAGTGCACTACTGCAACACGTACCTATCATTATATAAAAATTTATTTATTCCATTTGATACAACTAGGCTACCCCGTGGAAAAGAAACTCTTAAGCCTCATAAAAACATGAACAAATGCAGACCAAATTCTTATACCGAGATGAGAATGAGAGGCTGTGAGGTCTATGAGAATTTCGTCCATAATGTTGAAATATACTATTTGATGATTTTAAATCGCAGAGTAGAAATTGAGTTTCCCGTTTGTTAGAAGGTTGGGTTTAACTTCAATGTCTCCAGGGTATCACAGAGTTCTACGGACGACGAAATCGTTACGTCATTGTGTTATGTAATACCTTGCAGAACTAATATAAAACAAAAATTCTTTAGACCTTATTAAGGCGGCATCAAGCCAAATTAGCTGTTGCTGAATTTTTATTGAAATATGAAAAAATAAAGTAATCTTACTACGAGTATATATTTGCTTTTAATAATTTCTGGCGTAATGCAGCATTATTTAAAATTTGAATAAGAATAATAATATAATGTGGGTAGGTGATGTGTAGTAAAGTCGCGTGAATACTTTTGACTACGCATAGTTTAATTACTTCAAAAATAAAAAAATAAAAAAAATAAGCTACCGTGTTCAGTTGTTGAGAGTTGTATCAATTGCTAGATGAAATGTATTAGTTTTATTTGATATAATTATTGCAGTAATAATAGTTATAAATGCGTCACACTGAACTTCTGTCAGTGGTTGTTTTATTCGATCGATTCACACATTTGTGAATGAGACTTCCATGCCGGGAGTTTGAAATCACAAACATTATAAACACAGACGTTAAGACGGCGACATATCTATCTGGCCACCCGCTAGAACAACAGCTGCCAATTGTCAACTCTCGTCGGTTTGCGTGATACATGAACATATGGCAATCAATATTTCAAGAAACGTTAAAACTCAACAACGTGATACAGCTTATGGGATTGGCTCAATCACCTCCATCCTCCGGCAATCTTACGTAGATCATCGGTCCAACGAGCCGGAGGACGTCCCACACTGCGTTTGCGTTTGACAAGACATTAGTATAGTCTTTGACAACAGAACCTTAATAATGTTCAAACTAATAATTTAAATTAATTGTAGTCGAATTTAGACCACCGGGCGACCTCTAGTATATATTAATGTAGGATAAGCAATTTTAGCCCTAATTTTAAGCGGTTAACATGATAACGTGTGTATAAAGTGAATTACATTAATATAAATCAAACGAAGAATAGAATATAAGTTATAATGGTAATCTATACGTATAATAAAATGGTAGGAAAGTCAAAACTGTACATTGAATATTTTTTTAAAGAATACTTGGGGTGTGATCTACAATCGATACTGAAGTCAAAAATATAGTTTTTAGAATTTTTATCTGTTTGTCTGTATGTATGTCCGGGATAAACTCAAAAAGTACTGCATGGATTTACTTCAAATTTGGCACGAATATTATTAAGAAGTCGGGTCAACATATAGGCTACAAATTATCACGCTATCACCTACGGGGAACAAGCAGTGAACCTTTATTGCTTCAACGCATTCTGTAACAACGTGTAAACTAACGACTCATATTTAAATTTTGTTATAATGTTAATAACCATGCTATAAGCTAGCTTCATACTATAAATAAAGACATTCTGCAGTATATTTAGTATCAGCATGGCACCCGTGCGAAGCCGGGGCGGGTCGCTAGTCTAATAATAAGTAAAAATAACGCTGTGAAACTACATTTGAAAATGTTCATAACGTTAACGCTAGTACACAGTAGCAGTTTCATACCTTAGTCGAGTTATTCTTATAAACAGACGTAAATTTTGCATTTCATTGAGACGCAGTGTTCAGCGTACCGGCGACCTCGGCCGAGTTATTCTTCAACGAACGTAACACGTTGAATGTCTATCTGCTTCCTTTCTTTTAATCAAGTTAAAAGCTACGGCGTAGCTACACGGGATGTGCGTTTCTTCTTCAATAATGATCTCTATTTTATTACGTCGCGTCGTAAGATTCATTATAGCATTGATATCATTTAATTTATCACCATTCATTTACTTAACACGGGAATCTTCATTATTTTGGGCGATGTGTCTCCAAATACCTTAGAGCTATATTTTTTATTTCAATTCATTCAAAATCTAAAAGATTAATGTGGACTGAATGAAAAGTTGTAATTTAAAATTTTAATCATCTCAACTCAAAAATTAGTTTTTTTTATTTATTCTTTTTATTCGATAGATTTACGGATTTGTAAACGACATGACAAAGTATAAGTGTCTATTTAAATTTATTTTTAAAGTTATACTTTTTTAGCGCGTTAGGGAAAAATGACGAGAATTTTTTTTACAATGCGCGGGCGCTATTCTTTAGCCTGTAATATCCCACTGCAGGCTTCTTTTGCCACGTAGGAGAAGGATCAGAGCTTAATCTACCACGCTGCTCCAATGCGGTTTGGCTAGGTAGATATATTCCGAACAATGAGTAACGATCACTATCAGGTGTATATGAAAACACAGTCATAAAAAACCGACACCCTGAAACTAACTCTGTGAAGCTAGTCAACGAAGAAGAAATTAGCAACGTGGAGTGAGCTAGCCAATGAAGTATAACTTCTTACCTGCGTACATAAGCAGACACACACACACACACACACACACACACACACACACACACACACACACACACACTTGTGTTTAAGACGCCATTATTTCCAAACTGTCACACCTACAAATCTTGCATTATAAATTTATATAAGTCACGACAAAATGTTCGCTACGATCTTATAAAAAAGCCTTACTTTAAAAAAATATTAGTCCTGAGCCTAGCACAGCTCGTTGATAAAACACCCAGATAATAGGAAAAAATATTACCAGTACCAAGTTTTTTAAGAATTATTGTTTTCGATACCATCACTCATTTTAACAATTGTGAGATAGTTTTATATTAAGATATTTTGAGACTACCTCGACATGTTAACGAATATATTAGAACTAATACCATCTCTTTCTGTATTTAATACATTATGTAATTATGTATACGTACGTAGTTATGTACATATATTTTTTTTAAATAATAGTTGATATCACTAACATCATTCGCTTCATAATTTATTTATTCCATTGTGGTGTTAGAAATTACCTCTAAAATTTTCAATAAATTGTTTTATACGAAACCAAAGGCTTCGATAAAAACAGTGTCCCCTGCACTGTTCGGTTGCTCGCACTGCACCCGAATGAACAATGAGATAGTAAAAATGTGTATGTGTCACGAAATTGGAAGTTGAAAATATTGAGTGTATGATTTACGTTATACTAGCGACCTCTGTCCGTCAATATTTTTTACACGATAAGTAGTCACTAACATATATTATACTAAAACCTTCTCTGAAACACGCCGCATCTTATGCTATGAGTATTATTCCGATCGGCTTAGTAGTTTTCGCAGTGTAACCGAAGAAAAAAACCGGCTTTCCATTTATTAGTGTAGATTGTGAAAAATGACTGTTACTGTATACGTTAAAACATTTAATTTACTTATAATTACGGTTAATTTTGTAACAAATCAGTGGTAGACATTCAAAGCTAAACAGAGTCCTTTATGTTAACATTTGATCCCGTCTGGAATTTGGCGATAACGCCTCAGGACAGCGACTAAGCAATATTCTCCGAGGAATTAACTTTGACTGAATAGTAACAGCTCCACGTACTTGTCTCGTAATAATATAAGTCCATTCGCCACCGCTTTTAAACGTTTTGACTTAACCACGCAGAATTTGGAAAACGTACAGGAGTTTCATTTATTCGTAACATAATAACCAAAAAACAATAAAATACGAGGCGTTGGCGTCGAGGTTAAGCACAGGCTTTTGGCTGTTGCATTGGCCGTCGCGGGCTTGATCCCCGCTCACGGCAAACTTTGTATCGACCGTACAGATGTTTATCGTGATCTAGGCGTTAATGCTTTTGTTTCCGGACCCCGGATACAGGAGAAAATCCTACTTAGTGCTGTTGAGTGTGAACCGTATATATGCTTGATACTTGATGTCATGCCTGCCATGATGCATGCCCTTCTCGCCAAACTATAGTGGAGTAACGCAGTGGATTAAATTTTTGTAAAGAATTTTGAGACTCATGAAACTACCAAAAAAAAAAAGAAAAACACACTGATAGGCTGTTATAAAAATGTACATGTGTTGTACACAAAGATATGAATTAGGCTTAAATAAAAAAGTTCTTTAACCGTTGTCGCTCTATGTTCAGTCCTCGTTTGCTGCCAATAACACGATCAAGCAACGAACCGAAGGAACATTAAAGTTTTTCTTTTCTAAACCTCACCATATCAGACATATTGTCTTAACCCTTTCACAGATTTTTTTAACTGAACATAAGTTGAGCAGACCTAATATTTTTTCTTGAATCTAATGGTAGATATGAACCAAATCATGTGATAATTTATTGATCATCAATTTGGATACTCATGGTCTACGCAAGTTAAACTCATTATCCATATTCTAGATTACGGACTAACTATAAAATACATACCTACTATTTCTACGATCTGCAAAAGTCTGTTTTTAGACTCATACCCACCAATTAATCTCATTTCGACGGGTGCAAAGTAAAAAGAGTTATATACAAAACAGCAACTTTTCAGGAGAGCGCAAAATAGGAAAAAGTGCTCTCATTTTGTCAATTTCAAACCAAATTTGTTGAAATTTTCATCACTGCTATATTTTTTAGAAAGACAAACAATTGTATATTTCATTTCTTGTAATTGTGTTTAATTTACGAGATATTACAGTTGTTTGCCTCGACATTGTGCTTAAAAATATGACAACTGAATTAACTACCACTTGGTCGTTTCTACATAGGAATTAATAAATCTGGATTTAATAAAGATGTTTCATGTATTTAGTAAGTGTAAAAAGTATGACTTTTCCAATTTCAAAATTTCCAAAAACGTCTTTCCATGTCTATTATGATGTATTCAAATGGTTTATTATTATGATAACAGCCATCTAAAAAGCCAAACAAACAAACATTGTTGCCGGCCGGCGAAGCACACGCCATCTGACTGATGACACAATAGGAATGAACCCCCCCCCCCGCGCGGACTGCGTAAAAGCGGCGGTAGTTGAACGCATGTACGTCGTGTAATTTTACAAAACAGCAGTAGTTATCTTCTTTTACTTGACAAAAGTACAAGAAATGAGGCGATATTTGTATTTTTTATTTTGCCATGTTGTAAAATATAAAGTTTTTAGTTAGTTACTGCAATAAAAAAAAACACCTCAAAATTGTAGTAATTTTTTTTTACTTTGCACCCGTCGATTTATAAGTATGTTCTCCATACTACGCGAAGTTTTCGAAATACCTGCTACTTTGGCACTTTTGTAAAACGTTTAAGTGAAGAAATGTAATTTATACTCGAATATAGTGTTTTCTGTTCTTCCACCAGCCTTCTGCCCCTCGACAGCATGGACGACATCGAAATGAAAGACGTCCAACTCCAGTTCCCAAGTGCTCACCGCTTCAGCGAGAACTCCTGCCAGGAGCTCCGTGTCCACACTGACCGCGGTGACATCATGGTGGCGGTGCAGGGAGACCGCGCCAAACCAGCCATCCTCACCTACCATGATATCGGCTTGAACTGTGAGTACGCTCTAATTGCATTTGCGAACGTTTTGCACCTCAATTGTTTCATGTATATTTCGTGTATATTCACTTTGATAAAACTATGAACGTGATTTCGCTTCAATTGGAACTAAATTTAAGCTTTAAGTTTGTTTCATAAGCGGATTATATCAGATTTGTATTTGTGAAATCAGTATATGCGTAAATGATACAGTTGCAAATAAAAGGAACAATTTTGTTTTTGAAAACGACAGTCATATTGAAAGTTCGCGGCCTCAACAAGAAACCAAAATAAAATACATGCAGAAATATTTTTATTTCTCAACATAATCTCCACCTAACTGAGTGCATTTCTTCTATCTGTTTTGCAAAGTATCTAAATAGGTTTTAAAAAATTAATTTTCAAGCTCTGATAAATACTGGTTCACTGCGGCTTCAATCCCTTGATTTCGAAACTTTGTGGCCACTAAGGTGTTCTTTTAAATGACGAAACAGGTGAAAGTCGTAAATGCAAAACCGAGCGAATAAGCTGGGCGTTGCAGCAGTTTTAAATCACAATAACGAATTTGAGCCATACTTTCGACAGACGTGTGAACGCGTGCGTTATCCTGGTGAAACAACACTTTCTTTCTTAGTAATCCTGGACAAAACGAGAATCTTTATTTTTTCACACAAGATACGCAATAGGGTGCGGCGCGTGGTATGATAAGTTTATTGTTTGGCCTTTTGTCCGGCCGCGAACTTTTCGATTCACCCTCGTATTTGATATTTCGTCCGCGTGGTTCATTTTTCTGTGTTATTCAAGTAAACGCTACTCACGTTATCTTTACATTGAGAATGAATCTATTGGAGTGTATCTTTCATCAAATTCCTCGACAATAATGTACTGAATTTATATTAAACATGTGCTTTCAATTAGTTGGCTTTTGGAAGACGTAAATATTATTTCAAGTCCTAAATAAAAATGAAACACTATAAAATTAAAGATGCTCACGTGTCCTGTCTCGCCGGTTTCTGATAAATGTATCTGACGTATAAGACTATCTAATGGTCATAAGTTTCTGACACATTTTTCCTTCTTACCATCAGCTCCACTTTGTCAGATGTTCGAATCCAAATGTTGTAGTTTACTATTTCCTTGAATGTCCTATTGATAATACCTATCAGCAACTTATGTGCTAGATATGCTTTATCAGTAAGTGGTGGAAGAGGCCCTAAACTCAAAAAAATATACTTGACGGCGTTCAGTCTGAAGTAATTACCATTAAGCTCTATCATTTCTATCGGCGAAATGAACACAATAATATAAACGTCTAAACAAAACGCGCTCTTAAAAATATGAAAGGCTGGAAGTACTATCGACTCGTGCCGACAATGTGTCCGTCGTTATCAATTCATTGGACTCCATCCAGTAATTAATATTTAAGTGAATTGGAGACCAATTACGTTTAGTCTGTACGTCGATTAATAGATTATCGCGTGGCCCGACGTAGTGCAGACTTATTCGTGGCCGAAATCGATTTGATTACGGTAAAATATCGTCGATTCCCAAGTTAATAAGCTTTTTATGTTCAAGGTTGTATATTATGTACACTATTGATTAACATGTCGTCCGCGTACTGGTTAGTTAGAACACGTGACTTTCACGTTTAATACTACTATTTTCAGCGTATCGAATTATCCTTGACTATTGGCTATTACTTACAAATTGTATACAACATTAACACCCATTGTTTAGGATTTTAGTAATCTATAGCGGTAATGTTTCGAAAACTGTTTGTGTTCTAAAATTATCTAAATTTTTCCTACATGTCCCAATTTTTCGATTCGATTTTTTTAAACCTTTTTAATGATCTTTAAGTTATTTTAATTTACCCTCAGTTATTTGAATTGTCATTTTTGTTTTTGCCGATTTAAATTTATTAAGTTTTTTTTGTTTATTTGCCTATACATGAAGCTTTGCTTATAGCTAAAGCCGTTAGGACTCATGAAACATATGTACGTATGTTATTAGATTATTTTTATTTGATGCTCGGCTAGCAACCATTTTTAAATAAATAAATAACGTATAGACGCAATTCTGCTAGTGCTAAAGCTATGTATAAGGATTTATTGCGGTACAGTATATTGTACCGTTTTTGTTATGGTCTATGTAATCGGATCTGAATATCTCTAGTGCCTACATATTCAACAGTAATTAGTGCGAAGTAACCAAAGGGCAGACTTCGCAAACTATGCCGAAACAACTTAAGGCGATCCCGTTCTAAAACGGTCTAGAAGTAGGCACGAGTTAGTGAAAACAAAGTCACTTTATCTCGCACTAATCTTTCTCTAGATTTATTGGATACATTATCTGGCAGGGATTTTCCAACTATGATCCGCTTACACGCATACTTTCGTATTTTTATTACGGTACAAAATTCAGTAAATGTAAAGTGACAACTATTAATTTCCATTCACAAATTTATTTAAACTCCCCTATAAATTATTGTGACATTTAATTACAGTCGAGATTACGTTACACGCAAACTAAACGTTACAATACGACCGCGTGATCCGTTCACGTAAACAGCCCCGCTTATTTTACATTATGATGATAAGTTTAAGGGAAGTCAAAAATAGTGCAATTAAAGTATAAAAACGTTACATACTTTAATATAGTAATTATTCATGGAAGTACCTAACATTCCACGAGAGATGCGGTGGTGTTCAAGCGTGTTACCTGCCTATAAGCTGGTCTTTAAGTGGCAAGGCATTAAGAAGAAAATATGGAACGTGCTATTACGCAATACGACTCAAGAGGGCAAAGTCGGTCAAACGCTTGCGGCACGGATATAGTGGAATACTAGATTGACGCGAGGCTCGTTGACCTTTGGAAGGAAGCTGTACTTTTTTTAAATTAAAAAAAAAATCACAATAATCTCGACAAATTTTACTTTGATCTAATATATCACAAGATACTAATAATTCGTACAGTTCGTCTTTTTATATACTAATAGATTCAGAGCAGCGATTTTATGATTCTGGAATTTGAGCGATACTGTATTACTTTTAGAATGTATGTCAAAATCTAGTTATTATACACTATGTTTTGTCAAATCAACAGCATCAGTACTAAGCACATTATATAATAAATAAACGCCT
The DNA here is from genome assembly GCF_905220565.1 of Melitaea cinxia. NCBI lineage: Eukaryota > Metazoa > Arthropoda > Insecta > Lepidoptera > Nymphalidae > Melitaea > Melitaea cinxia. The sequence continues at coordinate 21,957,999 of NC_059424.1, read as the reverse complement.
CCAAAATATAAAAATAGTTAACTCAACGGCCCCTACTAGGATTTACCTTTGTGTCGGGGGTCACACTTTGACTGACCCGTCGTCGCAGTTTGTAGTGGCCCCGCTTTCTAGTTCGCGGGTTGCGGGTTCGATCTCAACCTGAGTCTAGACGTAATATTTGTATTTATACATTTATATATGTCTTATTTATATGTATATTTATAAAAATTTTTTTTTTTTGCATAACTAGGTCGACAATTAAGCCGTAGATTTATAGACGTCTGCAATACCAGAAGCATCGTAAATGCGTTGCCGAACCCAACCGCAATCCCCCCCCCCCTCCAGGAGCGCCGTGCACCTTACCAATAGAAACACAACTACTAGCTGTGATCTTCTGTAAGGTCGAGGTACTTCCCCAGTCAGGCTGCTCCATATTTTGAGCAGGAAATTTTCTGCTGTGCTCTACCTCAGTTATTAAAATACAACAGTCGCAGAGAGAAATAAACGCTCAGATCACAGCAAATATCTACATGGCCAATACAAATGTTTACAATGTGATTGATATTACCACTAAAAAGAAAATTGTCACCGTCGCTACCCATCGCTGAAAATAGGATGTTGATATAACACTGACCGAACTTCAATCTCTTTTTGTTATCAAGCTTGACATTGTTACTACGGTATGTGAATTTTGTATATCTCCATTCTGCGTGACATTGGCGACATTATCTGTGCTCTTTTGGCACTATTTGAAGCCATATCCACGAACACCGTTTTTGCTTTTTTGTCGGATAGAAGTTTAATTTGATAATATAGTGAGTTATCCAATCAATGCTATCGAAAATTGGTAACTGCACGCAAAAATAACAGTCGCTAAAATAGCAGTAGCATTATTTTTGCAACACATAATTGCTGTTACAAATTGTCATACAACTCTGTTAGTAATAGACAAACTAATAGCTGCGATTGTTACTGCGTTCGACAATTACCCATGCCGATACAATATAAAAATATAAAAAGCTTTTTTTTATTGTCATGTTATATCTCTTTTATATAAAATTCTCGTGTCACAATGTTAGTTAAAATACTCCTCTGAAACGGCTGGACCGATTTTTATGAAATTTTGTATCCATATCGAGTAGGTAGGGAGGGGGGGGGGGATTAAAAGGGGCTTATAACATATATGCCAAACATGTTTACGGAGTCAACTAGTCTATGTACCTAACATAGACGATGAGACTAGATAGGATGACATTTGGTACATTTCTGAATTGCTTGCTCATTAAAATATATATAAGTGTGTGTGTTTATGTACGCACGTAAGAAGTTATACTTCATTGGCTAGCTAACTTCACATTGCTAGCTTCTTCTTTGTTGACACGCTAACATCAGGGTGTCGTTTTTTTGTGACGGTATGTGCGCGCATCGTAAAAATTTACTCTTATCATTTTCCTCTAACGCGCCAAAAAAACTTTAACCTAAAAAAGCAATTGAGATATACTGCATAGTTTTACAGATACATATGTTAAAAACATAATCAGAATCGAGGCTAATTTAAAGTCAAAACAGCGATTTAGCAGAATTAATGTTACTTAACAGTAGCGACGAGACGTTACGTTACTCTCAGCTTGATATAGCGTACTAATGACGCCTCGAACTCCGACTCAATTTTTATAATACGAGTATATTTGTATTTATGTATATATATATGTATATGTGTATGTATGTATGTATGTATGTATGTACGTATGTATGTATGTATTTATGTATATGTTTATGTATGTATGTATGTAAATAAGTAAATATATTCAAACGTTTATGTCTCAATTTGTACACCTACACTGACACAATACCATCTCCTCTGCCCCTAGGTTGCCTGGAAGAGATCGCTTTTTAGCGATAAGGCCGCCCTTTGTGCCTGATGATACTCTGTTTAAGTCCATATTATGTATTATTTCTGTTTTGGTGTACAATAAAGTGTATTGTTATGTTATGTTATACCGATCTAAATAAATCGTAAACAATATTGAATGGACGTTAATTTGCTAACAAACAAGATGATTACTGCAAAATATTATTTGTCTTAAGATTCTTTAAGGATTCTGAGAATGTCGCAATCAGGTCTATTGAATAATTTTAGTTTTATAATTTAAGTTTTGGTACGTTTAGTTCGAAATCAAGCCTCTTTCGATTTTGCCCAAGGTCTAATGGAAACCATCCAAGTGGACGCTAGGGTTTAACGTACAAAAGAAAATCACTTTCGTTTAAATGCAATACTCGTAAGAGTACATACGTATGTACGTACGTGTAAGTACTTCAACAAAGACCGACAATGCACGTCGTAAACTACACAAGCTCTATACGTGATTTTGTTCGCGATTATACATTTAGACTTTCAACCTTTCTCCCAAGAGAACAACTGCATGTCTGAATAAGAAGATTTCATTGAAGAGTAGTATGAACTTAAACCATTGCAACTATCATTAAGATTCCTATAATAGTGTCAGCGTTCAGAAAAACGTTAAGGAAATAAATTGTGGTTTTTATTTGCAATATATAATACAACTAAAGAATGAATATTTTATGATGAATTTCTCATTTAAAGAAGTACGCAGTACTTCTTACAATTTTTTATTTTATTTTATACAACTAGCTAAACAAGCGTACGGCTCGCCTAATGGTAAGCAATTACCGTAGCTTATAGATTTCTGCAACACCAGCAGAATCGCAAGCGCGTTGCCGACCCTATCCCCAATTCTCCCCAGGAGCTCTGGTCACCTTACTCACCAATAGGAACACAAAACTTCTTGAAAGCAGTATTATTTAGCTGTGATCTTCTGTGAGGTCGAGGTACTTCCCTAGTTTTTGAACAGGACATTTCCTTCTGTGCCCTACTTCAGTTTGCAAATGATAAACAATTTGATTATTGTCAAAAGACAATGATTAACTTAAAGCAGGGAGAAAATAATATCTAATAAATGTAAATCCTGTTAACCTTTCATTGATTCGTGGAGGAGAAGTTACAAAATTACACTTTCTCTAATTGTCTCTAAACTCTTGAGTGTCCTAGATTCTATGAAATACATTGATCGTAACGTTTGCAAGCATCAATTGCTTGCGAATGAAGATTAATAAATTGTGCCTTCATTATAAAATGTCTTTTAGAATTCTTAAGTCTATGCCTAATGTCCCGGATTGGATCTAATGCGGCTTGAATAGACAGTTGTTTGCATGCACATAATTGTACCTATTATAATTTTTCTTAAAAAAAAATTTCATCGCCTTCTTTACTTAAGAATCAGTCTGTAACATTCCACTGCTGGGCATCATCACTTCAGCCTCAGTCGTCTGCTGGACATAGGCCTCCCCAAGTTCATGCCAAAAACGGCGTGAACTCATGTGTTTTGCCCATATTCACCACGCTGGGCAGACGGGTTGGTGATCGCAGAGCTGGCTTTGTCGTACCGAAGGCGCTGCTGCCCATGTTCGGCCTGTGTATTTAAAAGCCAGCAGTTGGATAGTTATCCAGCCATCGGTCGACTTTTTAAGTTCCAAGATAGTAGTGGAAGTGTGTTATCCCTTAGTCGCCTCCTACCACACCCATGGGAAGAGAGGGGGTGGCTATATTCTTTATTGCCGTAATCACACAGCTGTAAAAATACAATAAAATGTATGTCGCAATTTAGTTGATCGTCCACTGTTTTTAAAAAGTCACTTGCCCGTCTTTCAAATGAATAAAATATAAAGTGCAGAAGGTACTATTGCTCCATCGGACCACACGTCCCATTATCTATAATTTCAGAGTCATTACCTTTGTCATATAATTGCACTTCAAAGAGCATTGTCTAGTATTTTGTTCTGGGTACTACGATTTAGTCTATTCTACATCTACCTAACATAATAAAATTGTTTGATGTCAAACAAAAAAAACTGACTTTTTATATAGTATAGTATTATACATATTGCTAGGGATAACCCATAATCTACTCGTCAGATTTCACTCAAATTCGGATGGGCGACACGTATCAGACATGACCAGCTTTTCAATAAAAAACTTTTTCGAATTGATAAAAAAATCCAATTGAAATGATAATCTCCTACTTTTTCTTGGTCGGTTCAAAATAACTTTACGATAATTTAATGTAACCGCAAGTCTGCCTGGGCCGGCGGTATTATACCTCAACAGTTTCCATTTGAACTCATCAATAATTGCAATAATTAATTTTCAAATTAAATAAATAATTGGTTGAAATTGAATCCGGCTCATCACCACCAAATAAAAGTATTGACGGTTAGCTGTTTCCTATTTACAATACTATCATATTGCCTCAATTCCAATTTATCGTTACAAATAACTCGAAATTAAATTCTAATTTTAATCATTTAGATAATAATTATATATGTGAATGCAGATTTTCAATTTTTTTTCCATTTCTTAAAAATGAGGTCACGCAATTTTTGGCGTGAACTTGTGAAGGCCTATGTCCAGCAGCGGACTGTGTTAGGCTGAAATGATGATGATGATGATGATATGTGAATGTGTTAATACTATTTAGAATATTTAATTTACAAAAACCAGTTGCGCGTACATTATTGCGACCTAAATCGACGACTACTATGGTGCTTATACTTAACTACTTTTACTAACTTTATAGTGTTATACAAGTGTACGGTGAAGTAGACCCGACTTTGCTCAATATTTTTCACAAAATAGTGGCATAATTATTTATGGTTGAGCAAAGTAGCTTCATTTTACGATAAACCTAGGGATTGCAATCTGGTCTCGTTTTCAATCCGACCGGATCCGGTCAAAATTTTTCAAGTATATAAAAGCCTCTAGATCTGCAAGTATATTTATGTAATTACAAGACAAAATCTCGGTATTTTTGCATGTTCGCACTAATAAAACAGTTTACTCTTATTAAACCTAGCGTAGCAGCGTAAGTTATTCTGCGTAGCGTCAGCACCTTTCAAGTCCGTTACGAAATACAAACATTTTGACATTAGAGCACAAAAATAAAGCTACGAGTGTACCAAAAAGTTAATACATAAAGCCTCTGTTTCAACTGTGTAGGGACGCGATAATCATCGCGCCAATTAAGTCCAGCGTGTGAGAAAAATATTTTAGTGCTGATATTTACGCGATTTTAAGCGTGTGGTTGTCAAATACGTGGTAGTGTGTAATGTTTTTTTTATTGATTTAAATTATTTTTATGCATAATTAAAAAAATTGCATTCAGCGCTCCTACTCCGTCCGCGCAATTTTCGTAAAAAGGGATACAAAGTTTTTGCTCAACGTATATTTCATCAATGTAATTGTTTCATATATTTGTGCGTTTAGTAACTAAAACGCCATTGACGTGAACGATAACTTGCGTTGTCAAGACAAGGCAAGGTAAAACTAAAAGGCAAAGATTTTTCGTTAAATGCTCTCAAAATCCCTCGTTGTCTTAATTTGCCGTTTTAACACTTATATCTCGAGTTAAAAGTTACGTTACCAATGACAAGATACGTTCAAGTGTTTTCGAAACTAACTGTCATTTTAAATTAACTTTGAAAGTTAGAAAATTTTTAGCATTCTAAATAATTATACTATCCACGATAACACAGAATTCAGCCTGTAACACCTAACTGACTGATTTAATAAAAATAGACTAACTCAAATAGTATCAAATATAATTGGTATCGCTATGGTATTCAGCCTTAACTGCTAGACATAGGTCCCTTTCTTCATATAGGAAAAGGATTAGATCTTGATTTACCTCGCTACTCCATCGCGGGTTGGCGTAGTGTATTTGACAACAACCGGCAGCGACATATTAACATGTTCTCCGAGGCATGGTAGGGAGACCAAAAAACAAACATCCAAACTGGAAAGAAATATTTGTACAAATACAAATATCCCGAGCGGGAATCGAATTCGCAAACCACCGCTCTTTTAGGCGACTACATGCATCACTACACCAGAGCGGTTCTTTAACTATATGCTTAAATTAAATTTTTATTTATAAAATTCTATATCAGAATGTTCTTTTGATCGCTTAAATACACACTAAAACCAGATTGCCGTCTAGAGAATTAGTTCTTGTAATTTGATTGAATGGAAGTTTACATGTACACTAAAGCTCAAGACACTAGACCGCAGCCAAACGGCCAATAGTCGAACGATCGTTAGTCAATGTCAATTAGCCACAGCTTAGCCGCCATTTGGCGGGCAGTGGTCTATGATCTTAATTGAACCTTTTGTATAAAAACAGCGATTATTTATCAATGAATTATGTCAACAATCAGACAACTGATCGGTTCCCTTTGATTACAAATTCGAAGAATATCTTTGATTGAGAACATTGATTGGTACGAATTCTAAGGAAAGGACAAAACCTCTTTGGTAGTCTAGACGCACGTAATAAGCGCTCTGCTTCAAACTTCAAACTCTTCTTCCCGCCGTGTTACGTGTCACAAAACTGCGCTGTGCGTGATCACAGTACAGCGGAGAAAATTCTTTAACTTGCAGAATTAACTATTTGAACTATTCTCGCACTAACTATACTCATAGTACATATAGTGTTGTAGACCCAACCGTCTGTCTAATTATTAAGATGTTAAGAGAAACGTGCAATAATTACTATAAAAGGGATTTGATTTGGATTGAAATTTCGTTGAAAAGATAAAACTAGAAATGTTGTTCAGGCAATCATCCGAGCCGATGATCAGAATGGCTTCCTTAGTTCTTTAAATGTCAGGCTTTTTAATTCTTCTAGTAAGGCTAACCTAATCTGGAAAGCACATAAGCTACCAAGTATCTACAGTTCATAATTGGTTCCTGTCTAAAACGTACCGAGCTATACTTTCGGCCAGTGCTCGAATCACGTAGTTTATTACCTTTTATCCCGACGGTAAATTCTGAACATTGGGCACATATTCCTTACATCATTCGCACACATGACGTTCTACCTTTATTTACTTATGTGTTTCATTTTAATTTTAGAGGGGAATGAGCAGTTGTTATAACTTTACACATATTTAAAAGTCATAAATTTAATAAATTTTGTCATTTCAAATAATAGTACTTAAAATTTTTGGTATTTTCCAAAATATTATCTTGAATTATTTGTTGTGTTAATAACTTGGTTGAAGACATTTAATGTCCTTTTAGGGACATTTAGAATAGATAAGTTTGAAGCAAAACCTTGTACATCAGCCTATCGACAGTAATCCATTTGCATCGTAAGTATAATAAAATATTAAAGTAATACTAGAATCAGAATGTGTGGCTACGGTACTGTACTGTGTGGCTACGGTACTAAGGAATATAGCCACCCCCTCTCTTCCCGTGGGTGTCGTAAGAGGCGACTAAGGGATAACATAGTTCCGCTACCACCTTGGAACTTGTAAAGCCGACCGATGGCGGGATAGCCATCCAACTGCTGGCTTTGAAATATACAGGCCGAAGACGGGCAGCAGCGTCTTCGGTGCGACAAAGCCAGCCCTGCGGTGACCAACCCGCCTGCCCAGCGTGGTGACTATGGGCAAAACACATGAGTTCACGCTATTTTTGGCGTAAACTTGTGGAGGCCTATGTCCAGTAGTGGACTGTAAAGGCTCTAATGATGATAATCAGACACACGTGATACTAACCAGAAAATTAAAATAAGCGTTGTATATGTAAGTTACCATCCATCCTAATTGTCTTTTTTGACGAATCTCCTTTAGATATAGGAAAGAAAATAACTTACCAATTAAAATATAGAAAACAGATCATTGGTCGGCGTGGATTCAATTATCTACCGGCGTTATTACCTGTCAATAACTGGTAATTCACTTCGCTGTAGACTGTCGAGGCCTGTCAGAAGTAGATATGATAATGGCTTATAACCGTGTAGTTATAGATAGGTACGTGAATTCTTTAATAAATAATTTGTTAGTTCTAGACCAATTCAATAATACATCTTGAATAAGTAAATACTTTCTTTCGTATGGCAACTAAACGAAAAAATATGAACAATATTTTGGCAAAATCGGCGGTGCCGGTGGTGGAGGCTTCCAATTCGTTATTAATCCAAAAGTTGATTGATAGTTTCAATTTAAATAACAAAATCCTGTTTCCGTTTTGTGCTGACAGTCATTCGAGCTGACCGTGTTTGCTTGTCAATATTTTTATTTGTACCGTCATCTAGGTTAAGCCCATTATGGTAGATTTTTAGTCCACCGGATATGCGTTCGAAATCTGCATCAATACAGATACGCAGGCGTTTATTCAAAGTCTTTTCAACAATTACAGACTGTGAAATAATATCAATATTGCTTTTAGAATTTTATCTAACTTTATCTAATATCTTGTCAATTATTCTAGTTGGTATCTAATATGAAAATTGTATAAATTGATACTAAACTATTTCCATCGTCTTTAACATTTATTGAGCGTTGTTTATCTTGTAAATGGTAAGCTTCTATAAGTGTAATTTTTTAAAGTAGCAGTATTTGTGTGTGCTTATGTTTCGATTTGGTTATTATAAATTTCTTAGCTACCATAACATATATACACATATATATTTAACATCATTACATCCTCGCGATCTCATTGCTAAAAAGCAATCTCTTCCAGACAACCTGATAATGAAAGGAACATTGCATTGCAAATGTTCAGGTGGTATTTAAACAGAAATTGGTAAGAAAGCACATTCAAGTTTGAAATGTAATTTCGAAAGTGTCGAGTAGAATCCTGCTTTGTCGATACAAAGCTAGCCGAAATTAACATTGATATTTTAGTGTTAAATAAATTTTAGGTATAAAAATTAATGGAAATAGATGTCTGACAAATAACGAACAAACAGATTCACGGTGCCGTCCGAGACATGATACGTGTTCTTTGAAAAGGGGAAAACACAATATAAAACATCACATGAAAGGTTTTCACTTATTAAATACATAAAGGTATCGAATGCCCGTACTTCATACCACAAAGCCGACATTATCGTCTCAAAGGAGCTGTGGTCGCTAGGAAACGTATCACGACATTCGACCCGCATCGGACGCGCCATTGCTTCGGAATATCGCCTGTCACCGTCCGACAAAGGCCGTCTGGAGCCAGGAATTACCTATGCTTATTTACCTTGCACAAAACATCTTTATAGCTCTCGGCTGTAAAGAGGCTTTGTAGACGATATCTATATCTTCAATTTTAACTAAAGTGGTCCAAGACACATGCGTCTTTCATACTGGATATTTGATTGAATATATAATAAATTTACCTTACTATGACATTTTTATATAAAAAAGCAAAGCTGTTGAGTTAATTACTGATTCTTCTGAATTCCAAAAAATTTTGCTGATTGACGATCGAAAGTACTTTAGCGGCGTACTTAAATAAATATGTTTTAGATTTAAATTCGGTGATATTTAATTGACCCTTTAGAACTTGTGTTATTATATTGTAACCCTGAACGGACACTATTGTTTCTCGTAAAATTATAATCTTTAACTACACGGTGCTCATCGAATGTTAACAAAGGAGAAGTTTGTTAAATACAATATTTTCTGAACTCAAAAGTCAAGTTACTCAAGCCACCGACTTTGTTTCTAGGAACGTCGGGGAAAATAAGTAAATACATCACCAAAGAGAATATTATATAAAAATTACATATTTTTAGAATTTACATTTAGAAACATGTACAAAGCTATTTACAGTGGAACAATGAATATTAGTTACCAATTACCAATATTGTCTTCATGACCTATGATATTGTTTAACTAGATGCCTACGATTACGATTCAGCCTATAACATCCCACTGCTGCATATGCCTCTTTCTTCGTGTAGGAGAAAAATTGGATCTTAATCCACTACTCTGCTCCACTGCAGGTTGGCGGATATTCCCTAGTATAAGTAACGAACGCTATTAGGTGTCTATGATAAAAACCGGGGCTGATTACTTAACGTGATCTCCAAGGCACGGTGGAGAGACCCACATGGAAAGACAACCAGACCGTAAAGAAATATTTGTTCAAATACAAATATCTATCAATACACCAGAGCGATGTCAGGTCGATGCATAGAATAGGTGTCATTTTATCTTCAACTCAACATAAGACAACTTTAGACGTCTTAAATATAAAATGTCGCGCCTATTGTTAATATTTTGATCAATTGATTCAGCCATATTGCTATAAGAAATACTGCGAAGTGTTGGACTTTAGCTATATTTATGTAACTATTCTTATATATGTTTAAATTTAAGTAATGTGTTTATACAAATATTAGATGATATCCGCTACAATAGAATCGTGGATAAATAATGGAGTATTCTTGTTTAAAAAGAAAAATTTCGCAAATGCTCTTTTGCTACTTGAGCTGTTTTGTATCAGGATGACTGATTGGAGCTTAGAGTAACTTCGGTGGAGACGATTACGAGTTGAGATGTCGCTTTAGACAAATAATTGAGGCCATATTGTATTTTGTGTTTAATGATGTTACAAATTTGTGGAAAATGTTCTTCTTAGACTATGCGCTGGGTGGATCAATGTTTTCATTTTCAACATTCCAATTTATGTTTTTGCGTTACTCTGAAAGCTACTAACATTAAGCTAGTTAACATAGCTAAATGTAATTAATCATCCCTTTTTGTACGTGTTGCTATCGCTGACCTAACAGATGTATTACAAAATTTAATTTTAACTTAGCTAGTCCTGAAAAACTTTTGTTTCCATTAGTATGGATAACCACTGGATAATACTTTGCTAACTCTTTCACGTTAAATCCCTAACTTACTTCAGCCAGTAGTTAGTAAAACTATTCAAAGATTGATAATCTCTCGCTTAGCAAGTTTTAATTAAAGAACAAACTATGTTTCGGTTGACGTGAATTATAACTGTTCACTATCATTCGCCTCCTAGCTTTAAAAGATTTGATGCCGATATGTTCCGGCCTAATTTAAGAAACTTGCGGTAATTCTGTTATCTCTAAATGGTTGAACCATTTTGCCAATAAATTATCTTATATTTCTGGTTCGTTTTAATTTAAAGTATGATCCGTTTTCAGTACATGTTCGCGTGGATTGCACGTGACGCTTTATCCCGCTATAATTAATAATTACCAACCTAAATCGATTAATGGGCCTAATATTGCTAAAGTGCACTAACCGAGGTGACGCATGATAGGTGGAATTTGGTTACCCGTTTCAATTGATGTTCTGTTTATTGGTCGTAATATCTTGGTAAAAAGTTAATTATGATGAGTTTAATGTAATTTTGTAGAACTGCATTTATTTTAATTACTTGGAAATACGTTTTGGACTTTTCGGCGTAAATTTTAATTAAGCTAGGGTATTTTGTTATTCTCAGTCGAGCCTCAATGGTAATTACAATCACAGATCGCACTTGAATCAATATGAACAGACAGCAACATTTCGTAGGAAAAGATTCAGGATCTGGTACTTATAATAACATTATGTTGAATACTTTATGAATGACTCTTACGTTGATTTTTTCAAATCAATAATTTTTATTTCACGTCAAGTCGCCTTCGATTAAGTCTCAGTAATCCGATGGCGTCTATCAAAATACAATATCCAAAGATCAGAAATATTTTCGACAATGAAAGACAAAATAATCACCAATTCCATCCTTTTGTCCTTCGTGTATAACTGAATGCAATAATAGGTATAACAAGAGCGAATTAGAAAATGATAGTACGTACCTCCCGAGCGGGGCCGGTGTGCGATCACGTGATATCAACCGGCGCCCGTGTTACGTAACTAGCGACTACTAAGTAGGGTCGCTACCAGCTCAGAATTGAACTGAGACAGCTGCAATATAAGCTATATGTATGGTAGAAACTGTATATTTAGACTTAGAAGATCCTTCAAATCCAATGTTACACTAATTAATAGCTCTTTAATGGAGTAGGATATAAAAAGGTAAGGATGTCGTAAAATGGAAGAATTTGGTCATTAATTTGTTTCAATGTGCAAAAATATGTGTCCATAGTTCCACAAGATGTGTTTAAAAAATTGCGTTTTGCTCGGTAGTTGAATAAAAGTAGATACGTAAGGTATTTCGTTTTACGCTTTAAATTTTGATCTATACTCAACGATTGTGATAAGTATAAAAGTAATGAAACATAAAGTAAATAAACATTTCTAAAATTAAGTAAATTGGTGATGTTAGTGTATGATGTTTACTGACCAGCAAATTGGATAGCACGTTAGGTCTCTTCATTAAAACGTTCCAACCCGTGCCTAAACACACCATTACACATTTCGTACATTTGGTTTAGTTATTTGTACCTACTGCTCGCTAGCCGAAGTATTTGTCTATTATCTACTTCATAAAGCAGATGTTTGTGCGCAGATGATTTTTGATCATCCAGTTAAACCGAATTATGCTCAAATTTTATCTTACTTCGGATTCCTATTACCAACTCTTTGTAAAACTTAATGAAAAATTTACAAATTGTTGTTAAGTTATATAAATAATAGAAACGCGTGGACTTCCTTTAGTACATTATAATGAAATAAGTTTTATTTACATTTTGTTTTCTAAAAATAGAAATAGTTCCGTTAGATTCTTATCGGCATCTCTTTTTTTTTAATGTATAGACTAGCGCTTGATTGCGATCTCACCTGATGATAAGTGAAGATGCATCCTAAGGTGTTGCGCGCTTGCCTAGAAGATGCCTATTCACTCTTGATTTAAAGATACCCAAGTTATAGTTCGTTGGAAAAACGGAAGCCGGAAGGGCGTTCCATATTTTTGCGGTGTGTATTAGGAACGAGGAAACAAAACGCTTAGTGCGAGATCGTGGGATTTCAACCATGTAGCGATGTAGATTCATGCGATGCCTTGCGGTTCGGTGGTAGAAAGGTGATAGCGGTGATCTCTTTAAAGATTAAAATTGAAAGCGGCGATAGCATCGATTTAGTAAGAATGATATTATATATTTTTGATAACTTAAGTGTTTGAATTGCTTCAATGAAATGTACATCGATTCTAGGTAGGTAGGTACATACTAACTTGTGTATGTGAATGTTAGAGTCTGTAAATGTTTCACCAATTATTGAAAACTTATACTTCTTCCCGTGCTTAACTTATCTTCCCGTGGGGGTTGTAAAAGGCGATCGAGGAATAAACCCGGCTCAAAATCATCTGAGTCCTGGAGAAGGAAAACTTCATTTGAAACCCGGAGTGGGGTCTCCGTCAGGCATTCGTGGCATAGCAATAAAATGCGAAAGACTCCTGGCAGCCGAACTGGCTCCACACGTATCGATTTGTAGTTCTTGTGGGCCTAGCCAGTGAGGTCGAGAGGGTGGCGCAGAGCTTAGGCAACTCTGCGTGTTCCTGAAGAGTGTCCTAGGCGAGAGTCTCTGTTTGTGGAGAGGACACTTTTGTAAATCATCTGTAACAAGCGGACTAAGGCCAATGATGATACTTTTGAGAAATTTAGCTGAATCCGCCACACTGCTCCTCTGCAGGTGTAGACCTGTTCTGGAAGTTATTTCTAAATACATAAGTTTGCTTTCCACCTTCCTTCAAAACTTAGCAAGAGATTAATTCTAAAGAGAAATTTAGTATTTGGATGGTCACAGAATTAGCAAGTTGAAGTGGCAGTGGGATGATTGCCAGTATCTCAGGACCAATGGCCGTTAGAGTGTCTTTGAGTGCAGACCGCGTGTTGTCAAACGCAGTGTGGAAAGCCTTTCGCCCGCTGGACTGCTGGATGAGGATTGCGGAAAACCGGGATGTTTGACGCGAACTTGGGGAGGTTTAAGTCCAACAGTGAACTACGATAGGCTGAAGTGAAGAGGAGAAGTGTGCTAGCCTGCATATAAGTCCAAGACCAACTGGTAACCATAACTAGGGCTAACATATCTACCAGCAGCTATAGGATTAAGTTCGAATATTACCTGTTATATTATTTATAGAGTTATTGATTTTAATAAAGTGACATAGGTCTGAAGGCACTTTGACGTAGTACTATCGACATCGACAGCTGATCATTAACCATCATACCTACTTACTTTCCCGGTTTCGTATTAAAATATCGCCATAACTTCGAAAAGCTTAAGCTATTAAAATTTCTGTTCTCAAAATAATTACAAGTAGCCAACCCTAGTTATGAGTCTCAGGCCGGTATAAACCCTTTTTATCTATCCCACTATCTATTTTAAATAACTATACGTACTCGTACATACCTAGGCGAATATCTGTACGAGGCCGCTCGAGGGTGTTACGAGCGATGAATACAAATACAACGCCATACTTTATCTCAAAGAAAACTTTTGTAAGTAAATATCTACATGGAATACTGTGCAGAAAATTATACTTCATGATTTCATGTTTGCTAAGTGATTTCCAACAGACTTACACACAACTCAGTTAAATTTAATAACCTATAATAGAAAAAAACTTTGAGACCATTAAAATAAGTAATAATGAGCTGGGGAAGCCCAGCAGGAAATGTCCTGCTCAAAAATGTTGCACTCAGTGGTATTACGTTTTCATAAAGTTTTGTTTTTTCGTTGTAAACGTTTAATAAGTCTAAATAAAAAAAAGTTTGTCTTTATTATCATAATATCAATACCATACATAGATTTGTATGAAAATGTGTAGTTAGACAACAGAAATAAAAAATCTTATAAATATCTACACGTCACCTTTTTTTTCTTGACTCGTATAGTTGTTAACCACGAAAATAGACCATCCATGTCTAGATAACTATAAATTTATAAATAAATATCATATAAACACACATTCGTCTGTTCCTATAGTAAGCAACTTAATGGTTGGTCAGTTTATAGAGGTTCATTTCTCATAAGAACAATACAAATTTGCTTAAAATAAGATACATAATATATGTTACTAATTACTGGAACAATTTTTCTACGATGCAGTTTGCTAAGTATTACAATTGTATGACGTAGCATGTAAAATATGATTTTTGAGATTCATTTTCATAATTAGTACACTTTCGTATTCTTTTATAATGCAGGTGATTTATTATACATCAGTACACCTTCTACAAAAATAAAACTTTTTGTGACACGCGTCGAGTCTAATGTCTAAGCTTATTTACAAGTACTCTTGACTGACAAGTTCTCCAAATTATTTATGTCCCGTGTTGACTGCGAGTCGTGCGTCGGCTCGAAACAATAAATGTACTCTCGTCACGATTTTTAACATTTAAAATGTACTTGCGAATTATTTAAATTATAATTGCCTTTTTATGGACTTTTATTTCAAGTATATGTTAATTTAATGTGTGTTTATACAACTGTATATTATTGAGTTTTCTATATTTTTTACAACTTCCTTAACACTTCTTACTGTAGATAAGGCTTTATAGATATATAAGTCTGTGTAATGAAGTCAGTAAAATATGTCACATCACTCGTTAATACACAAGACCAAAAGGTATCAATAGCACAAGGTTGTAGGTTCAAATTTATGCCGCATATATCGGGGAGAAATCTGTTTCTTTCGGAACAAATTCGGGTCCTTCAGCCTGTAATGTCTCACTGCTGGGCATAGGCCCCACTGATAGGAGAAAGATCAGAGCTTTATCCACCACGCTGCTCTAATGCGGGTTGGCGGATGTATTCCCTACTATGAGTAACGATCGTTATCAGGTGTATATGATAACAACCGGTACCGACAGCTTAACGTGCTCTCCGAGGCACGGAGGGGAGACCCATAAGAACTGCACAAACACCCAGACCACGGCAACATACAGTCTCTGTCAGACCAATGATATTATCTATACAGTACATTATTTAACAAAGTATATAACGTCGTGGGTCTGACCGGCCAACGCGTGGGTATAGGAAGGTTAATAAAATATGACAGTTTCAGGACAGGATAGAAGGATATTCAGGGTTAACTTTCGCAGTATCTGCGCCGTACCTCGGAGAGCACAGTAAGCAGTTCCGGTGGTTATCACATACATCTGATAGCAATAGTTACTTATAGCAGTGTCTATGCAGTGTTATAACTGTGTCGTGAATGTAACGCTCTCTAACGCTTATCAATTTAATTAATATTAATGAATTAATCAAATTTGCCTAAAAGCTAGGAAAGGTGTAGATCGGTCATATTTTGAAAAATAAAAATAGTTACGTATTACGATAAAAAATTAATATTAATTCTATGCTCGTTTATTTTATAAAAGCGTTATTTTTATATAATTTAAACAGTATAAAGTATTATGTTTAAATATTAAAATATCGGAAAGGGTAAAAGTGTGTTGTAATTGGTTTCCAAACAACATAATATGTGGGAGGGTACAGCCGCCAAGTTTAATATACTTAAATTATTGCCCTATATCTAAACGAAAATCTATGATTAAAATTCTAAAATGATAAAAAAAAATCATAAGGAATAATAAGGTGTATACAATGTAACACAAAACCTTTATTAACACATTTTGATTATATTGATAGTAGATCACATAAAAAAGAAACAAATCTACACGAAACCAACAACAGAGCTGGTGCGGCTTGTGAAGCGACTGATAATTGTGTTTGCTCGCAAACGAAAAAAAAACCGACTTCAATTACATCGACGAGTAATACAACGTAGAACGACGAAAAAATAGTCAAGCAACTACGCGTTATCAAAGATTACTCAAAAAGTAGTTATCAGATCTCGATAAAATTTATATGTGACCACATGATAAACATCAACTTTCGATTAAATTAAAAATTATCAAAATCGGTATACCCAGTAAAAAGTTATTGCGGATTTTCGAGAGTTTCCCTCGATATCTCTGGGATCCCATCATCAGATCCTGGTTTCCTTATCACGGTACCAAACTAGGGATATCCTCTTTTCATCAAAAAAAGAATTATCAAAATCGGTACATCTAGTAGAAAGTTATGCGATATAATACAACGTAGGTCGACGAAAAAAGCGTCAAGTAAAAACGCATTATTAGATATAACTCGAAAAGTAGTTGTTAGATCTCAAATAAATTTAAATGGGACCAATTGGCACACACCACCTTTCGATTAAAACATAATTTGTCGAAATCGGTCCACCCGGTCAAAAGTTCTGATGTAACATACATAAAAAAAAAAAAAATACAGTCGAATTGAGAACCTCCTCCTTTTTTGGAAGTCGGTTAAAAAAACTAAAGCATACAAATACAGGGATCTAGGCTCCGAATATGATTTTGTCAAATTCGATGTCGATACCCTTGGTCCGTGGGGTCTTAGCGCTGTAAGACTTTTTAAGGAAATAGCAAAAAGGTTATTCGACGTCACAGGAGACCGAAGAGCTGGCAGCTACTTCGGACAAAGAATTAGTCTAGCTATTCAAAGGAGGAACGCTGCCAGTATCTTCGGAACCTTGCCTAAAGGGACTCCTTTTAATAATAAATAAATAAATAAATAGTTTTTATTTTGCTCAAATTATGTAGTTTACATTATCAAGAAGCCCTGCGACCCGTGCTAGCTTAAAAAAGCTGTGTTACAGGCCACAGTGTCTTCCCCAAAAATTAGTTTATTGTTACATAATCAGACTTTGCGTTCAGATAGCGAAAACATAAATAATACTAGTCTGTATACAAAGATGACAACACATTATAAATACAAAATTTGGAATTTTTTTTTTCTTTTAATAATATTTTTTAATTATTATATTATATGTATATAATTAAGGTTTTTAGTTTTAGGTTCATTGTTATAACACAGATAGTAAATTTCATCCAATAAAAAAGAAACATTAACATGATTAAAGTAAATTAAAGTGGTCGGCTTCAAAATAAGACCATAAATGTGTGTATGGACTCGATAGTATGGAGACGGTAAATAGAAACATGTACTCATAATATATACAGATCGTCAAGTGAGCAATGAGCTCTTTTGGATTTCACTAGAATCCATATTTCGATGCAGGGAACGCGGTATTCGTAATGTTTTTGCATGAATGGCATTGTGTTCTTAATTTTTTTTTTTCGGTGTAATGAAAAGATAAAAATAAAAAATAAAAAAACAAAAGTGTCATATAAAAGACTTATTGTAAACTAGCTGTTCCCGCGACTCCGTTCGCGTGGAATTTAACAAAGTTATTGTTCAGTTCGCCGTGTAATAAAATAAATAAATTTATAAAATAAAAATAGACTAAGTTACTCCGTGCTACATCAGCTATCTGCCAGCGAAAGTCCTGTCAAAATCGGTTCGATTAACCGGAACAAACAGACGGACAGACAAACAAAAATTATAAAAAAAAAATGTTATATTCGTATATGTACCGTGTATACATCCATGCATTTAGTAAAAAGTGGTAATTTTAATATTACAGACACTCCAATTTTATTTATTTGGATAGATTAGTTTTGGTTACATTTTTTTTTAAATATTATTTATTGACTTTTAAACATTACAATGCCTTCCATTTTAATTGCTTTAGATTCAAATCAATGCCTGCATAAATATAAAAATTGCTCACATCGCAGAAAATTAACACCTATGATAAAATGATATGCCTACGTAAAAACAAACGATGGTACTGTACTGTACTGTACTGTAGAAGATTGAATAAAAATCACTCGAGACAGTATTGTATTAGATTTCATGCACGGATCGATTTCTCAACGAAAAAAAAAATCGCTATACCCGTGCGAATAATTCACACTAATTAAGTATAATAATTAATAACAAAAAAGTATTTATACGTGAGTTGATTTGAAATTGAACAAAACATTTACCCACCGTCAATCACGTTGACGTTGTGTCACAATGTATATCTACATATATCATTTTTATAATTAATTAATTTGCAAAAAACGAGTCATAACAGATTTTTTGTTGCTGTCGCCCACAGAGCAAGAAATTATCTATAAAATGACATATAATTTATGTGGAATAATTGTAAGGATTTTTCTAAAAAGGTAGGCAAACATCTTAAATCTTAGCGTATTAATATATATACATGATATGATGTATCGAAATAAAATCATAATATTCGACACACACGCACACAGGCCCGCACGCACACACAGACACACTTATGTCCGCTATGAGTTATTTATTTCTTCAAAGGTTACTCGCAAAAATTACATGTACATACATCGATTGAACACGTGTTAGGTCACGAGTCGTCTGGGGCGTAACACAACCCAAGCCGCCTTTTTCCTTTGAATTGATTTCCAACAAACCGTCTTGGTGTAATTTGAATACATTACGAAAATCTTTCACTAACGAAGGGCTTATTACTGTCGAACGACCTAATTCAAAATAGAACCATTTTGTTAGGAATCGTCTCTTTATCGATCGCAATATTCAATTCATTAATAATAATCGACTCGTCTCCTTTGTGTCGAGATCTAACGGATGATATTTGATCCGCAATTTTCACTTATAATTACCTAAGTATACCTATAGGTATGAAAAGATTGAACTTTGATACATCGACGTGTGCCGTGTGCTTCGTTAACGTAATGTGACTGCTTATTTCATAACAAGTATATATTTTGTACTCGTAGTAGGGTCATTGCGCCTGTTCGCGTCCACTTAGTGTAGTTGGCAAGTTTGAAGAAGAAAATAAAAATGTTCCCGCACTAATTTCTATGAAAAATTTATTTACTGTGTTCATTATATAGTCTATTTAAAGATTAATTTTCAGTTTTGTTCGAAACATCTTGTTATTATTTTATTTAAATACAAACGTCAAAATTAGGCGATTTACCCAGTTTGCGTCCATAAAATCCAATTTGCGTCCACCCGCTGGACCACTTCGCGTCCACCAGCTTAGAAAAGGAATAAAGAGGTGATATTTTTATAATAATGTAAAGAGACATTGGATTTTAATAATTTATTTATTGAAGAATTATTGTTATTTAAAAATCAACATATTAACATTAATAAATCACTATAAAGAAAATAATACACCTATTTACTCTTCTAAACATTGATAGAACTTAAAATTAAAAAACAAATTAGGTACCTATGTAGTCAGTAAATAGTAATTCCACTTTTAAAATTCAACAATTATCTGTTCTGTGAATTTTAAAGAAATGTAAGCAAGCTAAAGATCAGCCTGTAATTACAATCACAGCAGCCTTTCGCAGTCGACTACTGGACATAGGCCTCGACAAGTTCACTCCTGTGTTTTGCCCATAGTCACTACGCTGGGCAGACGGGTTGGTGACCGCAAGCCTGGCATTGTCGTACCGAAGACGCTGCTGCCCGTCTTCGTCCTGTGTATTTCAAAGCCAGCAGTTGGATGGATATCCCGCCATCGGTCGGCTTTTTAAGTTCCGAGGTAGTACAGGAACTTAGTCGCCTCTTACGACACCCACGGGAAGAGAGGGGGTGTTTATATTCTTTGATGCCGTAAGCACACAGCACCACAAAGATCAGCCTTGATTAATAATAATTATGGAAACAAAATACGAGGTGCACACATATCTCCATTCGCATTAAATATTAATAATACCGCTGTTTTCTTCTTCGTTACTTGGTTTTATTTGATACTAGCTGTGCTCGCGACTTCATTCGCGTGTAATTATAATTATAATAAAAAAAATTGTTCTGTTCGTAGAATTACAAAATAAATAAATTTCTAAAATAAAATAAATAGATGGTAACGTCAAAATCAGTCCAGTCGTTTCAGTAATAGTAGTAGCCGGAGCAAACAGACAGACAGACAGACAAAAATTCTAAAAAATGTTTTTATTTATTTATTTATTTTATTTTCTTACATCTAATATTACAGGCATAACCCAATTCATTAGACATAGTAAAGGAGACAAAAAGCGAAAGGAAAAAAATGTTAAACTATAATTAAAAAAGAATTGGCTGACTTGAACATAATACTAAAAACAAAACAATAATAAATATAAAAATATTAAATTCATTTCTCATAACATATTATATACAAAGTAACTTTTGCGAATTCACTCCACGAATAAGAAAAAAGGTCTAGTGTGTCAGCCACCAAGTTTAGCGTTCTGACGGAACGAGCAAGGGGGCCGTTGCGCACTAGCTCGGTTCTGCCGTGGGGTACTGCAAATAAGCTCGGTCGCTGTCTTCGTTGTAGATGATACCTATGGAGTACGCTCAAACCTATCCACTGCAGTACCCCTGGATTATTGACAATAACGCGAAATAATTTTAAAATATAAGTTGCCAGAGCCAGCTCTCTCCTAGTCTCCAACTTGTTGTATCCAACCATGCCCAATACAAACAATGTTGGATACATCATGGGATACAAGGGATACACGCCATAAAGCCTATGGTAAAGAAACCTGGTGAATTTATTTTTAACACGTTCCAGTATGAGACTGTATTTGACTTCATGTGTAGACCATACTACCGCATTATACTCAAGCTGACTTCTTATTAGGGCATCATACAGTAAAGAGATTGCTTATTTTGGTATATGTACCGTGTATAAATCAATATACATTTAGTAAAAAGGTGTTACTTTAATATTACAAACAGACACTCCAATTTTATTTATTTGTGTAGATAAGTTTTGTACCCTCTTGGTCTGCCCCCACTGATTTTATCCAATATCGTAATAGCATATTTTTTGCATAGGTGCTTGTCTTACCGATTTCTTCTTCTCTTGGATGTCATGCAAATCTTCCCTTAAATCTTCCTTTGTGTATGTTCTTTTTTCCTTCTTCTTTCTTATCTGCAAAGAACTCATCTTAAACAGAAAAAAATAAGAAAGAAATTACTTATTTCATTCAAAGTAGAATAGGTATTAAACTTTTACTTTTATGTATTAAACTTATAGAATTAATTTAAAAAATGGACGCGATTTAGTTTTCTTATTAATCCCTTTAGGTATAGTTTGCGTCCATTGCGGACGCAAAGTGGAAGTTTTATAAATTCGGTGTAGCAGTTCGCGTCCACCTTATTTTAACTATTAAGTATAAAAAAAAATAAGCAAATTCATAATTATTATAATTCCTTTTATCATAACCAACGCCTAGAAACAGCTATGTATTCAAAATAAACATAAAACAATAAAAGACTCACCTTCAAACGAACCACTGCCCACTATTTTCTTCTCATTATTCCGTGCCTTCGCGCTCTCTTGTTGAACAGCCCTCACTAACTATTTTTTTTACCCAGGATTGCTTGGACGCACGGAACTTTTGTCTATGCGTACGTGCCTCTTATACATTGAGGTATTAGCCGGTAATTATTTTTCGACTTATTGGTGTCTTAGTATACTTAATTTCGAGACTTTTCAAAGTGAGATCCGTAAAATGGACGCGAATTGGGCGGTGGACGCGAACAGGCGCAATGACCCTATAACTTTCTTCGTCGAAAAGTGTAACTGCTAGATATCTGATAAAAATGTATCAAATTGGTTTCTCTTTAAATTAATTTGACGTTATGGATAAACTAAGGAGATTGTAGTGTGTCATTGTAATGTACTAAAACTGTCAGTAATCTATGCTGTACAGATAGTTTTTTTTGTTTCTAGTACGAAAAGAATTTTAACTTAATCCGTCTTGCTACTCCATTGCTGATTAGTAAACAATTTCTTTCTAAAAGCTGTGGATAGCTGTAAATATCCTGCTCAAAATCTAGCGCAGCCCGACTGGGAAAGTACCTCGACCTTTTAGAAAGTCACAGCTAAACATTACTGCTTTTAAGCAGTGTTATATTCCCGTGGTGAATGAGATGGCCAGGGGTCCTGGGGGATTTGGTTAAGGATCGCGCTTGCTCTGCTTCTGGTATTACAGGCGTCTATAGGCTAAGACAAAAAAAATTCAAGCATACGGTCCGCTCCTCTCCACTCCACCTAGCTTCGCGTCATTGGAACTGCTACCTAAGTGTCCGCAGTACCCCGTCTCTTGTAAATGTATTTATCTACTAGTATTTTATGTAAACACAAAGCGACTGTGAGTAATTACAAGCTCTGCGCGAACGTTAAAGGATTTCGTTTAGCCGAGAACTGACCGGACGAGCATTGTACTTTATGATTTATTTTATTTGTTTGTGCGTAATATTATAGTGGCTTTTCTAAATGATATCGAAGAGAAAGATCGCTTTGATATCGAAATATATATGTGTTATGTTTACAATAGTTTATGTAAAGGTGGTTATGATATGATAAAATTTAAAGTTTAGAAATACTCGACCTATTCATATATGTATATCATCTCCTATTTAATAAAAAAATTGACAGTAAATACTAATCATATTGCACTGCGATCGCGAGATTATTGTAAAACGTCAGAACTCCGGTACTTCATGCAGATGCACTCGGTTCGCGTTACTCTTGCGGCTTAGTATCGATACCTATTTAATGGTACGGATTCACGTTGCGGTGCCGTTTTCCTCAGCCTTTATTTCAACGTTAGTACCTGGGTGACCGAGCTTAGCTCGGTATTTTTAGTAAATCGTGTTATTTTTTGGAAATCATATTTAAATACGAATTACATATTTATAAAATGTGAGTAATATTTTTTACCGACAATGATAAAAAATATAAATATATAAAAAATCATTAAAAAATAATAATGATAAAATATAAATATTTTTTTTCGATTTTACATACTAATTACAAAATAACGAGTGCAATGAGAAAAAAAAAGAAAAAATAGTAATCGATCGAGGATTTGAACAATGGTCTTTTCGATCGATCGCGACCGGCCGATTTCCCACCTGAGCTATTACTATTACCTTACTGACATTTACGAAATTTACCTTCGTATTCTAACGATATTTTTTCATTGTCTAAAAACTGGGATAAAACGACATTTTCTAAAAATGAATCCTAGCTAGATTTATTTATCTCCCCCGAAATTCCCTGCATACTAAATTTCATGAAAATCGTTGGAGCCATTTCCGATTCAGATGCAATTCTTGTATACCTTATCTTGTATACAAGAATTGCTCGCTTAATAGTATTTTAACGTTATTTAATGTAAATGGTTTCAAACGTGTTTCAACAAACTGACAACTTCTAACGAAACTACAAATGTAAATGCCTTCATTAAAACTTGAAAATAAATCGTAAACTCATCAACTATGTTGTACTAGTGCAGATTTATATGCATTGAAAATATTGTAATTATGTGAACGCGGCTGAAGAGGACGAGGGTATTTGACGCGCGCTTGCATATGTTTAATTAAACATACCAGTTTATTATATAGGTATTGTATGAAAACCTATAATAATAAATACTTGCGCTTCATGCTACAGGCTGTAATATCCCACTGTTGGGCATAAGCCTCTTTCTCCGTGTAGGAGAAGGAAAATAGTTAGCGATAGCAAATAAGTACGTACAGCGTATTTCATATGACCGTCCTTGTTTAGTGGTGTGTCAATTACCAATACGGGTTCGATACCCGCTCGAAACGAACGAATGCACCACATAGTATAATATATAGATTATCTGGTAATCCAGATGATCGGCGTGACGTCATAAGCTCCAACTGTTATCTCATTTGTAGAAGATATTTTGCCCACGTGTATGACATTAAGTTGCTGATTCAGTAAGTGTGTAATCTATCCGATCAATACAGGATTAGGGTAAATAAAAGAAAGACGAAAAAGAGGAATGGAACAAAAAATACTTCGTAAGAAACTTATTTTCTTGATTTCTGATATCAACGTCGGTAAAAAATGCTAGCAAAACGCTTTTTGTTAAATGTAAATAATATTCTAATTATAAAGCACTAAGTTGAGTCCCGTTGTCTGTATGCTTAGATCTTTAAAACTATTAAACACTAATTGTTTTAGAGGTGTCGATGTGATGACGTAAATAAACATTGTTTTGCGCTTACATTGCAAATATTTATTTTATATTTTATATTTAGTATCTGCATTGCACCCGTGCGGTGCTGGGGCGGGTCGCTAGTTATAGATAATCCAACGATATCTATCTGAAGGTATATTAAAACAACGTACGAAGTGTCATCAAACAGCAATGCAATGTATAAAATTAAATTGCGCTTTCAATCAACAAAATAAAACACAGTCTATATGCTGCTGATTGTGACAAAAAAAAAACGAGTGTGCCTTAGAGCACACGACTGAAATAAAACTTACGAAACGTAACTCTCTCTCTATCTTCACTAACTCATATCTCCCTCTCAACTTCCGTTCGGCTCGCTCGACCACACTTTTCGTAACGCTCTCGTCACGCATTCACCCGCTTACCCCCCTCTCAATAAATTATACCTTCACAACTTGAAATTATACTTCGCCACCGAACCAGGTCAAGTGGCCGTACGACATGTTTGATTTATAATTTTGCTAATAAATACGAGTAGGTAAAGATTGATTGATTATAGAATAAATGCAATAAAAGATATGCGGGTTCATTAGCGCTCTATTGACATTATTTTACGACACAAGGCAAAGTGGTAAAAATTGATTGTTTCTTTATTGTTTCTTTTGAGTAACTGCGGAGTTTCTGAACGATTCGTCTCTGCAGAATCTGTATTTGAAATCGGCGGTAGCGTAACGTTAGAAGTAATTCATTTTGTAAAGATTAAAAATTGTAATGATAAAAATAACGAAAGAAAAAAGTTCTTTTAAAGACTACTTCAATTAAGAAATTTTTCGATTTTGATCTTTGTTTCATGAAAGTCTCGAAGTATATATAATATTACTGTACTCAGTCAGTCACTCAGTCAGTCAGTCAGTCAGCTCAGCCTATTTGCAGTCCACTGCTAGACATAAGCTTCCCCAAGTTCGCGGCAGACATCCCGGTTTTCCGCAATTCTCATCCAGCCTACACCAGCAATCTTACGTAGATCGTCGGTCCAACGGGCCGGAGGACGTTCCACACTGCGTTTGCCAAGACGCGGTCTCCACTCCAACGGATATTAATTATATTTAAACTCGTTGGAAAGGCAATTTAACAATATTAAATATTTGTTTTACTCAACTTTACTAACAACCGCTAATGGTGGGAGTAGTCGTCTCACCGACGATTTGCGGCTTCGATTCCCACTCGGGATGGATATTTGTATTTATACAAATATTTCCTTCCATTTTTAATATATGTGGGTCTCCCCACCGTATCTCGAAAAGCATGTGAAGACGTCGGTACCGGTTGCTATAATGAATACTTGATGGTAACCGGTACTCATAGTAGAGAACATATCCGCCAACCCGTAGTTGAGTAACGTGGTGGATATAGCCAATCCTTCTACACGCAGAAAGATACCTATGCTCAGCAGTGGGATGTTGCAAGCTGAATCGTAATCGTAATCGATGAGTTCATCGAACCCCAGTAGGATGAGTCTTGTATCGGGTTCCTGGAAATATTCGCATCACAAACATACGTCCAGGTCACGACAAATATGAATCATGCAAATGTTGACACAAAAATCACGATCGGGGATTGTTGGAACGAAGTTCCTTACAGCAGGCTTGACATTTGGCTGGGCGACCAAACTGAAAAAAATGTGATACTAAAACCGTAAGAAAAATATATAATGGAAGTGACGTAATATCAGCCACACGACTGTATAATATGACGTTTGTAATACTAAAATATAGTAAACTTTTTTTTTTGAATTATTTATGTAATTTTATACTGTCGACAAAAATAAATAAAGACATACCTATGTTTTTTTATTTCACTTAATAGTTTGAATTATTATTATTATTTTTTTTAATTTATTTTATTTTATGGTATTTGTTATTTTCTAAAATACTAAATTTCCTAAATACTTTTATATAAAAAAAAAAAATCAAGAACTAGAAAATATATATAAAATTCTACATTTTTTTTTCAAATTGTGTTGCTTCTATCCGAAGGAACTTCGTTCCTGCCTGGTGTCCCATGACACCACATAATTATTTAAATATTGTAGCTCTCTCTGATGAGAGAAGAACTTGAAGAAATGATTTAGTGTCTGTCGTCTTTGTAAACGAGAGATGTTCGTATATTTGAAATTTCTATACGTTTTATTAAATACTAGCTACCCGCCCAGGTTTCGCACGGTTACTATATTATGCATGTTTTATACATATAAATCTTCCTCTAGAATCACTATTTACTAAAGAAAACCGCATCAAAATCCGCTGTCTAGTTTTAAAGATCTAAGCATACTGACAGCGGGAAGCGACTTTGTTTTATACTATCTAATGATTTTAACTGTTTGATCTGGTGGTGTTCTTGACTTATTTCGGCAAGACGTCATCACGTACTATCGTCCGTAAATCGACTTTACAAACAACTAATTTTTCTTTTTTACGATGAAATTCCACTGTATGAGATATTTCTATTCGCAAATGTGAATCTAGGTTGTATTTTATTAATTTAAGAGAAACTGGTTCTAAAAGCCTATTCCCTACTCGTAACATATTTGCAGAATAATCTCTATCCATAACAGGTAGAACAAGCCCTTAGAATGTGTTGTTATACAGCTTTTTATAGTCATGTCGTAACATAGTAGCTTTATGACTACGTTTCGATTCAGCTTGTCTTTCTTTGCTGAACATACCTTTTCCATAGAACGCCAACCATACTGATCCCGTTTCTGATAACTCACAGCATCTTTCTAAAACTAATCGCTTTTTTTACGCTTACGCTACGCTTAGGTTTATAAAAATAATGTTATTTTTAGTATAGTTTATATCGACTCCATCTTTATTCAGGATATTTGGAGTCAATAATGCTAAAACATGTGATAAACACACATTCGAGAGCTCTTTAAAATTTAATTTTCTCGAGAACTCGACCGTAGGAATGTCTAAATCGGTATCGTATCGGATTATGTAAGGATCTTAAAGTATTTCATAACTTTTTAGAAAAATAGTTTAGAGCGATCGAGTTATGTGCATCGTATTCATCGGAACATGGAAAAGCTTTGAATGTTTTTCCGATATGATGGTCATTCCGTTGAAATGTCCGAACATATTCCGAACCGTTCATGGTGGAAATCCTTTGACTAGCCATCGATGCGTCTTTTACTAGACGAGGATGTTTTTGAGTCTTCATCGTTGCTGATATTTAAGAAACACACCTTCTAGAGAATTATATTCTGTTCAGATTTATTTTTTTTAATATTTTGATACCTGTGACAATGGATATACCGGTGTAGTGGTGACGAAGATCTGTTACTGTTTTCGGTCGCGGTTTCGTTTTCTACTCCCATGTCTGAATCGTGTATTTATTTCTGAACTGAGTATTTATATCTACTTATTGTTTTTACACTATGTGCGTAAAATTTACAGTTTGATTTCTAATCATTATCAACGTAAACGATATAGAATAAAGTTATCCTCGTTTCGAAAATTCTTCAGATTATTGTAGAGCCTACATCATTCACCATGCATCAGTATGGTGAATTGACTTAGAGGGTTTTAGGCTCTGCCGTTGACGTCACTCGTTTTATGTTTACCTATACGACTATATTGCAAACAAAAGTATCTGATTTTATTACATCCTCCTTCCTCAATTTACCATACAATAGACGACTCAATTGTCTAATAAGTTAAGTAAGAGAGTAGAATTGAGGCACTTTAATAACTTAATTAAATAAACCCACTGTACTGTGTGGCTACGGTACTAAAGAATATAGCCACCCCCTCTCTTCCAGTGGGTGTCGTAAGAGGCGACTAAGGGATAACACAGTTCCGCTACCACCTTGGAACTTAAAAAGCCGACCGGTGGCGGGATAACCATCCGACTGCTGGCTTTGAAATACACAGGCCGAAGACGGGCAGCAGCGTCTTCGGTGCGACAAAGCCAGTACTGCGGTCACCAACCCGCCTGCCCAGAGTGGTGACTATGGGCAAAACACATGAGTTCACGTTATTTTTGGCGTAAACTTGTGGAGGCCTATGTCCAGCAGTGGACTGTATAGGCTGTAATGATGATGTTGATGATAATGATGAATTAAATAAACCCACAAAAACGCGTGACAGTTTCATTTTAAATTCAATTGTAATCGAAGAATCATCCAAAATCAAATTCCTGACAATATAAATTAACTCAACGACGAACTACAATGTCGTTTAGGGCCGCTTTCACCAGTTGTAGATAGAGTTTATCCTGCGTATAAGTCACGGATAGACTTAAACATACGTAGAAGAGGCCATTAGGACCCGTTTCGCCTCAATTAATAAACCACATCTTGCCATTAATATAGTGGAATTCGATGGTGAAAATGATAATATATCGTCAATTTTAAATGTTGTCTGTCAAATAACGTTAACCGCAACCAGTAAACCAGGCTTATAATTAAAGAGCAAGGGGCGGGGGTGGAAATATGTTTATTTCAGTAAGGGAAGCAATCTTTTCCCCGGGCTAACTCGATTCCGCGACGAACTGCGCCGGTGTCTTTGTGACGCTTAAATTACATCACATCGTGCGATAATTTATCGTAACAGCGAGCTTCGCCGTTGACGCCTTTTGATCGTACACTTGTTGATTCGTTATTGACTCGACGTAGCTAACATATTTATTCGTATAGGAAGCCGACGTAGTGTAAACTGCGTTTTTTCAATTTACATATATTTTTTCAATGTACACCACACATGAAAACAAACTCAAGATGTAATATTGAACTATAATTCTGGTTTATGGCTGTTGCGCCTGTGGTTACGGATTCGATCCGCACATCTGTATAGGCCAAACAGATATTTGCCGTGGTCTGGTCGTCTGTACTTGTCTATAATATAAAAATGAGTCGCTGAATGTGTTGCTAAGCGCAAAACACGAGAACGGTTGGACCGATTTCGCTAATTCTTTTTTTAAAATATTCCTTGAAGTACGAGGATGGTTCTTACGGAGAGAAAAATTATAAAAGAAAAAAAAATTTAAATTTCCTGAAAAAGTCTAAAAACAACACTTTTCTATACTCCCATACAAAAGATTTGTGATAATACTTAAAAGTCAATTTGAACTTTAATACCATACGATAAAGTTTGTGTTAGGCGATACGAAGTTCGCCGGGTCAGCTAGTTTATTATATGTGTTTTCGGACTCTAGACACAGGAGTACGTCTTATTTGGTGTCGTTGAGTATGTAGCCTTATTTATTTATTTATTTACATATGAAAGCTAACTCAGGATGCAATATAAACTGTATACAACAAATAAGATTTCAACTGTAAGGCTCTCCCTCTCATTTCCAAGTTATTCATCCCACGTCATTATGGAGTCAGGTTTCCTTATTTTTCTTCTCCACCGCGCACTATCCTGGACATCCTCATCAGTTACTTAGCACTTACGTGTGTCTTTGACACTAAACCTCTCCATGTCGCCTGGGGCTCGCCTCTGGGTCTTCTACAAAGGAGAGTAAACTGCAGTGCCAAAATGCCAACGTAGTCAGGAGGCTCCAACTCGAAAGATTAAATACTAATGTCGATCTGAAAAATCAAATCAAACACGTTCGGACTACGATGAACCTTTATATGATCTTATATACATTTGTCTTAAGCTGAAATCGAATATATGACCACTAGCGAAACAGCGAAAAACTATGATAATGTGCCAACCCTAAACTTTTCTATGTCGTGTAAGTAATTCTATAAATGTCAGAGCCGTGCCGTTTTAGCATAAGAATTTGTTTATTTGTTCGAAAATGTTGATATCGGAACATATTTGTTCGAGTTTAAAAGATTTCCTTGTTCTAGAGCATTTTTATTGAGCAAAACCACGCCCAGATTGGATTATCATTGGAATTTAATGTGTACTCCATAATAAACAAATTCTTATGCAACGTACGTACGCAACGAAAAAAAAAAAAAATCCGATTTCGCAACATTTCTTATAAATGCTGAGCTCCTGTTTGTTGTAGCGTGATGTTATAAAGCCTACAGCCTTTCTCGGTAAATGGGCTATTCAATACAAAAATAATTTTTCAGTTTGAACCAGCAGTGTCTGAAATTAGCGTGTTTAAACAAAACAAACTCTTCAGCTTTATAATTACTAAACTATTTTTGTATCTAATTTATGATTCTTTCTTGCACATTCTATTCTTTATATATTAAGTATGCTTAAGTAAATATGTCTAAATTATATTACAACAAAAATCTTAGATAATGGATTTTTGTATCACTGAACAACATTATCGTATTTATGACTACAGCTTTATGTGCCTCTCTTTACTTCCATAATATGTTTCCTGCTTGAGGGATGGAAAGGTATGAAATTGTAATTTCGTAAGAAAATATTTAACAATAATTTTTCAATCACCGCGGTTTGTTTGCGAGTTTCTTGTTTATTATTGTTTTTAAGTCTAGAAACACTGTCGCTAAAGAATAACTGCCTTATATATATATATATATTGAAGTCGGTTAAAAAGTGTCGAAGAATTTATTGGTTAGTCTCGATTATACTAGACTGACGATTATATTCGTGTATTTATTAAAGCAATAATTTCGAAATGTAAGATGTGAAAAAATAAACGGAAATAAATATAATAATAGTTATGTTAAGTAACATATGTATAATATCAATTCACTTTTTTTTATTAAACAATTTTTTCAAGAATATACATTCGTGTTTTTTTAAAAGTACCGGACCTTGCATACTCGACCCGGACCAGGCAAGGTATGTACCGCAGATGATTGATCTGGACCCGATCAGGAAATCTCATCTCATCCTGATCAGGCCCAGATCGAGCATGCCCGGTCCGGTCCTGCTAAGGAACACGAAAAAATTTCTACTCGGGGTTTTTCTAATACACTACCTACACACAAGTAGGTAAGCTAAAGTAGCGTATAATTATTTATTT
This sequence comes from Melitaea cinxia, assembly GCF_905220565.1. Lineage (NCBI taxonomy): Eukaryota > Metazoa > Arthropoda > Insecta > Lepidoptera > Nymphalidae > Melitaea > Melitaea cinxia. The sequence continues at coordinate 21,926,356 of NC_059424.1, read as the reverse complement.
AATTCTTGAAATGTATAAAGTTATGTATTTATAAAGATAGATGTGCTGTGCTGGCCGTACGAGTTACGACCTCTTTCATAATTGTACAATTTTAAAGATAATTTAAACATTTACTTATGGACGACTTAACGTAACGTAAAGGAGCCTTTGATCTCAAAGAGCAGACTAGCGCTAGATCTAGAAACGAGTCTAGGTAAACAAAAAAACTCGCTGTATTATATAGATCCTATTTTATGTGTAAAGCTAGTAGCGGTATTACAATCTCTTCAAGTGCCCTCTTTATAAATCCCCATTGAGAGTTTTCTCGCTGAGTAGTTTAAAATAAAATATGGAAACATTAAAGGCAGAACGTCAAAGACTAAAACGGAGATGAGTGTTTAAGAACACGTCAACTTCAAATATTAAGTATCAAAGGACGCGGCGAACGAGAGATTAATATAAATATTTGTATTTAATTTGTAAGGTAATGAGTGCTCGCTTGCAATATCGTCAATATCGGCTGCTTGCTAAGTCGCTTAGAATTTTTTCAATTCATTGTCTTCGCTGTGCTCTGAGGACTGTTCACAAGTAAAGCGCCGTGAGCGCTTAATTAACCCTTTCGATTTTAACATTGTCTGTAGTTCTGCACAGATGCCGTTCTGTAGCTTTTGTTTTTTATTTTATGCAATTGAAGTAGTGATCTGGTGATTATGCTATGTCTGGGATTAATGCTACAAGTATAGGCATGGAAGTGTTAATATTCTTACATCTATTACTATTACAATTGTTACCTTGTATTATCATGGTGCTTAAGGTCTGTATCTGAAGGGTCCGCCTTTAAATCTCAGCTGTTTTTTGTGAGACAATATATTACATATTATTCTTTATTGTAATTTTCGTTGCGATTTTGCAATAGAATGCCAATAACTTGCTTGAATGTTTAGAAAGATTAAAAGTTATACATTTAAATCATTCGACTCGCTTAGCATGTATCGTAGGTAATAAACATTCTCAGTACGTGTATTAATTGGACGTAGGTCGGTCACCACATCCCAGCTTATTCATTCAGTTGATGCAGGACACGCCGTGCAGTTCACGCTTGCTTTGAAACGGGCTGCCAGCGATAAAACAACAATGATTATCGCTGTTGCGATCGCATTGCAACCGACCGCCAATATCTGACTTAACGTCACTTCCGGCATAGCGCTTAACTTTACTATTTCAATATAAAATTTATGAAAATATCTTTCGTTGGTATTCTTGATATTCAGGTGTTACTGAAACGAATTTCAGCTACATTTTTCTCGACAATTTTTTAATATAAACTTGATATCACGATAAAAGTATGTCGTCGATTCAATTATAAAAACTTTGATAAAATATTTATACCGTTTCCGCTGAAGTATGCTATCACTTTCTAATACGTTCGGTCATACCCGCGTTTCATTAAATAATTACTGCTTTATGTATGAAAAACGTCACAAGTACTTAGCGATGACAATGAAAGTCTATACTCGCATAATTAAAAAATAACTAGCAATACCCGTGCGAATAATTCGCACTAAATAAGTAAAAAATTTACTAACCATCAATCACGTTGACGTTGTTTCAAAATTAAGGCCGTCATATATAATCATTAATTAATTTACAAAAACAAAGCAATAATGAATTTTTTTGTTGTGATTGCCGGTAGCGCAAGCAATTATCTATAAAATGATATATAATTTATGTTGAGCAATTGCGAGGCTTATTCTAAAAAGGTAGGCAAATATTTTAACCTTGCGCTTCAGCCTGTAATATCCCACTACTGGGCATAGGCCTCTTTCCCCATGTAGGAGAAGGATCAGAGCTTAATCCACCACGCTGCTTCAATGCGGGTTGGCGGATATATTCCCTACTATGAGTAACGATCGCTATCAGGTGTACATGATAACGACCGGGACCGACGGCTTAACGTGCTCTCCGAGGCACGGTGGGGAGACCCACAAGGACTGCACAGTTCATGCTCGGGGTCACAAGTTTGGGGGTGTGAAGAATCACGTCGGGGTGTTGAATTTCTCGTCCAGATGGGTGTTGTGTCTGGTGGGCTACTGTCCCACATATTTTAACCTTAGCGCATTTATATATAATTATGATATTTGTGAGTGTAAAATTAGTTTCGTATACCACGATGTTTTACCGACAACTGCTTACAACTAATATTATAAAGCTGAATAGTTTGTTTGTTTGTTTGTTTAAATTCGAATTGAGAATTTGTTTTCGTGTTGGATAGTCACTTTACCGAATAAAGCTATGTAAAGTTTTAGTTCGTTGTTTCCTCAAATGAATACAAGTGACCACGGGTCATTCCATTTTATTTAACGGTAACATAATTTAGACAGACCAAAAATTAGTACTCTCGTCAATGAACCTTGTAACTTGAATATATATAATAATACGTGAAGCAAAAACTTTGTACCCCTATTCATGAAGATTGCGCGGACGGAGGAGTATGAATATTTTTTATTTTCATTTTAAATTCGTAAAAAATACATTAAATCAATAAAAGAAAACAATACAAGCATTATCATGTATTTGACACGCATCTTTTGTTTAATAATATAGAAGTTATAGTCTTTGACTCTAAAACCTCAATAATGTTCAAACTTATAATTTAAATTAATTATGGTCGAATTTCGACCATTGGGCGACCGCTAGTGTTTCGTGTCCGCCTAAATTTAGTTAAAAGTATAAAAGACATGTGGCTAGCTTGTTGTACTTGTTTGTAGTGGCCCAGCTTTCTGCTCCGCGGATTGTGGGTTTGAATCCCGCTTAAGTCTGGGTGTAATATTTGTATTTATATATGTATTATTTCCATGTATAAAAAAAAAAATAAGCTACATCAGTGTGCTGTTACCTATAACATAAGTATTAATTTGCATACGTTAACACACGAACGAACAGACGAACGTGTGCGAATGTTAGAAGATATTTAGTTTCAAGAAAAACTGCGTTGGTGTGAGGTGTCACTAGAGATGTATGAAATGTATTTATAATTTATGTGTTATTTTATTATGTAGGTATTTATACGTTTTATCCAAAAAAAAACTGGTAGAGATATCTTTTAGAGATAAGTTCGCCCTTGCAAAATTCCTACATATGCCTGTAAGATTAGTTAGTGCAATAGAGAGTATGTACTATACGCGATACTAACTACTATTATCTCAGTAATGGTCCTGTCAATTTCTTCCTATGAGAATTTCAACCATTAAAAACATTTAAAATTATTTATATATCGAACCCTGTTTGTTTATTCTACATTTTGTACAATATATGTTTAAATTTAAATGCACACGAAAGTGACATATTATACAAGACGGGAAAGTCAACTATGAATGTCAAAAATCGACATTTCCATCCAAGTTTTATTTTCGTACGTTACGTAACTCTCCACGCCTTTTGTCACACTTTTGTAACGTTCAGACGCCGGCCGTGCTCATCCACTGCCTCCTTTATTTGTTTAAAAAAAACCTTAAGCTGCACCGATCACCGGCGATGGAATATTCCACTCGAAAATTCTCATCTGATCTCGGAAACTACATCTTAGAGATCTAATATGTTCGTGTTTTACGTACAGCCGCTTGTTATTTTGTATTCCGACGAATTCTTTTCGAATAATGTACGTTATCCTGACACTCCCGCCCCTGTTTATATTAACATTTTTTTAGCACTACTCTGTTTTATATAAACTTGGGGGAGAAAAAAATTCTGCGGCCATCCAAGACAAAAGACCGCTAATTATTGTATTTGCTCGCAAACGAAAAAAAGAAAACGGATTTCATACACATACATATATAAAAAAAAGGACAAGTTATACCCATTGTTATAGAGAACTCGAAATGGACTCGTTTGATCTCGATCAAATTATAAGACAGAACCACACCACAATCAGCTGTCGATTAAAAGAGAATCACTGAAATCGGTACACCCAGTAAACAATTGTGAGGTAACACATATATGAAAATAAAGTCGATTTTAAATCTTCATCCTTTTTTGACGTGACAACGTCTAATAAATCGATGAACGCCGGCTTCGTGCACGAAAAAGGATGACTCGTTGTCCCGTTACGCTCATTGTACGCTTGCGCCGCATCTATCTCTCTTCCACTCGATTGGCCTAGCGTCCGAGGAGATGTCACGTTTAACTATCGTCCGTAAACCAACTTTACAGACAACCAATTTTTTTAAGTCATTTAATAAAGTGTTTCAAGTAATGTATCACTAACCAATAACAATATTACATGATCCAAAGCCTGCGCTCCAAACGGCCACGAGCAGTCTTTTGACTGCTAAATAGACTTCAGTTCAACACAACGGCGTGCTTTAACTTTTTATACGCGAGTGTTATTTAAAGTAACAATAAAGCCTAACATGGTTTCTTTTAATACGAAACGGTCAGAAAACGAGCACACGTTGCACTCGATGGTAACAGCTTACCGTGATTTGAGTTTGCTTGTCTTCTGCCCTTTTTGTATTAAAAAAATGATGGTTTTTTGAATAGATTCATACTAACTCACATAAGGAATTGGCGTGACGTGATTTCCATAGTAATACTTGATACGGTTATTGGGATAGGAAAAAGGTCAGACCTACTACACCCCAATACCTTTACATCTCCCATTTCTTAAAGCTAATAAACTCTTTTTATTTGTATCTTTCATGAAGTAAAATAAAACTCGCGTTTGCAACGGTGTAAACGGTCATGGGCGGCAATGATTAGCTCTCATCAGGTATCCCGCTCGCTAAACTGTCGGCTATTACCATAAGAAATGTACTTAATTAACTTAATTAAACGTAAGTAAATACTTGCATTATATAAAACAAAGAAGTCAAGGTCAGAGCACATCTTTGTTAACCGACCTTAAGAAAAGTAGAAGGTTCTCATTTGGACTTTATTTTTTATGTTTAATATCTTCATGTTCTATTATCGAAAGCTGGTGCTCGGACGAAAAGTTTTATAGTTCTTATTAATGTGTCCATCTTTTGAATTATTTTTTTACTAGTTGAAGTAAATTGGTATTTTTTAATATGTTTTTATTATACAGCAATTTTTAAAGAGAGATTGCAAGCGATGGTAATTGAGGGTACTTGCATAACAATTACTGGCACTCGACGCTCCTGTGCGACCACAGTCGTAGCGGGCATGTCATTTCAATTAACTGCAGCTGTCTGCAAATATTTGATGAGGAATATTGATTTTGGAGTATTCTAATGATAGAACTATTAAACGTCGCTCGATTGGAGGAAAATGGCGAGTCGTGATTATAATGAAATTATCTATGTGATGGTTAAGTGTCTTGGCAATGTGCAGTAAAAGTAGTAAAACATGTGGTAGGTTAGAAGTGAAATGGTAGGTATGAAATAATTGTAAAATTTAAGAGTAGCACGATTTTGTACATTTCAAATTGGAATTGTAAAATTTATTTTAATGTGTTTCGATTTTTTTTTTATTTTATAACAACACAACATCTAACTGAGGTAGGGCACAGCAGGAATTTCCTGCTCAAAATATAGAGCAGCCCGACTGGGGTAGTACCTCGACCTTACAGAAGATCACAGCAAAATAATACTGTTTTCAAGCAGTATTGTGTTCCTGTTGGTGAGTAAGGTGACCAGAGCTCCTAGGGGGATTGGGGATTGGGTCGGCAACGCGCTTGCGATGCTTCTGGTGTTGCAGACGTCTATAAGCTACGGTAATCGCTTACCATCAGGTGAACCGTACTCTTGTTTGCCGGCTTAGCGACATAAAAAAAACATTGTAACAAAGGTTACAAAATTGTAATAGCGGTTTTTGGAATGGAAATTAAAAAAAATGGTTTGATGAAACAAACTGGTTACAGATATTATAGTAATTAAAGCTGTCAAAGCTACAATACAACATTACGGACCGAACCTTAAATTAATCATCGTTGGTCTAAGATTCCAACCTAAGTCGATCCTCACCGAGCTGATTATAGAACGTGTTAAGGAACGTCTCACATCTTGCGTTGCAACTCTTGGTTCACATCGTGTGGTCCGCACTTTAATTTATCGGTCATCGGTGTGAAGTGTTTATAAACTGTGAGTGCAATAGACAATCAGTGATGTGACAGAACGTTAGGAATATAAGACAGTGATTTGACATTTAAAACCCTCTTTCCCATATTTCTTCTCGTCGTAAGAAGTGTTTGCTAAACAATGTAATCTTTGTAATACAGTAATCTATTCTCTCACATCTTTCATTTTCTCCATTTCAACAAACAACAATGCAATAAATACAAGCAACAAAGCAATACAACGAAACATTTGGCGCCCGAACAAAAGACTTCAAAACAAGATCCAAGGAACACATGGCCGACGTCTTCTGCCGAGCAGTGATGCACCTCGCAGCATGATAAGATAAGTGCCCTATATTCATCCAAACCCATGATTCCCAATCCTAATCAATCCTATTTTTAATAATCATGATTACCAATCCTAAATCCTAATCCATCCTAATCTCTTAAATTTATATTTCCTTTTTTCCTATTTACATTTATATTTCAAAATTAGCATTCTGCTATTGCAAATTTACAATGATTTTTGGTTTAATTTCTTAATTGCCGTACTACATTAAACAAACATGTGTTCTTATATTCAATTTTCTTGTTCGAATTTCTTCATTTAATACAAATTTACAATAATGTTTTTCAACTTAACCTCTAAATTTCTTTCATCAATACATTAAAATTAATATTTCACAATAACTTCTTATTCCAAATTTCTTTCATTAAGACATTAAATTTAATATTTTATAACAGTAGTTCATAATTTACTTGCATATTACTTTTTATTCCAAATTTACTTTTAATTTAATTTAATGTTTTATATTACTAGTTTAACCGCTTCAGATTTTTATTTCTTTACTTCAAGGTGTGTCACACCTAATACAAATGTTTTCCATACATTATTACAAATGTTTATTCAATACTTCATTCAATTTAATTACACTTAACTTTTCTAAATTCCATTACTTAATACAAATTAAACTTAATATTTTATTATATTAGATTTCGAGTCAACAGCATCAAATTTTTTATACAACTACGATAATACAAATGTTTATTCAATACTTAATTCAATTTAATTACATTTAACTTTTTCTAAATTCCCTTACTTGATACAACATTAACTTAACAACATAATTCAACTCATTTCAAAAATTAATTCAATTCATTTCAAAATTAATTCAATTCTAAAGGCAATATTGAGCCTCAATCCTATTTATTGTGCGATGCTTAGACGATTCGGCCGACTATTTCAGCGTTGCGGTACGTGAAGCGCACCAACGTGGTTGGGGCTTCTGCCACCTTGTCTTGCCGCTCCGCGCCGGTCTTCTATGTGTCGTCGATTGAGGAGCTTCAGCTAAGACATTTGCATCATTTCATTTTATTTTCTTTCTTTTTGAGGTGTCTTGTAATTAATTAACTTAAATTCAATAGTAGTTTATATTATTCTAGTTCATATTCATATTCAAATTCAAATAACTTTAGTATTAATCCAGTTCATATTCAAATAACTTTAGTATTATTCATATTCATATACAAATAATTTTAGTATTATTCTAGTTCATACAGTTTTCTATTTTCAATAATTACAAAAAATATTTTCTATCTATATTTTTCACAATGTCCGAACCTTCAGTATCAACTATGAACAAAGAATCCGGGATAAAGGTTTTAATTGTAAAGCGCAGTTCTATAAAAGGACAAATTACTAAATTCAAAAACTATTTAGACAAGATTACAAGGCAATCTCAACTGACGGGTATCGAAGTCGCTGAGCTTTCACTGAGGCTCAGTCGCTTTGAGAATCTGTCCACTAAATATGATGAGCTGCAAACTCAAATTGAACTGATAAATGCTGACAATTTAGACGAAGAGCTCGATGAGCGTGAACGCATTGAGCAAGATTTCATATTATGTACCGCGATGGCAAAAAATATCATTGAAGAACAAAATGAATTAAAGAATTTAGAACAGGATAAGAGACGCCGTGAGTCCTTATTCCAAGATGCTCAATGTGGTCGCGATCATAATAATGAAAATTGTATAACCTTGCCGCAAATACAAATTGCAAAGTTTGATGGTTCGTTCTTCCGTTGGTTAGAATTTCGAGATACTTTCAATAATTTAGTTCACAACAATGGTCGCATTTCATTGATTCAAAAATTTCATTATTTAATTTCTTATTTGGAAGGCGATGCAGCTCGAGTAATTTCAAACATTGAGGTTTCCGCAGCCAACTATAATAGCGCTTATCAGTTACTTTATGAACGTTACAATAACAAAAGATTACTTGTAAATTATCACATCAAATCATTATTCAATATTGAAAAAATAAACCGCGAATCGGACACTTCATTACGCTCTTTAGTCGATCATGTTTCAAAAAATTTACGTGCTTTAGCTAACCTAGGTCAACCTACTGATCACTGGGACACGTTAATTATACATTTGGTTTCATCTAAACTCGATACGCAAACACTTGTTAAATGGGAAGAGCAACGCAATAGTTTAGGTGAAATTCCAAGTTTAACTGAATTCAATAAATTTTTGATTGATAGGGCTTATGTTCTTGAATGTACGCGTCACAATAAGAATGATCAAGGTTCTAGTTTCCATAATAACATTTCAACAAATAACAATAGTAAAATGCAACATTCAAGGCCTGTCAATTACAATAATCATCATAATCATTTTAATCATCACAATCATCATATCAAGCGTGATCGACCACTTTCAAATTCATTTATTGCTACAAATCAAAACGACAATAGCACTTTGTCTAGGTGTATTGTCTGCAATCAAAATCATAGGATTTATGATTGCCAAATATTCATATCCAAATCCAGAGAGGATAAATTAAACGATATTTCCAAGTACAAATTATGTATTAATTGTTTAAGGCAGGGTCACTCTTTAGTCGAATGTCGATTAGGGCCATGCAAAATATGCAAGAAACAACATAATACTTTATTACATCCAGTTGACAAGCCAAAGGTCAACAGTGCCTCTAGTGAGGTCTCTGAAACTATAGCAAATTTTTCAAACAAAAATTCAAATAAAGTTTTATTGACTACTGCCCAAGTATACATTATGAATCCAATTACTAAAGAGCCTCTTAAGGTACGGGCCTTGTTGGATTCAGGCAGTCAATCATCTTTCATTACAAAATCTCTTCAACAGAAACTTGCAATTCATTCAAATCCAATTTCTACAAATGTTATTGGCATTGGTCACTCAGATAAACAAACAAAAGAAAGCTGTGTGATCCAATTAAAATCCATTTACAATAACTATAAGACTAAATTAAATTGTCTTGTGCTTGATAGGCTGATTGGGAGTCTGCCTAAGGCACCTATAAATATACAACAATTGAACATACCATCGCACTTGCATTTAGCTGACCCCGATTTCAATCAGCCAGCTCCTATTGATATACTAATAGGAGCCGATCTTTTCTGGCAACTCTTAAAGAATGAACGTATTTCTTTAGGTGCAAACAAGCCTACATTACAATATTCCAGTTTCGGTTGGTTGATTGGTGGTCCTATTTCATATCAAGCTAAACAAGTAATTTGCAATCATTCAGTTATCAATGATAACCTCCCAAAGAAAAACAAAATTACCAATTTATTAACAAAATTTTGGAAGCTAGAAAAGCTTCACAACAAAACTATTCTAAGCGAAAAGGAATTAGCCTGTGAGAACCATTTTCGGTCTCACACTTCACGGCTTCCTTCTGGCAGGTCTAGTGTCAGACTTCCATTACGCAATTCACCTGATTGTCTAGGTGAAACATATAACTTAGCAAAAAGGCGATTATTCAATTTAGAAAAACGTTTCAAAAAATATATTTCATTAAAATCTCAATACACACATTTCATGAGAGAATATCAAAGTTTAGGCCATCTGTCGGAATCTACAGTTACTTTACCAGATCCTTCTTATTGTTGTCATCATGCTGTCTCTAAAACATCCAACTAATCTACTAAGCTTAGAGTCATATTTGATAGTTCCGCTTTCTCTTCTTCTGGTTTTTCAATCAATGGTTTGCTAATGGTTGTACAACACAACATTCAGGATTCTCTTTTCTCCATTTTAATTCCAGTTAGTTACGGTTGATTTATGGAGAGAAGATGAGTCCCTACCAATCAAAGCAATGCCACTAAATACTGTCACTTGCTGTACTGCAAGTGCCAGCTATTTAAGTACGCTATGTTTAGGGCAGATAGGAGATGAATGCGACGATAGTTTTATCAAAATTATTATACAAAAGGATTTTTATGTAGATGACCTATCTAAAGATGCCTTCATCATGATTTTTGCATATATTGTTTCGCGCCGCGGTAGGCCAGCGGACATCTATTCCAATAGCAAACGCAATTTTGTAGGAGCGGCAAGAGAGCTCAGTAAATTCACCGATATACAAAACATCGCGTTAACTGAATTTACAGCTCAGCAAAGCATCAAAATTTAAATTCATTCTGTTTTACGCTCCTCACTTCGGCGACATATGGGAGGCCGGTGTGACCGGTAAAACATCATATCAACAATACATCACACAAACAAACATATATATAATATCAAACGAGTCATGGGAATTTTCATTTAACTTTGAAGAAATTTTAACTTTTAAAGCAATTTTAACTTTGTTTGCACGAGTGGAGGCTATTTTGAATAGTCGTCCCTTGCGCCCATTATCCATGTTCCCTTGACGATTCCCTTTTCCTTTCCCCAGGGCACTTCTTAATCAGAAGACTACTAAATGAGCTGCCGGCTCGCGCCTTGGAGAATGAAAGGGAACCACAATTAAAACGCTACGCACGTCTCAAGCAAATCATACAACAAAATGAAGACAAGACTAAGCTTAAGGTTGGAGACTTGGTGCTCCTCAGCGAAGACTCACTGCCGCCTTTATATTGGTGTACTGGATGCCAGTAGCCAGACTATATCCGGGGCCAGACGGGAGCTCTCGCGTTCGGCCCACTACAGGCTGTTATCGCCGCCCTCTGGTTCGCCATCCCCCCTTACTCAACGATCAAGACACAAAGTTGAAGAATATTGATTCTTCAACGGGGGGAGTATGTTAAGGAACGTCTCACATCTTGCGTTGCAACTCTTGGTTCACATCGTGTGGTCCGCACTTTAATTTATCGGTCATCGGTGTGAAGTGTTTATAAACTGTGAGTGCAATAGACAATCAGTGATGTGACAGAACGTTAGGAATATAAGACAGTGATTTGACATTTAAAACCCTCTTTCCCATATTTCTTCTCGTCGTAAGAAGTGTTTGCTAAACAATGTAATCTTTGTAATACAGTAATCTATTCTCTCACATCTTTCATTTTCTCCATTTCAACAAACAACAATGCAATAAATACAAGCAACAAAGCAATACAACGAAACAGAACGAAACATACTTTATAATAAATTTAGAATATTAGATAACATATAAAAAATGGGTTGGCATAAATATTGTGGACTGACTATTTTTAATTATATTGTGTACTGCATAGTATATTTACCGATACAGGCTATTTTTCCCGTCAAAATAATGCGTGTGAATCCGCGGGGTAAAGCTATTATACTACACTATTATAATAAGTAATTAATACAACGTTTAAGGAAATATACTGGCGTACATCGTATGTAGCATAAACATTCTGTTGTCGGTCTCGTTGCGACTCAATTTGTCAATTTAAGATGTCGTTAACACTGACCGCTCTGTGCAATTTGTTGTGGAACTTTCGAGAAAAACATACCTAACTGAGCAGTCGGATATACGCAATAGTGGGGTTCGATATGTGAAGGTATAAATCGTATAGTTGTAATAACGTAGGTTATGTATGTTCAGCCTATTGCAGTCCACTGCTGGACATAGGCCTTCCCAAGTATGGTTATGGTTATGTATGTAAGAATTGTATACTATTGTAGTTAGGAAAAGTAGAAAGTAAACTAAGTAGTTTAGAGTTTTCGTGTTATACACTCGGTGCACCGCCATCTTTCCCCAATATTCTTGAAGTAACACTTCTTTACGTACGCCTGACTTGATGTTTAGCTGGTGAATGCGTGACGAGAGCGGTAAGAAAAGTGTGATCGGGCAAGACGAACGGAGCAATAGATCTCTCTATTACCCCGTTCTGTGGAGCACACATTTTCTTTCTCTCTTTCTCTCATAGCCAGTTACGTATATCTAAGACAGTGCAGGCCTATTGTACAGAAGTTTTACTTCAGTCGTATGCTCTAAAGCACACTCATTTTCTTGTGACTAAATCATTTTTTTATGCAACCTTGTCACTGATTATAATGAATATAAAGAAGTTGGATAATATTAGCGCTTTTAGCGCAGTCGTTTAGAAGTCATACAATTCGGCGATTTGGGCACATTTTGGCGAGACCCCTTTACATACATAAGATCTATGATACAAAACAGGTAGTACGGTTTAACAATCTGATGCAGAGAAATTATATAAGCATTGACATTGGTAGGCAACACAGTCGCGACTCTGTCAGCTCGGAAACACCTCCCTTCCCTCCATTTTAAATAAAAGATCAAGCTTATGTAAGTCATAGCGCGATGCTTGATATCCTACTTTATTGACTACAATGTGAACGTTTACCAATGAATTAAAAAAATAAATTATCTATTTTGTATATTTCAGCAGACGAATCCAAAAAAATTTTTAATTTGGAAAAAATATTTGTTGATCTTTGTTATTATATATTTTACATCACTCCGATTTTGTGACATGAGCCTCTTTATATACAACTACCGATTTGCCCCGGCTTCCAGCGGTGCAGTGCTGATACTAAATATTTTAATGTAAAATAAAAAAAATCAATGTAAGCTCAAAACAATTTGTTTACTTACGTCATCACATTAGAAACCTCTAAAAATATCAGTGTTCCTCTACTATATTATGCACGTATTATACTTATAAACCTTCCTCTGGTATCGCTGTATTTACTAAAGAAAACCGCATCAAAATCCGTTGCGTAGTTTTAAAAATCTAAGCAAACAGACAGCGGGTAGCGACTTTGTTTTATACTGTGAAATGATATATAAGAATAATTTCAGTCAAATCTCTGAAACGGCTGGGCCGATGTAGACGGGACTTTCACTGGCAGATAGCTACTTCTATTTTAGAAATTTATTTATTTTATAACTCTGCGAACTGAACTACTGTTTTTAAATGCTACGCGGACGAAGTCGCAGGCACAACTAGTTAAGATGAATATTTATTTGATGATTGATATGTGATGATGATGTACGGTGACAAGAGTCACGTGAAAATCCATACGAGAGGAATAATCGTACAGCAGCCTCGTTCAAAATCCGAACTGGCAATCCTATTTAATGGAACCACAGGTTCTCATAGCTTGAAAGTATTTAAAGCTAACATAAAGCCGTAACTTTCAGAAGATTATAGGAAGCCGATCGCAGTTGGCTCTTCGATGACAGAATCTCACGGAAGCAGATTACTCGAATATTCTTTAATCCGATGAAAAAAAAGTTAGTACTTTATAGCTAGCTTAGTAAAAATTGTTTTTAAACTGTTTCGAATATGAAAGGTGAATTATAGAAAATATAGGATTGGAGAATATAAAACAGTAGGATTAATTCCTTTGTCTGGAATTTAGAAACACACATAATTTACAAATACCCAGGCCAAAACATCAGCATAGCCATACATTTGTCGTGATGTATTTGTGGAATCGATTCCTCGAATGCCAGTGCAACAGCAAGTGCTGTGAATGTGCGGCGCCAAAACATCGTCCAAATCATGGGAAAAAAAATTAAAACATTTTTGTCTAAGCGGCCATTTTGTGCATCTAAACGTGTAGCAATCGTTTTTAACGCTTTATTTAAAACTAGTGGCCGCCCAGTGGTCGGAATTCGACCATAATTAGTTTAAATTATAAGTTTGGTCATTTAAGGTTCTGTTGTCAAAGATTATAACTTCTATAATAAAAATAACTGTACGTACTGTGTGGCTACAGTACCAAAGAATATAGCCACCCCCTCTCTTCCCGTGGGTGTCGTAAGAGGCGACTAAGGGATAGCACAGTTCCGCTTCCACCTTGGAACTTGAAAAGCCGACCGATGGCGGGATAACCATCCAACTGCTGACTTTGAAATATACAGGCCGAAGACGGGCAGCAGCGTCTTCGGTGCGACAACGCCAGCCCTGCGGTCACCAACCCGCCAGCCCAGCGTGGTGACTATGGGCAAAACACATGAGTTCACGCTATTTTAGTAGACTGTAAAGGCTGTAATGATGAATAAAAATAAACAAAATAGTATATAGGTATACGCATTTGCGTTAAATACATGAACATGTCTGTAATGTTTTCTTAATTTATTTAATGTATTTTTTATGCATAATTTTAAAATAATTAGCATTCTGTCTAGGACCCCTTCTCTATATAAACTATAAGTGTGTGAAATGTCACACTCCTCTGCCCGCGTAATTTTCGTAAAAATGGGTACAAAGTTTTGCTTCACGTATTAATTTGTATATAGATTTACGTATATAGAAGATTACAAATATTGGATTGGATTATCTTATAAACATATAAATAAATATTTTTTTTTTATAAAAGAAAGTTATAAGAAAATCAAAGTAAGTTATATGACGTTAGTATAGTAAAGAAAAATGAACTGGAACCGATTGTAAAACGAATATAATCGTCGGTTCTTACCAATCGTTTCGTCTGAAGCATAACACTCGTCGTAAATTATTTTAATACTTTTTATCATGGTATAAAACTGAAAGTTATGCTATTTTCGTTTCGTGTTCAATGTGAACTAGTAATATTGCGAAATTAATTAATCAAATCTCTGTTTTATCATACTTAATTTTTATCAGCGTAACACAAAAGTTATATATATTTATATCAAAATTTAATAATTTTATTCTCTGCATTGTTTATGGTATTAACTAGAATGTGTTATAAAGTGTTTTTATTAGACTTGTTCAAATTTCATACGTAAAAATCAATAAGTTTATACAGTTTTGTAATATAATTGCCTATTCACAATTCAGACATCGCTTTACTTACAACTTATTTTTTAAAATACGCCGCATTAGCGCAACGGTCACAACCATGGATTGTACCTGTTACGCTGGCGGTTGCGGGTTCGATCCCCGCGCATGACAAACATTTGTATTGGCCATACAAGTGTTTGCCGTGGTCTGGGTGTTAGTGCAGTCCATGTGGATCTCCCCACCGTGCCTCGGAGAGCACGTTAAGCTGTCGGTCCCGGTTGTTATCATGTACACCTGATAGCTATCGTTATTCATAGTAGTTAATATATCCGCCAACCCGCAGTGGAGCAGCATGGTGGATTAAGCTCTGATCCTTCTCCTATATGGGGAAAGTGGCCTATGCCCAGTAGTGGGATATTACAGGCTAAAGCGTAAATATATGTAAAATATACAGATAAAACAACGATTTTAGAAAAAACAAAATCATACATACTATCTTTTCTTGAGTATAGCGCAATGACTATTCATAACGATAACTTTGACTTGTATTGGCAATATTTTGCCAGCGGAAATTGTAACGAAAATCACAAAAGCGTATAAGGAGTTACGCACGCACAAAATGTCTCACGGGACCGGCGGGAGGCGTGGCGGAAGTAAACGTGTCTTAAATTGGGTCGGTCACTACAGCTGGACATCATTTATGGAGTAGGTCATAAGCGATATGTCGCCATCCTACTATTGATTGTTTGATTGATTAGTTCAGCCCGTGACGTCCCACTGATGCGCAAAATCGACTTGCTTATTCAGAAGAAGTTGGGCGTACTGATTGACGTTCTGTGGACTGATCAAACGTTTTGTCTTGCGTAAAGTCAAACGCATATGGCTTTTAACAATCGGAACGATTTTTATACTTTTACAAATTTTATCCACATTTTTTTCCGTATACAGTCTTAATTTTTTTTTTTTTTTTTGATAGATGAATAGTAAATAGTAAATAAAAAAGTATAGCCAAGTTTTCTAGCCGTTGTCGAATTTTACCAAGCATTTTATTTATTTATTTAATAAACTACTTTGTGTTATATATATATATATATATATATATATATAGGCTATCCCACGTAAAAAGAATTTTTCAATTCGAACCAGTTTTTCTTGAGTATAGCGCGTTTACACAAACAGACAAAGTTTTTAGCCTTATAATAATAATACAGATAAAAATAGACATTAAATAAATATTTCGTATAATACATTGTGTGTACAAGTGTTTTACTATCAAAGACCATTATAGAAGTTAATCTCTATTAGAGGATGAATTTGTAATACACTAACGCCGGCCTCCATTGCTTCCTGCTTGCTTGTCAAAGAATTTCTTAAGATTCTTCCCGTGTAAAGAGATGAAGTACATTAATTATCCAAGCGAGTACCGTCGCAGGCCTTAAAATGTTACCTAGCACGGCCTGCCTTCTGCTCACCTTAATAATGTAGAGAGCAGCGGCGGTGTCGTTGATTTGCTCCGTTTTAATATTGATTCATTTACATGATTATATATTGCTGTCGCTTAAAAGATTACCTTTGTCATTACGTAAAGAACTGTTAATGGATTACCCACTTCTCAGGTTCAAGAATTTAAATTAAATTATATTTTTCACCATTAATTTAACCTCTCTGGATGATACTTCACGATAGTAATAACACAGTAAAATGAAATACCGAAAATTCAAATAGAAAAAGAAAAAATTTCGATTGTAACTCGTTACATTGAGACGAACTTGACTCATTTGCTTAATAGATGGAGTTAGTATAGTAGCAAAATAATCGTGAAAGGGTTACCTAAAAAATCCTGACCAGGCTATATTTAATTCAAAATGGAAAAATTTATTTATATTTAAAAATGCACTGGCGAGTTTCAATAATAAATTTTAATACCTACCGATAGTATGAAGCCTGTAGAAAATACAAACGTTAGGTTGTTTGTTATTTTTCTGGCGAAACTTACTGGGTGGAGGCTATAAACGGGTATATAATATACTCGTATATTGTTCTAGTTACTTTCAAGCACATGTTTAATAAATAAATCTTATATCAAAATGTCCGCAAATACGATCTTTGGGGGTGCGATGGTGTAGGTTGTGAATTAAAATACAGATGGGACTGCGAAGAATCACGTCGGGGTCCAGTTTGGAGAGCGATAGACAGGGTGTAAAGTTCCTCGCCCGCTATTGCAAAGGGAGGATCCTCCAACCAGACAGTTATTGTGTCTACTGCCCCCCAACGGTTGTTGTCGGTTTTTTTTTGTATATATACTCAATCACTCTGATAACTTTGATAGCGCGATGAAGGATACGTCAGTTTTTCTCTAGTTTCGTATGTCGTGAGATAGATGTCGCTACAGATCCTTGCAAATACGATGACATAAGATTGCCTCTCAGGATTGATTGCCTACTAAAAATCTGGATAGAATGACGGTTGCCGAATATAGAAAATATAGCCTGACTGAGAATTGTCCAGCCAACTTTTTCGCGATTTATCTTTAACATACAATAGAAGTAGTTATTTATTTTTTATCTATTAAGCAGATGGGCGAAGATCACGTCAAATTCGTATCTTAGACTATTACCATTAATATGAATCCTTATGTGTAGGACTGTAGTTCATCGGGACTATACTCGCTCTTGACAAAGAAACATAACAGCATATATCCACTGTTTCTTGCAATGGAACATTATGACTATGACGCAGACACACTTATTTTTAAATGTGTCAAAATGCTTCAAACAAAATTAGAGGAACTTAACATTGATTTTCTTACGTAATTAAGGTTATAATGGCTTAAACTAGTAACTCAAATTCATTCGTAACGCCATTTCAGTCAAGGTATATTTTATGTGTTTTAAATGTCTCAAAATTAAAGACAGTGTTATCGGCAGAAAATCAAACAATTATTTAATTCGAAATTCTGCAAGAATCGCACACACATCTGTGTCACATGAAATTTAAAATATAATAAACTATTCATCCTGCATTTAAACTTGAACGTTTCGTTTGAACGAACGTCCATATATCAGCTTGAACATTATTTGAACTCTTATTTATCTTATTTATAACAAGCCGAGTGATCAGGAACGTTTAAATTGATTATGATGAGACTTATTTGCTTAACGACCTATGTTTCGACCGTCAAACACGATTTAGTTCATCTTTGAATAATAACGCCTAACTACCGGCGGTTAGTAAGTATGATTCGCGCTCGGGACGGATATTTCTATTTGTACAAATATTTCTTTGGGTTTTAATGTATGTCCTCATGAACCCAAACCCACCGCAACGTGCCTGGGAGAGCACGTTAAGTGGTGGTCTGATCGTTACTCATCATAAGGAACATATTCGCTAACCTGCAGTGGCGCAGTGTGGTGGGTTAAGCTCTGATCCTTCTCCTACATGGAGAAAGAGGCCTATGCCCAGTAGTGGGATGTTACAAGCTGAATCGTTTTTAATTCTGGACCGAATTAGACTTTAAATTTCAAAGTGCTCAGCCAAAGTCTCCTCTCGTAAATATGAGAAGGGTCGAATTCAATTCACCATTCATTGTAGGTTTGCGAAAAAAAATTCTAGGAACAATAACGACCACGATCAAAGATTTATGGTAAAAAAAGACCGACCCATTTACGTGCTCATGTACACCTCATAACGATCGTTATTCATAGTAGGGAATATATCCGCCAACCCGCGTTGGAGCGTCGTGGTGGATTAAGCTCTGATCCTTCTCCTACATGAGGAAAAAGGCCTATGCCCAAGTAGTGGGATATTTCAGGCTGAAGCAGCACTACTTAATGCGTGTACAAATATGCCTTCTGTGCGTAGATCGCTACATTATCCATCACTTTTTAGAGCTCATTGCTCTAAATCAATTAGAAAAAGCTTCAAACATTCACTGTCTTCACCAAACGTTTATTTAACGAAAAGAAATCAATGGGCGTTATTAAAAAACATTGAAGAGAGGCCTTTCGTAGGACACTCGCAAGAACGGCTCCGAATGAGGTCTACCATTCATTAAGTTCTTCGAGATTCTGGAAGGCGAATGAAAGGATCTCGGAACGAATTTACGCGTTTTTTACATCGAGACCGGAACACTTGATGTTAGTTAATCATTATGTTTGTCTTCGCTGGATCTAGAATGTCGCAGTCACAGCGGCGGGACATTAAAACGACGAACAAATAGCTCCGGAAACGATCTTGTATCACTTTTTTTATATAGTTTGATATATAGCTGCAGATATAACTTCTAGTTATGTATCTCAGTTCTTGTAACTGGAACAAGATTAATAAAACCATAAGAAAGTGACAAATGTTTTAAAACTATGGCATTGCCAAGTATAGAAGATCATTGTTATTTGATTAATATAGGTTTGATTCGTGGTTCTTAAATTGAGGTGTGAGAGGTCGTGGCAGCGGTTTGATGATTTGATTACTTATGTTCATGTAAGAGACTGTGTGGCTACGGTACTAAAGAATATAGCCACCCCCTCTCATCCCGTGTGCGTCGTAAGAGGCGACTGAGGGATAACGCGGTTCCGCTACCACCTTGGAACTTAAAAAGCCGACCGGTGGCGGGATAACCATCCAACTGCTGGCTTTGAAATACACAGGCCATAGATGGGCAGCAGCGTCTTTGGTGCGACAAAGCCAGCCCAGCGGTCACCAACCCGCCTGCCCAGCGTGGTGACTATGGGCAACGCACATGAGTTCACGCATTTTTGGCGCGAACATGTGGAGGCCTATGTCCAGCAGTGGACTGTATAGGCTGTAATGATGTAAGAAGAAAATTATGTTTTTTTTTTTAATTTTCACAAAAATATGTATGTACGCTTTGTAAGCGAAGATTTTTTTTAAATTTGTATTTTTATTAAACGAAAAAATGTAGAAAACGTCTGCATAACCTAGATGTACATTTTTACCTGAGCGAAGTATTTATCAAAGGAGAAATTCGCAAACTAGAATTAATTTCACATTGTTTCCAGTTCAGAGTAGAATGCAAAAAAAATGTAAATTTGACATAAAAATATTTCATATTGAGTTCTGCTCGAACAGGAGTTGAAATTTTAAAAGTTAGCTACGAAGAATTTGTATATGAAATGCTTTTTATAAATGAAACAAAAATGACAATGTGATGCAATAAATTGTTTACAATAAATTGTTTTATTGCGCTCATTGATTGCACGCGTTTTTGTTAATTTTATATATTATTTAAAAAAATATATATATTTATATTTTTATTAATTATATTTATATTATTATAATTATTAATAATATATTTTTAATTGTATACTACCGTGCATAGGTAGGATAGTAAAGTATAGAAATTAAAATTTGAGAAACTTAAGTTCAAAGGTTTTGTACGTCAAAATTATATAAAAGTAATCAATGAAGGTTGCTCCCTTTACTTAATCACGACAGCAATGGTTCCAGTTCGTTAGGAGCCCCTACTTAGGAAGCACTCTAGCACTACGAATATTTAAGTTTCCTTATTCAGTTCATTTTCTACTGATTATGACAATCCTGTAGATTATTTTGTTATATGAAATTTTTGGAGATTATTTATTTTAACATATTAATTAATGCTCCTGGGATATTAGTAGTAGACGATCAGCAACGTGCTTGCGAGGCTTCTGGTGTTGCAGGCGTCTATAGGCTACGGTAATCGCTCACCAGGTGTGCCGTGCAGTTGTTGTTGTTTCACTCTTGCTGTTTCTCTGTATTTTCTTCACGAAAACTGTCTTGTAAAAATATTTTTCATATGCATGGATGATTCGTCTTGAGTTCTTGAGCTTTTCGCTTTGAGTAACACAATATTTTCTGAATTGTGAATTTCATAGACGTCCTTCTTATAATAATTATCGAACTCGATGAGAACTTTCGAGAATCTAAAAATACAAAA
Organism: Melitaea cinxia; assembly: GCF_905220565.1. NCBI lineage: Eukaryota > Metazoa > Arthropoda > Insecta > Lepidoptera > Nymphalidae > Melitaea > Melitaea cinxia. Next base: position 21,905,391 of record NC_059424.1, on the reverse strand, counting down.
ATAATGCAATAAGCTTTAATTGAATATAGTCGACTTGATCCAGAACGTTGTGGCAAAGATTACTAGTTTTAAGAAATACATATAACAATCACCTTTACTGTACAAACAGTGGAAAATACGATGGGAAGTTCTTGTGCGGCCAAGTGAGCGTAATCGCTATAATCTCAAGTACCGAATAAAGGTTGGTAGCGTCGGGATTTTTCATGTACTCAAATAAAATCGTAACGTACTTCGACCGCAAGTTTCAACCAAAATCAAGTTACAGAAATGTGACAAATTTGTCCTCATAGCCACATTTCTCTAGATTAGACACTTCAGTCCAAATAACATCCGATTAGTGTCTTATACGGAAAGAATACAAGGAACAAAGAATATATATCTGAGGGGCTTTGACTTAAGAGCATAAAATTGAACAATTTTCTACTGTCTGCTCCATTCCAAATAACACTAAGAAAATATGATTTTTATTGGTACAAGTTTTATTGAGAATTGAATTTACTGATATCTCTGGACTTTGAAAAATAACAATTGGCCTATTTTTTAAGACTTCTTACCTCTACGAGTACGAAGTAAATCAAATAAAAATTCGGCTTTTTAAAATTCATTACACTCCTCAGATGTTTATTTATAAACTCTAATCATCTTCAAAAACTAAATCGACAAGCTTGCCTAGTGTGAAGCAGAAACACAATATAATGTAACATTTTTAATTTCAATAAATATTTTTACTGTTTTATAACTTCAAATACAACTCAATCATAAAAATGCATTTGAAAGGACGACAACGGTGTGAACTGTTGTTTTTCGTGAGACGATACAAGCACAAGATCCATACATGCCTCAACCTACGCTTGACCGTCGCTTCCTTATTATCTCAGAGGGCCGAGGTGTCTGGAACGAAGTCAGCGCTAACTCGTTGCACTTTGAATGACTATTTAATTAATCGAATTTCGAGCTTATACTAACTGTTTTATCATTTTCACGTAAATGTTCGTGCTTCAAATTTATTTTGTACTAGCTGTGCCCGCGACTTCGTGTGGAATTTAACAAAATATTTATCGTTCAGTTCGCGGAGCTATAAAATAAAAATAAAAAAATCTAAAAGATAAGGAGTCTAAGTTACTCCTTATTACATCAGTTGTCTGCCAGTGAAAGTTCCATAAAAGCCAGTTCAGCCGTTTCAGAGATTAGCTGGAAAAAACAGACAGACAAAAATTAAAAAAAAACGTTATTTTGTTATAGGTGCCGTGTATACATCCATATGCATTTAGTAAAAAGTGGTTATTTTAATATAACAAACAGACACTCCAATTTTATTTATATGTATAGATTCGGAATTATTTACCGTGATCAAAATAAAAAATAACTTTATTTAAACTTAAATAGCACTTTGTAATCGTCATTTTACAAATTAAAATTTTGTAATGGTTAAAAGTGAATCTACTGCCAATTCGGAATGTCGATTCTACAAACAATAAAATAATTTTTAACAAAAAAAAAAACCGACTTCAGACAGGAAACTAAAAAGTGAAAAATAAATTTACTTAGTACAAAGTAATTCGTATTTTGATTTAGTTAATCAGAAATGATTAAATAAATATTTTATAATTTTGAAGTCGGTGCCAAGCAAAACAATAACTACTCTAGTGTCTACTCGTAAGTTGTATTCAGTTTTCTTTCATAATTTGTTTCATTGACTATTAGGTTGAATACTGTTATTATTCTGTTATTGTTTTGACATATCTAATAATATTTTTTGTACTTGTTTGTTGTGTGTGTGTTGTTTGTATTTGTTATTGTAGCCAGGTTGTTGTAGTATTTACTTGGCACCAACTTCAAAATTATAAAATATTTATTTAATCATTTCTGATTAACTAAATCAAAATACGAATTACTTTGTACTAAGTAAATTTATTTTTCACTTTTTAGTTTCCTGTCTGAAGTCGGTTTTTTTTTGTTAAAAATTATTTTATTTTACAATTTTTAGTGATGGGTAGACCTAACAAGGATGCTTTTTCTCTTGTGTCGGGGGTCCGGAAACATACACAATACATAAGCACAAACACCCAGACAATGACAAACATCTATATGGCCAATACAAATGTCTGTCGTGCGCGGAGATTGAACCCGCTAAAGCCAGCGTAACAGCCGGTGCTGTGACCGCTGCGCTAACGCGTCGACATACTATGAGTAAAGTTCGCTATGAAGTGTACATAATAACAACCGGGACTGACAGCCGGAGAACCACAAGGATTAACAACTAGACCGAAAATAAATATTTGTATAAACATAAATATCCACTCCGAGCGGGAATAGAACCCGCGACCGTCGGTGTTTAGGCGCCGCCGACACGGCACATGCACCATTATATCAAAGCGGTCGTCAAACAGCAAAAGGTAACTGCTGTAAATTGTTGAAAAATTCCCTCGAGTGCTTATGGGCTCCATCATCAAACCTGATCCTGCGACACAGATGATCACACAGCAGGTAATTGCTATAAATCGTTGAAAAGTTCCCTCGACTATCTTTCGTCTCCATCATCAGACTGTAATGGCACTTGTAACTCATATAGGTTCAAAGTTCTCATCAATAGAAACGAATTAAGTTCAAACAGCAGGTAATTGCTATAAGTCGTTGAAGAGTACCCTCGACTATCTTTCGTCTCCATCATCAGACTGAAATGGCACTTATAACTCATACATATGCAAAGTTATCATCAATAGAAACGAATTAAGTTCAAACAGCTGGTAATTGCTATAAATTGTTAAAGAGTTCCCTCGACTATCTTTCTTCTCCATCATCAGATCGACTCCAGACCTTTATTAAATAGTAGTGCTTTATAGTACTTAATGAAAACGTGATTAAATTTACTAGTCACCCTTACGATTTTTGAAAGTTTCCCTCGATTTCTCTGGGATCCCATCATTAGATCCTGGTTTCCTTATCATGGTACCAAACTATGGATATCTCCTTTCCAACAAAAAAAGAATTATCAAAATCGGTTCATGAACGAAGAAGTTATCTCCGAACATACATTAAAAAAAAAATATATACGGTCGAATTGAGTAACCTCCTTCTTTTTTTGAAGTCGATTAAAAAATCGGAAAGAAAGTCCGCAGTTACTCTTTACGAAAATAAAGTACCTAACAATTTTTAGGATAATTTTAGTATACCAAAATCTGTGACTTACGATTCGGTTTTCAATGGCTTACTTACGAATATTATGTGTTTTAAAAGTCTTTCCAAATCAAATATATTTTAGTATGTTTGAAATGAAATATATATTATTTATAATCAAGATATTTGAATATCTCTTGTAATAAAATACTATTTATAGACACGTGTGCCTTCCCAACCTTAATAACGTTGTGGTCCACATGTGACGTAACTTGTAACTTGTATATCGCTATTAGCGTTCAGCGTTTTAACGGAAAAAGCAGAGATAAACATTTATAATGCATGTACGATTTATCGGTAGTGTTGTAAGCTCGTTGAATAAGTGCATTCAAATGACTTAAACACTTAGGTTTTGTTTTTCAGCAAAACATTGGACGGATTGGGGATTACTTGTATCGATTCCAATTTGTGTATCATTACATAGTATAAAACAAAGTCGCTTCCCGCTGTCTGTATGCTTAGATCTTTAAAACTACGCAACGAATTTTGATGCGGTTTTCTTTAGGAATTAAAGTGATGCCAGAGGAAGGTTTCTATGTATAATACATGCATGATATAGTAGAGGGACACTGATAGTTTTTGCAACCGTGCGAAGCCGGGGTGGGTCGCTAGAAATGAATAAAATATTTATCCCCTGATTTTTACATTAATATAGTGATTTGTTTTTTGTTCTTACATACATAGGTACGGGTATGTTAAACAATACTATCTCCAATCTTAAACATATTTTATTTTTGTTAATGTCTCAAAAATTATTTAAAAAATTTAAAACTTGTATAGTCTGTTTTACGGATCCACTTTTTACAGTTCAATTTGTAAATTATGTAAACGAGCTCCCGTTACTTTAAGTTCGATGTAACTCATCTTAAAAGTAGTCATCTAATAAATATTTTAAAACAACTGAAGTACAATATTTTCATTTTAATCTCGACTCGTTCGCATACAGTTAAACCATTAGTTTTGATTCACTAACCAAAGCGTTTCATTTCCATGTCGCGTTTTCGTGACATCAGTGCGTAATATTTTCTCAAAGATACTTTTATCACTACTCAGACCGGCCCAGTATCGAACGACTTCGGATCGATTTACCTTGCGTCAGTAATTTATGGATTACAATCCGTCGAAATTCGAAAGTGATTTGTTTGTAAAGCCTGCGCTTACCTACCGTAAAGATAATGTGAGTAAACGGTTCCAACGTTGTGTACTATCTCATTATATCAGCTGTCACCGTACGCCCGCGCAGAGCCGCCGCCCGAAATATAAGATTACTTAATTAAACTCATTAATATAGCGGAATTGAAAACTTTACGCCTTCCAATTATTTTTATGAAAGGAAAATTAAATTAAAGACAAATCATCCAATTAAAAAAACCTCCCGGCGCTTATTGTCGAGTGTCTCCAGCACCATTGTATCCTAACAAGCCATTTTTTATTAAAGCACCGACCCTAACGAATACTGCTAACTGCTAAGCGAAATTTTCGCCTCGCGACTTGAGAACCGCTCCGCTGACACACTGACCCCGCCCTGCGAACTCGTAATTAAAGCTATGATATGTATGAGATTAATAAATTTTAAGGAGAAAAACGTGTGTGAGAATGGTTTGCATGTCGGCAGATACGAGCTTCCAGTCGTTCTTCAACTACGTGGACATGCGCGCACTCCTCGAGAACTTCTGCGTGTACCACGTGAACGCCCCGGGTCAGGAGGAGGGCGCGCCGACCCTGCCTGAGGAGTGAGTACATCCAATTATATTACACCCCGTTGTTACTTCTCACAGCACTCGTTAAACATTGCGCCCACAGCGCTCGAAATTCCTAATAATTAAACGACTCTGCGAAATCAAGCCGCTTTATATCAGACATTCTCGGCTTTCATTTACTTTTTCAAAAAGATAAATAGCCAGATAACGAATGGAATACATTACCCGAAACACCTCGCAGCTAGAACTGGAACGGTTTCGGAATATGCTAACAAATGTGACGCGATTATCTGGAACACAGTGCACGTGACCGCGGCGAAGAGTATTTCGATCACGTATTGCGAGCTGGTGCTATAATTCATCTTATTGAGGAAATCTCCCGTCCGGAGCATCCCTTGCATATTACCACACGGCCGTAATAGAATTAGTTGAGGAACCATTGTTTTGATTAAGTTATGCAGTCCTCGTGCGCTGTGCTATCTAATTGCGGTTATTGGCGCTCGTGTTGACACGACGTGCACCACGCCCTCGTCCCTGTGTCGACGATGTAATTTAAGGTTAAACTTTAGGGTTGTGACATACGTAAGTTTTATCGTAGATATACTATAACGCTGAGGAATTCGTTTGGTTTGATAGATTTCGAACTTAAAAGTTCTTACATATCCTGAGATCTATATGCTATAAATCATCACACTGTGACTGATAGGACCAGTGTAGCAATGTAATTTTATTTTAAACAAGCTTCCCGCCCGGCTCCGCACGGGTATTTAACAAAAGTTTCCAATCCCAATTTTTTTTTAAATAACTTCTTTCCTTTTCGTTTCGAAATCGCGTTTCGCTGTTCAAATCGAACTAACTCTAGCGGCGGCACCGAGCTCCTATATATTCAGAGAGCTAGGCTCTAGGATATTCGAAAAAGTTTTAGAATATTTTCTTTCTTACACCTTCTAGAATGTTCCCGACATTATCGTCCGCCGTAACAATAGGTTCTGCAGCTGTAGCATATGTAGTAGTAAAGGCGCGAAATTTAAAAACTTAAATTTTAAAATGTTTTCAGAACTAATTTGAATGGCTAAAATTATGTCGCTTTAACTCCAAAATATAAGTTAGCTGCTGCTGTATAAATACATAAAATTCGATAGCTTTATTATAGTAACAAATGTAATTTAAGACTTTATTGAAATTGGAATTTTAAATTTCGCCACTACGCTTAATTTCCAAGTTGAAGGGTTGGAAAAGCCCTTATATCTTTAAAAACACGCCCTTTAGGTTAAAACGGGAACATTCTTGTTCGAGGGGGGATAAAGTGCTATCACACTATATAAGACCCTTAATCGTGTCCGGATTCCTTTTTAAGTTTTATCGGCACGCACATTTTATCAACTTAGTTTTATTATATATAAAATGATAATGATAACAAATAGTAGATGACAATCGTTAGAAATTGAAGCTAAGTTGCTTGTTATTTTTCTTACTCTCAATGAATTTCATTTATCCTGACATAAGTGAGATTGTAAAATTGCGATGCATATAGTACTAGAGAAAGAGCGTCGGCCAGACATAAAAGAACAGCCGCAACAAATCCTCTCGGAGTGCCGAGCGCCGCTGCACGTGAGCCTGCGAGACTTTTTATCTCCTAGACAATGCTCAGTCGACGATCACATTCACTTAAATAAATTCACATTCTATTCGAGGTTATTTTATTCTTGCTTTGTAATTTGGTGTAAAAGATTTCAATTAAACTTAATCTATAATAATAAATTGAGAGCCGGTTTTTTTGTTCGGTTACACTGGGAAAACTACTGAACCGATCGGAATAGTACTTATACCATAAGATGCGACGTGTTTCGGAGAAGGTTTTAATATTTGGTATGTTGGTGACTACTTATCGTTAAATGTAGATAAATGTACTAAAGTAAATAGCTTAAAACGTTAATGTAACAGACCAAATATGCACATATTGGACTTGTCTGTCATTCAACATCATTCAATATTTCTTAATGTCGGAGGCATTCCTTGTTTGTGTGTTTGTATATAACACCCAGACTCATAGCGAGTATCGAGCCCACTGAAACAGAAAACACTCACTGCTAACTTCGTCAAATGACTAGTCAAAATGGATGAATAATAATTACGTTTGCTCGCAAACGAAAAAATAGTCTTGTAAACGAGCGTTATCAAAGATTACTCAAAATATAGTAATAAAATCTCAATCAAATTTTACTGAAACTATAAAACAAGCATCAGCTTTCGATCAAGACAACAAACATAAAAACCATTATATCCAGTGAAAAGTTATGCGAAATAACACAACGTAGGTCGACGAAAAAATTATCGAGTAGTTACGCATCATTCTGAAGTAACATACATTTAAAAATATATTTATAATCGAGTTGAGAACCTCCTCATTTTTGTAAGTCAGTTAGTATAAGTTAATAACGCTTCAGCGACAGTACTGAAACACGAATAAACTACTTATTCGAATCTCTTCTACTCTTCGAGCCTTGATCGAAAGCTCTCGACGCTTCTCGAAGTACTTTCAATCGCGAAATGGTGTACGAATTAATACTCGTTCACTTAAGTTTTAATTATTTTTTTTCGAATTCTGTAAATCCTTGTTTTACCAGCCGCTGACAAAACTATCTAACGTATAACAATAGCCAACAGACACCATTTTGTGATGTTATTTTCTTTTTTTTTAATTTTCAAACGTCCTGTATGCGTCTGATGTGTTTTTTCACAAGTTTACTAGTAACTTGTCGTCGTGATAAACTGTATCAGCAACATCCTTTGTTACTTCCGCTTGGGTTCCTTTTAGTTACTCGATGAAGGTAGTTGTAAAAAAGTGAGAAAAAATATTGGTTACCCAGAAAGATTAACGCCAAACATGGTAAATATCCCATTTCATCGATTAAAATTAAAGCTATTCGACGTATGACGGTATCAAAGTTAAAATTTTATATTATTTCTTATTAACCTTCAAATTCCAATTAATTTATGAGATATTTGTACTCGCGCTTGTGAATATAAAAGTTATTTTAATAATCATATTAATATAGGTGGAACATTCCCTAATGACCTTTTTTATCTGTAAGCTATTAAGTAACTTACGTGCGGGATAAAGTATATCAACCACCGGTACAACAGGCCCTTAGTAATAAAACTGTTTAATACATCAATCGGAGGGTAGTCGTGCAAGTGATTTTGAAGTGTGCATGTAGGGCCGTCGACTTGTAGTATATTCCATATTGACGTAAAGTTTTCGATGGGGTCTTCAAGCCATGTTGGTATAAAGGTTGCAGGGGAAGGTAAATTACTCCTTCACAGTTTGACGACCAGATTTATTATATGACAGAAATTAAATACCATGTAGAAATGAATAAAGACTCACTGACTGTAATTGATGGAGCTTACCAAGATATTTTAACCCCTCATGCAAAAAGAGAGGTGCAATAAGTCTGTAGCCAATGTCTGTTTGTGTGTTGTCTGTGGCATCGTTTGAAATTTTTAAATTTTTATTGGAACGAAGTTCCTTACGGCAGGCTTGACATTTGGCTGGGCGACCGAACTGAAAAAAAATGTGATACTAAAACCGCAAGAAAAATATATAACGGAAGTGACGTAATATCAGTCACACGACTGTATAATATGGCGTTTGTAAAACTAAAATATTACTAGTAAACTTTTATAATAAAGACATGCGTTTTTTTTATTTCACTTAATAGTTTGAATTATTATTATTATCTTGTTTGATTTATTTTATTTTACGGTATTTGGTATTTTCTAAAATACTAAATTTCCTAAATACTTTTATGTACTTAATTAAAAACCAATCAACAAAATAAAAAAAATCAAGAACCAGAAAATATATAGAAACAACTTTCTATACTATCCGAAGGAACTTAGTTCATACCTGGTGTCCCATGATACCACATAATTTTTTAATATTCGGTCATTTTCCTTAATCTGTCTATCGCGGATTTTGCCAATCAGCAATAGATTTTTGACAGAATTCGTATGGTTACCTCAAAATTCTATCTAAAAGCCATTAACCCTGAAGAAGAAGAAGAATTCAGAGACAATAAGAATTTAAACTGGTCGTTAATAGTTATTGATAGGTATTCATATGAATCCACTGTTATGATTCAGTAAACGAATTTGAAGCAAATTCTCGAATTCTTTTTTTCACGTTCCTTTTAAAGAAACTCAAAATTGTAAATGGAAAACTTTTACTACACTCTGTATCTAATGACGAGTATTGTGGTAAACTGTACGTTTTGATTATTAAGTAAAATGAACTAGGAACGCTCCGCGTTGGATATAATTTAATAAAATATGAACCTCTCGCAGACGGCTCCTAACGACGCATCCACCGCTGACATAGTTTTAATTGCTCGGATAAGTGACGAAGCCGAGAACTCGTTGCTCGTTGCAAGGATTGACTTCTATGGATATATTTATGTAATTCTTGTGAGTGTCTACATTTATATGCCGTAAATAAGTGAACAAGAGACGAATTGGACGAGACTCCTTAAAAGCGATTAAATTTTAAAAATAAACTGTTGTTAATTATTTTTTATTTGACATACGAATACAAATATATAAAAGCTTAACACTCAACCGTCACACTAGGATTGACTTCTTTGTCGTTGGTCCGAAATTATATTGCCTTGATAACATATTTATAAAGGTGCGTCTTAATTTCAACACTCAATATTTAATATTATCTACTAATGCGATAAATATAGAAATTAATATATGTATTATAAAACAAAATATTACTCAACGAACTACGTTTTTACACAACGGATTAACAAGCACACGTGACTCTCAGTATTTAATAATTGCAGCTTATCTTGATGATCATTTTGTCGAACACGAAATTACTTGTATATAAAACGTGTAAATTCAATACACGTGCTCGCATTTATAAATATGAAGGTATAAAACTAGTTTATTTGATAATATTTTTTATTCATTGTTATTCACTCTAGCAAGCGCTTACCGGTTATTATATTACCTTACCTTTCTATTATAATACTTATTAAAAAAGACCCATTGGTAGATAAAGAGAGACTTGCTATAATTATTTTTAATTAAATCGCGATCGCCCTGGTGTAATGGTGCGTGTGCAGTGTCGCTTCAGCCTTTAATATCCCACTAATGGGCATAGGCCTCTTTCCCCATGTAGGAGAAGGATCAGAGCTTAATCCACCACGCTGCTCCAATGCGGGTTGGCGGATATATTCCATACTATGAGTAACGATCGCTATCAGGTGTACATGCATGCAGTGTCGGCGTCACCTAAACACCGGCGGTCGCGGGTTCGGTTCGATATACAAATATTTATTTCTGGTCTGGTTGTCTGTTCTGTTGTTGGGAGCACAATAAGCTGTTGGTCTCGGTTGTTATTACAAATACCTTATAGCGATCGTTACACATAGTAGGGAATATAACCGCTAAACCGCAGTGGAGCAGTCTGGCAGACGAAACTCCGATCCTTCTCCTATATGGGCAAAGAAGCATTCCCAGCAGTGGGATGCTACATACCGAATCGTAATCGTAAAAAAATACTATTATACTATTACGGTTACCTTCTAAAGAAGACGGCCGCATTAATCAATCTCTTTCGTCAAATGACACGCATAACGTTCGTTAAATCATCTCTGCCGTCTCTATATTATTCATAAACATAAAAATGTGAAATAATCTTCTGATGTCTGTGTGCATACCTTAGTGGCGACACTGTTATTGTTTTAGTAAATTTACGTATGTTATAGAGGTCTAAACGTTAATATAAACAATCGATCAATCTGATTTGTGTTAGAGTTTGAGATATAGTTAGAGTTATTCATGATTTAACCCACTTCTTACCGAACTGGGTTAAAACAGTCCGCTGTACTTGTTCGTTGTGTTAACTAGGACAAAAATATGCGATGTGATCACTCATGCGCGGATTTGGTTCGCATCGAATATATTATATCGAATATTGTTCTCGAAAATTAGCTTCGAGATGAAAACGTTCCCGTGAATTTTACGCATTTTTTATTTATTTGAAAATCGAATGTATTTTTTTTTAAATAATATTTTCAAAGAAGGTTTTATTGGTATCTGCCGGGTACGCTACTATTTATCCATACAAATAAATAAACTTGAAGTGTCTGTTTGTATTGAAATAACCGCTTTTTACTAAATGCATATGAATGTACGAGTATACACGATACATATACCAAAATAACATTAACATTAACACTAGTATATTAAATAATACAAGTAATTACTAATTGATGAAAATGAAGTAAAAATTATAAAGCCCATTGCACGTATGTGTTATCCAACCACATGCTCTCCACGATAACATTATAAAATAAAAACAATACGCGAATGTGGATGCAAGTCTGAATAAAACGGATTAACCCACGAGTAGTTTTATCCGCTGACGCTTTGTATTATATTATAAGAGTGTTAGTAAAAAGTTATACTCGAGTGGACCAATGTCAAGTGTTTGATTATTAGTGTCGACGGTCTCGGCGGGTTGAGGAAACTCGTAATTTCAGAAGTTAAGCCCGCCTGCAGTGCTTCGCCTACACTCAACTTCTTCCGTGCTCTGTTGTATTTTTGTCTCTTACCCGCGGAACTTATTTCTAACATTTTGTTTAAACAGTACTTTTTCTGTCACTTTCGCATTTTCCCCCAAGACGTGCAAAGTTGCTTGTTGTTGGATTCGCCCCTTGTCTCCTGTGAGCATGCACGTTGTGTAACAGAGATGGTGGCATGTTGACAGTTAGCTCATTAGTTTCAGTCTGGTGTTAATGTATTCTCGACTAGTTCCTTGCTATGACGAAAATGTGAATCTTTAAAAAAAACCTGTTTCCCGCTAATATTATAAATGCGAAATTTTATGATAATAGGTGTATGTACATATATATGTATTTTTTTGTTACTCTTTCACGCAAAAACATCTTGACAGATTTTAATGAAACTTTGTACGTAGATAGCTAGAAATCTAGAATTACACATAGGTTACTTTTATCCCGATATCCTCACGCGATCGGAAATCACGTGAGTGAAACTGTGTGCAGCTAGATAATTATATGTATGTGTCAAATGTACAGGGATATTTTTTTTTTTTTTTTTTTTTTTAAATATATAGACTAGCGCTTGACTGCGATCTCACCTGAAGTCAAGTGAAGATGCAGCCTAAGGTGGTGCGCGCTTGCCTAGAAGATGCCTATTCACTCTTGATTTAAAGATACCCAAGTTATAGTTCGTTGGAAAAACGGAAGCCGGAAGGGCATTCCAAATTTTTGCGGTGCGTATTAGGAACGAGGAAGCAAATCGTTTAGTGCGAGATCGTGGGATTTCAACCACATAGCGGTGCAGATTCATGCGATGCCTTGCGGTTCGGTGGTAGAAAGGTGATGGTGGAACCAAATTGTATAGTTCTAGAGCACACTCTCCGAAATATAACCTGTAAAATACCGACAAACAGGCAACCTTGCGCCGATGCTCGAGACTTTGAAGTCTAGAGCGAACCAGCGATTTGTCACCGATGAGTCTTCTGGCGCGTCGATCCACAGAATCCAAAGCAGCGAGCTGGTACTTGGCAGAGCCATCCCATAAGTGGCTGCAGTACTCCATACACGATCGAACTTGTGCTTTGTAGAGAGTAAGAAGCTGTTCCGGTGTGAAGTACTGCCTGACTTTATTGAGGATACCAAGTTTCTTACCAGCAATTTTTGCCTTGGATTCTATGCATTGTCCGAAGTTCATATTAGACGAAATATTTATGCCTAGAAGATCAATACTATCGGTGATCAGTACAGATACACCCCGGAAAGTCGGAGCCAATGGGAATGGACTCCGTTTAGCGGTGAAAAGACACGCTTGCGTTTTGGAAGCATTAAATTTGACTAGGTTGGCGTCACCCCAATCGGATACCTCTTTCAAAGCCAAATTCATGCGTTCAACCAGAGCCTCTCTATGCTCATGAGTTTCAGCCCCACCAGCTCGGGGACCGGACACGTATCTCTCCGTAACAGTGCTGTCATCCGCGTATCCAAAGATACCGGGCCTGAGGAGGTCATTTATGTGAATCAAGAAGAGGGTTGCAGAGAGAACTGATCCCTGAGGGACACCGGCATTAACCGCCATCAAGTCAGACGAGGAGCCATCTAAGACCACCCGGAATGATCGTCCACTCAGGAAATCTGATATCCAGTCACACAAGCCCGGGGGTATTCCGTAAGCTGAAAGCTTGCTCAATAGGCTCTCATGCCAGACCCGGTCAAATGCCTTCGATACATCAAGTGAGACAGCTAGCGCTTCTCCGTGCTTGTCCAAGGCTTCGCCCCAGATGTGCGAGGCGTACACTAAAAGATCCCCCGTGGACCTGTTACGGCGGAAACCGTATTGCTGGTCCGACAGGAGGTCATTCAACTCAAGGTATGCTAGGAGCTTTTCATTCAGTATACGCTCCAAACTTTTACACAGTATGGAGGTGATCGCGATAGGTCTATAGTTAGCCGGGTCGGCACGACTACCTTTTTTAGGTACAGGTTGTACGTTGGCAATCTTCCATGCTTTAGGAACTTGAGCGGATTTTAGAGAGAGGCGGTACAAGCGCGTGAGAATAGGAGACAACTCAGGAGCACAGTGTTTAAGTACTCTTGCTGGTATCCCGTCAGGACCACTAGCCTTATTCACGTCCAAGTTACGGAGTACTCTCAAAACCTCAGTTTGGCGAATGCGTAGTTCTGACATAACAGAGTCGCAAGGTGGATGTCTGGGCGGTGAGCCACTACCTGCATCAAGGAGCGAATTTTCTGCAAACAGATTCGCTAAAAGGTTAGCCTTGTCTGTCGCAGTAAAGGCCAGCGATCCATCTGGTTTAAGCAGAGGAGGCAGCGAGGGACGGCAGAAGCTCATTTCAACCGACTTAGAGAGTGACCAAAATGCTCTACTACCGCGCGGATGGGAAGCTAGTTGGGCTCCGATGCGTTTAATACGGTTGAAACGAGCTTTTTTAAGAACCCTTTTGTAGGACTTGGCAGCCGAGTTGAACGCTCTCTTCCTCGTAGTTATGTCCGGAGATTTAAGGGTACGGGCTTCAGCCCACGCTGCAAACGCTGAGTCCTTACGGGCTGCAGCTTCGGCACATTCTGCATTATACCACCTAGGGATCTAGCCATCTAGTGATACATCAGCAAATGAAATGAAGTACTCCATCCCCTGACGTATCACTTCCGATATTTCTTGTTCGCAACTCGACGGATCACTGGAAGAGAAGCAAGTCCGCCGCCAAGGGTAGGATGCAAAAAAGTGTCGCATCTCATCCCAATCTGCCGACTTATATCGCCACACACGTCTGGTTCCGGTAGGACCTGTATGTAGAGGGTGAAAGTTAGATACTGACTTTACCACACAGTGATCAGATGTGCCCAGGGGAGCTGCAACTGATACCGAGGATAGGATATTGACTACAGTTTACTGAGATGTCGAGTAGGAGATTTTGACAAACCTATAAATAATTTGAAGCGATTAATAAATATTGTTTGATTTTCAGAACAAGCTTAGAAGTTTAATACCTTCAAACATTCGGCTATAAAATAAACAATTTAAAAATTTATGAGAATATCTCGTGATGTCGATTCATCACCTTCGGAACTTGTACTGAATTTTCGTTTATTATGTTAAATTTTGTGTTATCTTTTTTGCTGAGAGCGCCCGGAGTCGGTGGAGTTTGAGTAGCAATGTAATCAGTCGATGATCAAGTTGACCGCTAGTTTGTAAACTGTATATGATGGGACAGGAACTAGATTCAGAGTGGATAGTTGGGTGGTAATTGTTTGAGATATTTTTAATTTTAGTCATATAAACGTAAAATATAATTCCTGTTTTAAGAAATATATAGTTTTTTTAACGACTTTCAAAATATGTAGGTTCTCCATTCGAATGCATTTTTATTTAGGTCTAATAATGCGTATTTGGCCAATTTAGGAGTTTGAAATTTCCTAAGAATCCTTTGCAGCACAATCTTACAGCTAATCCAAACTAATCTTTTGTTTTAGCTATCACATCACATTAGCCTAATACAGTCCACTGCTGGACTAGGCCTATGCCTTCACAAGTTCGCGCCAAATATGGCCTGAACTCATGTGTTTTGCTCATAGTCACCACGCTGGGCAGGCGGGTTGGTGACTGCAGGGCTGGCTTTGTCGCACCGAAGACGCTGCTGCCCGTCTTCGGCCTGTGTATTTCAAACCCAGCAGTTAGATGGTTATTCCGCCACCGGTCGGCTTTATAAGTTCCAAGGTGGTAGTGGAACTGTGTTATCCCTTAGTCGCCTCATACGACACCCACGGGAAGAGTGGGGGTAGCTATATTCTTACTTTAGCTAGCAGTTTTAGCTATATGACACAAATAGATCACAGAATAGTTAAATAAAACAAAGCGAAATATAAAGTGCATACAGCTTAACCGCGGGGCAGGATCCCCCGGGCCGGCGGAAATTACATTATCTGTCTGAGCTCAACTTTTAATGCGGAATATTGAGTCAATCACTTACAGGAGAAATTAAATCATTTACCCGCTACTAAGGGGATCAAAGCGGCCACGGTAGAATCGCCTTGCCGATAACTGGCGTTAATTATATTTTATCGACGAGTGATTATAAGAGAGAATATAACTTTAAACTAGCTTTGGTTTTTTAGGGGCAGGTAAATTAACATATGTTAAGGAACGTCTCACATCTTGCGTTGCAACTCTTGATTCACATCGTGTGGTCCGCACTTTAATTTATCGGTCATCGGTGTGAAGTGTTTATAAACTGTGAGTGCAATAGACAATCAGTGGTGTGACAGAACATTAGCTATATAAGACAGTGATTTGACATTTAAAACTCTCTTTCCCATACTTCTTCTCGTCGTACGAAGTGTTTGCATAATAATGTAATTTGTAATACAGCAATTTATTCTCTTCCATCTTTCATTTTCTCCATTTCAACAAACAACAATGCAATAAAATACAAGCAACAAACAATACAACGAAACAACATATATTATGACGTCGATTTACCTGTCGATTAGCTAGGTAATTTGGCTACTTGACACAGTGGTCACAGCACTGTTTGTTGCGCTTACAGTCGCGGGTTCAATCTCCATTTATTACAAACATTTCTATTGACCATATAGATGTTGGTCATGGTCTCCAGGCTACGGATCGTCTCCGTTCATATCAAACGTACATTAATGTTATTTATACATTGGTCAATTACTTAAAGTTAAAATAAAAAGTTTCACAGATGAAAGAATCGCCTTAAAAAATAATTAGATATGAAGTCGGAAATCCGCGTCGCTCGTCTCCGTTTAGCGCATTGTGTAGCTGTTCGTATCGTCCGAACAATGACGAGCGAAATGAGCGAGTGCAAGCTATTATTCATCCCGATAGCTAGTCTACTAATGATGAGGAAGGCAATTTAGCGACTGATAACTGGCGTCGAGCGAGAACTGCCGCATTGCCTTTGTTAGCTGATGCATACGCAACTCTAATTCACTGGCGTTCGTTTTGCATTTTTTCTTAATAAAAATAACTAGCCATCAAGTTAGTTATCAACTAGTAGGAATCACGTTTTGAGGTAGAGCTTAGCAGGAAATATTCTACTCAAGATTTGTAACACCCTGAATGGGGAGGTACCTCGATCTTACAGAAGGTTATAGCCAAATAATACTGCTATCAGGTAATGTTGTATTCCTGTGGTGAGGAAGGTGACCAGTGCTTCTGGGGAATGTCGAGGGTAGATCGGGCAACGCACTTGACGCTTCTGGTGTCGCCAGCGTCTATAAGTTACGGTAACCGCATACCATCAGATGGTCCGTATGCTAGTTTGCTAAGGCCCTAGTAGTATTTAAAAAAAACAACAGTAGCAAGTTAAATTTGAATGTATCCAATAGCGAGCCGGCGGCGACGTCAGTTACGTAACGATGTTCCTCGACAAACATTTCGTGAACTTTCCTCGACACCTTATTGATATCATTCAGTATGCGTATTACTCGCAGTCCGTGTATGATATTCTCAGCTCGCTCTCGGTCCGTCGGTTTGCTTCGCTTCGTATTATAAAGTTGACGAAACTTTGATGTCGACGAGATGCGACGCGACACCTGCAGTAGAGCGCTGATATGAGCTTCGAGTTGCTTTTAAACTTGAAAATATGATCGGAGTACATAACTGAATTTAAAGTGTCTGAATTAATGCCGTAAAACGTTACTTAATCATTGGCTTAATTAATTTAACAGCAGTAAAAACGTAAATCGTTGATAATTGGACATTGGAAGTTACAGATGTATAATTTAGAAATAAATTAAATTTCCATTCTGTCACAGTTACTTGAATATTAAATCTTACCCAAACATCCTGCAGGTTGGTAAAAAGTTTATTATATAACGAAATCATTTGCCGTTTTTCATTAGTAATAAATACCAACACATCACAGCGAACGTCTCTTTGTAAGATGTGAATTCTTTTTCGGGGATGTAGAAACATACAATATACAAATATTAACGCCCAAACCACGCCTAAGGCATACTTATAATTATGGCTTATACAACTACTTATAATTTACGGGAGTCAAACTAGCAACTCCTAGTCCATAAGCCGGTTATTAAAACCTCTGCATCAACGACTTTTCAAAGTAACTATTAACAAACCAAACAGTTAGTTGAATCCTAAACCAAACTATTATAACTTTAGACTCAATACCGCATTCCGAAGGTCGACCATTACGCGATTCTCAACCACCGACCGCAGTCAACTGATCGGCGGTGCATCGCTACCCTATTAGAGGATTTCCCAAACAGATTGCATTATTTAAGTTTTATCCTTTTAAATGTGCTGATCCCGTCAAAAAAGTCATATAAAATCGTATTCTAGTATTAAAATCGCGTTTCAATTGTAAAAAATATCGTATATTTTTATTTCATTTAAATCTGTCGTGTATACGAAGTGATACCTTATAAGATATTGCTCAAAAGAATAATCGATAAATCATAGCCATTTTAAAATCACTTCCGATCCATATTAATGAGCAAATTTTATACACAGCACTGTCTAATCGACAAGGAAATGTATGCATAATGTACGCGTGCCAAATAGGTAACAGCCTTTAGCATAATCAACTTGGAACCTACAGCATTGAGTGAACACGCAAAATGACAGCAAAAATTACGTACGACGTTAAACACTGCGTCACATATATGCGCATAGTGTTATAAACTAATCTTTATTAGACATCATTCCAATAATTTACCTTTAGTAATTTGAGATTAAGCTGGTGAATGCGGGACGAGAGCGTGACGAGAAGTGTGATTGGGCGAGGCCAACGGAACAAGAAAGAGAGATGCTAGCACACATTATCTTTCTCTCTTTCTCTCATAGCCAGTTACGTTTCGTATATCTAAGACACAGTGCAGGCCTATTTGCAGACCTATTGCTAAAGAAGTCTTACTTCAGCCGTGTGGTCTAAAGCACACCGTTTTTTTTTTTTTTTGTAAATATATAGCTTTTTTCTTACACAATCCTTTTAACAATAACGAATACAAAGACGTATCTAATTTAGTGCCTTCATTCGGATTTTATGCGTGTTTCCATTTCGGGAACTCGTTTTTATTTTATAGATTTACTGTATTTTACCAAATGTATACGAGTTCACGGTAAGTGCCGGTGTACCTCTAGGAGGTATGCTTTTGCCTCTTCTTTATTCAGCTTATATTAATACTTTAAACTTGACATATCTCTTTTCTCTACCACTTGTATACTAATGATCTCCAAATGTATGCTCCCTCTAAATTAGCTGACACCCCAAATAAAATAAACAACAACAGCTCTTATAACTATTTTGAGTAACTCATTCATTATTAATATACTTTAATTGGACGTTTAAAGATTTAGATCTATAACTATTAATAACTGTATTACCACTATAATGTAATTCCATTTACTCGTACTTCCATTTACTCGTAGTAAGTCTGTTAAAAGATTCGGCGTTCTTACTGGCGAAAATTTTTCACAGATAAGTGAAGTGAGTTATAGAATACTTTTTGCAATTATAATAGTCCTATTACGTAACTTAGTATCCATACTCGCCAAGATTATGTTAGCAGACAATCCTTTTACCTATTCTGGACTATGCCGGTACCTTTTATCTTGATCTCTCACCCAATCATTCACTCACTTCAGCCTATTGCAGTCCACTGCTGGACATAGCCCTCCCCAAGTTCGCGCCAGACATCCCGGTTTTCCGCAACCCTCATCCAGTCTACATCGGCAACCTTACGTAGATCGTCGGTCCAACGGGCCGGAGGACGTCCCACACTGCGTTTGCCAAGATGATCTTGATCTCAGGGAAGAACAATTAAATAAAGTCGAGCGAATTCAAAATGTGGCCTTTCATATTTAGACTCAAAAAATATAATCATATTTATAACAATCTTTCGTAAAATTATTATTACTAATTCTCTAATTAATACTGTTGATGTTAAAAAGACTTGTCAGGTAAGCTCACCTGATAACAATCAGTTGATAGTCTCATTTGATTACAAAGTGTTGTAAGGTAAATACAACATTGACAGGGAGCAGCCCGACTGGGGAAGTACCTCGACCTTACAGAAGACCACAGCTAAATAATACTGTTTTCAAGAAGTATCGTCCTGTGGAAAAACGCATTTAGTGTTTCATTGCACAATTGTGTAAAATATATATTTGTATTGTCCGCAATCATTATTAAATAAATAGATCTAACGTCATGCACATGTATGTCTCTGACACTCCTATGCCCTAAACAATAATATGATTAAGTTAGTACATATTCAGTCCAACAGTGTTCTGTTTGTGGATTTGCGACGGCACGTTATTGCACGCTCTGTAGTCCAATTCAATTTAAACTTGTCACAGACCGGAGTCGACCAGTGTCTAGGCTGGAACGACCTCCGACGGAAGTAGGATTGCATTGCTTAAGAAAAAATAAAATAAATGTGTTTGCTGGCAAACGTAAAAAACCTACTTCGGTTTAAATCGACAAGTAATACAAAGTAGGTGAGCGAAATAATAGTGAATTTAATGTGCTGTATCAGTGATGTCTCCAACTAGTTTACTCGTCAGATATCAAATAAGTTTAAATGAAATTAGACTAGCCCGTTGGCGTAGTTTGTAGTGCTTTCTGTTCCGCGGGTTGTGGATTAGATTCCCGCCCGAGTCTGGGTGTAATATTTGTATTTATATATTTATATTTGTATTATATGTATATTTAAAAAAAAAAATAGAACAGTCGGATGTTACCTGTAACACAAGCATTAAGTTGCTTATCATAGGGACAGACGACCGTGTGTGTATGTTATACGATATTTAAAGAAAAATGATTGAGATCCGATGAGTATTTTTTGAGTTATCTTTTTTGTGTACTATCCTAGATTCGTCGATGTAAACTTAGGTAATATTTTTCGACACGACAGACAGCATGATTATTTTGGCGTTAAACCCGCTGAAAAACCAATGAACGGTCCAATATGATTCTATTTATTTATTCCGTAAATATATATTTCTCATCCAAATGCTAATAGAAAATATAGTTTAAGGTCGCTTAAATATGAATGTCAGCGGTCGGTTCCGTGGACGGATTCCGTTCCAGTTAATTCTGTTTTATAATACCTATTTGTGATCGTGTACACGAGATCGATGACCTCGTTTCCTATGATTTGTATAATGTGTACTGATTATAAAGTTGGAAAGTTTGTTTGTTTAAACGCGCTAAACTCAGGAACTACTGGTTCTGATTGAAAAATTCTTTTTGTGGTCGATAGCCCATTTATCGAGGAAGGGTATTTTTTTTCCTTCAAATTAACGCGTGTCAAACCAAGGGATACAATTAGTGTTAAAATAAAAATAACAACTTAGGTTTTTTATATTATTTTGGTCATCGCGCGTCGTGCATATTCTTTGAGTTTAATATAAAGGCCATGTTATTCGAAAGACATAATTATGGGTAGTAAAGCCATGCGGAAGTACTGATGCTGACACTTTGTGAAGCTGAGCCTCGTGTTTTACAACGCGCTTAACTTTTTAGTCAATTTACATTTTTATTTTACAAATTTCACTGTTTTAATTAATTACAATATAATAGACAATTTAAATTTTTAAACGTACGATAATAATTCTTTAGGAGTAAACTCAAGTGGCCTGGCGGTGACACACACACACACACACACACACACACACACACACACACACACACACACACACACACACACGTTCTGGTTACCATCGCTTTTTAAGCCAGCAGAAAATAATTGTATCTAAGAACGGTCAACAGCTAGTTTCAAGTCACAGCTGTTATAAAACGATGACTTTGTAACTTATTGCTACGAGTAACGAGTGCTCTGGCTGGGGCTTACACTTCCGTATAAGAATAAATGTTAGGTTAGAGACCACCAATAAATTACGTCACAAGTTAAAGGGGCGGGGGGAAGTCCAAAATTTTGTGACATCATATTTCAAAGTATGATGTATGTATCTAATTGTTAAATAGATATAAATATAATGTCAAAAATGATGTTTTCTAATTTAATAAATAAGCGTTTATCGGTGAAAAAATTGCAAAATATGTAATTACACCCCTCTGGTAGTATGGGGGATATGTAGTAAAGGGAATAAATGTGAGCATCTGTTAACAAGGACGAGGGGTGGGGGGTCTGAAAATCGTGAAATTCGTTGCACTTAATTTTTGGATCGCTCCTTATATACTAGCGACGGTAGTTCGACAGAAACTGAAGAAAATGAAATAAATACAAACGTAACGTACGTAACGACAGTAATTTTATTAAAAGGCATTAATAAGTACTGTATTTATGTTCACTGCACTATTTATGACTATCGTATACTGATGAACGATAAAAGGCTTTTGATGCAAGAATCTTTATGACCGAATCAATAGAATTGAAGCTGTTTAAGTAATTACAAGCAAGTAATGTATATATTAATACGTGATTCAAAAACTTTGTACACCTTTGTACAAAAATTGCACGGACGGAGGAGTATGAAATTTCAGACACTTGTAGTTTATATAAAGAAGGAGTGCAGAATGCTAATATATTTGTTTATAATGCATAAAATATAAAAAATAATTTAAAAAAACATACACACACTTCCATGTATTTGACACACACACACACACACACTTATATATACTCTTTTGTTTATTGTTAAAGTCCGATGTTAAATTGGGATTAGATTATTATATAGATTGTGGTCGAATTTCGACCACTGGACGACCACTAGTCTAAAGAATTAAACCTGGAACCAAAAAAAGGTTTGTAGAGATCAATGGAAAAGTAAATCCAAACATGAAAAAATTTTCTATAATATTAAGTTTTGTGATTAGAACGATTGCGACGCATTACTTGTTGAATTTTGAATTGAATTTATGTAAATCATTTTCGTTCATTACAGATTTTTTGTTATTTTTATTTTATCATTTGCACTGATTAACATGTCGTTAAGAACACAGAAAAAGAAACAGGAAACAGTTGAGAAAATCAGTTTTGGATATGTCTGAATCTTTGTTTCAAATTATATAAGCTGCTTTAATTTATTTTAATTATATTACTATCTGTCGTACTTGTCTGTATACAAAAACTGAAAGTGGCTGTAATACCTGCCGCCTGACTGACTCAAATACCAAATCACATATCTTTGTTGTACCACTGACGCCAGTGCTTTAACAGTTTCTGTCTAGTGCACTCACTGTAAGGCGTAAGTAAACTTTAAATAATAGAAATTTAAAGTTTCGTCCCTAACAGAGATTTATGTTTAATGGCACATATAATAAATAACCTGGTTGACTTACTGGAATGTTCCGTTATATTCCGTCGTATTGACTGCGGACGAACATATTGTCATACATTTCGATTTTTATTTATTTCTAAAAATTATTTCAGTTATTTATTTCTAAAAATTATTTATGTTCATCACGGTATGCAGTAAAAAATAAAATAGTTTCACTAACTGAAAGCGTTTCCGCTGCATTAACCGTTTTGTTTTCAGTCCATTATTCCCACGGCAATAGAACCACATCGAAAACTATATAAACTACTTAGAGATACTTTTGCAAACTTGTTTTTTGTCAAAGTGAGTGCAACAATAGAGTCGGGATGAATAAAAGGAACTGTTTAGAATTCAACTCGAAGCCGGTTCCGAGGTCACGCGGAAACAAAATCATTTTAAAATTATATAAGCTTAACCGATGTTATTTTATGATAGCAACTGGGACCGTAAGGGAATATTTTTAATATAAATATCCATTCCGAGTGGGAATCGAACCCACAAAACTGTGAGTAGGCCCCTAGTTTTATGGTGAATGTCCCTACACGCTTGTTACATATGTGTAATATTATTTTAATAATTATTGTTATTGTGTAGCTATAACCGATTCCGAATGTAGATGATGTTGGTGAGAGAAATTTGAACATTGTTTATACCCTTTACTGCTCTTCGTTATACCAGCCATAGTAATACATATTATATCCTTACGGCGTGTCGAACCGTGACGGCGAATTCCAATATATACCCTAAAAATTAATGCGAGCCGTCAACCGAAAAACCAATCTATTCGCATTTTTAAATTTGGTTTTCGAGCGTTCAACAAACAAATTAACAAATGTTTACAAATCTATACGATGCTAGTTACACGCCCCGACTTCGCCACTGACAACCGCAACATTGTACATAAACTGAGATCACACATACATTTTGAATATAGTGTAAAAAAATGTAAATAACCTCAATGAACGGACAACGCAGACTGAAAGACGGCAATCGAACTCAGCGAGAATAATTTAAACTCGGTTCTGAATTGAATAAGGAACTTTCCAATCGCAATTTCTTCCGCAACAAACAAACTAGCTTAGGCTTGAAGAACTCTATTTCTCAAGAACATTACAGTTTCACTTATGAGTATTGTACATATAGATACTTTATTAAATACGTAACAAACAGTTCGACCGTATTTGTTTGAATAGGTAATGACTCAAAAAAGAAAGGTAGCGATAAAGAATCAAGTTTATTTATTTGTTTACTACGAGTATTATCAATCTTAACGCGAACATGGTATAGTTTGTGTTTTCGTTTGACTGTAGGTAGTTGAAGATGAAGTGCAAGTTTATGAGTAATTTTTTGGTGTGATTGTATTTTTTTTTTTTGTTTATTTGTTATCTTTATGTTTATTTATACATTATATTTCAAGTATATATTGTTTTAATTTACTTTTGTATATAGAAAGGTTTTCACATATTTTTATTTCATTTGGTAGTTTGTAGTTTGTTTCTATATAGCTTTTTATTGTTACCGATAGTTTAATAATTGTAATAATTCCAATTAATTAACTCTTTGTGTATGAGTTTTCGACGCGTTTGTAAGGCTGTTGCAGGCGTTCATAAGTTACGGTAAACGCTTAAATCAAGGAGACGGCACTCTGGTGTTTTATATATAAAGGAATCTGTGATCACCTCTCAACTGCCAGAGTCATAAATGATGTCAAACAAAATAAAGAAATAAATTATTTTTTTGGACCAAACACTTTTACAATTTCTTAACCCGCCAACTGCGTGACAGTTTACCGGCGGAATTGACGCTTGTCAACATGTATTACACAATATTCTTTTTTTTTTAAATATTATTATAAAACTTTATCTAACATAACCAACATTTATTTCAAATATTAAAAAAAAAGAAAAAAAAAGACTTAATAAATAAACTTACAAACTTAAAAATCAACACTTCACAATCTCGGTAATTTATTTTTTATTGTCAACTGACTTATTTCTTAATCAAAATAAAACTTAAGCTCTTATTAAGAGAATTCTCCAAATTATCAGTAAATCATTCAAGCTGCGCTTAAATGTTAAAAAAAACTTTACTGTCATCGACCTCCGTTATTATGTAAATCCTATGTCGCAAACACACAACAGAAAAGCACAAACGCCCTCACCACGATTAACTTCTTTATGACGAAGTTGCTATAACAGTAGTCAAATAAAAATTACTATCAAATTATTAATTACTGGTGAAATGATTTCTATTGCGCTAACCCTAAATATACCGTAGGTACGTTTCCACTTCATTTTAAAACAGCTCAAAGCTCGAGAATAAATGAAATTGAAATAATTGAAATTTACATAATTCTCAAACTTGGCAAACGTTCGACGCTTTATAAATACAATTTAATTTGTTTTTAAAATTCAATACCTAACAGTGTAATCTTATCTTCTGTCTGTATAAATAAAACTGAATGTTGCTAAGCGCATAACTCGAGAATGGCTCGACTAATTCGGCTAATTTATTTTATTGTACGTTCCTTAAGGCACACGGAAGGTTTTAACACTAAAAAAAAAAAATTTTTAAACGACTTCAAAAAAAGGAGGTGTTTACTCAATTCGACCGTATATATATATTTATGTATGTTCGGGGATAACTCCGTCGTTTATGAACCGATTTTGATAATTCTTTTTTTTTTTTTTTTTGTTGGAAAGGAGATATCCCTAGTTTAGTACCATGATAAGGAAATCAGGATCTGTTGATGGGATCCCAGAAAAATCGAGGGAAATTCTCGAACATCCGCATAACTTTTTACTAGGTGTACCGATTTTGATGATTTTTAATTTAATTGCAAGTCGATGTTTATCATGTGGTCATATTTAAATTTCATCGAGATCTGATAACAACTTTTGGAGTAATCTTTGATAATGCGTATTTACTTGACTATTTTTTCGTCTACCTACGTTGTATTACTTGTCGATATAATTGAAGTCGGTTTTTCTTCGTTTGCCTTTAAACACAATTATACTATCAACTTTTGACAGAACGATGTCTGATTTTTATATTGATATGATGAATATATATATATATATATATATATATATATATATATATATATATATATATAGATCTTACGACTAATTTAGACTTTCTTGAAAGATAAAGATGTGCGCGTTTACTGGCGCTTTGTTGCTACGAGACGTGACTTAGAATAATTGACGGTTTATGTAAGAGAGGACTGCGCACTTTCTTGCCGATTCTTCTTAGTAGAATCTGTAATCGGTAAATTGTAAAGATGCCTTAGTGGTACGTGGACCATAATTGATTTATCAGAGACCAATATATTTGTTGCTGTGTGGTTACGGATATAAGAATATAGCCATCCCCTCTCTTCCCGTGGGTGTCGTAAAAGGCGACTAAGGGATAACACAATTCTACTACCAACTTAGAACTTAAAAGTCATGATGATGCTAAGGATGATGATGATAATAATATATTTGTAAAATGACGGTTATAAAGTGCTCTTAAAGCCTACTTGATTCAAGTTTTTGTTGATTTTAATTCAAAAGGCAATTTTAATTTAGAAAGTTTTTATGTGATTTAACTGAAACAAATAATATTTACACATTTTGAGTGTAATCTTGCATTCTAATTAGTTTCCTCTCACGCTACGTACGTTACGGCTCCGTAAACATGTAAACACGTAGACAAGAGCTTAAAGCTTCCAACGTCCGTCTTGCGATTGTTCCGCCCAACTTAACCCTCATTATTATATGAGGCAAAATTTGTAAGCAAATTTATGTTTTACGTCACGATAATTTTAGAGTTGGCAGTTTTTTTTTCCAGAGGATAGTTGCTGGATATTAATTACATCTCCCTGTATGCGTTGGTCATATCAGTATTAGTTTTTGATCAGCTGTTGCATACGACACCAACTACTAACCGACTTCAATTACATCGACGTGTACTACAGCGTTGGTAAACGAAAAATGGTCCAGTTAATAAGCTTTCAAAATCAAAACAGCTTTATTCAAATGTGCCTCAAAAGCATTTCGAATCATCTTTTTACATACTAGATTTTGCAGAGAAAAATAGTTTTCGACATTTTAATTTTTTCAACTATTTCTCTATTTTTCAATCGACATTCGTGATAGCGGCGAACTCGGGTCACTGCGCATATGTATCACTAGTTGTGCCCGCGACTGCGTCCGCGTCTAATTTCATAAAAAGTTATTGTTAAGTTCGCAGATTTACAAAACAAAAAAAAAAAAACGAAAATAAAAGTAGCCTACGTCACTACTTATTAGCTATCAGTCCAGAGTCAGGTCCAGCCGTTTTAGTCCGATTAGCCGGAACAAACAGACAGATAAAAATTACAAAAAATGTTATTTTGTTATATGTATCGTGTATACACCCCATATACAGACACTCCAATTTTATTTATTTGTATAGATTACATAGTATAAAACAAAGTCGCTTCCCGCTGTCTGTATGCTTAGATCTTGAAAACTACGCCACGGGTTTTTGATGCGGTTTTCTTTAGTAAATAGAGTGGTTCCAGAGGAAGGTTTATATGTATAATACATACATAATATAGCAGAGGAACACTGATAGTTTTTGCAACCGTGCGAAGCCGGGGTGGCTCGCTAGTATACGATAAAATAAATTATATGTCATAGATAGAATCTAATTATAATGTACATCTAAAATTGTTTCAATATAAATAGCGACAGTGCGAAGTTATAATGATATAAAAATATTAGTACCATATATCTATGTAGGCATTTATATAAGTATGTAGTAATATATATATAATATATATATTCTTACCAATCGCGATGCAGCGAAGAGGGTTAAGGGACTACTTTCCTTATTAGCGAAAAATTCTTGATAGCATTAGCTTTTTAGTAACGGATCTAAGTAAAATCAATTAAAATACATAATAATCCGTAAATTTAAAGATTGTTTTGTTTAAAGAAACGTTAATATTGTATAATATGGTGGCGTATACACATCATATGGAAATAATAATGAAACCTCATTTCTAGTTTTTATTTTGTTTATTAAATTATTTTTTGATAGATGTCAAGAATTTGTATTTTGAATTCTTCTTTATAATTTATGTTTTACAATTTATTAATTCTATTTTATATTTTACTACGTGCACGTTGTTTTGGAATTATTTTGTATATTTTGCTCTGTCGACATTGTTTTTTATATTATTATTATTATTCTTTAATAAAGAGTCGGTGGAGATAGCAAATATCTTATCATTACTTCAACGGTTAAATAGCTCATTCGCTAAATTTGTGACCCCGACGCGATTCTTAACATTTATCAAAATATATTTTTATAAACAAAATAAAAACAAGAAAATTAGGTTTCATTATTATTTCCTTATAATAAGTCTATATATGTGGTTACGCCACAATATTTTAATTTATAAGAAATAACTACTTTACCTAAAAAGCAAAATCGTTGAATGTAGAAAAAAAAATGTAACCTGAAGTGTGTGAACCTGAAAATGAAACCTGAGTGAAAATGAACTGTACGAATTACAACGTGCAACAAAAAAAATCGATTCCCGAGTTCGGTGCCCGGTGATGGTAATCATCTGTATATGTAGTTTGGATGTGTTTTTATGTTTTATTCGTCTATTGCGTGTATTCCCGGGCCCCCAACACAGAAGTAAATCGTACTATCGTCTATTATACATATATATTGCCCATGGATGTGCAACTGGACACATGGACTTGCACAATCGACAATTATGACAAATCTTTGTAGAGTTCATACAGACCCTTAGTTGACGGCTTTATTAATAGTTGCACACTTCCGGCTCCCGCCATAGGAGGGATATCGCTTTACATCGGTCTGTATTTGTTTATCATTCTTCGCCAAAATATCAATATATTTTTAATTAAGTCAATTTCGAACATCTAATGTCATGTTCTGTGTGTGCTGTGTGGCTACGGCACTAAAGAATTTAGCCACCCTCTCTCTTCCCGTGGGTGTCGTAAGAGGCGACTAAGGGATATCAAGGTTCCACAACCATCTTGGAACTTAAGAAGCCGACCGATGGCGGGATAACCATCCAACTGCTGGCTTTGAAATACACAGGCCGAAGACGGGCAGCAGCGTCTTTGGTGCGACAAAGCCAGCCCTGCGGTCACAAACCCGCCTGCCCAGCGTGGTGACTATGGGCAAAATACATAAGTTCACGCTATTTTTGGCGTAAGCTTGTGGAGGCCTATGTCCAGCAGTGGACTGTATAGGCTGTAATGATGATGATGAATGTCATGTTTACCTAGTAACGTGATATAAGAATATTTCACTAACTAATTGTTTAGTTACTTAATCTTTCGTGTTTCTTAATTTGACGACTATGATTCCTTCTATAATATTTATTGTTGACTGTCATTTATGTGTGTTACCTCAGAACTTTTTCTGATTTCGGTGACTCCTCGGGGGGTTTGGGGATAGGATCGACAACACGCTTGCGATGCTTCTGGTG
Organism: Melitaea cinxia; assembly: GCF_905220565.1. Classification (NCBI taxonomy): domain Eukaryota; kingdom Metazoa; phylum Arthropoda; class Insecta; order Lepidoptera; family Nymphalidae; genus Melitaea; species Melitaea cinxia. Next base: position 21,876,141 of record NC_059424.1, on the reverse strand, counting down.
TTGCAGGTGTCTATAAGCTACGGTAATCTCTTACCATCAGGTGAGCCGTACGCTCGTCTGACGACCTATTTATATATTAAAAAAAAAAACTTTTTTAATCGAAAGGTTGATGCGTGTCATGTGGTCCTAATTAAATTTAATCGAGAGAGATAAAAAAGCTATTTTTAGACAATGATCTAACAGTTATATCTTTGCACAAAACATCAATCAAGCAAGGATGAGGAAGAGTAGATATAATAGAAATTAATTTAACACTCGTATATACCGTACCTGTGGATTTAGTGGTTCTCGTTTTCATACAAGAAATAATATTTTGACAGAATTTTACTCGTAAGTGCATGAATAGTTTGTTGACAGTAAGTTTTTTAAGCTGACTCCCGAATCTCCTCACCAGAATCTAAATTCTGAATTAATGCCATCTTTACATTAACTACGATTAATGACTTCAATTCTAATATTTACTTTGTAAATGACAATTTTAATGCCATTTAGTAGCCTTGAATAAATACATTTTTGTATTTATTAAATAAATTGTTATACAATGAAAAATTATGAACCTGTGGCGACTTTATAACATTCCCAAAAATGTGTATTCTTGTTGTAAAAACTTCCCCAACAACACTAAGTCCGAGGTAATATTTTATCAGTAAACAAGGCTTGCGATCAATAAGGAAGGAAATAAGGAAGGAATTAGTTGGACGTCTCAACTTCTTAACTGAATTACAATTATGAATTTATTATTTTTAGGTGGGGATAAGAGGAGGTTCTTTTTTTGTGACTTACCAAAAATTTTATTATTACTATTGGTGCAGGATTATATTATCAGTGATAGAAATATGTAGGACGACCCTTTTGTATTAATATATGTATAATATATATATAATCTCTTTTTAACGAGTCTCTGCAGAGTTTCTTGCAGCTTAGTCTCTGCAGAATCTGCATTCCGAATCAGCGCTCTTCACTTTTAAGAATACTTAAACTTTTGATTTGTACAATGACGATTCGAAAGTGTTTTTAAGCCTATCGAATAAACTTATTTTGATTTTGTTTTAATGTGTAATCTATTTGTTTCTGAAATATATACTTAGGTGCGAAGGTAAGCAGGTCAATAGTACCTCATCACTTCAGCCTATCAGGGTCTACTGCTGGACATAGGCTTCCCCAAGTTCGCGCATAAAATGGCACGAACTCATGTGTTTTGCCCCTAGTCACCACGCTGGGTTGGCGGGTTGGTGACGGCAGGGCTGGCTTTTGTTCACCGAAGACGCTGCTGCCTGTCTTCGGCCTGTGTATTTGAAAGCCAGCAGTTGGATGGCAAGCCCGCCATCGGTCGGCTTTTAAAGTTCCAAGATGGTAAAGGAACTGTGCTATCCCTTAGTCGCCTCTTACGACACCCACGGGGAGAGGGGGAGGCTATGTTCTTTACTGCCGTAACCACACAGCAGTAATAGTACCCAATAAAACTAAAACAAACTGGACGTTAATAAACTAAATGCCTGTGTTACCGGTTGTGGATAACGCGGGTGTGACGGGTGACGGTGTCTGACAGAAATAAGTTGTTGAAATATAACATCCTTCCATTGAATTTCCATACGCAACTACGAAGCTAGATTTTTTAGTTTATCAATTGAACAGAAAAAGGTCCTAATTGCCCATTCCACCTCCTGCTGTTAACGTCTATTCGTAACTTATGTGCGGGATAAACTTTACCCGCATCTGGTGACAACAGCCTTATCTCGTCACTTACGAGTACATAATAATTTTAACATCATATTAAATTAGAACGAATTTCACTGTTAGGCGTAAGAAAGTAGGGAAAGGTTAATGTCAAACCCACTTAACCTACCATACCGTTTATCTATACTGAATATGTTAAGCCCGAAAAGTTTGTTTGTTTAGTTAAACGCACTTATCTCAGGAATTACTGGTTTTCGCTGGAGGGATCCTGTTGCCTGCAGACCCGGATCCAATTAAAGCGGCTGAAGGCTCCCGCAGGGGTTTTGGTCGGTACTGCACTCCCAAGTGTTGAAGCCGACATACGGTCTAGGAATGCCTACGCGGGCATCCTGGATATCACCCGTAAATGGGTTCTCCTGCGATACCAAAAAAAAAAATGAATTACTGGTTCGAATTGAAAAAAATAATTTTTGTTTAGGATAGCCTATTTACTAAGGACGTCTATCTTTCCTCCTAAAGATAACGCCGTTGATACTCATCGGTACAGCTAGTACTAGAGAAATATTTAGCTAGCGTAACTTTGTTTATGACGAATATTTTTTACAGATTAAAAATGTGACGCGCGACATAGCCTGACCCCATGGAGAAATGTTAAAAATTAATATGACCCTAAAAATTAAGATTTCGTATAACAGAAAGAAAAATTCAACATTTTATCAAATTTAATTGAGGTAAGACACAGCTCGCAGTGTTGTTCCTGTTGGTGAGTTTCGTGACCAGAGCTCCTTGGGGAACTGGGGATATAAGCTACGGTAATCGCTTACCATCAGGTTAGCTGTACGATTGTTGACCGTACTAGTTACATTAAAAAAAATTACACCTTATGTGCCTAGAAATCGTAACGAGAGCGATTGAGAGTCTTGTCGATATATTTGTCGAATTACGATAACCAGATTTTATTGCAGGTATATGAAATTTATGTATAATATTATTTAATATTTTTATATAACAGCTTATCATTATTAATACAAAAGTCAAAGCCTCCTTAAATCGGTATAAAAAATAAAATAAAAATCAAACTAAGCTAGTACCCACCCAAAGCCTATGTCACGTAACGTACCACGAAGTCCATATCGTGCGCGAAAGCCCTTAACCCCATGGCAATACATTTAAAAGGTTAATGTGCCGTTGGAGTGTTTGCGCCGAACAAACGTCTCGCCCCGCGTATAAAACCCGCGGCAGCCTGAATATTGAATAATCACAATTTTACTTTAACGGGCTCGAATCTTTTGTAAGACGTAGGAAGTTGACAGTAGGTTCTTAGAGTAATACTCCTTAACAAACGAGATAAGGTACGCGGTATGGAAACAATATGGGGATACACAGTGACGCTGAGCGAGAATAGGGCCTGCCATTAGCAGTGACGTTTTACCGATCCCCGTCTCTTGCGAGAAAGATATGTATATATATATATACTAGCTGTGTCTGCGACTTCATCCGCGTGGAATTTAACAAAAAAGTTATTGTTTAGTTCATAGATTTACATAAAATAAATATCTAAAATAAAAGTAGCCTAAGTTACTCTTTACTACATCGAATATCTTTCAGTAAAAGTCCCGTCAAAATCGATCCAGCCGTTTCAGAGATTAGCCGGAACAAACAGACAGACAGACAGACAAAAATTTTTTAAACTGTAATTTTGGTATTTGTACCGTGTACATTCATTTAAGTTTTCATTTATTTAATTTTTCCTATCTTATATATAAAATTCTCGCGTCACAATGTTAGTTACAATATTCCGCCGAAACGGCTGAACCGATTTTTATGACATTTTGTGTGAATATCGAGTAAGTCTGAAAATCGGCCAACATCTGTTTTTCATACGCCTAAGTTATAAGGGAGGATTAAGGATGAGGAGGATGAGACAAAACAACGTTTGTGGGGTCAGCTAGTTGCGTTTGACACTTCACAAGATAGAACAACGTATGTAAATTCAGCTAGCATCGTAATATATTTTTTTAATTTTAATTTTAGCCTGAATTCATTTTAATAAATAAATACCTACACGATACACACACGGTTGTAGGTAACAGCCGACTGGTATATAGCTACATTTTTTTTTCAATAAACATACTTATAGATAATACATATATAAATAAATATTTATAGTACACCCAGACTCGGGGTGGGAATCGAACCTACAAGCCTCGGAGCTGAAAGCAGGGTCACTACAAACTGCGCCAACGGGCTAATCAAAAAATTAAAAAAGCAACACTAAAATTTATGCATTAAAGGGCTTAATTATAAATTCCATTGACCTTTAATATACGCCTGTACCTTTGGCAGTGCTCGTAAAAATGCTATACATATTTTTACTACATGGACATTTTAAAATGTGACAAGTATATGTAGGTGTGAACAGTGGTAATCATTAGTTGTATAAAACATTTCGACTTAAATTAACTACAAGATGGGAGAAGCAGGGGGCTTAAACTGGCTTAAATGGAAGCATTTAGGGCCATATGAAGATACATGGAAACATGCATAGCTGATACTATACGCGATAAACGAAGCAGTTGTTAGTAAAGCCCATTCAAAGGTCTTCTTACTTCAAGTAGTTTGTTTGTCTGCGAGCGACTTCAGAGAGCGCCGCTAGACTTGCACTCGACCGAGCTTCATAACCTCCAGAGAGGTTATGTAACGTTCATATATAATATATAGTACATACATACCATGGCTTATCGATACTAATATTGTAAAGCTGAGGAGTTTGAATACGCACATCTAATGACTAGCGCACAAGTTACCTTATTGAATGTTTTTTTTTAAACAGGGGTTCTATATTTAAAAAAAAAATTAATTGATTCCGACATACGTAAATTCTTCGTATATAAAACTATAATTAGTTAATTTTTATGAAATGAAAAAGTATGTGTGTAGTTCACACACGGCAGTTTCAAATCACAACAATTTTTAAGAAGTTCCAATTTTAAAACTATATTAAGGTAAAAAGTAATTAAAATGTTTTTAAAAGTTAGTGTGTGATATTTAAAGGGCATTTTGAAAGATTTAAAATTTGAACAGCCTGTGCAAGTACATATGTATATTTGTGTAGGGGGAGTGTGAGCTTTATAATATTGATCGAAAAATTAAACATGATTTATTTAAAATATAAATTATAACTTATTTTGCTTCTCCTGTGAAATCGCGTTAATGTAATTTCGTTAATTGTATTCAGTTTCAAACAAAAATTATATTTCTTTAAAAAAATGAACGTCATAACAATATTGTTTTTCATTTAAAAACTTGTTCAAACTTTCAAGTATTGTTTTGAATTTTTTTAGGAAAAATTCGAAAAGTTTTTAACTAAGTAAAGGTCCACGATTTTGCTTTCCGTGGCGATGTCCTTGCGAGCGAACCGGGGAGTAAGCATAGTATTGATTTTTTATAAGGCACGTGCCACCGCTACTCCGGGATAATTAAGATATCCTTCTTAACTTACTTGCTTTACTCTTAAAACGTGTCTATTCGAGGCTCCGACGATCTCAAGACTATTGTCAAGTATAACTCTCTGACTATCACTGACCAAAAACATCTGAGATTTGCGCTGTCCCTTATTTGGCAGTTGAGTGTGAAGCTTTTAAAAGAATTTCTTTAGATTCTTTGTTATATTTATGTACTTAATGCTTCACGCTTCCGCCTGTAATATCCCACTGCTGGGCACGGGCCTCTTTTCCCATATAGGACAAGAATCAGAGCTTAATCCATCACACTGCTCCAATGCGGGCTGGCGGATCTTACTTGTACCTTAAACACAGTAAAAGCTGGTGATAATATAGTGTCAGATTTTTTTTGGTTTTTAGCCCCAGAAGTTCTGAGTAAATCCAATTTTAATGTTCAATGTCGAAGCCCTCCTAAATTATGTCTGTAGATAAGAGAAGCACTTATTATGGTATTTATGGTTTTGTAAGTGCTGAGGACATTACACCGTATTTCGATATCGTTGCTTCTTGTAATGGGGGATTTTTTATTTATGTTTTTAATAAAACATTAAGAATGAAGAATGAGGGAATGAAATATAATGCCAAAATGAAACCTACGATAAAACAGGAGATATCTTGTTATCTTGAACAAGAGAAAAGGATGGGGACTGGAGAAGAATCTCAACCTTACAGATCCTAGCGTGATAAAAGTGCTTTAAAGCAGTGGCGTTCTTGTGGTGAGTAAGGTACCAGAGTTCCTAGGTAGTCGCTGTGTGGAGAAAGGAGTAGGCGTCTAGACTACAGTAACTGGTTACATAGAGCATACATATAGAGCATAAAATAGACCGTGCGCTTGTTTGCTATTCTCCTGGTACGAAGAATCTGCTTTCAACCGACTTTCAAAAAGGAGTTATCAATTCGAATGTTTTTTGTTTGTGTGGTGTTACTGGGAGGACGGATTTCGATGAATCTTTTTTTTAATCAATAAATAAATCATATCATATGGTCCCAATGAAATTTAATCGAGATCGAAGTAGTACTTTTGAAGTTATATCTAATAATGCGTATTGACTTAAATATTTTTTCGTCTACTGGACGTTGTATTACTTGTCGATGTGGTTGAAGTCGATTTTCGGTAAATCGACGATGATAAAGTAAAGTTTATTTAATATTTTCCTGAAGTTTACCGCATAGATGAAGAGGAGCGACGCTCCGTCCTTAACTATGTGTCAGCGCCTCGCTCAGAAATATCTCACATGATGCATGTATCCGGAGCCAAGCGACCGGGTAGAGAGGAATCTTTCAAGAATTTCTAGCTACATCTATGCTGACTAAATATTTCAAAACATAATTACTTGTGAATTACTATCAACATCAAAACAACTTTATTCATATAAACTTCAGAAGCACCTTCGGATATTAAAAAATATAAATTTAAATCTTTAGAAGTGAAAGACTATATATAAAATGTACACGTTTGTTATAACAAAGAAGCAGAGTGTTAACATTTTGTTATTCTTTTGCACGTTTACATTTGTATTAAGGAAAATATTAATATTCTAAGTTAAAATGTTGCCAAGGCGGTCTTATCGCTAACAGTGATCACTTACAGACAATACCTATCAAAAACGATAATATTGGTAACATGACACGAACAGGTAAACGGAACAGATGGATTAATTAATGAAAACAATCAAGTATGAAAATTAATTATTTGAATTACTTATTCTATACAGTACTTGTATTTTAAGCAAATTAAATTCATATAAGGTAAATATATGTCTTTAATGATCATAGTTACGATTGGCAGTATCTGCACCGCGCTGCAGATATTTCAAAATTTTTATCACATTATAAATGGTGTGGTAATATTTTCTACTTTACTAACTGTATTATTATCGACAGAGCGCTGGCATTTCTGAACAAAGTGATACGATATATCGCAGTGTTTACAGTACTGGCTACTGTACTAAATATCAGGTTTGATCCTGATTGACCAATCTTTGATTTGAGGAGAGATTGACTATTGACTAATGGTGTCTGAGCTCTTGTTGTTTATTTATTGCGTACAATTCCGGAACTCGCAACACAGACTTTTCATGGTGTCTGACTTTGAGTGTAAAATATTTATTTAAAGATATATTTTTAAAGTAGTCGGGGAACAAGCATACAGCTCACCTGTTCACGCTCGACTTTCCTCTCGATTCCCTCAAGTGCTTGGGTCATCTTACTCGCCACAGGAATACAACACTGCTTGAAAGCAGTATTATTTAGACGTGATCTTCTGTATGGTCGAGGGACTTCCCCAGTAGTGCTGCTCCAGATTTTGTGCAGAATATTTCGTGCTGTTCTCAACCTCAGTTTCATTTTACATTTAAATAGACGAGAATTATCTCTGTAACCTTTTGCCAAAACTCACGTTCACGTAACACACTCAACGTATTTCGAAGTTTAAACTTAAGAAGATAAGTCGTAGGTTAATATTTTAAGTATGACATAACAAGGGACGTGTATTTTGTTTTTCTAAAACTCTTTCCCTGTACCGCGAGACCGCATTAGATACTAGCAAATGTAACCAAACGTATAAAACAAAAATATTGTTTAGTAAAGCTTCTTAGTTTTATCGTATTCTTTATTGATCGATTCGAAGTGTAACATCCCACTGCTGGGCAAATATCTTATTCTCCATGTAGAAGAAGGGTTGGAGCTTAATCCTCCATGCTACTCTACTGCTAGTTGTGGGATATATTCCCCACTATGAGTAACGATCCCTATCTTGTGTCTATGATTACAACTTGAATCTTTATTGTTGCAGTGTTAAAATTTTATTAAAAAAAAATATACATAAAATTGGCTTCTTATAAAATGGTTAATTTTTTTATTGTGCTAGTCGTTTGTATAGGTGATAGCTCTGCGTGGAGTCATGACTTTACGTCAGATTATGCTGAGATACTTTCTTTTTTTACCAATTATATCCAAACATTTTGTTAGAATCTATCAGTTATTTCTTTTTTATTTGTTAAATCTTAATATATATAAATTAAGCCTCACGTTGTTTGTCCGCGTTGGACTCCTAAACTACTTAACAGAATTTGATCAAATTTGAACGCCGTGTGCAGTTTTATCCAACTTGAAAGATATATATTTTTATATATATTTTTACTATATTTTTTTCGATGTAATAACTATTGTATTCAAGAAAAAAAATTAAGGTGATACGAAGTTCGCCAGGTCGACTAGTTTTATATATTTTTATATACAATAGATGATTTTTTCATTATTATCGCGCGTACGGCGGCTAGCACATTACTGACACACAGACAAATGTTATCTAAAAGTATCATATATATATAATATATATATAGAACTATCTTTTTTGAGTACCATAAATATTAAGGCATAAATACATTTTTTCACTGTACAAAATTGTGCCAACAATTTGTTTATTCAATTGTGAAATCTTTAACTATCTCGATCAAGAATTTTATCTACGCCGTATTAGCTGCCCTTTTCATCATACCTATCACCTGATCCAAAGAGGCCATTATAATCACGAACCTTTCATACTTAACAGACAATCCAAATAAACTTATTGATATCGGAGATTCCACTTAGTTTGTAAAATACATAACTCTCCTTTGGGTTTTACCGCAATTGGATAATACGGTCTTAGCAAATGTAGACAAGGAATCTGTGAAGGATTACATAGCAATATCACTGTCGATCAATATAAAATATAGCCTTAGTAAGACAGAAGATTGAGTAAAATCGTCAAAAACGCAAATATAATTTTTAAATAGTATAGTAGTTTTAGTTTACAAATTGGAAAAAAATTAAGTAGTAAAAATGAAAATAATAATATAAAAACAGAAACATGAAAGAATACAATAAACCAAAGGATAGGAACACAAAAATATATAAATAAAGGTATATAATATATAAAGAAAAAAAAGGTTAACTGCGTCATCATTGTTTATGACAGCAAAAATTTTCCGCTAAAAACAGTTATTACCAACTTCACATATATGTTTACAAATATAGGAAATGTAAACGTCTGTTTGTTTGTTTATTAGTTCCACGTACAATGGCTTGACAGATCGCCAAGAAATTTGCCATAAATGCACATAGTTTACGAGCTCGAAACGGACCTGGGCTACCTTTCATCCCGGGAAATTCATTATTTTGGCTATGCAGTACAAAACTCATATTCCTGAACTATAAAATTTGGTTATGAATTTTTGGAGTTAACTAATATATCTGAGTCAATCGTGCCGGATCGCGTCGGACCGCATTGATACCGGTTAATTTTTTGCACACTATCGCACAGCGTACATTCCGGCTGATTGGCGTGGCTTTTATTGATAAAGCTATTATTAATTCAAACAGAATTCCGAAGTTCTTCTATTATCCTCTAAAATTCAAATAATAATTGTTTGCTCGCAAACGTAAAAAAACCGACTTCAATTACACTTCAGTCTGTAATATTCCACTGCTGAGAATGAGCCTCTTGCCCCGCGTAGGAGAAGTATCAGAGCTTGATCCACCACGCTGCTCCAATGCGGGTTGGCGGAGATATTCCCTACGAGATATGAGTAACGATCGCCTTAAGGTGTACATGATAACAACCGAGACCAACGGCTTAACGTGCTCTCCGAGGCACGACGGAGAGACCCACAAGGACTGCACAAACACCCAGACCACGGCAAACATCTGTATGGCCAATTCAAACGTTTGTCATGTGCGGTGATCGAACCCGCAACCGCCAGCGCAACAGCCACAAACCAGTCCTGTGACTGTTGCGCGCATCTTCAATTACATCGACAAGTAATGCAAAGTAGGTAGATGTAAAATTTTCAACGCACTGTTAAAAATAAGTCTATATCGATACAAATAAATAAAATGGGAGTGTCTGTTTGTAATATTAAAATAACCGCTTTTTACTAAATGCATATGGATACACGGTATACACGGTACATATACCAAAATAACATTTTTTAAATTTTTTGTCTGTCTGTTCCGGCTAATATCTTAAACCGGTGGACCAATTTTGACGGGACTTTCACTGGCAGATAGCTGATGTAATAAGGAGTAACTTTGGCTATTTTGATGTAATAAATTTATTTATTTTATAACTCTGTGAACTAAACAATTACTTTTTTGTTAAATTTCACGCGGACGAAGTCGCGGGCACAGTTTATAAATAAAAACAGTCGAATTTAGACCACTCCTTTTTTAAGGTTAAAAATATGTTTTGACAAAGACTCTTTGTTAAATTATGTTAAATTTGAAGCGGTAACAATATCTTAATGAAACAAACAATTTGTGTGTAATTCAAGAAACGTTCCACGTGAATTTGATTCGTGATTTTCGTTACTTCTGTGAGTTAAAATTCTATCTAAGGCAATTGGTTTCACGAAATAGGACAGTTAATTTGTGCTATTAGCGTGATTGAACCTACAAATTGAGCATGATGACACCCACACAGATTTATAGATTTGTTAGAAAATGGTTTTTGATCTCTATAATCAATATTGTCGGTATAAGTTGATAGTGTAATTTTTCAGTTTTGCATGTCTATTTGTTTGCATATCGTGACAGTGCATCAGGACGATATTACTCAGTAGATGTCTTGCTAGCTCGAATTTTATTTACTTTTTGTTACACAACTACATCAGCAAACAAGCGTACGGATCACCTGATGTACTTTGTAATTTTAATTAGTATATAAATGGTTATATAAATGTAGGATGGCTTCGAAAATGATTTATGGTGAGACACGTGTTACTAAAAGTATAAAAGTGGATATGTCTGTGTAGTAGTAAATAAAATCAATGTGACGTACACGCCACTTCGATACATTAGAACATCAGATATGAGTTACATTAAACATTCACGTCATGTTCAGCGATCGCAATCCAGCTCTCTGTTATAAATAAGATAACACTTGAAGTGAAGAACCGTCGAGTGACACTCGATGGTGACATCGCCACTACAAAGGAGTGACGAGACGGGATCGCGACTCCAGTCAATTTAGTCACACATGTTAGTTAATTTTCATACGATGCTCCAGTTTTAGCCACGCACGAATTATTTTTGAAAAAGGGTTCATTTATAATTATTTTGATTGATGTGACTTGTGTCCGTTTTACTTATTGAAGTTACTGAGTTTTCACACGAGTCGCACTCAAATCGAGTGACTCTCGACTCGAAAAATCGATTTGAGTGACGTTTGAGTTGTTAAATAAACTTATCGGATTGTATCTTCGGTTTAATTATTTGTGAGTAACTTGATTTAGTAAAAATAGATAAGTTTAACATATCTCCGATTCGAGTTATATGTGATATAAAAAGTATTATATATATTATATATGATATAATTGATTTTATATTATAATACTCAACTCGATATATAGTCGCCTCAGCAGAAATTTAAAGTACCACCCTCTTCACACAACTCAAGGGTATTTTACTTAGAATTTTATCCTGTAAGCGTTCGTAAGTGTATAAATATTTAATATTCCTGATATTTACCCGTCTCATCGCACTCGAGTCCGCAGCACTCAATACGTAGATAAATATTTACCTTAAAGCTTTATCCGAGCGAAGCCGAGCGTGTACAGAAGTGTTAACACTTACTGAAATGTCACTGAGAATCGGCGAGGGTCTTTTGAAAAAATAAAATCGAGACTGATTCTACAAAGAACTCGCAAGAAAATTCTAAGTTTAACAGGAAGCTGAGAACTTTTCACGGGCTGACCTGACCCGACTGATTTAGAAGAAATTCTGTTGTTAAATAAGTTTTAACTATGTTTAAAAGTCTTGGTCTTACTTATAAAATTATATTGTAATTTTAATTTATCCGTTGTTCTCCTGCTCTGAAGAGTAGTAAAATAGAAACTTCATTTAAACAGTAAAAGATTATTGTGTTATTTGTGGTATTGGTTTCTGAAATTTCATTGTTACGAAGTAAAACCAAACACGAAAGTCAAAATGTTCTTATATTTTCATTGCTTTAAAATATTGTATTTAATTAGTCGAACGAAACTAACATCTATCATGAGTTTCGTCTATTTTCATTAAACAAATGTGTTTTACTAAAACAACGTGTAAACAGAGCGCTGAAGTTTTCCTCCGGCTAGTAAGTAACTGGCTGTTACGTCGGATTTATTTTAAAATATGTGTCTGTGGAGTTATTGTAGTTAGTTTTTGAGGTGATTTACTTTGTTTGAAGGGTCTTCGTATTGACGTAACGATTATGTTATAGTGTTGTTGGATAAATTTACAAATTAAAAACGTTAATTTCTAGTATTTTCTCTTAAGTTTTTATTAAATTTAATTATTAAATAAATAAATAAAAATAAAAATAAAAAAGCCTTTTATTTCTTGCTTTTTTCATATTACAGACTTAATATCAATGTGCATGCAAAATTATTCACAAATACAAAAAGCGTTTTTAAAAAAAGTAAAAAAAATAATAGTAAAAAAAAGTAAACAATAAAAAATAAGAAAATATCCGTTAAGTACCTAAACACAAATTGATATGGTTAAATAAATAGTAAATTTAGAATAAAAATATTAGTATGTATTGTTTTAGTTTATTAGATCATAGTATTTCATTTAAATAATAGTAATTTTCTTGGCAAGAACCCTCTCAATGAAAGGTAAAGGCCTCCTCCAGAGATGACCAGTACTCTCTATTCTCTGCCGTTCGCAACCATTGAGTACCTGCTACTTTTATGATGTCATCTACCCAGCGTGCGTATGGTCTTCCTCTTTTTCTCTGTCCTTGTGGACCTACCCATGTTGTTGTCTTTTTAGTGCAGCGATTATCGCTAAGTCTCGCAACATGTCCAGCCCATCGCCATTTAAGCTTTTTTGAATAGCTGAGAGCGTCTATGGCTCTAGTTTTTTGTCTTATATTAATTTAATATTAACAAATTTCTATTATAAAATTGCGCAAGGCATGGAAGCTTCAAATGAGAAATCTCATAACGAATCTTACAAAACTAAATACAATACTTATAACTTTATTAGTTCAACTTCAAGTAAAGTTATTTAACACGGAAACACACGTTTCACAATCAACGGCTCTCAGTAGCTTAACACCACGTGCTGGAGGTCCGGAAGTACGCCACAAACACAATCTAGCTCACACCGAAACAACATTATCGTCTACGTTCATTTATCGTGAGCTGGCATGGAAGGCACACGCCAGCTCCGCTGACAGTTTTATTATACGACTAGGTCTGCAAACAATCGTGCGACCCACTTGGATGGTAAGCAGCTACCGTAGCCTATGACGCCTGCAACACCAGAACCACCGCGAGCTCGTTGCCGACCATACCACTGACTCTCCTCAGTAGCTTGGCCACCATACTCACCACAGGAACACGACTCTATTTGTGAGCAGTATTCTTTAACTGCAATTATACCCTATAATATTATCCTATAAGGTCGAGGTACTTCCCCAGGCGGGTTGCTCCAGATTTTGAGCAGAATATATCCTGGTGTGCCCACATCAAAATGGTTAGTCTGTCACTCTGACCACTGCACCAAACCGTCATAAATTTCTGTCTACAAACCTGAACAGTGTAGACACGTAGCAAATTCAAATGTCTAAATATCACAGTTTCTCAGAACTGACCGTAACCACTATATATATTTAATATTTAATAATTTTATTAATCAAATTGATGTATTTAAATTCCATTCGGTCCGGATGTGGAGGGACTGGCAATCTGTAATACAGGTCTCCTAGTACAGTCGCCAGTCTCTCACACAGATTTTGCTTCGTTATTGTTGAAATTTGTATTTTGTGTCTATTTTGTGTGAGAGAAAACAAAATAAATATTTATTATTATTTATTATTACTAAGGCTGAACATCTAGCAGCCAGTATTTAATTAATATATATTCGTAAAACTATAAATAAGTTGGCGTAGTATTTCTTTGAGATCGCTATTGTTCTAATGATTTATTTGTTTTGTAGCAAAATTCCTTTAGTCGACTATAACAGGCACACTTACGATATTTAAATAATCAACAGCTAAATAATTTTGCTTGACTTGTCATACATTTACCTCAAGGGCTAAAGGGCTTAAGGCGATTGAATCAAAACGAATTCAAACAATTGTACTTTCAATTAAGTTCTAGAATAAGTATCGCAGTGGTCCAACTTCTTAGAAGTCTTACTTGCTTATATCTTTGCCGCAGGGTTACCGCACTTACCGACGCTGTTCTAAATGTGGTTTGTTATATATATATATATATATATATATATATATATATATATATATATATATATATAATTGTATTATGCTTATGGTAGATCAAATTGGTTTAATAATTTTACTTTTTGCGTTCACTGTACACTCAAAAGAAGTAGTATTTATAACACATACATTTAATTAAACGAAATGGGTGAAATAAGATCGCACTAAGATTCGTCAGCACTAATTGACATCCCCAACTGAACCTATAACCACTTGGGCTGAGTCTCTCGATCCAAAAGAATAAATCAAATGCATTAACTGTTTACAAACAATATACAAATATCTACTACCGTTATAATTCTACCAATTACATAAATATCACGTATTGACGTGAATAAATGGACGAAGATTTGAATAAACATTCGTTACTCCTTGACGCAAAAGCTACTAATATGTATGTGTCTGTCGGGGCATCCAGAGTGGACCTAAATTACATATAGATTACTTAATCTTTTTACTTTTTACTCAGGTTCGTGAGTTACAAGAGTAAGGATCCGTTTCATCAGTTGTGGATACAGTTTATTCTGCGAATAAGTTACGATTAGACTTTAACAGTAGGTTTAGGATTAGACTTTAACAGAGAAGATTAGGCCATTCTCTCACATCTCTAGGTCTACTTCACATCAATAAATAAACTGAAAAGTGAAAGTGAAAAAGAATAATACATTCAAAACTTTTATCTGTCAGATATCGTCATGCGTCAAAGAGCGTTATCCACATCTGGTGAAATAGGCCAAAAAACTCAAACTCGAAGCTAGTATGAATTAAAACGTTCTCGATGGCACCCAGCCCCACATATTGTGTCACCGCGCATTTCAGATAGATGCCTTGTTTAGTTAACACGACCGTCAACAGTCTCGGCCCCTTGTAACGAGCTCCATAACTGGAACAATATTACATTAATTGTGTTGGTTTGTATGCTAAGCTCTGGATAATATTGTTGTTGTCTGTGGGGTCTAACTAACAAACATAATTTCACTGACGGAGCTATCCATAAATTATGTCACACGAATTTCACGATTTCTGGACCACTCCCCGTCCTTGTCAGAGATGCTCATATTTATGAGGACCCACCTACCTATAAATTCTTTTTTATTAACTTAGAACAGCAGTTTTGATATTATTTTTATTTCCATTTATTCCTGGGGGGATTGGGGATTGGGTCGGTAACGCGCTTGCGATGCTTCTGGTGTTGCAGGTGTCTATAAGCTACGGTAATCGCTTACCATCAGGTGAGCCGTACGCTTGTTTGCCGACCTAGTGACATAAAAAAAAAATAACTAACAGATATATGGGTTTATTTGGATATGTGGTGTCACTAAATTTTGGACCCCCTATCCCTTAAGATGTGACGTAATTTAAGGTTGACCCCTAAGAATGTATATAAATAAATGACACCTTACATACACATCACTGATGGCAGAGATTTCAATTAAATCTTTTAAGTTATGTTCTTAGACAGTTGAACCATATATCTATATATATTAATACGAGAAACAAACGGACGTGACAATGACGGAGGAGTATGAAATTGGTAAAAAGTAAAAAGGTAAATTTCGCAACTGTCAATAAAGTTGTAATAGCTCAGGTGGGAAATTGGCCGGTGGGTATCGAGCGAGAAGACCACGGTTCAAATCCCCATGTTTCCAGATCGATTTTTTTTTTCTAATTGCACTCATGATTTTTTATTTAAAGTCAATAAAATCGAAAAATATTATTCATATTTTATCAATATGTAATTCGTATTTCAATATGATTTCCTAAAAACACCATTTACTAAACCGAGCCGAGCTAAGCTTAGTCACCCAAGGTACTCAATTATAAAAACAATACATAAAAATATTACACACAACCATGTATTTGACACACCCACACGCATATATACCTACTATTTTGTTTAATATTATAGAAGTATATTGACAACAGAGCCTTAATAATTTTCAAACTTATAATTTAAATTAATTATGGTCGAATTTCGACCACTGGCGGCCACTGGTTGTATATAAAAGAGCAAGTTACTTGCAAGCGTTAATCGTTATTAATAACGTTTTATAAGCACTAACGCCGAGTTGCACGAAAAGAAATTAAAATTTAAGTAGCGATTAAACTAATTTAATCGCAAGAATTGTATGAAATTCTTGTGATTAAAGTAGTTTAATCTCTACTTAAATTTTAATTTTGTTTCGTGCAACTCGGCGTAAGTGTTTTTATTTAAAATTTAATGCATTTTTTTTCTTTCGGGTTTTCTCTGCACGTAAAACATATACGAGAACAACGCAGACGAAGTCGCGTTTTTCATATAATATAGTAATCAATTATCAAATATCAGTAATCAATTAAATGAACTTGTAAACGTTTTGATTGAAAGTATGTCTCAGGAATCAGTATAAAAAAAATTACCAAGAAAGAGTGAAACACTCACACCTGTATGTATTAAGTACGAAATTAATAATTAATTGTAAGCGTCTCTGCTTATATTTCGCTTCCATTAATCTAAACTTTGAACACTTTTAATACGGTGTCAGATTCAAAGAGATTTATAGAACACGGCTTAAAATATTAACGAACGTTTAAGTTCCGTTTCGCTGTAACGGAACCGATGCTGCCGGCTGCAACCGCTTCTCAGATAATCGCCTCGGACTGCCCCTAATCGCCTTACTGTCTTATCATTCGACGTAAGCTTTACCGGTACCATAAATAATAATTCTAGTGAATTATGCTGATAGTGAAACAGAGTAGTTAACAGGAGTCCGAAATACATTCTACTTGATTGCACGATTGATTCTGCGACGGATTTAGTCTCGTCCATGCGTAACTGTTTCGAAATTATTACCTAATCCTTGTTCTAGATTTTGAAATGAAAAAAAAATGTATGCATTCAGCCTGTAACATTCTACTGCTTGGCATAAGCCTCTTTCACCATATTTTATTTTATTTATTTATTTAATACCAACAAGATAGACACTGAAAATAGACAGATATAATCATAAACAAAATAACTTAAAAGCTAAGCGTTATCTTAATTATAGGTGTTAAACTCGTTCTATTAATTTAAGCACGTATACATAAAGATTATTATGACAAACAATAATAATTACATAGGCGAAGGCTTTGAGCTTAGCCCACCACGTTGCTCCACTGCGAGCTAGCGGATATGTTCTCTACTATGAGTAACGATCGCTATCAGATATTTATGATAACAATCAAGACCGACGGCTTAACGTGCTCTCCGAGGCACGATAGGGAAGACCCACAAGGACATACATATAAAACAGAAAGAAATATTTGTACAAATACAAATATCCATCCCGAGCGGGAATCGAACCCGCAAACCGTCGGTGTTTTAGATGACTACACGCACCACCACGCTAGAGCGTTGTTAATAAAAAATTTATACTAATATTTAAATCATTCAAAAGCTATCAATGACCCTAAAAGGCGAAAAAGCATAGAGTATAGCTTCACAATGTTATCAATCTACCTGTTCACTATCTAGTAATGAGCTACTGTAATCCCTCTACAAATCTAGTTGAACTGAATCCAAGTCATGTGAAACATCTACATGACGAAGCTTGACAGCATTTGATAATTATTAAGAAGCAATTGATCATTTTACAAGTTTGCTTGCTACATAGTCGCCGAGATTGTGGTTATAATAAAATAATCCATTAGAAAAATAATGAATACTATAGGCTATTATTACTATACTATTACTTTTTGTCAAACTTTTCAAGTAATATTCAAAGTAACACCCAATTGGACATTGTTTAAGTCTTAATTTGTACAGGGAATGTAACAACTATTTCACGATAAGAGCGAGAATAGTCTCGATGTCTGTCTACTAAGGCAATTTTCGTATTTACATCAATTTATAACAATAACAAACCGGAGAGTATGTTGCTTATATCTAATGGTCAATTTGTTAAATCACCTTTTGCGTGGTTATCTTAATCCATAAATATTAGTTTTATAACATTGTTCCTAAATAAAAAGAATTTAAAATATTACTGCGAAATCCTATCCTCAATACGATTATTCTTTCGTACATCTTTGTATTTTTTTATATACATAATTTTGTTTAATAAGATATTATTTGTATTTCCTTTAACATCTAACTTGTCTCGTCAAGTTCCAATCTGTGTCGTTTCAATCCTCTTGTTACCTAATCGCGGCCGCCTCCGAGACTCAGACTTGAGTTCAATTCACGCCTACGATCTTTGTCTGAGCCACGTTGACGTTCAAATTCACTTTGCATCTTATACTTTATCAGATCTGTATTCTACTGTACAGTTTGGCATTTTTTAAATGAAGGATTCGAGCGCAATCCATAACGTTAGTTCGATACGGGTATATATAAATATAATATAATTAATAACATTTCTTACAAAATGTGTATCCTCGTGATATTTTTTCTTTTCCAACAAAATTAATACTTAAGACTAATGTAGCATGTATAAATATTCGCCAAAACGTATTTGAATCAGGCCGTATATTGTAGATTTAAATATTCTATCTACTGTGATACTTCTACTCTTTGTTCAGATTAGATCACAAAATTATTAGGCCTAACTAATCAATAATTTCCTATTTATATAAGAACAATACCTGAAATCCACTCCTATTCTAGCAATATCTTCTGTCTTCGAAATATATTCCATTTCGAAACAAACAACGTTGCAATATCCGCCTAAACCACCCTCTTCAAGTCACCTGTACCGAGAGTAATCGCTGTCACCGGACTTCGAACGTCCATTAATCGTTATTACTGCGAAATGACCAAAATTTTCCTTAACTCTGTTCATCTTTTGATTCTAATGTCGAGCGTATTTTTGTACACTCTGTATCTAATCTGGAAAGCCTCTAGATTTCCCACAGGAATGCCGCAAGTAATATCACGAAATGTCTTTGGATTAACAACGATAAGCAAAAATGTATTTACGGTCAAATCGTTCAAGTTTGGTGAACGAGGAGCTTGTCAACAGTCTAAACTGAGATAGGGTACAGCAGGAAATTTCAAGCAGTGGTGTGTTCTTGTGGAGAGTAAGATGACCAGAGCTGCTGATGATTGGAGGTATAGATGGTAACGCGCTTGCGATGTTCCTGGTGTTACAGGCATTTTTACGCTACGGTAATCTCTTACCATCAAGGTAGCCGTATGCTATTTCGCCGCCCTAGTTGTATAAATAAATAAGGCTTTAATGCGTTCTTATCGCGATGGGTATGGATGACGAACATCAGGAAAAAGAACTCTTTGTGTATGGAGTCACTACATACTCGTATCATTTTTAAACTATACACAAAAAATCATTTAAGTAATGATAACAGTTCAGGTGCTAGATAGTTTTGTAACTGAACTGTCTACGGGTTCTATGAAAGTAGAAATTAGTATTGCAGTTAGTCACTAACGTAATAATTCGGTTCTATCCCTACTATTGCAAATGTTTGTATAGATCATACAATTACCGTATTTGTTTACCAAGGCTTTTTTTTTCTTTCACTTCATTTTTTGTTAATTTGTTTTAATATTATTTTTTTAAATGTATTGTTCTAATTCAAATAAATGTGATTGCATTTATTATTATTAGTATTCGATTTTTGGACTCCTTCCCGTCCTTGTCACAGATCTTCACATTTATGAGACCTGCCCTTCCCGAGCTAGTGTGACGTCACATATTTTGCAATTATTTTACATATATTCATAATTATTTATTAAATTAAAACATCAGTTTCGACATTATTTTTATCTCCTTTTAAATTATTTTATTACTAACAATTATATATAGTATATTTTGAAATGTGACGACACAACATTTTTGACCCCCTTCCCGCCCCTTGTCACACAATGTCGCACTTCGTTGACGTAATTTATCATAAAAATGTTTATATGACTCTGGACAGTTTTTTTCGTCGTATGTTCCCGACACTGACATGTGATTCTCACCCCACGGTGACTGTTGAGTGTAATTAGCACGATTGATTTAAATAAATATGCTGAAACGTAATTTTTAGAATTTGTGATTGAATATTAATTTTTATTTCTTTTTCAATACCAAATGTCCCAAAGTTCTATTTCAAATCCTTCTCAATACCAAATGTTCCAATGTCCCAACTTCTAGCGATGGGACAGCTTCATAATAGTTATATAATCTACTCGTTAAGTTACGTAAGTTCATACTTCTGCGCTCGCCGTCCGATGCTCGTGTCGGAGAGTTTTATTAGCACGTTATTACTGAGTACATTATTGATGATCCGTTTTATATTTAAGAGCAGTTACGAGATAATTTCGTTCAACAGCTTATTCAATTGATAAGGATATCAAATTCTCCTGTAGAAATGTATAAACTGCTTAACTGAATTAACGGTAATCACGTAACGTAGAGCTATGGAATAGTCTAAGTAAATGTAAAATGGTCAAATTAACAGGGTGCACAGCTGGAAATATTCTGCTTAAAATTTGTAGCAGCCCGATTGGGGAAGTACCTTAACCTCAGACGATCACAGCTAAATAATACTACTTTCAAGCAGTGTTGAGCTCCTGTGGTGAGTAAGGTGAGTTTGGGGGGGGGGGGGGGAGAGTCGGGAACGCGTATACGATGCTTCTGGTATTGCAGGTGTCTGGCGTACAAGCTACGGTAATAGCTTACCATCAGGTGTGCCGTACGCTTGTTCGCCAACCTGGCTGTATGTATAAAAAAACCCATAAATTGTTTTTGGAAAGCCGTGCAAACGAGTTAATGCAAATCATTCCCGAACCAGACATATATATATGTAGGTACATCACAAGTCACATTACTGAAAGGTTCCCAGATAGCGTGGAAGCACTAAGTACAACATCAATTTCAATTCGAAACGTTCCCAAACAATGATCTAACACGTTCTCGACGACAGGAAATTTATTTACTTTTTATAAAACAAGGCCAGCAAATAATTGAACATTTCACATGATTATTTTTATGTAAGCGATTACCGAAGCCTATTGACACTTGCAACACCAGAAGCATCGCAAGTGCGTTTCCAGACCTACCCCCAATCTCCACCCTCCCTCCAGGAGCTCTGGTCACCTTACTCACCACAGGAACAATTCAGCTTATAAGCAGTGTTATTTAGCTGTGATCTTCTGAAAGATCGAGGTACTTTCCCAAACGGACTGAATAATACATTTACATATGTATACAGTCCTAAAAACTTAAACAATTTTATTTTAATGGTGGCACACTCACCAGACACAAAACAGCTGTGTATTCACAGACTGTTTAAATGTTAAATTCAAATTTTAGCTGCATGTTACTAATCCTTTCCATCCCCACTCGAACCGCTCCTTAACTTGAAACAGATTAAAACCTCAAAGAAAGCTTACCAAGGCATAAATAAATTCCTTGAGCAAACCCCTTGATAAGCTATTAAAATGGCATTACGCCCTAAGTCTCCGCCGAATTGTGACGGAAGGACGCTATATTGTTTAAGATTACGGTTTTTGTGTACGACATGTTTGGGTCTTTTAAACGATTTCGAGATCCTTCTTATCGACCACTTTCTTATCAGTTTGAATGACTGTTGTCCACCGGTTTCACAGATCAAAATATGAGTTCATAATTTTATTTTTCTAACTGATGTCTCCGGTCTAAAGCCGGTTGGTGAGACGTGTGTTTTAATACTATTATCGTGTCAGACGTTGTTCTTGATGTAAAAATCTTAGAAACCCTTTACCGGGCTATTGTATGCAATTCAAGCCATTTGAGAACCAAGAGATTCATTCAAGATTTCAAAATCAGCAAAGCCGCTTAGGATTAGTTTTGTGACGTACAGTCGTACACACATGACAATATGATGACGATGTAATAAAAAAGTGGATATAGACCATTCGTCGCGGTTTAATTAAGCTTAATTTAATGTTCTAATTGTGTTATCACTCCACAAGTGGTTCCCAAATCGTAAAATGTACAGCATTTTATCGCAAAAATAATTTCAAACCTTCATCTCTGTCAATTCTAATTAAACAAAGGTGTCCGCAGCGCTCAACCTCATCGTCAAGAGAAAATGAGCGTGTCTGCCCACCGGTGGTACGTTCACATTTACTTTCAGGATTATATAAAGTGGTGCGGTTTCGACATGACCTGAAAACGCGCAAAATCCGAATAAGCAAGCGTTATAAATCAATGGCTTAAATGTTTACGTGTCAGTTGCTAAGTGACAACACAACAAAAGGATACCACAGAATATTTTTAATTGTAATAGCTAAAGTCGGAGCGAGAGAGCGTCGTTTTCCATATGATAGAACGAGACAGGTGTTCATAAAGTGAACCTTTTGCCAAGTCGAAGTAAAGTAGGTATCACTACTTTATAAAAATGATTATTTACTGCGGCTAACGTCCGACTTTTTAACGGCTTTCTCGTCAAGAAATCATGCTAGTCAAATCAAGCTATGTCGAAATATGTTAAAATCGTAAAAAATATATCTACGCTAATATTATAAAGCTGAAGAGTTTGTTTGTTTGTTTGAACGCTTTAATTTCAGGAACTACTTGTTCGAATTGAAAAATTATAATTATATTGGATAGGTGATACGTTTTTTCCGCCGGGCGCAGATATTCTTTTACAAATTTAGTACATATATTTATGTTATTGTAATAGTTAGCCTGCCTAGTAAGATATAATTATATA
This sequence comes from Melitaea cinxia, assembly GCF_905220565.1. NCBI lineage: Eukaryota > Metazoa > Arthropoda > Insecta > Lepidoptera > Nymphalidae > Melitaea > Melitaea cinxia. The sequence goes on along the minus strand of NC_059424.1, from coordinate 21,853,050 downwards.
AAACTAACTTTTAAAAAAATATTTAAAAAAAAGAAAAAATAATAAAAAGAAATTATAAATAAAAAAAAACATAGATAAATTTATACATCTTGAATAAATAATAGAATAGTTACAAAACAAAAAAAAAAAAAATTGCAGCATACGTTAGAATAAGAACCGGTCGGTGGACTCACATTCATTAAGTTAGTCTAATTCAAACAATGATGTTGTTGAATAACGCCTACCTTGATAAAAAAATAGCATGTTTTAGAAATAAAAACGGATATGGGTTTAAAAAGCCCGTTATTTTTATTATTACAGCCTATATAGTCCACTGCTGGACATAGGCCTCCACAAGTTTACGCCAAAAATAACGTGAACTCATGTGTTTTGCCCATAGTCACCACGCTGGGCAGGCGGGTTGGTGACCGCAGTACTGGCTTTGTCGCACTGAAGACGCTGCTGCGCGTCTTCGGCCTGTGTATTTCAAAGCCAGCAGTTGGATGGTTATCCCGCCATCGGTCGGCTTCTTATGTTCCAAGGTGGTTGTGGAACCTTGTTATCCCTTAGTCGCCTCTTACGACACCCACGGGAAGAGAGGGGGTGGCTAAATTCTTTAGTGCCGTAGCCACACAGCACCGTGGCCCGTGCCGTGCCCGTGAAAAAGCCCGTGGATCTATCTTAATTATATAAAAAAAAAAACAATAAAACCAGAAATTAAAGCGACAATCTGGTAAAGTTACACTTTTTAAATCAATTCATTCAATAACAGTGTAAAATATCATATCAATCGTAATATCCTGTCGCGATGACAACTCGTACTTTTAAACCACGCTTTTAAATCATATTTCTCTGTATAATTAATTTTATTTAATTAACATATAATGAAATTTGATAGAGATGCTCTTACGGACAGAACAAGTGGGTCTGAATGAAGGTCGTGCGTAAAATTAAATCAGATCTCGGTTATTTTCATATGATTATTAAATTTACTTTTTATAATAACATTTATTTTTTGGTGAGTATAATTTTTGCTGAAACGCTTATATTTGAGATGATGTTGTATCAAACAATCCGGACCGGTAAAGATTTTTACTGACACTAATTTTAATACTAGTAGTCCAAAATTTTCAAATAACAAACTATTATGAAAACTCACCGAAAGCTTCAATGTAGGGGCAGCTTTAAATTTGTACATATATTCGTTACGTCTTCTTATTTGTGTAAGAAGCGACCTTGGCTGTTACAGCCCAATTTGGGTTATGGTAACAACCGCTCACACGGTGGGTGTGTCGTGTCGGCGAATACACCAACGGTTTTCGGGCTCGATTTCCGCACGGGATGGACATTGGTAGAGGTGTTCGATAGCAGATAAAATATCCTAACATTTATAAATAATCATACAATCATTTATGAGTGTAGTCATAGTATTTTAGTATAATTGTAAAAGTATAATTTAGTAAAGGACCGCTAGTATTAAATTATTCATAATATGTAACGCTTAACAGCGGGCATAATAACGCGTCGTTATCATATTACACTAATATATTATAACGTAAAAAATAATAGGCATTTTGAATATAGCGTATCGTTAATTAATATATAGCCATAATTAATATATAGTATTAGCTATTATTAACTATATATTAGCAATATGAGACACAATCGTCCAAACGACGACAGACATCGCTTTAACCTATACGAGTACAAACGTTTGTCATGTTCGGGAATCAAAACCACTAACGCATCTATGACCGTTGCGTCAACGTGTCCTCAAACTACCAAACATGTTTTTCATATAATAATATTGTGTTTCATATAATATATCGGTGAAGATAATCCAAAACTCAATCTAACTAACAAAATAATAATATAAATTTCTACGGACCCATCGTAACGCAACCGACTGCCGTGATATAAAACTTTAATTTGGTCGCTTGGCGTCGATTCAAAAGTAATTATTTTAATTAGTAGTTCTAGCATTACCCTCATGTAAAGATTGTTCTATTAATTATTGTTTTTTAAGTGTATATTGTATTCTAAAGAAGAAGCATATTATTTCATAAAAAAATTATATCTCGCGACTGATTCTAGTTTCTTTCGACTTATTTAGTCGTCTTTACAATAACAACAAGAATAAACTAATATGTTTAATGACAAGATTACAATCCGTAAATTTTCTTAAAGGTCAATTTTTATTTACAGGCAATTATAGGTTACGTCATGTCCGCTTTGAATGGTGTCTGGAACTCTGACAGCATTTTTCCATTATATCGTAATTTGGATTCTCTGAATAATAGATGAGTTATAGATTTGTAACCCTTAAGAATATTGTAATTAATACAATGTTAACATTATTGCATGTTAATATAAAAAGTAAATTTCCTAAATTAATAAGTGTTACAAGCTTCTCACATTCAAGGTGAGTAGCAAATGAATCTCCGACAATCCTTGTAAAGACTCTGTTGAACTGTTCTTGATAAAATCCAATCAAGGAAGGAAGCGGGACTTTATATAATCTGATTTAAATCAGCAACTCATTATCAGGATCAGTTATTACAAAAATCAAAAAGCTAACACTGGCTTTCCGTCCACGGCTTGGTTTACATTATTTTGACTTCCCCGATTTCTGCAGTTAAAATATAGCCTATGTAAGTCAGTGATAACTTATCATTCTGAATCGGTGCAGTAGGTTTTGAATTTACCCCTTACAAACAAACGAAAAGGCAAATCTTTCCTCCTTATATCTTTATATAATATCCTTATATAATCTTCTATGTAGAAGTATAAATAAAGATAATATTACCAATACAACTAGCAACAACTAGCAATTAAAATGTATCGAGTTTTCGAGTGGCGCGGATTTATTTCGCTCATAGATAAACGAGTCATAGCGTTGGCTGCTGCCCAATACATCGACGTATTTCACTATGCGACTCTTGCTAACTCATGACCCGCGGACACGGCACGTGGGTTTACACCCCCAACGTCCCATTCAACCCCACAAACACCCAGTCCAGACATTTTTATGTTAATTAAGTTACGTTTGCCTATTTATACTTAATAAAGATCTGAAATTGTCCAATACTCATTGTCGTAGGGTTATACACGGTATCGTGGGTTCGGTTTGTTTTCAAAACTAAGTTTAATCTAATTCAGCAGGGGACAGCAGGAAATATCCTGCTCAAAATCTGGAGCAGCCCGACTGGGAAAGTACCTTGACTTAGCAGATGAGCACTGCTAAATAATTCTGATACACGTGTAATTTTCCCGATATTATAAACATTTTATATTGGCCACTATTAATTACTGCTCGAATCGATCATTATTCGAAAAATTAAAAATTTATCATAAAGTAACAATTGGTATATTAAACATTATTTTGAAGTGACATATTGAGGTCAGTGGATACGAACTGCCCGGGTCTGATCGAAGGCTCATTCATAAGGATTGAAAGTGATTGAAGTATATCATATGACGTCACAAGTCACCCATTCTGCTTTCCTGGTAGTTGGAGCGAGGTTTATTTGCGTTTGGGATGTACGGGCCTTCAATATAATATTGAAATGTTTGAATAGAAAACTTGATGAAACAAGTCATTGAAACTATTTCCGTTAGTAACTTGATATTACTTTTTAACCGACTTCCAAAAAAGGAGGAGGTTCTCAATTCGACTGTATTTTTTTTTTTTTTTTTTATGTATGTTACATCAGAACTTTTGACTGGATGGAGCGATTTCGACAAATTTTCTTTTAATCGAAAGGTGGTGTGTGCCAATTGGTCCCATTTAAATTTATTTGAGATCTAACAACTACTTTTCGAGCTATATCTAATAATGCGTTTTTACTTGACGCTTTTTTCGTCGACCTACGTTGTATTATACCGCATAACTTTCTACTGGATGTACCGATTTTGATAATTCTTTTTTTGTTGGAAAGAAGATATAGCTATAGTTTAGTAGCATGATAAGGAAACCAGAATTTAATAATGGGATCCCAGAGAAATCGAGGGAACTTCTTGAAAATCCGCAATAACTTTTTACTGGGTGTACCGATTTTAATAATTTTTAATTTAATCGAAAGCTGATGTTTGTCATGTGGTCACATATAAATTTCATTGAGATCTGATAACTACTTTTTGAGTAATCTTTCATAACGCGCAGTTACTTGAGTATTTTTTCGTCGATCTACGTTGTATTACTCGTCGATGTAATTGAAGTCGGTTTTTTTTCGTTTGCGAGCAAACACAATTATTTCGTGTTGTTCACAAAATGTTAACGAGTTTTATGTTTTTATTAAATCGTCTGTAACTTACAAGTCGAGGACGTAACACGGAAGGTTCATTATATCCACTCAAGACCCATCTCTAGTCATAGTAAAAAAATCAACAGTTAACAACTCTGTAGGCTTATACTAAGAAAGTATGTTTTCCATTTCAATAATCCTAGATACGTGGACATTGTGATTGGTTCAATTTTATTTAGAAATTTGATCATAATAAGATATATTTAATGCACTTATTAAAATAAATAAACCACTGTTGATGAACCAAGTTTATACATAAACAGAAATTACGTCGATGTTCTAAGGCTTGCTGTGTTCATTTGTAATTGATTGTTCATTTATTGCGTGTTAAATTGTTATATATTTTTGTTATGCCTTCATAAAATGTGAAATTTATTGATGAACCTTATAATAGAAAATAATGTTTAATATTAAATAATACATGTCAAGTTGTTATATCTATGTATTCATGAAACATTAAAATCGCGAGGTATCGTAATATATATGTAAACGTAATGAATTATCGTGGCGACGAGGTGATTGTCAATTTACGAGGTTCGCTTAAACGAATTTTCGATACGCGCAAAACAAAATAATCTAAATATCGATACAACCCATTGTCACTGGATCGGGAATGGATGATATCAACAATTAAAGATTACTGGACATCGGAGAATAATTTGTCGTATAATGAAACGAAATGAAAGGAAAATATTTCTGGTTATAGGATTATACACACTTAACGAATGTCACAAAATTATCTACGAACCAACAAAACATAAAAAAGTCAAGGTACCAAACAGTAAGGTTCAAAACTCTTGTCGTAAAAAGTAATTTCCGTATTTGTAACATTAGTAGACGACGGCATATTTCAGCGCTGCCGCACGACACAGACCATATCCTTTCTCTCATTAAAGGCAATGATAAGAATCGTCACGTTTTCCCAAGACGGTTTATCTTTTCATTTGCTTTCGTGTTTAACGCCTTTTTTTTTCGTACCCATCCAAGAGATTATATTGAATTTCTGTGATAAATAATTCTGCTGTCATACAATCATCTTAGAAATTACATAGTTAGCACCACTCGGCTGTGAGCGGTGATCGAGGAAAACGTTTGAGAACATCGGATGTCAAACTTTTCCAATTTAGCCGGCGCTACAGGAGCTAGAAGCGCTCGCACATATAATACGTCTTTCAGTCGTTCCATTACAGTTGCATTTCGTAATATTGATTCTGATTGCTTTAATTAAACGTCGCGGACTCCTCAATAAATTATATAAGGCGCGCGCCACGGAAAATATGGACAGTAAAATCATTTGAAACGTAGCTGATTTTAATTTCAAGTAATAGAAAGTTTTCAGTTTTAAATAACGAGATAGTCGTTCGTAAGTGTAAAACTGTAGCGCAAAGTTAAAAGGCTATCATGTGGATAAACTACTGATTTAATTTGATTAATTTTTTTTGTATATACCTTATAAATGGTATGTTGTTTGACTGAGGTAGGCCACAGGAGAAATATCCAAAATCTGGAGTAGCCCGACTTGGGACTATCTCGGCCATACAGAAGATCACAGCTAAATAATACTACTTTCAAGCAGTGTTGTATTCCTATGACGAGTAAGGTGACCAGAGCTCCTGGGGGAGGGGATAGGGTAGGCAACGCGTTTGTGATGCTCCTGGTGTTGTCGATGTCTCTAAGCTACGGTTAATCGCTTACCATCGCTTTTGCCGATCTTGTTGTATTAAAAAAAAATTAACTAAACATCATCACTAAAATATCATTTGCGTTGACAATTGCTTTCAAATATAATTTAACTAAGGAAAGATTATGGAATGCTAAATTATTACCGCTTACAAAGTATCATGTTGATATTATTTAAGCAAAGAAAGATATTTTGATATATTCTAGTTTTTCCGTGTTCCGGCAAAATATTTTATATTTTCAGGGCACGCGGTACGTCGGATTGTCGTACATTTTATGAGTTATACTTAGTTAATTTCGTCAAAGTCAAAAAGGAAACTGCTTGTCCGGTTCTTTTCTTGCTAACGATAAAAGATGAGACAGATCTTTGCACGGGGTGAGCTTATTTCATAAATGTCACAAGAAAACCAGTACAGTCATGTACTAAAACACCATTTTTATACTATAGATACGAAACAAACGCACAGCCCATCTTGTGGTAAACGGGTAATGTCTATGGACGCCTGTAACACCATGAGCATTAGAAGAGTACCGTCGAACCTACCCCTGATCCCCCAGGAGCTCCGGCCAACTCACTACAGGAATACAACGCTACTTGAAAACCATATTATTTAAGAGCGATCTTCCGTAATGTTGGTTACTTCCCCAAATGGGTTGTTCCAGATTTTGAGCAGGTTGTATCCCTCTGTGCCCGGTCTCAATGGAAACGGTACTCCAGAAGTCGAGACTAATGTTATTTAGTTGTGATCTTCTTTATGAAAGAGAGTAAACTGTCACGCAAATTTAACAGAGCGTAACATTATTTACACTTACTTGCAAGACGGAGCTGAAGTATTTGTTCGTGTTTGTTTGTCGCGTCGGAACTCGGAAGACTTATCTTATATTCCTTTTGATTTAGATATTCTGTTTATTGAAAAAGGTTGTGTGTTATAAAGCAACGTCATATAAGCTCGTAACAGTCAGCAGTGATGTAATCATTATTAGTATTACTTTTGAAAAAAATAAATTAAATAATATATTCGACAATAAGTATTCGGTCTGTGACATCCCACCGCTGGGCATCGGCCTTTTTCTTTATGTAATAGAAGAGGAAATGATATTATTAATCAAATTTAATTATTATTATTTTTAATTTTATATAATTCGTTACAAAAAAAAATTAGTATGTTATCAATTTTTGTCATCAAAATCAAATATAGACTACCATCGATCTCTCTCTCTCACTGTGGTGTATTCCTTTACGAATCAACCTGTAACATCCCGCTGCTGGCCGTAGGTCTCTTTTTCTTTGTCGGAGAAGGTTTGGAGCTTAATCCACCACACTGCTCCACTGCGGGTTGGCATTTAATCTTTTTTACTGTCCTTCGCAAAGTCTTATTTGACATACTTTTTTAACCGACTTCAAAAAAGTAGGAGGTTACTCAATTCAAACGGATTTTTATATATGTTCGGGGATAACTTCGTCGTTTATGAATCGATTTTGATATATATATATATATATATATATATATATATATATATATATATATACACACATATATATGTATACGGTCGAATTGAGTAGTGTGATCTTCTGTTAAGTCGAGGGACTACCCCAGTTGGGCTGCTCCAGATTTTGAGCAAGATATATTATATCTTGCTGTGTCGTACCTCGGTTTCATTTCAGCCCATCTCTCTAAGGCCCTATATTATGATGAAATCCTGTGAAGAAGTACAGAACAACCAACGACCAATAGCATAAGCACAAACGGTCACTGCATTAAACATTGTATACCACCATACAATGTTTAATGCAGCCATAGAAACATTTATCATAGACGGAGATCGAACACATCCTTATCAACAGTTCTAATACATAGTCACAAATATTTCTTGAAATAACCATTTTGGAGCTAAAAAGTAAAGAAATGATTCCTTGAACCGAAAAATGAAAAAAATTTGATATACCCAAATGTGATGGTTTTCATTTACACAAAGGCGCGTTCGCTTCAATTAGGCAGGCGGTGTCCGGCTGCGCATACAGCCACAAACGTGTAATTTGTCTGTTCGTATTGTATCTTTGGCTGCAGACAATATCAGTGTTTGCCGGTAATCAAAGCATTGCTTCTGTGCTCTCGGGTATATGAACACCCTTTATAGTCATATTCCAGTAAATTTTACGTCGAGCTTTTGTCGAATTCTCTAAATGTAACACTTAAGCTTTGTGCTATAATAACATGTACCGCCATGTGGTACTAAAGAACAAAAGTAAAGGAGATTCTGCGTGTAGTGCCTCTATATATTTTCCTATGAGAATAAGGTGCAGCTGCAATTGTCAGTAGAGCGATAGAGGAACGAAATTACTTAAAAAATCCTTCTAAAACTTACAGCTTTTCTAACTGTGATTTGTTAAAATTAATATTTAACTAAATTAGTACTTTCATAACTTGGAAACCCGACAGCACGAACATGAAATAGAACACGCAATTTAATGTGCCCTCTACTCAATATAGCTATAAGTTTAATTAATACAAATGTTAGATTATTTAATATTAAAACTTAACTTAACCCGGCGAGGTGTCAACGAGGGCCGTACATTCGCAACCGCAGCGGAAAATACCGATTCAACAGCAAGCGCTGGCAAAAATTCTTATTAAAACATTTTCATGCCGTACAAATATTTAGAGCACGAGCTCTCGGGCTCGAATGACTGCTAGTTCTTAGAAAACTGCTAAATTAACAAGAACACCTAACGACAAAAATCGCTGCAACATAAAAATCTTAAATCAAACGAATAAAAACACAAAAGCAGTTCTTTGTAAAGAATAATAGAATGGAAATAATTAAAGTGTTTCCGTTAATCTACGGTGAAACGGTGCGGGTGAGGTTTAATTTTCTCATTAAGAGCTCGAGAGGTATTTGAGATTGAAGTGTAAGTAAATACATCGCCGTTTTGTGCTTACAACGGACGACTTTTAATGGATAGTTTCTAGTAAATAGGGAAATAGAATCGGTTATGTGATGGTGTTATTCTTTGTTACTACAGATAATGTAACTTTAATTTAAGTAAAAAGAAAGACAATATTGTTTAAATACTATTTTTATAATATTTCTCAAGTAGATTTGCACCTGTTATGTACGTAATGTATGCTATGTCTTATATCTCACAGTGGAAGACGCAGGCAGCTGTATCACAATTTATACTATTACGGCTGCCAACGTTAACTTGTATATGTTTCTGTTTAAAATGTGAATACTTAACGTACTTTAAATTGTTTTGTTAAAAGGAGTGAATAAATAAATTATTATTATTATTATTATTATTATTAATTGGAGTTACATCATTTAAAAAAGAAAATAATAATTGTAAGATTATAAATATAGAATAGAACGAGTTCTACGATATCTACTACGCTAGGATTCCTTCCAAAACTCGCATGGATTCGGACTTTCAGGCCAAAAAATGCCAAATACAGCTGGTGTTTCTATGTGATCACGAGACTAATCAAATGCTCAATTAGTTTTCAACCATTCGACCTACAAACGAATTCACATTACGTAGCCCGGTCCGGGCGCAAGGCTCTCTAACGACCTCCGTTTACAGATGCCGCTCGGAGATTTAGTTTAAGTTTCTCATTATTGTTAACCTGCCAAATCATATCGTACTTAATTTTTCCTTTACCTATTTATCAGCTATCGATTCTGATAACAAATCTTTTTTATATTTATAAAAACGAATTCGCCAAATATATGTACGCGCACAGCGGCCATAACAATTAAATTGGATGATTCCTTCTTTTGCATCAGTTATTGTCAGGGTAAGATTCATATAACACAATATAAAAAAGAAATCGATATATTTACGAAAAAATATATGTCGGTACGAAGTTCGTCGTGCAGCCAGTTGATAAATAACATTAACCTTTTATACTCGAATTGCTATTTTTGTCAACATTTACCATATTCCTCTTCTGCGTAGCACTCCGTTGTGTTAACAATACTTTACAGGTTAAATCACTTCCGTAAACGCGCGGCCTGTAACCACTGCTGGGCATATGCCTGTTTCCCCATGTAGGTGAAGGATCAGAGCTTAACCCACTACGCTGCTTCAATGCGGGTTGGAAGATATATTCCGTACTATGAGTAACGATCGCTATCGGGAATACATCATAACAACCGGAACCGCCGGCTTAACATGCTCTCTCGAGGCACGGTGGGGAGATCCACAAGGACTACACAAAAAACCAGACCACGGAAAACATTTGTATGGCTAATACAAATGTTTGTCATTTGCGGGGATGGCACCCGCAACCGTCAGCGCATCAGCTACAAACCAGTGCTGTGGCCGTTGCGTTAACGCGTCGTCGACACTTCCGTAAAATATTCATTGATTATAAAATGTGTCAGTTGTTTCACAATGAACAGAATTACTATTTTAAAACTATCGATTCGAAACTTGCTTTTGAAGCCTACTTTAATAAATAGATTTAAGATTTCGATCGAACAATTGAAAGTTGGTTGAAAACAAAGTTGTACATCAAGGTAAATAAAATTGATATCAATTCAGAGTGCTCGACGAGAAACAAACGGAGGTCAAGTGTTCAATCTAACCAACTCGTTCATCCTCAGAGAACAATGACTAATAACTCTGGGACTGTTTTCCTTTAATAGTTAATATAATACTGTCCGCAAGGCCACGTGTCCGACGCCTGTGTCGTTGCTATGAACGTCTAAACTTTGCCGACTTTAGTTTCCTTTGCAGAATTATTAATGCCCCGCCTTTTTCTTCTTACGTTAATATCTAAAGGTTAACCAAAAACTTTTAACCGAAGAGTTTCAAAAGTTTATTTAATATTTAAACGATTTTAAACATTGACTTGAAAACTTTTTTCGGGCTACCTTGCACCTTAATAACACACTTCGACATGAAAGCATAAATATGAAAAATAATGGCTCATCTTTCTATGTATACGAAATTCACAAGATAAAATCTGACAAAGATTACTCCAAGGAAAGCTCAGATCTAAATCGGGCGCGTAGCTACAGCAGTAACGACTGTAACGTAGAGACGGTTGCGGGTGAAAGACCGACAAACAGATATGAATTCCCATTTCATTTGGCTTACCTCGACACAATTTTATTATACCACGAGACGCGCAACCCGCACGCCTAAGACGACTATATATATACGAGTACATATAATCGGCTTATATATCAGCTGTATATATATAACACACTTAATGTATGCCGTGTGGTGGCTGAGTAGAATAGCACCACCCCCCTTTTCCCGTGGGGGTCGTAAAAGGCGACCGAGGGATAAACCTGGCTCAAAATCATCAGGGTCCTGGAGAAGGAAAACTTCATTTGAAACCCGAAATGGGGTCTCCGTCAAGCATTCGTGGCATAGCTTTAAAATGCGAAAGACTCCTGCAACCAAACTAGATTCACACGTATCGACTCGTCGTTCCTGTGGGCCCGTAGCCAGTGAGGTCGAGAGGGTGGCGCAGAGCTTAGGCAACTCTGCGTTTTCCTGAAGAGTGTCCTAGGCGACACAGTGTCTGTCTGACACTGTCTAAATCGTCGGCAATAGGACTAAGACTATATATATTCTTCTTTTTTATTATAAAAAAATATGTATCAAAACTTTTTCGCAGAACTTCTTACCTATTGTATTAGAAGTCTAGGTGTTTGGTACATAAAATATAAAAATTTAATTATACAAACGACGAAACTTCAAAAAAGTAGCCTACGAGAGACTTTTTTCACCGAGAATATAAAATACTGAGTAATAAATTCAAATAAAATCTGTCTCGATAGAAACGTCATCGAACCCGTCAATGAAATCGATATAAAATGACAAAGGAAAGATATCAAAACGTAATGTCATAACAAACTGTTTTCATGGAAGAGGGTAGGTGAATAAACTGCAGTAATAGGCCATCGACGCGACCGCCTGGCGCCCGACGGTCTTCCGCGGCGCACGTTGAATGTGTGTCACTGTGGGCCGGCACACCGTCCGACTGCAATTATAATTCTTAGATTAATTAAAAACACTCCCTGATTACATTCGACTATTCATCCCTCGGGAATGGCTACGAAGTTCTCGTAAAATTTATTTTATCGTTCAAATCTGCCGCCCGCACTCGCTCTTACGAAAATGACGAGAAAATATTATTCTTGTATCTTGTCAATAATTTGTATCGCTACGTCGCTGACTAGAAGACATTTAAATAAAAGAAACGTACCCACGATGGCATAAGTGAATTTCTCCTACAGACGTCATCGTGCTCGCAATGACAATTGTGCGGCTTAAAATATATTTTTCATGCCTAAACGTGAATTTTTGTCATCTTAATCACGACAGTTAATTCCCTTGTATAAAACAAAACTACTTTAAAATAATCTAAACGAATGACGTTATTGGGAAGTAGGGGCGAAAGTGGGTCCATGTTTGGTACCGCAGTATTATGTAACCGCCGCTCGATAGAGTCTGCTTCGGGACGGCACGAGGGCCACTGACTTACGACGGCTAGCCAAGACTGCGCGGCGCTGGAAGGAATCGCTCACCGTAAAATTGTTTTATTCTCCTCGCTAATTTGAATGAAGTCCCGGTGACACAATAGCGAGCGGCGCGGCTTGCGACCTCACCTGTCTGCGCACTTACACATGTTATGTCATATCTGCAGGGGCGGCCGCTATCAAAGATGCCCCATGTATCAAAACTTATTTACAGACTCTGCTCCTACACATTTCAAGTATTTCGAAACGATCTCCAGCTAAAGCCTCTAATCTCTTCAAAGAAGTATCTCTTTCACCACTTTATAACTTAAGATCTCTTCAGTGCGCTGCTTCTTTGAAAATCAATTCACAAAATAAATACCACGCCTTTACTCCGAGGCGCCTTAAACTCGATAATGGAATTCGAGGAGAATTTTATAACATTACTTGCCAATTAAAATTTGATTTCATTGTTCTTCTATCGCCACGATCAATGAAAGTAGGTTAAAACTGGAGAATCTGCGGAGAAGTCAGTCAATATGGAAGTAGTCAACAAACGAAAATAAATTTGGCATAGAGTGGTATAGTTTTGGCAAGTAGCAGCGTGTATGTAGGGTGGCGGGTGGCGCAGTGTTACGTAATGTATCCAGCTCCGAACGGCATTACAGCGTCTACATTGTAATGCTACGTACAGTCGAGACCGTTGTATCGCCGGATTGAATTTAACTCAAATGATCCGTTAAACGCCGTGATATTGTTACGTTTGATATGACGTGTGAAATTGAGCTGCATGCGAGGACCACTGGGAGTAATGATGTCTATATTACATCTTTTAGTTTTTGAGTAGACTTACCAGAACGATATGTAACTGATTGATTCGAATCAAACCTTGCTGTGTATTAAACTATTTTAACATATAATAAAATAAATAATATACATTAGCAGAATTTAATATAGTTGTTAAATAATAAATGTATGCTGCAGTTGTCTGATTCACGATTTTTGGTATCATTCTCTCCTCTATGGTGGGTGTATTTATATAGTATGTACAATGCGTATGTATATTTATTTATTTACAAGTATATATCAGTACAAGTATGTACTGTGTGGCTACGGAACTAAAGAATATGGCCACCCCCTGTCTTCCCGTGGGTGTCGTAAGAGGCGACTGAGGGATAACACGGTTCCGCTACCACCTTGGAACTTAAAAAGCCGACCGATGGCGGGATAACCATCCAACTGCTGGCTTTGAAATACACAGGCCGAAGACGGGCAGCAGCGTCTTCGGTGCGACAAAGCCAGTACTGCGGTCACCAACCCGCCTGCCCAGCGTGGTGACTATGGGCAAAACACATGAGTTCACGTTATTTTTGGCGTAAACTTGCGGAGGCCTATGTCCAGCAGTGGACTGTATAGGCTGTAATGATGATGATATATCAGTCAGCTATTATATTTCTATCTGTAACGCAGTTTTTAAACTTATCCTATCAGCGTTTCCCTAGGAACAAACGACGCTATGTATGTTAAAAGATTTTATTAATTTTTTTTCATCCATCCATCCATCAACTTTTAAAAGTCCACATCTGGACATATGACTCCCCTAATGTTCACTACTCCTTCCGGTCCTGCGCTATTTGAACCCAGCGGCTTTCCGCCTTCTTCTTCAGGTCATCAGTTCTATATTATATTAATTAAAAAATTTGTTACAGCTACGTTTACCCAACCATGGAGGATTTGTCGAATCAAATCAACTACGTGATGGTCCACTTTGGTATCAAGAGCTTCATCGGCTTCGGCGTTGGCGTGGGAGCCAACATACTAGCGAGATTCGCACTCACCAACCCTGAGAAAGTACGTGGACATGTTTTTTCTTTTTAACTCATTAGAAAAAATAAGGAGTTGCTAAATTATTATTTTTTTTTTTTTTTCAGAAAACCAACAGCTTTACAAATTGTATATCTTGTAGCTATATGTAATGTAGTATTACCAATACTAGGTTTAATTATATAGGTTAAATTAACAAATAGCACTGTAAACTGAAATAATAAATAAACTAAAGAATCCAAGGATGCGATCCACTTAAACCCATCGATATTATAGTTGGATAGATAGATCTGCTGTGTGGTTACGGCATCAAAGAATATAGCCACACCCTCTCTTCCCGTGGGTGTCACAAGAGGCGACTAAAGGATAACACAGTTCCACTACTACCTTGGAACTTAAAAAGCCGACCAATAGCGGGATATCCATCCAACTGCTGGCCTTGAAATACACAGGCCGAAGACGGGCAGCAGCGTCTTCGGTGCGACGAAGCCAGCCCTGCGGTCACCAACCCGCCTGCCCAGCGTGGTGACTATGGGCAAAACACATGAGTTCACGCCATTTTTGGCATGAACTTGTGGATGCCTATGTCCAGTAGTCACATGAGTTCACGCCATTTTTGACATGAACTTGTGGAGGCCTATGTCCAGTAGTGGACTGCGAAAGGCTGCTGTGATGATGATGATGATGTGATGAGATAGATCTGCACACCACGCAAAACAAATCAAGTACACGGCTGCAATTAGTATGTGTTACCTCATAACTTTTTTCTGGGTGTACTTATTTTGATAATTCTTTTAAGTCCTGAAGTTTGTGCGTGTCATGTAGTCCCATTTAAATTCTTCTGGTGATTAGTTTTAATGTTATATCTGATAATGTGAATTGTTTTTCGATACATATTACCGTTGATTTTTTTTTTGTGGGATAAATACAATTATTTTTAAAAAAGAATTGACATGGGACACTGAACAAACAGGGACGTATGTAAATTTATACTAAAGCCGTCAGTATAGTCCCTTACTACTAAACGAACATTTCTCGTATGTAGCTAAACGATTTATAGTTGGGATTGTCTGGGGTCTAAAATTTTTTGTGTTGAAGATTTATCTTTGAAAATATATTTTCGTTGTATGTATGTATGTATTTTTACATATTCTACACACAAATATAAGGGAAAAATTGGGCTGACAATCGGAATAGTTTCACAATTAACGGTTTCAGGTAAATACTTAAAAGAGAACAATATTTCTAAGAAATCGTTTAATACGGCAAATAAAGGCTTGAGTGTTTTATCGCATCACCAGAGTTAGACGTTGAGTAGTATGGATAAGTGGCAAACACGGTTCGTGTAAACCAATTCTATTTGTCTCTTACGAACGTAAAATCTCGCTGAGGAACGACACGTAACGCTATCGCATTTCAACACCACTTCAATAGCTCGACCCTATAAAGAAATCCTTTCATCTACTAGATTTTAGGAAAACAATTTATAAATTAATTTGTTTAATAGTGTACGAAATAGAGTCCGTCGGTGGACCTTACGAAGTAATGACCTGAATAAAATGATCGCTTACGCTGGCCGACGAGGGTAAGCCTTTCTGCAAATTTATGTAGACTATTTGACACACTAGCAGAATGCCTTTGAGATATCGAAATAAAAAAAATACTGTTACTGTTATTATTTTTTTGAAAAAAATTTAGTTAATAAAGTTCTCGACAGTAAAAAAAAATCTGCAAGTTAATTCATAAGGTTTAACAAGATAATGTTTTATTCTTTTAAATCACTGTACATATTGACTCTCTAAAGCTATTTCGAATGACGGATACGTACACAGTGACATAAAGCATTGGCAACTGTTACAATACGCAACTTCGCTCGTAGTCAGTCTAGGATATGGGATACATTTGATTTTCATGTACCTTTAATCGCGTCCACATTATTATTACAATCTGTAACCCAACTTATATAGTAGTTAAAGTACAAAACTATCGTATCTTCAAAACTTACCGCTCCGGGAATCACGGCGGATAGCTGCAACGCCGTATTTGAACACTTAGCGCCATCTAGCGAGTAACTGGGTAAACAAAAGTTGGTTACGTACTCGAAAGAATGGACTTGTTCTACTATTTGTGCTAAAATATGGACTATCGTTGCTTTTTTGTTACACGAGTGTTTATCGGGATTTCAATATTGGAATATGGATATTTTTGTACGATAAAAGTCGTAAATTATTTGTACGTCATTGTTTTATTAAATTTTTAACTGCTCGTGAAATATTGTAAAAGCATTAAAAAATTAAACACATTTTGTGTTCATTCGTGACAACTTTAAACACACGTTTTCTGTTATGTAACGAAAAGAATCGTTGATGACTAAGCAAATTACACATTCTAGAATAGTTAAAACATTGCTTTTAAAAAAGTACATTATAAATAGTTTACCAACACTATGATTTATTACCGGTATATTTACATGTACTAACACATACATATACTTATAATGTAACAATACTTAGAACAACAATACAATTATACAACGTAACTCTCGTCATTGTTGAGTATTCCATCATTAAGTCGTAGATACCCCCGATAGAGACTGTAGGCTACGATTTAGAATCCACTTGGAAGCAAAGCAAAAAGGAACTTATAAACACACACACACACACACAGCACAGCACATAGGCACAGCAGGAAGTTCCCTGCTCAAAATATGAAGCAGCCCGACTGAGAAAGTACCTCGAACTCAGAGAAGATCGCAGTTTCATAAGGCTGTTTTCAAGCAGTGTTGCGTTCCTGTTGGTCAGTAAGGTGGCCAGAGCTCCTAAGGGGAATTGGGAGTAGGGTAGGCAACGCGCTTGCGATGCTTCTGGTGTTGACGTCAATAAGATACGGTTATCGCTTGCCATCGACTGGTACGCTTGTTTGCGGACCTAGTATTATATAAAAAAAAAAACAAACAGAATTTAAATAGTAAACTCTTCAACTCTTATGGTGTAATCTATACGTACTGGTAATAGAACAGGTACAGTTCGCTATATTGATGACATTTTTTTTATCTATTTTTACAACTCTCCAATAGATGCTGAAATCAAAACTATATTTTTAATTGTTTTTTTTTTTTTTTGTTCTTGCGTATCTTGGCGTGGGTACTTTTATTCTCGATTTGGATTTGGTTTAGTCCCTGTCAAATATAACATATACGTGTAGATATCGGTATGTCGATATGTAAATCATTCATTTTCTTTATATTTTTTTTTTAATAATTTACAAATTGATTCGAATCTCAAAATAAAAATCCAGATGGGATCGTGTTTGTGAATTAATTCTCTCTAATTGTTTGCAAGCTCTTCATGAATCCAGAGTCCTGACTATTTATCTTATGGAACGAGTTTAATCGCCATGGCTTATGGGATTAATTTTTTGTACTTACATATATTTTATTTACGGTCTGAATGCTCTGGAATACATAGCGGTTCGACTTTTTATTATTTATTATTGCTTGTTACTATAAGAAAATTGTTTTTAGGTAGCAGGATTTTTTTTTTTTTGGAAATGTACAGATTATATAATATATAAATATACACATTTATGGAGCTTAAATAATAAGGCTTAGTGAACATACAAGCTTAAGAATTGCTCTCGAAAAAGGCAGACTTCTTAAGATTGAAATTGAACTAATTTTAAATTTCCTAGCACTGATTACTCTTGTAATCTGTTCACGTTTATTTTTACACTACAAAGGTATACAAGTGAATTTTCCGACTTATGGCAAGCGGATACAGTAGCGTATGGAGTACCAGGAGCATTGCAAGCGCTTTGAAGACTCGAGCCATGATCCTGCCCATGATCTGGCTACCTTACGTACTATAGGGAACATTTTGTAAGAAGCGAGACATTTTCAACTGTACACCACTTCTAATAGACGTTGGACGACGCGTTGGCGCGCGCGGTGGTCACATCACTGACTGTTGTGCTGGTGTTGTGGGGTTCTACTCCGCTCACGACAGACATTTGTATTAGCCACATAGATATTAATCGTGGTATGGCCGTTTGTTAACCGACCGTCAATCATGTTGACGATGTTTCAAAACTAAAGCCGTGATATGTATAATTTTAATAATTAATTTATAAAAACAAAAGCAATAACAAATATTTAGTTGCTGTCGCCGGTAGAGCGTGCAATTATCTTTAAAGTGATATATAATTATTTATGTGGAGTAATTGTGAGGTTTTTCTAAAAAGGGAGGCAAACATCTTAATTAATCATCTTAAACTTATTCGTTACCGGTTCACATATCACGCGTTGAGTTTAAAACGTTCCAGGTGGATGCCCTGGCGCTGATCAACTGCTCGTCGACGCAGGCAGGTTGGATCGAGTGGGCCTCGCACAAGATGAATTCTCGAGCGCTCCGATCCCGCGGGATGACACCCGCCGTCGTCGACTACCTCATGTGGTACCACTTCGGCAGGGTCAGTACCATCACACCACCACACTACCACACCATCACTATAGGCTGGCGTTTGCTATGCGAAATGTTTGCTGAAATATGTCAATGAATATTTTTAACCTACGATTTTCGAATTGATTTTGCTTGACTTATATGTAAACAGAATTTAACTGTAAAATGAGAAACAAAGCTTCGTCTGTGTGGAGCTCATTTACTATGGATATTTTGCACGTTAAAGCTTAAAATGCCGATAAAGTCGGTGCACGGGATATTTGTTCGGAAATTTCAGTCGCTTGCATAACTTGAATATTACGTTGCAATATGCGAATTTTACCTCTCAGCGTACGAGGCACGCTGCCTGCCTGCCTGCGCGCTAAACGCGTCATTTGAATGTCATGTCATATAGTTCACAAACATCCGCGCTATGCGAAGCTTTTGCGAGTTACTCCCCCAGCCTACATTCTTATCTCAGTACTTGCGTGCCTCGTTATTTAACAACTACGGATAATAAATTGTTTCTGTTTTGGCGAATGTAACACTTATAAGACATATGTGTGCGATGTGAGACCAGAGTGATCTAACGGTTCTTTTTTCTTTCTTCCTTTTTTAAGTATTTTTCAAAAGTACTGTACCGTCTTACCACAATTTTTTTTTTTTTATATTAGCCTTAGCCACAAACGAAATATTAAAGCAAGACGAAACGTTAGCGCAGCGGTTATGTTGCGGGTTGATACACATGACGTACATTTGTAATGACCAAACAGATTTTCACCGACGTCTGGGTGTTCACCCTTGTATAATATGTGTTTCCGGGCCCCCGATACAGCAGTCAATTCAAAGGCGCTGTTGAGTGAGAGGCGTTTATATTCAATTTGGTATTCAGACCACTCTGGTCTAGCGCGGCGTACGAGTTAGAGTATCGTTCGGATACCATATAATAATACTGTTTTCAAGTAGTATTGTGTTCCTGTTGGTGATTAAGGTGACCAGAGCTCCTGGGGGATTGGGGATTGGGTCGGCAACGCGCTTGCGATGCTTCTGGTGTTGCAGGCGTCTATAAGCTACGGTTATCACTTACCATCAGGTGAGCCGTACGTGAGAAACAAAAAACGGATACCGCTCCCCTTTAGACTCCACGGCGCGCCTGTCCACAGTGCCCGGAGGAGCGCAACCCGGACCTGGCGCAGCTGTACCGCGCCTACTTCCGCCGGCACGTGAACGCCGGCAACCTCGCGCTGCTGGTGGACAGCTACGCGCGCCGCGCCGACCTCGGCATCGCGCGCGACGCCGCCTCCATACGAGCGCCCGTGCTCAACCTCACCGCCGCGCTGTCGCCGCACGTCGACCAGACCGTCGCCTTCAACGCGCGCCTGTACCCCGCCAACTCCACCTGGATGAAGGTGAGACGACACGCGACACGAAACACGTGCTACATCAAAAATCGACTTCAATTACATTGACAAGTAATACAGTGGATTGAGAACGTCCTCCATTTTTGCAAGTCGGTTAAAAATATACACCGCACGGGTGCGGCACGTTAGCCGTAATACAAGACACATGACACGTGACACAACACACAACACCATACATACCATACACGACAAACATCATTCAAGTGTTTCCAACAGTCGCATCAAACACGAGTAAAATTTGCAAATTGTAAGCGTTACTATAAAATGGTAGGAAAGTCAAAACTGCACATTGAATATTTCGTCACAAAGATAGGACTCGTGTAAAACAGGCAATTAACTCGAAACTGCAACAAATTTCAAACAATATATAACACGGAACGAATTCCACGCCAACTCGATGCAACAAACGAATAAAATTTCGAAACTTTGCCTGAAATCGTTTACAGAACCGAATCTCGCGGCACTAATTAAAACAAAGCGCCACAGCAACTGAACTCGGTGGAACGAATTAGTTCAAAACATCCTTAAACTCGCTCGCAACTGTGACATTTCTGCCGCTTATAGACTATAGTTTATAATGTTATGATTTTAAACTGAACGTCGACTTGAGCTTTGATCTGAGAAGCAAATACAGCTCCGATATAGTGATGTAGTCTCAAACAATTAGAAGTAAAATGCTACGAAAATACAAGAAGTTGTTCTAGCTTCGCAGAGATTTACCTGAGGTAGGGCACAGCAGGAAATTTTCTGCTCAAAACATGGAGCAGCACGACTGGGGTAGTACCTCGACCTTACAGAAGATCACAGCTGAATAACACTGTTTTCACGCAGTGTTGTGTTCCTGTTGGTGAGTAAGGTGACCAGAGCTCCTGGGGGGGAACTGGGGATGGGGTCGGCTACGCACTTGCGATGCTTCTGGTGTTGCAGACATCTATAAGCTATGGTTATCACTTACCATCAGATGAGCCGTACGTGAGCCGTACGTTTGCCGACTTAGATACATAAAAAAGAAAATAAAACAATTATAAAAATGAAGAATACTAATGGACCAAGGGCTTCGATACCGAATGGGACAAAATCATATTCGGAGCCTAGACCCCTGAATTTGCATGCTTTAGCTTTTTCAGCCGCTTCACAAGCCGCACCAGCTCTGTTGTTGGTTCCATGTAGATGGGAAGGGGCCAACGTGTCTGAACAGGTCGCATCCCATACCAGCACCGTAAATAATTTGTTTTAAAAATGGAAACTGATTGCATAGATCGAGCACATATATTTAATAAAATTATTAATTTTTTTCTGTCCCTATGTATGTAGTCACATGTATACATCAAACACATTACTCTCTTCCTATAAGCTGGATATTGAAAATCATCAATCAATTTGTAAATGTTAACTTTTTTCATAAGAATGATATTTAAACATCTTCAGATCTCGGACTGCGCCATGGTGCTGGAGGAGCAACCGGCCAAGATCTCTGAGGCTTTCCGTTTGTTCCTGCAGGGCGAGGGCTACGGTAAGTGAGGACAGGCTACACAGCGCACTATCCATACAACCGCCGACTACGAAAATCATTACATACTCTGTAACTACCCCAAAAGCTTCCACACGTCGCATACTCTGTGCCACGGTGTTACCAGCTTTAATATTACGAATGAAAATAATAACGAAAAAATATGTTTTTTTCTTTTGTGTTTAATAGTTTCTCAGTCAGAAACACTTTGCTTGCGAAATGTTTCTTTTACTTGTAAAATATTTTGTATTTATAATTTTACACTATTGTTATATTTTTCTAGATTAACAATTATTTATTAACGTTTAACTTGTAAGTAAAATTTGTATAAAATTTTTCAGAAGAATTAGCAGCTTGACAAATGACCAGTAATAAAATATTTACTACAGTAAAACAAACACGCACGCAACATTGCACGCGATATCGCTTATAACCCAAAATAATTAAAAAGTCAGCTGTGCAACGCATTTGTGTTTACTAAGCAATCTGTCTGAATGGCTTCTTTCTTTCCCACCGTTATGTTTGAGCCTGGATTTGCCTTGAGTTAGCGGCCCTTGAAATGGTACGTACTAGCGACCCTGTGTGCTTATATATGTTATTTCACGTAGACTGACGACTGTAACTTGTCCAGTATTTAAATAAAATAGTTTTATTTGAAATATTATCAAAATAGAAAAATAAGTTTGAAACGTACTCCTTAAAAAACGATTATCGGGATGTATTAAAGAAAAACGGCTGTATTTTTGACTACACGACTGAAGTAAAATTTCTTTAGCTCCGTCTAACTTACACCTCCCTCTGAACTTCCGTTCATCTTGCCCGATGACATCTTTCGCAACGCTCTCGTCTCGCATTCACCAGCTTACTCCCCAAGTCAAACGTGCGTAAAGAAGTTTTGCTTCAAATATATTTATCTCTTTCTCTCAAGAGAACACTCTCATATTTACTGTTTCACTTGACTTCACTCCCCAAAAGTAAACTCCAAGAAAGATTAACTAAAATCTATCACAAGCAGCCATAATTAATTTTTCATGTTGTATGACGTCACAAAGCATGCTCTAATCTTCGCGGGCTTGTTTTATGCATAATTCTAATATTAAGTTAAATTAAATAACGTTATATAGTTTTTAAGGGCAAGTTTCTTGAACACAGCCGAGTCCTTCCCTATTGTAACCGTACTTTGTTATGTATCTGGAGCTTAGGACCAGCCTACTGCGTTAATCGATTGTAATTAAATTTCAAATAAAACTCTTTATTTGAATACTAATCACCGTACTAGTATAATATTGATTGTGCCACGTGTCCCACTTTCCTCTGTGCACATAAATTGTATAACAAATCTTCACGTATAGTGAGGCTATGACCTCGCCTGACATTGTAGTTACGACCTGCATTTACTTCATTTAAAAATTAAAGGAAAAAGATCGTTTATTAATTATCAATTGTTAATTTAAAATGTTTAAAAAAGTTCGCTAGAACAGACGATTGAATTTCATCTTGAATAGTATAGTTGAATTGGTTACTGGTATTTAATTTTTTAATAATTGAATTTTTACTAATTTATATTAATGTATATTGTCGATGTTTGAAATTATCTTTTAATTTTTTTTTTATGTTATGGTTTTATGTTAGTGTGTTTCATCAATTTTTGAGGCCAAATTTTATAGGTCGCTGATAAAATTTATTTTTTACTAATAGGTTAACAGAGACTATCAGTAACAGGTAAAACAGGCCTCTGAACACTGTTTTACTTTACTTATTAAAGTACAATGTTTGGTTTTGAAGGTTACGAATGAAATACCTGATATAAAGGTGAAGTTTAGTGAAACCAAACAAACACATCAGACGCTTATCTGTCAGATACCGTTTGATATATCAGATAAGTATCTGAAAGCTGTCTTTATCAGCAACTGATGAAACTGGTCCTGAGTTAAATAATGTATTTGACTAATATTAATGATTTTAATGTCTGAAATAAATATTTTTTTTATCTTATTATAATACATTGTTTAATTATTTATTTCTCAATTCCAACCGCTCTTATATTACGTGTCTTGCCGTTTTATTAATAAATAAATTAAAATTAAAAATTATAATATAAATAAAATTTTATTATATTATGTAGTAGGTGCTTTTTGTGTACATAAAAAAGTGTGTGTGGACTTGTGTACGCACGTAAGAAGTTATACTCCATTGGCTAGCTAACTTCACTTCGCTAACTTCTTCTTCGTTGACTAGCTAACTTCAGGGTGTCGGTTTTTGTGAAGGGGATCGCGCATGTCGTTAAATTTACTCTTATGTCTTATCACATTTCCCTAACACGCCAAAAGAAGTGTAACTTCAAAAACCAATAGATTGTAATTCCTCGTAGTTTTAAATTTACTTTTATAAGCGAGCTTATATGGTAAAGTGGTTGACAACGCGCAACGCTCACAGCGGTTCGAGCCCCGCAGGTGGCAAACATTTGTATTGGCGATACAGATGTTTGCCGTGGTCTGGGCGTTATGTTTGTGTATTGTGTGTGTTTCCGGACCCCCGACACAGGAATGAATCTAGGGGGAGAGGGGGGGGCGTTTAGTGTAAGAGTTTTATTTATAAAAAAAAGGATATTAAATATGGTTTTATTATATGTGGATATATAATTATGCTACCATTGCAAATACACGCACTATCCGTCTAACGTGATTAACTAAAATGTCTTTACATACGTTTGTCTCTATTTATAATATTAAAATAGAAAGAGACAAAACGATTACTTCAATTATTAATAAAACGGCATGTAGGGACCACGTGTTCAATTTAAATGTTATATTTTAAACACGCTTAATTATCTTATACCGCTTTGGTGACCCGGTGGCGAGCTGTGTGCACTGTGTGTGAATGATGTCTAAAGGTGTAACATCGCCTCTATGTGTTCACAACAGTTCTCATATTTTTTTGTATAATTTGCTGTTGATCCAAGGCTTACTGTAATGACTGCTTATTTAGTGTATGTTACAGAGGAATCTACATTTATTTTTAATTTTTAATAATATACAAAAATGTGAATGTGTCGCTCTTGAACGTGCACTGAGTAACGGTCACTCTCGGTTCATCGTCGAGTCACTCTCGATACGCCGGCGAGTCACTTTCGGTTAACCGTCGAGTCACTCCGATTTCAACGTTGAGTCACTCGCGGTACACCGTCAAGTCACTCTCGGTTCATCGTCGAGTCACTCCCGAGTCACCACTGGGTCACTCCGAATTGGCTCACGCGCTTGTTTGACGTTCTCTTTGTTCCTCGTAGCCGTGTTGGCACTGCACAAACTTGCCTCGATCCCGAGTAGACCCGCCTCGATCGCCTCTGTCGCAACCGCTCAGTAGCCGGTATTTTGTTGAATCCTTGTAGACGAAGTAAGTCTTATGTTTTTTATTTATTTTTTATTTTTTGTTTCTTGCCCCCCTTCCCCGCCCCCCCCCCCCCCCTTTGGTATTGTTTATTATTATTCAGACGAAATTTTCAACAACGTTTGTACGTTTTCAAAGGGCTGGTCGGTATGTTTCGAATTAAATCAAATTATTTATATTATTTCAGTAAATTCGTCGATAAAAAGCAATGCTTACATTTTAGCTAGTGCTATAAATCGTCGCTCATGCAATATATGTCGCGCAATGTGTAACGTCGTAGAAATGGAAGAACAAACATCGTGGCTTTTATTTTATAAAAAAAAAATTAAAAAAATTTTTTTTGGTGTTTTATATAAGTCTGACCAAGTTGTATATATATAAAAGACTAATGGTATATAATCAGTGGATTTACTAATTTGCCGCCATTAGGCGATTATAAATTTTTGTCGCCCCTCTTGTGACCTCTGATATTTGATAACCAAGTCTAGTCACTATTACTTCAATTTAACTTTATTTCATAATTTAGCCACGGTTCGCTTAAATCGAATATAAAAATCATCATATCAAAAATTTCGCTCTAGCGGGTACATCGTTCCATAGCTTAATTGGCTAGAGCGCCGACACGGTCAGTCGGAGACGCGGGTTCGAACACGGCTGGAGCGGTCAATTTTTGATATGATAATCCAAAATATTTAGAATTCCTAATGTGTGGGTAACACAAAAATAAAATCGTACATATTGAAATATTTTTTTAATATGTCTTACATAATCCAAAAAAAAAAGTAACAATTGAAGGCAGTCATAAACATCTTATTTTGCTGTATATATATTTTTTTTCAAAGCAATAAAAATATTTAATGAATAATACAATTGTCTATGTATATACTATTTTAGAAATGTTTATACTCTTCCTGAAACGACGTTCAAATGAATTTTAAAGATGAAAGATAATTAGAAAGCTGTAAGCCAGTGTATCGTAAGCTGAATTACCTTACATATTAAAAACTAATCATAAATGTTAGTAAATATACTTTCTATTTTGAATATTAATTTAAGTATCGACTATATTTTAACTTTATTTATAATCTAAGAGGTATGTAATAACTACAAATATATTGATATGGTGTCGTGTGTCTCAGTGGCGCCACTGTCGCCGACGAAGATCGTCGCGTTCCGACGGCTGTCGGACGCGGGCCGACGTCGCGCTTGCCGACACTCGCCCGTCATCCGCATCACCGAGAACCCCATCTCCGAGGCCGTCGTCTGCTAAACACCCCATCACCACCATCCCATCCCCCCCCCACCCTCACCCACTATCCCCAGCACCCTCCACGTCCGCACCCCCCCCCCCCCACGCGGCTCGCGCGCGCTCTCCGATGTCACTTCGTCATTCGTCGAGGTTTCGCACTTCAGTTACTTGTGACCTTTCGTTTAGTTTTCGATTATAACAATCTCAACAATCATATCTGATTTCTGTCAATTAATAATTTTTTGAACGATTTATACTTTAAGGTTAAGTTTATATCAGTACCGTCAGGACGTAGTCTTGCGGCGCGAGTAATGTTACGCGTAGCTTTAATTATTTATTTTAGTTTAGTTCGATCGAGTCGAGCGGAACTCTGCATAGCGGAGTATCAGAGTTCTGTTCTCGGCGCGTGCCGGGGTCGAGTCAGGTTAGGTAAGGTGAGCAGGGTCAAGAGCGACTGATTGGGACGAGGACGGCACGGCCGACGCACCGTTCTGGTATGGATATATCACTATGATTAATACGAAGACAATTTTACTAGATCCACTTTAATATATACGATATCTTATCTTAACGTCGAGTGTTCGAGTAGGAGCCGGGCTGGGACGGCCAGGCCGGCAGGTCGAGACGTCGGTGCTATGCAAGACCAAGAAAAATTTTTTTGAGGAACGATTATTCGGAATATTTTCTAATCATTTAGTTTTTCGGATACGTCGGTGTCTCGGGACGAGATCGTTTTTGTAATGTATTCCATTGGTTCGTTCGATCGGTATACAATCGTGTGATTTAGTTGAGCGTTTAAGAAACGCGCACTTCGAGCACTCGAAGCAACGAAGCGGCCTATAGTTAGTGGGAGC
Organism: Melitaea cinxia; assembly: GCF_905220565.1. Classification (NCBI taxonomy): domain Eukaryota; kingdom Metazoa; phylum Arthropoda; class Insecta; order Lepidoptera; family Nymphalidae; genus Melitaea; species Melitaea cinxia. Next base: position 21,825,929 of record NC_059424.1, on the reverse strand, counting down.
ACCTCGTAGTTGGCAGGTCTCGATGGTTTCTCTCGTAGCTATCCCGTAGCTATCCCGCAGCTATCCCGCGGCTATTCCGTAGCTAGTCAGAGTAGTGTAACGTCCGAAGACTTGCGCGACGCGCTTGCAACTGATCGCTGGACGGGCGAAAGTCGCGCGACCGCGCCGCGACGACTCTTCCGGCACTCTTTAAGCTTCGTAGAAGTACAGTTAATCGAATGCTGACTTATAAATTGATTTTTAGAATCTCAAATTTCCTATATTGTTTTGTTATTATTTTGTTAACTTTGTGTGACTTTACTATGAATATAATAAAATGTGATTTATAATTATTGGAGTTTTATTTACAACCACCACTCGATACTCTCGTAGTAGAATCGGAAAGAAAATTTTCTTTATTTTTGTGAGTTCTGGTCACCTTACTCGCCAACAGGAACACAACACTGCTTGAAAACAGTATTATTTAGCTGTGATCTTCTGTAAGGTCGAGGTACTACTCCAATCGGGAATTAAAAGTAAATATCTAAATTTGTGCAAATATATGTTTCTAGTAACACTTTCTAGTTGTATCTCCTTGTGAGACACTCCACTGTGCCACAGAAAGCACGTAAAGATATTGGTCCCAGTTGTAATCATAGAACTGATTGCAATCGCTACTAGTCATAAGAAAACTACTCGCCACGAGTCCTATACGGAGAAAGGAAACAATTCATCGTTATTAGATCTGTAAAGCAAGCAGGAATCGCTCAAAATCCTCTGCAACAATTACAGTATGTAGGGTACATCAGCTTTCTTTAGTTTGTATGTCGCGAGATAGATGTCGCTACAAAACGAAATAAAAGACCGATATGATGCTGTGATCGACGGATATATTTATAAATCTTATTTAAGCCTAACATACAAAATATTTTATAAATACATTTACACATAATATCAATTCGTCGAAGGTGCGCGTACGTGTCGACGTGTGAGGTCTCACTGAAGTACATTATTGCTATGTATCGGTTCTCACTACATTGCCAAGATTTTTGTTACAATAGTCAACACCAGTATTCATCTCGCTAAATATAGCACGAAGTCACTTAGCACATTGCATTTACATTAATTTCTAAATATATGACAAATGGATTTGCTGATTCGATTCCTGTGATATTACATTTCCTTATAAAAGTAATCTCAGAGAAAATATATCTACTTTTTATTTGTTTCTAAATAGTTATTACTAAGTAAACCTCTCGCTTTACCGAGCTGTTTCTATTAATTAATATATGTAATATTATATGTTGTGGGAAGGGATCAGTTGACCATCCTTAACGCTGATTACATTCATAATCCATTTGGATTTTAGTATAGATTCACAAAATATTTATGAAGGGCAAATGTCTGCAAGCGTTGCGTTTTAACTGCGGTAAAAACCGTTGTTCAAAATAAGTAAACTATTGCAAGAATATTCTACACAATTAGTATTGATCGCACTTGTGACATTTTACGTTTTAGAAACATTCCAAGTCTAACGTATACCGACACTAGACCATTTTCCACGTTCTAAGGAAGCCTGGAAGACATTTCTTTTTGGCGTTAAGGCCGCCTCTTTCACATTATGGAACACTACTATGCTATCTTAGAATCGTTGTGATTTTGAAGTCGATGAAACGAAAATGCGTCACGATAACACAAACACATAAATGTACAGGAGAGAATGAGATAGAATACATTACTCAATATTATCTATTCTCGGTAAAACAAATCTCTTAGGCTACTTTGAAAAGTAAGTTTAACTTATGCCGCGTGTGAATTGCAGTTTTTTCGCTTTCGTGTACAATTAAATAAATATCACAGGAACCACGTCTGCAAAGAGCCCAATAATAATGACACTATCTATCAAAACATATGGAATGAAATTCCGTTAACATTATCAAAACGAAGTGCATGTATATACATGATTACATCCGTGAGATTATTACTACACTTAAGCTAACTATAATATTACGATAATCACATTGACTACGATTTTTATTTTAAACTACGTCGCACTGACTGAAGCAGTGACATATAGACAATGAATATCGATAAAAATATATTTATGTATACAATTATATATATAAGAGAGAGGCCTTAAATCAAACTACATACACTACTTTTTTTTTTATGGTAAGCGATTACCGTAGCTTATAGACGTCAACACCAGAAGCATGGTAACGAATTGCCAACCCTACCCAAAACCCCTTCAGGAGCTCTGGTCACCTTACTCAAATCACAGCTAAACAATGTTATTTTAAAGCAGCATCATTTATCTGTGATCTTCTGTAAGGTCGAGATAATTCCCCAGTCGGGCTGCTCCAGATTTCGAGCAGAATCAGTTAGTTTATAGTAATATTAGTTAGTTTTACTAATGTGTCAGATGCTTTATTACCGAAAACGTCTAGTCATTTTATATGATGGCTTTTCTTTTCTGTACACGAATATAGTGTTAGGAATAAATGTGGTTTAATTTATAATTATGTGTAAATATATATGTTATTACATGAAGTTTTATGTTACATTTCACTTCAGGGTACATTCCGTTCATGTTTATATAGGAGGCGTTTACTTTATGACACCAACGCAACGTTCAGGATAACACATACATATTATTATATCTCGTTGAATTCATTTTAGTAATTATCAATCAATGGAATGTTTTGTTTCCGAAGCGATGTGATGAATTATTCAACTAGGTAGATCTACTATATTTGTTTTCGTTTTAGAGGTTTTCTTGTATTCAATAGAACCTTTGAAATAAGTTAAGCGGTCAAACAGAACACATGCACAATACAAATACAATGCTCTTACTAAATAATCAATAAGAATTACAATAATCAATAACATTTACATTTTTATAATAATATAACCATGAATCAATATTTATATTAATATTAACACATTAATTATATTATAATTAACACACAGTTGTTGAATATAATTCGTATATATCGTGTGTCAAGGTTATACTACGTTGTAAAATAGCCTAATATATGATTATTTTCACATACAGTAGGCGACTACAAGAATATAAATGACATATAGTACGTTTTAAATTTACAGATCTAAAGGTTTCACAAAATTGTGGCGCACTACACTACTCAGGCGACAAAAAAATTACAGTTCCTAATTCTATGCTGACGTAACAGACCAAGCAATCACAACGTGTACATGGAATATAAAAATATATATATTTAGTGAAATTAATTTTATGCCAGGGCCATCAATGTCCACTAGTCGCTGACGAAGTTCGTGTACGTGTTACTTGTAGACTAAGCAAGCACGACGAAGACTGGCCCGAGAATATCAAGCAGAAAAAGCTGCGCTATGCCTCATCTCCTCCTCCAACGAATTCGCGATTTGAGTGCAATCGATGTGGCAACAAATGCCGGGCCGCAATAGGGCTCTATAGCCATCAACGACGATGTGGGATCCTACCAACACACTAGCGCTGCAACAATCATCTGCAACAGATGCTGTGGCCAATATGATTAGGAGGAGGGCCTTCTTGATTCATCGCCACTAATAAACAAAAATCTTTGTTTTACACGTTGAGAATGGAAATATCTAATATACAGGTTGTTTGACTCCTCTGCGTTATTTCAAATAGGAGCTTCTATGGGTGTTATAGGTTTTGTACCACCTAAAAGAAATTCCTAGTCCATTTTTAAATTTTAGCACGGCTACAATTAACAATAAAAAACATTCTACAAGACAATGAATTCGTTTCCACGTGCAGTTCTTTAGTTGTAAACGGCAGTTAGTATTAATATTTCGCTTTATCGACATTTTTAGAGCTAAGAAAAATAGTAATGGACGGTTATGCAGAAGTGCGATGTGAAATTAGCGCGTATATTAAGGCAGAGTAACATTTAAAAAGGACAGAAGTTTTTTTACGCGAAACCTGATCTATAACATCCACAGACAACCCCCCCCCCCTCATTTAAAAGAACGCAGTTAGGAGTCGAACATTCTGTATAAAGAGGAGTTTGAAGGCAAAGCACAAATATCTAATGAACAAATTAAATGATCTCAAGAACGGTTGAATGAAATTATTGCGTAATAACTTAGCACCAGGAAACGTATTGTTGACTGAGTTTTAACAGGAGATGACAGTCACGCCCAACTATTTAACTCGATAGTCCCAACATTGGGCACATTGGTGCAGTACAGTAAACAAAGTGTCCAAAATATATATCATACAAGTGAGACATAATTTTTACGAAGAAGCTTTTAATTTCAAGCAACATGAACCTTGACATAAATCACAAACACTAGTTTTCAACCGGATAGTAGCCAATAGACAATTTCTATAGTATTCAAGCAAGAATCACGTCACGAGTTAACCGCGAGATAACTTATCACGGTCTAGAGCCTAAACTTACACTACGTGACAAATACAATACTACTAAACTACGTAGAATCTACTTCATGAGTTCCTGATACATTTTATCTTGCACTTGAGATACTGATAACTGTTATCAGGGTGTACAGTGACCTCTACTGGTAAACTATAACTTCTCATACAGAATTGGCGAATAGATATTGATGGTATTTATCATTAACTTGTATCTGCTAGATATTGTTATGTGTGAAATAATTTTATCAGATACCGACGAAACAGACATTTATCAACTAAGGCTAACATACATGCCTAGTTTGTAAGGCTGACAATAGGATTCAAGGCTGTGGGAACCGCCCGAGTGCGTACTAATCTTGTAACAAAGCGATCAAACAAAAATAATTAAAACAATGACCGAGCGAGTTTAAACAGTCTAGCGAATAAGAGTGGATTAAAGGAGACTATGTTACATGCTCTTGAAGTGCAACTTCCTTAGAATCGAAGAGCGAACAAACACATAAATGTACAGGAGAGAACGAGATATAATACATTGCACCGTATTATATAAACTCGGTGAAAAAAAATCTGTCGTAGGCTACTTTTCAAAAGTTTGTCTTCTGTCATGTGTGAATTGCACACACTTTTTTAATGAAAATTGTAACGTGGAGATAGAGGTTAACAAAACGTCAAGATAGAAGAGTAACTAGTTTGAAACGGTTTTAAAATTTCAAGATATATAAACACGTCTGTCAGTCGTTTAAGACATGCCAAAGGCGGCAAGAAGAATCCAGAGATTGAAGTAATGGAGAAACTTTACCTTATTTGTAATTTAAAAATATCGTTCAAAAATGTTATTTGATAAAAAAATCATTTGACCTTAAATCTTATCCGGAATTATTACGTTTGATTTAAGATACTTTTTGCCAAGAACTCACCCAAATGGGTATTTTAACATGTAATTATTTGTTGGCAGCACTGTTATTTTTTTAAGGTTTTTTCAATAGCAATAATATTGTAAGGGCCGGTGTCGCCAGTTGTGGATAACGCTATCTGACAGATGACGAGACAAATAGACTTTGACAGCAGCAGGTAGAACAGGAGGACATAGAACCTGTTTCTCAATCAATAAACTGCAACTTTAACATTAAAACATTCGAATAGAAATATCTCATAAATAAAGTAGAATTCGATGGTAAGACCGAATTATGAATCGAAAACTTTCAACTGTCGGATACTGTCATCCGTCAAATAGCGTTATCCACACCTAGTAAAACGGGCCCTTACAATATTTTTGCCACTGTTGAACCAAAAGATTTGACAAAATTGTTGCTCTGCCGTGTTTATGACAATACATTGGTATAAAATATATTTTATATATGGATATCAAATATATTGCGTGACCGAAGAAGAGCGGGAAAGCAAGCTGTGTGGCATGAATAGAAATAACCAAAACTCGTAACTTCTACTTTAACAAAATCTACAAGTGACACAACGTAAGTAGTCGAAAAAATATTCAAGTAAATAAGTATTATTAGCGATAATTCAATACTTGTTAGATCTCATAATGTTTAAAAGGGACTTCCTTTTTTGGAAGTCGATGAAAAATACAGTAAATACTCGTATTTATACGACATACCTGTTACGCGATCTAAAATATTCTTTTATAGAACATTTTTTTTTTTATTAAATTTTAAAGCAGCGTTTCTTTCGCGGTTTCAACATATAAAAAAGGTTGTATATAGATTTAAAAGTATTAAACTAATTTGAATGCAAATCGGCTTAAATAAAAATTTATTTAAACCGATTTTAAAAAACGGATGTTCTAAATTCGAATGTATTTTTTAAAACGTGTTTAAATTTTTTAATCGAAAATGTTAAGAAAATAACCGTTCCGGTAAAAATATTTATTATTTGATTTCATTTTGTTTAAATATTTTAAATTAATAAAAATATTTTACGTTTTGAAATACGAATAGATAAGTTGCAGACGGATGACAGATGGACGGACCCGGCGCGATTTGTATTTATATAAGGAATCGTATTGTGTAAACTATAGCAGTACTGTGCGACGCATTTTAAAATTATGAATATAAGATGAACTTTAATAAAATCAGTACTAATGACATCGCGAACTCGTGAACAAATTTATTTTGAACAGGAATATTTTTAATTTCAAAAGTTTGTATGTGACCGCTCGTCGCGTCGGTACCACTAATTTCATTTAAATAATACTCTGCTTCATTTGTGTCTATAATAAGGGCCTATTTCAGCGGTTGTGGATAACGCTAATTGACCGACGATTGCAACGAACAGCACGAAGTGCTATTCGAATACTGTTCAACAGTTCAACAGTTCGTTTTCAAATTGGACATCCCATTTTTCACGTTTACCTACATTTTAATTTTCAATCATATTCAAGGAAATCAAATTATATTATACTTTTTTCATTTTACTATTCTGTACTAGATGCAGAAATTATAATCTGTAAACCGTCCAAATGAAGTATAATAGAATAAATTTCAATGGAGTTAAACTGATTCCAATATTCGATACAATTTGAATTTTGAAATAAAAACTTTTAAAATATCACCGCTACAGTTACAAGGGAGTAGAACCACGTAGGTGTAATTTATAAATAAATAAAATTAATAATAATCATGACACTTCGCTTGCTTCACCGCTCCCACTTGACAAACTTATCGCTAGTATTTATCAATGCGCAATGCTTAAAACTAATTAAATGTATATAAACAAAATTCACACTCGCTTCGCGGAAAAAAAAATCTTAATAATTTCTTCGAAGGCCTCATTGAATTATATATGACTGACATATGTTTTGAAAGTTTGCCCTCGTTGTATATGAAAAACCGTGAAACATTTTAATATTATAAATTAACTAGCTGACCCAAGCACCTTAATCCCCCCACTCCCCCTTATAATTTAGGGGTATGATAAATAGATGTTGTTCGATTCTCAGACCTACCCGATATGCACAAAAAATTTCATGAGAATCGGTCAAGCCGTTTCAGAGGAGTTTAACTACAAACACCGCGACACGAGAATTTTATATATTAGATTAATTTTAATACTTCAATTTATCAAATAGATTATTTAATTTATCTTTATTTTATATGTGTATAGCATAGTTAACATCTAACGCAGCGCCAAATCGCAAATGCATTTCTTTCTGACATCTTATTAAACGAAATATAGAATTTACGCATAAAAGACACAATCTTAACAATTTCTAAAGTAATACAATTTAATGACACAATAATTAAAATAGTTCTTATATTTTTTGTTACAAATAATTATACTCGCCACGGGAACCCTCAGAACACTGACCTTAAATGTAAGCCTGCTGTTTGACTGATACAACTAGATAAAAAGTTGAACGAGACTTTCTATTTAAGAATATAAGAACAATGGGTTTACAAAAAAACATTTAAAAAACTTCAAGTTTATTTCTAAGCAGTATTAAGTACTAACGTGCATCATTAAATACATAGTTTAACGCATTACACACTTTGTCTAGCGTGTCAGTCAAACGATTAGACCGAACCGAAGAGTGAAGGCGAGACGTGTACATATACATCAAGTAAAGTATATAATAGTTATATATGAATAATATATGAAATATATAAAAATATTTACAATAGTAAGACACTCAGCGTTTATTGCTGTCGCTCGGGTGGCTTCGGGGACACATGCCTACAGTTACATGAAACGTAAGAATACTTGTTGTGTTAATTCTATTGTAATTATGCACAAAATCAAAAGTAAACAAATGATGTGATTTTTTTTAATGGTTAAACATAGTAATACAAAAAAAATGTTTTGGTAATTATATTGTGTATATATACATGTGAGGCGCAAAAACTAAATAGTAGTAAGGGAGGCATGTGTGTCATACAGCTTACATAATTTATGTAGAGCAGTAACTCCCGAAGCCTACATGCTTTCAGTGATTAAAGATTAGAATAAGAATTATGCAAATGATGACGATGAGGATCAGCGCCAGGTACACTTTCTTCTTCCTCAGCTTGTTCTGAAATATTTATAGTAAATATATGAATATTTTTAAAACATTAATTTATTTATATTAAAAAAGGTAAAGTCGTAAATGTTGAAACGACGTAAAAACACTGAATTTTTTTTTAAGAGGCCGTGTTGAACTTAAGAAATTCCTTGAGTCAGTGGAAAATATAAATAAAAATTACCTTAATGATTAACCATAATTGTTTTCTAAAGGTTTGTTTCAACTCAAACAGTACGTTGATGGCACCATTAGAAGAGCTGGTGGCCAACAGCTAGTGGCTAGTGGCTAGGGACAAACGGCTAGAGACTAGTGGCTAGGGAAAAGTGGTTAGAGACTAAAGGCTAAGAGCTAGTGGCTGACTACCTTATAAATAGCAGCGTGTGAGAGTTCATGCGTTGCCGCCTCCACATCATGAGCGGCGACCTCCACATTGGCCTCGATGGACTCGACCACAGCGCCCTGCTCGTGGATCATCGTACCCAAGTCCTTGAAGATCTGGTTCACGTCCAATATGTCATTCTGCACAAACAGACGCGACACATCACCAAAACGTTACTAGTATCGTGGAAAATGTCGATTTTTGTTGAAGATTGAATTTGTCCAGTGATCTCATTCCTCTTAGACTTTAAATTGCATCGTGAACCACAACATCCAAATGAAATAGTAACTATTTCATCTCAAACGAGGGTAAACCCCGTGCTGTACATTACACCAATTCACGTATTTCAGTTACTGGCTCGACTGGCAAGCTTTAAGACAGGCTGCTGTTGGACTAACTATAGTAGTTCACCCGGATTTTTACTACATAACCATCAATCCCAAGTAGGATGAAATCTGATGTCAAGATCTAAAAATCTATACACATGAGTTAGGTTAGGTTAGTTAGGTTGCCAATTACATATGGCTGGACCTGGAAAGTATTTCAAGTGTAGTGAGCCTTACCTCCAGCTGTCGGATGTCCCTCTCCCTCTCCTCCAGCTCCTGTAACTCCCTCTCCGACTGCGCCGACATCTGCTCTTGCTTGCGACTGCTCTCCATCTCCACGCTATCTCTACTGCCACCTATTTGATTTAATATAACAATCAGGAGATGACAAGAATATACAAGGTACTAATTAGTCTCCAAGGACCTCTTCAAAATGAAAGTAGCACAAGACTTATATTAGATGTATTAATAGAATAGAAGTTTCTGTAATCTTCTGCACGTGAAACAAAAACTTTCTATCCCTTTTTACGAAAATTACGCGGACGGAGGAACAAAAAAATATTATTTAATTTGATGCAGTCGTTCGGAACTTATGCGCAGACATTAATTATATAGATATCTCCTTATATGTAATCACTAGCGACATCTGTCCGTCAATATTTTTTCACGCGATAACTATTCACCAACATATCATATACTAAAACATTTTCCGAAACATGCTGCATCTTGCTTTTTATGTGTCTTGCTTCTTATTTGTATAGATTTTGTAACAGGTTTTATACATAATTGTTAATATATATATTATCAACGAATTGCTAAAAATAATAAAGATAATAAAATAGTAAATATTTAGTTCTTAAGTAGTGAATTGTAAATATGTATAATGTTTAATACAAAATATGTTATTATTTAATAATTAATTAAATTAATTTATTACTAAAATATATCTATGAGAACAATCTCAAAATTTCTGATCGATTAAATAATAATGAACAGTAAGTAAGGTGCAGATATCACGTTAAGTGTTAACAGACGTGCGTTGTTAATGTTGATAAGGAAAATTTTGTTTTCAATTTAAATTTTAAATCAATTTCAAAATAAAATTAATTGCTAATCGTATTATACGTTATATAAATAACGCTGTGTGTATGATTATTTTGATTTTATAATACCAATTTATAAGGTATTTGAGGGTGCGATGACATCGGCGTAAAGGTCCTCATCACCCAACGAAAAGGGAAGATCCTCTGACCAGATGGGTGTTGTGTCTGGCAGGCTAACGCCCCGACGGTTGTTGTCGAGTTCGCTCTGATAACTTTGATAACGCGATGTAGGATAGTCTTCAGTCCTTAGTTCCGTAAATTAATAACGCCGCGTTGGCGCAACTGTTACAACCATGGATTGTATCTGTTGCTCTGGCGGTCGCGAGTTCGATCCCCGCACATGGCAAACATTTGTACTGGCCATACAGGTGTTTGCCGTGGTCTGGGTGTTTGTGCAGTCCTTGTGGGGCTCCCCACCGTGCCTCGGAGAGCACGTTAAGCCGTCGGTCCCGGTTGTTATCATGTACACCTGATAGCGATCGTTACTCATAGTAGGGAATATATCCACCAATCCGCATTAGAGCAGCGTGGTGGATTAAGCTCTGATCCTACTCGTACATGGAGAAAGAGGCCTATGCCCAGTAGTGGGGTATTACAGGCTGTAGCATACTGTAATTATTATAGTTTCAAATATTTAAAGGCGTAAAAAACAATAATTAGAATTTTTTGTACAATTTTTTTTTACGTTATGTGATCTACAAATCAAGATGTTTATTCATAGCGCACAGCTGGAAATATCCAGCTCAAAATCTGGAGCACCTCGATTGCTCTGACCAGCTATTATAACTCCATATGTAAGGCTGATCAAATTTGTATTTTTAAATAAATGAAAATACATGAAAATATCGTACATTATCTTCAAAGTCGATAAGGCTCGCGTTGTTTTACCGATCGATAAGCGTTCACTGAAAACCCACCGACGAACTCAATTTACGAGATATTGTGCATAGTTTAATAACTTATAAAATCTTATTGCCAAATATTTTAGGCACGATCGTTTTAGTTTTAAGACATAAAAGTAGATTCTAGTACATTGCTATAATAGCGAATTACCTATTTTGAATCGATTTCGATCAATTGTTTGTTCGCAAACGAAAATAAAACCGACTTTTTTCGATAAGCAGTACAACGTACGTACACGAAAAAAAAAAAATCAAGTAAATACGCGTTATCGAAGATTATTCAAAAAATGCTGAAAGCTAATGCTCGTCAATGGTGGAATTGGGTGGTTTAAATTTGATTGAGATCCGACAAAAATTTTGATTTATCCTAATACTACCTACGTTGTTGTACTTGTCGATGTAATTGAAGTCGGTTTTTTCATTTGAGAGAAATCACCACTATGATACAAAGACCAATGATCCTTGACAAGTTATTGGCTACGAATAAAGGACAATAATGAGAAAATGACTATTATTGAGTGAATGACTATTATTGGGTGAATGGCTATTATTGAGTGAATGACTATTATTGAGTGCCCTGGTGTACAGGTAACTAAGTTCCATTACGAACGATGGTCGCGGCTTCGATTTGTAATCGTATTAATATTTTTTTTTCTTTTCGTTTTAGAAGATGCCTATAAGATGTTGTAACTGTTCTTATGAATACATGATAAGCAAGATCTGGCAATCATTCTGTTCGTTGTGTAACACAAGCATTAAGTTGCTTTCCTTAGGAATAGATGACTATTGGCGTATATTATAGATTTACTTGTTTTTTATACACAAAATCAAATTCAAACGAGAGATAAAATTCTAAGGAAATGATTCGATGATTATTTGTTTGTACTCATGTAATGATGGGGTAGTGAAGGTGTTTGCGCTTACATGAATAATGAATATGAATAATTTGTTAAATGAATGCTAGATTATTCGACTCCATTTTGATGGCTTCGATTCTCTCTTGCAAGTAAAGTGACGCCTGGGCAGGAACGGTGATACCAGTTGTAAAAAACTAATTTACTGTGTTGCAACTTTATACAATAAAACTTTAACTTAAAATATATGTAATAATAAATCTTCTCATGAATGAAAGCCTAAACATCCTCCCCCGCGTTGAAAGATTTCCTTTCAACAGATTCGTCGTCCAAAAGTGGGCAGATGCGGGTGAGGGGTCTTCTAAGGCAGCCCCTGGTTGTGTTAACATCAGCCACTCGTGCCACACCATCAGGTCCATGGTAGAGACGAGCAACTCGTCCAAGACGCCAGCATAAGGGAGGCAAGTTTTCCTCTTGAAGTAGGACCAAATCTCCAATCTTCAAAACTGGTCCATACTTTGTTCGCCACTTGGAACGTTGTTGCAGTTCCGAGATGTATTCTTTGTGCCAGCGCTGCCAGAAATGTTGCCTTATTTGTTCAAGACGAGCATATCGTTGGAGTGCGGTCGTCTTCTGTTCCACTAGCTCAGGTGCAGGTAATGCAGTGATTGGTCGTCCAATAAGAAAGTGCCCTGGAGAGAGGGGAAGAAAATCGTTAGGACTAGAGGATAAAGGACACAACGGGCGACTGTTAAGGATACCTTCCACTTGTGCAAATAGTGTGCTTATCTCTTCGAAAGTTAAGTGGGTGTTACCCATAACACGTTTAACATGGTATTTAGCCGATTTTACGCCGGCCTCCCAGACACCGCCGAAATGAGGAGCATAAGATGGTGAGAATTTGAATTTTATTTCCTCTCCAATCGCAAAATCTAACACTGAATCAGAATAGGATTTTAAAAAAATAGCAATTTCTTTAGCTGCTCCTACAAAATTGCGACCATTGTCACAAAATATTTCCAGCGGCTTACCACGCCTAGCAATAAAACGGCGTAAAGTCATTATGAATGCGTCTTTGGTTAAATCGCTGACGGCTTCCAAATGTATGCATTTGTAGCGAAGGCAAATGAATAGACACAAATAACATTTTACAAGCCGAGCTCCGCGACCCCGTCTATTTAGTATCATGAATGGACCCGCGAAGTCGATGCCTACAGTACGAAACGGAAAATCGACTGTAACACGTTGTGATGGCAAAGTTCCCATGAATGGACTTAGAGTTTTACCTCGCAGCCGTCTGCATGTGATGCACTTTTGAACTGTGCTTCTAGCTAAGCGTCGACCATTGATAGGCCATATCTGATCCCGTACAGAAGCGAGCAGTAATTGTGGGCCTGCGTGTAAATTTCGTAAATGACAATCTTCAAAAATGAGCTTGGTAAGATGATGAGAGGCATGTAAAAGTATTGGGTGCTTTCTATCATAGCTTAAATTAGAAGCATCTATACGACCACCGACTCTAATTAAACCGTTTGCATCAATAAATGGAGACAAAGATAAAATGGTTGACTTAGAATTTATAAATTTGTTTTTAGTTAACGAATCATATTCTTGTGGAAATAACTGTTTTTGAGCTGTTATACATAAATAATAAAATGAATCATTCAATTCTTCAATTGTAAGTTTACTGACTATTTTATTTTTAGGATTTTTTATGTTATAAAGAAATCGCTTTACATATGCAACTATGCGTTTTAATTTATTAAGCTTAGAGTAATTTTCTATATTTATGACAGAATTCATTGAATTTATTGTAGCTGTATGTGATTTTATTTCCGGTAAAGTAGAATCTGAATTTTTAATTAATTGTGGCCATTCACACTCTGGTTTTAAAAGAAATGAAGGCCCTGACCACCACAATGACATATTAACAATTTCGTTGGGTTGTACTCCTCTTGATATAAGATCAGCAGGGTTCTCAGAGGATGGCACATAACGCCAAGAATCAGCATCTGTTAACTCGCAAATTTCAACAATTCGGTTGGCTACGAAAGTTTTTAAATTACTGAAGTTGGCTCGGAGCCACCCAAGGACAACACTAGAGTCACACCAATGAATAAGACGTACATTTTGGCATCTTAAAGAATCAATAGTTGTTTTTACCAGTCTTGCAGACAATAAAGCGGCGCACAACTCAAGCCGTGGTATGGTCATTGGTTTTATTGGCGCCACTTTGGACTTTCCACATAACAAAGAAACGGTAACATTACCTAGAGAGTCAAGGGATCGCATATATAGGCACGCCCCATATGCAGACTGAGATGCATCGCTGAAAGAATGCAGTTCAATGGATGATGGTGAATCACAAAGTGTGCGTCTAGGTATGTCTAATGATTTTAAGCAATGCAAATTATCAGCAAATTTTTTCCATTCGAAATTAATATGATCAGAGACTGGTTCATCCCAAGTTAGTTTTTCAGTCCATAAAAGTTGTAATAATAATTTAGGTTTGATTATGCATGGACTCAATAACCCAAGAGGATCAAAAATTTTAAATGATGAAGATAATATGAATCTTTTGGTTAACACATTACTTGAAGGTATCTGTATAGAAACATGCAAATTATCTGTGTTGGAATTCCAACCTAACCCTAACGTATTTAATGAATTACTAATGCTTAAATTATCCTTTGAATCGACTACATCAGACTGATAAATTGCCTTTGAATTTGATCTATATTTTCTTAAATTAAAACATCCCCTCCTAAGTGCTTCAACTACGAACTTCTGTATATAGAGAAGTGTGTCTTCTTCATCTGCACCAGTTATTAGGTCATCAACGTAAAAGTCGTGTTGAATAATTGTTTTTATGAGATCGTCATCGCATTCCTCCCCTAGTTGCCAAAGGCACCGAGTACTCAAATAGCTGGCACTTTTAAACCCGTAAGTGACAGTATTTAATCGATACGTTTCTAAAGGTTTTGACTCATCTTCTCTCCACAGTATGAGCTGCAGATTACGATCCTCTTCATGAAGGAGAATCTGGCGGTACATTTTTTCTATGTCCCCTGTCAAGAGATATTTATACTGTCGGGCTCTTATCAAAATGGAAAAAAGAGAGTCTTGAATATTTGGGCCCTTTAACTGTATGTCATTTACAGATAGACCTGAGGAAGTGCGTGCCGACCCATCAAAAACTACTCGTAATTTTGTTGATTCACTGTTAGCTTTAAATACAGCATGATGGCATAAAAAATATGATGTACCTAGATTTGAAGTTGATATTTTTTCCAGATGGCCTAACTGTGCATATTCATTAATAAAATTGCTATATTGTGATTTCATTTCTGGTTTCTTATTTAATCGCTTTTCTAAATTAAGGAAGCGCCTTTTCGCTAGTGTATAAGAATCGCCCAACACATCGGGTGTATTAGCTAATGGGAGCCTAACACAGAATCTACCCGTGGGGAGACGGTATGTATGACGAATAAAATGGTTTTCGCATTCTTTATCTGCATCAGATAATATTGGATCTTGGGGAACTGATTCTAATTCCCAAAATTTAGATAATTGTGAATCAATTTTGTTGAAGTAAGATAGGTTAGACAGACACTGATTATAATTGCTTTTATGAATATTATTAGTAGAGGTAGAGATAGGGCCTCCGATCAGCCACCCTAGCTTGGAACTTCTTAGTTTAGGATTATTAGGGCCCAGAGATCTCTGCTCAGAGCCTAAGATGTCCCAAAATACATCGGCACCAATAATGATTTCTACTGGTGCGGGTTGATCAAAGGTCGGGTCTGCTAACTGAATGTTTTTTGGTAATTTGAATTGCTGAATATTGATGGATTGAATAGGGATTTCTCCTGAAAGATTCTTTAGTACTAAACATGAAAGTGAAATACTAAAATCTTTGTTAACTAATGAATTGAATTTCAAATTGCATGACTCTGTGACTTTATCACAAGAATTGTTTCCTATGCCTATAACGTTGATTGTATGGATTGGATTTGAATTTAGCGACAATGATTGTTTAAGAGATTGAGTAATAAATGAAGATTGGCTGCCGCAGTCCAGCAGTGCGCGGACTGTTTTGCTTTGATTTGTATTAGGATTTGTTACATTGATTAATGCTGTAGACAATATGATTTGATTAAAGTTTTGTTTAGAAAAATTTGCTAATGAATGATTATTACTGAGATTAGTATCGTTTTCTACTGTAGGAATTTTAGAACTAGTTTTGTTTTTGGTGATGTGCAAAAGAGTATTGTGTCTCTTATTACACTCACGGCAAGGTCCTAAGTGGCATTCACGAATTGAATGCCCAAATCTTAAGCAATTAGGACACAAGTTTAACTTAGAAACTTCAATTTTGCGTTCTTCAACATTTTTGCTTAAAAATATAGGACAATTATATATTCGGTGATCTCCTTTGCATAGAACACAGCGATAATTTATTTGACTTGTGGCTGCAAAAGATTTCAATTGTCGTTCACCAAAATTATTTTTACGAATCAATGGAATTGCAGGTCGTGACTGAGACAATATTTTATCTGGTTTATTTCGATTTAAACTTTCGAGAACATCTGAACGATCGGATAAGAATTTATGAAATTGTTTAAGTGTGGGTACATCATCCAATGTATTACGATATTCCTGCCACTTAACCATAGTAACATTGTCTAATTTTGATGATACCATATGAATAATGAGTGTGTCCCACTTGTCAGTAGGTTCGCCTAAAGTAGCTAAAGCACGAAGGTTTTTTGTTACATGATCTACCAAAAATCTAAGTGATCTTTCTGATTCACGAGCCACTGTATTTATGTTAAAAAGAGCACTGAGGTGATGAGTTATAAGTTGTTTTTTGTTATCATAACGTTCACAAAGCAAAAGCCAAGCATCGTTATAATTTGCCTCGGATATTTCAATATTAGAAACTATACGTGCAGCATCCCCCTCCAAATATGATACCAAATAATGAAATTTATGAATTGCCTGAAGTCGATTATTGTTATGTACTAGTGATAAAAATGAATCCCGAAAATCTAACCATCTGAAATAAGACCCATCAAATTTGGAAATCTGAATTTGTGGAAGCGTAAAGTTGACCTCGCGACGATCATGATTACAACAAGAATGTTCAAGAATAGTTTGATCTTCGCGCGGCGAGCTAGTGTTACTTGTGTCTTTCTGATTATTCTGAATTATTTGTAACCCCGTTGCAATAGTAATACAAAAATCCTGTTCAATATTATCACGCTCGATAAGCTCACTGGTCATATTTTCAAAATTAAGTACTTCTATTCGTGATTGTAGCATATCAAAATCATCTGACAGTTTTTTAATTTTATCTACCTTTAATTGTAATTCGCCTATCTGAAGCGACGTCAAACTAATCGAGGAAATAGAATTCAAATAAGTTTTAAATTTAGTAATACGGCCTTTTACAGAACTACGTCTTACGCATAGATCCTTCAACTCCTTTGCATTAACCGTTGAGACACTACTAGCTTCGGTCATTGTGGTTATTTAAACTTGTGACTATTACAAAATTAATACAAATACTTAATTCAAATAAAGTAAAGTGATTATAAAAAAAAAGAATATATCTAAATGCAAAGAAGTGAATAGGCAAATCGAAAGTAAATTAAGTAGGTAGTTAAAAAATAATAATAATGTCTCACGCTCCTCAATTCGACGATGCTCAGGACTCCGCTCGTAAACAAAAAAAAAATGTTCGCAGCAAGCACTGGTTACCGCTCAGCTGATCCACTAGCTGCACCGATCGGCCAGCGTCAAGCGTACGCGCAGCATTCGAAAATCCTGAAGTATTCGGCGATTAAATTAATATGATTTCCCGTCAACACTATTACGTTAATTCGTATTATAATTTTACATTAATTCGTATAACTCGTATATAAAAATAACAAAAATACAATACTGTTCATCTATTGTTATAATAAGTAACTTTTTACTGCAACTTAAAGATTAAATTTACTTTATTGAATAATTCTTTGTTAGTTTTACTATGGCTTTATTAAATAATTAAATATTTTACGTCTAAAAATGTTGATTCATAACTGTTTAATGAAATTAGTACGCAATATAACTTTTAACAAAATGGATGTAGGTAGATAAAACACGTGTTTCGTACATGTTAATACTTGCAATTTTTGTATTTAATTTGCACAAGTGAAGCTGGAATTGGTTATAGGATGATGTAATGGATAGAAAAAAGGATTTTAGGGATTTAGGGCACTTATCTTAGTAAGCTGCGTGGTCCACGATGGGTTCTGCGCACCAAGCTAAGCTCACGCCGTAGCCGCCCCTTCCGATCATATTTTCAAGTATGATTGCTCTTCTAATTAAATGAATGGGTAAATCTTTAGTTAAGTGGGCTCCAATTTATGGGGTCCTGGGGGAAGAGGGGGTGAAGGGAGGGGGGAGGGTGGGTTTTTTACCCCCCTCGTAGTGTGCTTTTCGCGTAAACCCCGTGGTTTCGAAGATATCGTGTTTGAAGTTTTGAGGTTAACTTTACGTGATTCAGAGATATTACAATACCTTAGAGCTCCGCGTCTGACTCCACCTTAACTCCGGTGCTGCGGGAAGTGCACTCATATGCTCTGTTCACCAACTTTCACACTTTATTTTCGAACAAATTTACGTAAAAACGATCTCGATTGCAAGATCAACAAACGATACGAACTGACGTTTAACGACTAACAAATAGACACCGTTGACCAAAATAAGGCGTCACTTAGCATTTCCTTTAAAACACAAAGCTTTAGATTAGGAAAAACCGAATTTCGGGACCGTGAAGGGAAGGGGGGGGGGCGCTACCCTTGGTACCACTGTCACACCTCAGAACCCCATGGTTATGGAGATATCCATGGTTAAAGTTTTGAGGTTAGAAGAAGAATTTCGAAAGTTAGAGGAACGCTTGGCTCCGGCGCTGCGGGAAGTGCAGCCCTTCCGCCCTTGCGTGCGAAAGCACGCTCACTCATGCTCCGTTCCGCAGCGGAGGCTGGTCGCCTTCGGCGACCAGCCTCAGCCGCTCCTCTACGCATTCGTTCGCGCGCTTTCGCACGGCGGGCGAGGGCTGCCCTCCCTCCGCGCCTCCGCGGCACAAAAAAAACACTCTAGGGGTAGGACAGACCAAGACCACGTGGACAGTGGGGTGCTCCGATTCGGTTTTGGGTATTTTTCGAATTTCTAAACCTATATTCTAGCACGCAATGTTACTAATTTTATTAGAATATTATGTCTGACGCGTTATTTTGTTTAAAAGTGTCGATTTGTCAGTCGTTAAGCGTCAGTTCGTATCGTTTGTTGATCTTGCAATCGAGATCGTTTTTACGTAAATTTGTTCGAAAATAAAGTGTGAAAGTTGGTGAATGGAGCATATGAGTGCACTTCCCGCTGCACCGGAGTTAAGGTGGAGTCAGACACGGAGCTCTAAGGTATTGTAATATCTCTGAATCACGTAAAGTTAACCCCAAAACTTCAAACACGAAATCTTCGAAACCACGGGGTTTACGTGAAATGCACACTACGGGGGGCTAAAAAACCCACCCTCCCCACCTCCCTTTACCCCCCCACCCCCATTTCACCCCATAAATCGGAGCCCACTTAACTAACGAATGACCAATGAATGAATTGACTGCTGTCTCAGGATCAGGCCTTTGGTTCTAATTAGTAGTTAAAGTATATCTTGAATTTTGAATCTTGATTATGATTATTGCGATGTAAAATTTCATAGGTGATTTTTGTTGATTTTAATTTTCTAATCGTTCATCTTGCAGATTCGTAATCAACACGGTCGCCAAAAATTTGTTTGCGCTTACATGAATAATGAATATGAATAATTTGTTAAATGAATGCTAGATTATTCGACTCCATTTTGATGGCTTCGATTCTCTCTTGCAAGTAAAGTGACGCCTGGGCAGGAACGGTGATACCAGTTGTAAAAAACTAATTTACTGTGTTGCAACTTTATACAATAAAACTTTAACTTAAAATATATGTAATAATAAATCTTCTCATGAATGAAAGCCTAAACAGAAGGAATGATAATGAGACAATGACAATGACAATATGGTATTGAGTTGATGGTAGTGACTACTGACCGCCAAGGGCGAAGGGGTCGCCGATGTTGATGTTCTGGGCCTTGACTTTCCGTACATCTTCTTTCGTCTTCCGAGCGGCGGCACGTTGAGTGGTCTGAAATATTAATTGTAACATATTTACTGTTTGATACATGCCCGGACAAGCTTCGTTCTGTGAAAAACTATTCATTTCAAATAACTTTTTAATATTTTTTTTTTTTTTGAGTTAAAACCTTCCACGGGATTTAAGGAACATACAAATCACACGAATTGGTCGAGCCATACTCGAGTTATGCGCTTAGCAACATTCATTTTTAATTATATAGTTATCATTAATTAATTTTTACCGTCTGTTTTATATGTTCTGTGACAGTATTCTGTAAGTCACGTTCTCAAAGTATTCAATAGTCTCCCAACGGTTTTGACGTAGTTCATATTAATTGTTATGATATAGCTTACATACATTTAATAATTTCTTAAATCAATATTTAATATTCTTATTTATAATTACATTTCTTTAATATTATAAACTCTGATATGACACATCGGTCATATAGTATAAAAAGGGTAGATAATCATTTTAAGCATGCATTATTATTCGAGTTGTTAACAACGTTACGCTGGTCAATAATACAGACACATTGTGATAATCGCCTTGGATATACAATTTACAAACCCGCTAGTCCTTAACAGTAGTTTATGGCAAATATTAAACTCATTTTTCGTTATTGATAAATAATTATTAAATACTCAATTTTTCTAATCTTGAATCCAAACTGTAGCAAATAAACATAACATTTATCACATAAATCTAATAAGTAAATAGCTTTTTAATAATAAAAACTGACTCTTACGATAATTTGCATTATTTAATATAAACATTTTATATGTAGACAGACATCTGATGTGTTTTCTTCTTATCAGACATTGTGTATGTAATGTGAAATGTAACAAGAGATATAACATACATATATTGTTTATTTTACACAAAATATTTATCAATAAGGCAGATTTATATATATATATATATATTTTTTTATATAAAGTTATGTCCACAGGCTTATAGTGCCGGTGCTTTTGTTATTCCGATTTTTAGTTTCGTTAGTGATCGTTTACTTGGTACACTACTGCCGCTTACATTAAGAGAACTAATTATTCTATCTTAGTATCCCTAATGCAGACGTGAGTCCACCGACCAAAATTATGCTAAACTTAATTGATAATTTACATAGATTTTTATATTAAGAAAGTATTTGTCATTTATGTACTATCAGAATGTAACTTCCCACTGCTGGGCATAGGCCTCTTTATTTGGATTGGAGCTTAATATACCACACTGCTCAGACGCGGCTTGGGGTATATATATAATTATACATATTGAAATTGTCAGATTGCTTTGCATCAAGCTACAAGCAAATATTAAATAATAAGTATTGTAGAATAAATAATATGTATATATTAGTAATAATTTAATTTAAGGTTGTATATAAAGAGTTATGTATATATTTACAAATATTGAATTTTAAATAATAGTGTTAACTGATTAAATATAATTAGTTATGATCGATTAACAGTTTTGATATAATCAGTTTCCACGCTAATGTGAAAAGGAAAATCATTGCATGTACAAAATATACATTTGATAACGATATTAAAATATACATTTTAATGATTAGATGCTCGTGTATTATTTAAAAAAAAAAAAATTTAATTATTAATATGTAATAATATTAAATCACTGAATTGTAGATAAAAATGTCTAAAATTTATGCAATATAAGTTGTGTTTAAATAATAACTATTCATTTGTATTACAATTGTACAAAACTGGATTATATTATATTCTGGTGTAGAATAATTTATATTATATAGCGTGTACTCCCTACTGTGATCCCGGTTGTTATCATAGACATGCCCTGACACCTTACAGCAATTGGAACTAGTGGTAGGAAAATTATTCACTAATCCATGTGTATGAAGCATTGTGGATTGATCTCCATCCTTTTCTTATACGGAGAAAAAGGCATTTACCCAGCCGCGGGATGTTACAAGCTAAATCAATTAATTACCTGGAACGCGTTCAGAGTAGCCATGTACTCATCGCTGAGTCGGTCCCGAGTGAGAGCATGGGCTGGTATGTCAGTCTTCTGCTTCATAAGCTCCATGATCATCGAGGAGGTGTCCTTGGCAAGCTTCTGAGTGTAGTTCTGTATTTGTTTCCTGAAGAGAAACATTATTCATTATTTATATTGTTAATTACTTTTGAATATTATGTGCTCTGAGTAAATATTTGTAGGTTACTATGACTTTCATTGCTTATTTATGCATTTAGAATAATAAGAATAATATTAAATTATTGTATCTTTTTAACATATTTGTTAATGTGTTTCCGGAAAACTATAACCTGGGGATCTTTAAGTCCAAGTGAACACATTACTTCTAGGTAAGCGTGCCATCTTTGACCGCATTTTCACATCATTAGGTAAAATAGTAGTCAAACCCAAGCCTATCATTGTATTTAAATAAAAATTAATACTTGTACAACAATACTTTTGCAAAAATATTATTGAAGGAATAATTTCATGTGTTGCATATGCTATTGTAAATATAATCAATAAAATTTTATACAATAGTTTAATACTAATGCGAATTATTTAAAAGCAAGCAATTTTATTACTTACAACTGATTCCTGAGCTCCTGCGAGTCTTGAGGAGTGTGCAATTGGTTGACCATCTTGGACATTGACGAGACTGTACAAAAGCAATATTGGTATTTTAAATAAGTCTTTTCTAATCAAGAGACACATAATAAGCTCAAAGTAAATGGTGATAAACATTTTAGTTACAAACATTATTATTTTCAAGACGAGACAACATTATTGTAAGCTTACAATGACATTAAGAAGGAAACTTTACTGTGTTTAATAATTATCTAATAGCACCATAATTTCATCATTACTAATTAATCATGTTACATTTAGTGTTCATTGAAATAGGTATAAAATTTTATTTACTAAATTAAATAAATAAAATACTCACCATTTTGCGATATTTTCTTTATGTTGTTCGCTATTGTTTGAGAAAGCCGCTGAAAATTATCATTATCTTCAAGCGATACACTTCCCTGGTACGAAGTTTCCATTTTGATTCTAGCAAAATATTAAACACGAAATAAGAAACTTATGTTTAATACATACATATAGTATGAAACAATGAGTGTTATTCCATGTCCCTAAATAGTTTTTTCTACGCTACAGATTCGCTACATACCTTTAATCTAATTAATGACTCGATATGATCACTTTCTGACGTTCGCTGTTTACCGTGACAAAAGCTGGCTTATCACAGTGACATTTAATATAAGCAGATAAACACTTTTATAATACTTTAATCACAGAGTCAATGGTTTTGTCAAAAAAATAAAATTTAAATATATAACACGTAACGGGAGGCAGTGATTTCTAAATTTCCAACAAACAATATGCGATACGTGTGACATTGACAACTGCTACTGACAGAATCACAGAACTACAGAAGTAAAACTCAACGTTAATATAGGTACCTACTAGTGATGTAACGAATGTTAGATTTATCACAATGCGAATAATTGTCCACAACATACGCGAATGATAATTTGAATGTTGACTTTTCAAATAAAGTCTGCTTAAAAAGTATAAAATTTTGAATAGATCAAGTTTGAAGTGATTACAGAATTGTACTTCATTCATTATCTACCATAAGGATCCCAATACTTTTATTAATGTTCAATAAAACATTCTTAAAATTCGGCGCTACAATACAAAAGGCCTCGTTAAGGATAAACGCAGAAATGGTGTCTACGACGTTTTGTATGATGATGAAATTGGACGGAATTACGTGTGGTTCATTCGGAGGCCTGCTCCAAAAAGGTCTCGATTTCAAATATAAATTGTAATCTGTCCTCTACTATCACCTGAGGCATATTAATCGCTCATTGTAAAAGGCATTACTCATACTTTCACACGGATGCGTTTGCAAATTATAAAGGCATCCGAGGCATTAAAAAGGCATCACTCATACTTTCACTCGGATGCGTTTGCAAATTATAATATTGAATAATCATGAATATTCGCGAATTCGAATGTGCAAATATTCGTACATCACTAGTACCACACGTTCACGTTGGGCACGTTCCACTTGAGGCCAGTGACCAAGACCGCTAAAATTGCCGTTCCTATAACGTAAAAAATGCCGCGGGCCTTGTAGGTGAATTTTATAAGGGGAACGTATATTTGAGCGCTGTCAGATATCAACTGTGTTCCCGCAATATTGCGGTATATAGAAAACATGCAGCTTTTGGGGTTTTGGGTAAATATTTCGCATGGATTGAGTAAAACTTAATTTAACATGGATTTCCAGGAAATTTGTCGTTGCATTTTTGCCAAATCAAATAAGAGATAACATCACATTCACAAGTTGACATTGACAGTTGTTTTTTGAAATTCCCGCCACTTGTTGATGAAAGCTAACTCTGACTCTGACTTTTTTATAGGCAAAGTGTGCGCAATGTGGTTGCGAACAGTGACGTCATCTATGACGTCGAGCGATCGCTCGTGATGACCACTGGATAAAATGTATATTGCGGTCGTTGCGGTCGCTTAGTGGAACGCACCCATTGTGGTACTTGGTGATTCATTCATTCTTTTTGTGAACATTAAAACAATTTATTTATTTATAAAAAGATAAAATATCGACAAAATCAGTAGATATGCATTTTTTAGAAGAGTAAATATAAAATTACGGATGACACATCGCTTTTAGAGGTGTATACAAAATCTGTCTATCTTATAAATAAAAATGAATGTTGCTAAGCACATAACTCGAGAATGGCTCGACCAATTTGGCTAATTTATTTTTTGTATGTTCCTTAAGGCCCAGGGAAGGTTTTAATACAAAAACAAAAAAAAAAAAAAAAAAAACAAAGTAACAAACAAAAATTGCGTGGACAAATTTGGTTAGTTCTTTGCTTAATGCCTTTTAGTCGTGTCAGTTTGACACACATCATTTCGCCAATTGGACAAACATTTTTACTTTATTAACAATATTCTTGTTTATGTATATAGTATATTTAATGCTTGTGTTGTTTTAGGTTCATAGTTTGATATATCATTCCAGCCTATTGCAGTCCACTGCTGGACATAGGCCTCCACAAGTTCGTGCCCAAAATGCGTGAACTCATGTGTGTTGCCCATAGTCACCACGTTGGGCAGGCGGTTTGGTAACCGCAGGGCTGGCTTTGTTGCACCTAAGACGCTGCTGCCCGTCTTCGGCCTGCGTGTTTCAAAGCCAGCGGTTAGATGGTTATCCCGCCATCGGTCGGCTTCTTAAGTTCCAAGGTGGTAGTGGAACCTTTTTATCCCTTAGTCGCCTCTTACGACACCCACGGGAAAAGAGGGGGGTGGCTATATTCTTTGGTGCCATAGCCACACAGCCCAGTTTGATATATACTACATACTATTTTGGCAGTCTTCAAAATTCTACTGAGGTTTTTACCTCTAATTCACCGACCAATCTCCGTCGTGTCTTCTCCATCTTACGTGACATTGGCGAAATCATGTGTGCTATTCGGCACTAGTGAAAGCCATTAATTCTAAATTCATTCATTTATTCAATTTTTACAATTAACTGTTGACAGAGCGAAGTCTGTCCAGGCAGCTAGTTTCAAATAAAATTAAAGAACATAAGTAAAACTTTTGAGCATAAATTAAAGATAAAAGTTAAAACGCTAAAAGAATACATTAACTTTTATAAAAAAGAAAAAAAAAAATACAATAAAACAATATTTAGAACCTTGAACATTAATCATTAATGGAGCAGGGCAAAACAAGAAGCGCATTACATTTTCATCTGAAAATTCGTTCGGAGTCGATAAAGATATCGATGTCATCATTATATGGGAATTTCATATACATCTGTTTAACGGGGAAAATTTTACTAGATTGGTTCTGGTAAAGGGAATACAGAAAATATTGGTTAAAATTATCTAGGGATATGGTAGGAAATCGTTAGGCATATAGGTTTTAAACTCTGGGAAACTCCTACCGTGAAGATAAGAAAGTCTTCACTCATAACCAGATCGTGGACAGCCCTGAAAATTGGTATGCTAGAAAACGTGCGAAGTTTTGTTTTATATAATGAATATAATAATTATTAATGCAATACAAATTCCAATTCGTCACCGGCGAATACATCTCTCATTTTCGTTTCGCCGATGATATCGTCATCTTTGAGGAGACGTTGAATGAGTTAGACCAAATGCTGGCCGGCCTAAGCGAGTCCTCCCAACGTATCGGTCTATTTATAAACTTGGACAAAACGAAAGTTACCTATGTTTAACAACCAAGTCATACCGAGACCGGTATCGGTAGATGGTACCCTTCTCGAAGTTGTTCAGGATTCTATTTACCAAGGCCATACTATCCAATTAGGCCGCAACAACTTCGAGGAGGAGGCCGATAGGAGAATTCGGTTGGGCTGGCGGCATTTGGCAGGCTTCGTCGAGTTTTCACTTCAAAGATTGCGCAATGCTTGAAGACAAAAGTCTTCGAGCAGTGCGTCCTGCCCGTGTCAACATACGGAGCCAAGACGTGGATAGTGACAAAGGTACTGGTCCACAAGCTTAAAGTCGCTCAACGTGCAATGGAACGAGCTATGCATGGGGTTTCTCTCAAAGATAGGGATTAGAAATGAGACTATCCGCAAAAGAACGAAAGTAACTGACATAGCCCACAGAATCAGCAAGTTGAAGTGGCAGTGGGCTGGTCATCTGTGTCGCAGGACCGATGGCAGTTGGAGCAGGTGGGTCCTGGAGTGGAGACCGCCTCTTGGCAAACGCAGTGTGGGACATCCTCCGGCCCGTACCGACAATCTACGTAAGATTGCTGGTAAAGGATGGATGAGGATTGCGAAAGCCGCGATATCTGGCGCGACTTGGGGAGGTCTATGTCCAGCAGTGGATTGCAATAACCTGAACTGACTGACAAATTCCAATTAACAAAAGGAAATCTTTAAGCTATCTTTACTTTTTTTACCATAACAAAAAGTTTACACACACACGAACAAACATACACACGCGCGCGCACACGCACGCAACACACTCACGCACACACACGCACACAAACACACACACACACACACACACACACACACACACACACACACACACACACATACACAAACGCATACGCACACATACACACCCGCACAATCGCGCACACACACACACACACACACACACACACACACACACACACACACGCACGCATATACACACGCGCATTCACACCGTGTGTGTATGTGTATACATCAATTAAACTGACTTTAGGGGTGTTTGGACTTATGTTTACTTTCTATGATAAATATAATAAATAAATGTTATAAAATTTATTAGTTTGGTTTTAAGTATAACAGGTATAAAATTAAGTATACCTTTAAAATAATCATTATTATAAGACAATGACGCACCAAAATAATTAAAAAAACTGCGCAAGCTACAAAGTATTGATCGGTCATGTTAAGGACATTACGAAATTGCAACTTAAAATGAGACTTCTTTTACAAAATACGTTGTTGAAAAATCGAAATAAATTTTCAAACGTAATATGTTTATATTTAATTACGTTATTATTGCTTTTAAAATATTAAAGAACTTAATTTACTACAGGATACCAAAAATATCGATAAATTCAAATGTACCCCTGACATAAAAGATTCAATATTGTGTAATAGTTTTCGTAATTTGGCATCGTAATATTTGTCTATGGTATATAGCTGTGCGATTATATAGGTATATTTTTACACAAACACGTATACAGTTTTATCCAGACCTCGTATTCTATTTGCCTTGTACTTCGTGGCTGTTTCAGGTCTAAAATTCAGGTAGATTTCAGTGGTCCTGGGAAACGCTAGTATTTGTGCTTAGACAGTGTAATGAACGAACTTTAAAATATTTACCTATGGGGTAAAATGAACATAGTGCACCGTAAAACTGTTTATTTATTGAAGGCCTAATTTTTGTCCAGTGAATAATCGTAATTAAAATTACCAAAATGAACGAGTGTGACGCAGTGCGCAGTGGTGTTATTGCAACGAATCACGATATGTGTTTAAGGAAGATGAGAAACTAAACGGTGTCTTTAAGGTAAGAACAAGTCAGCCTCTTTGTCGATACCGTTGTGGGTGACCGTCATGGTATAATTTATTCGTTTCTGTTATCTCGCATCAGCTGGCCGCTCGGTGTCGTTCAAAATGGACCCGTCAATTTTCTTGCAATACTCGCCCCCGACTGGGCTGCCCCAGGAGTCGAAACTGGCCACTTATATGGTGAGTGTATTTCCGGAGACTTCTCTTTAAAAGAGGTTCCTGTAGTAAAAGATGTAATTTTTCAGAACCGTTCCGCATCAACGCCGACTCGCTCGCTGAGCCAGGCCATGGGCAAATTAAGCATAGAGTCATCACCGACTGCTCCCAAAAAAGTAAGTGGATATGACTAGTTGTATAGTTATTGGTACGAAATTTTGAAAATATTTTGTCCTTATAATTTAATTATTATAATTATTATTTATTTAACAATTAAATAATTAATTTGCAGCGTATGCGTAAGTGCGTAAACTTATCTATCAAAACTTTCACATACTTTTAACATAACTTCTATTTAAGCGTCAATTATTGCTATGAAAAAATAAATAAACTGCTCCCTCGCAAAAACGACAGGATGGGAATCGGGAATAGGATGGAATTCGGGAAAAGTTTTCACTTGTCTCATAAATTATATTCGTATATTAGAGTATGGAATTGCTTATTATTTTGGGTCATTATCTGTATAGTAGCAGACGACCGCACTGGTGTAGGGTGCTTGTGCCTTGTCAGAGATGCCTAAACAGCGATGATCACAGTTTCGATCCCTGGATATTTGTATTTAAACAAACATTTATTTCTGGTCTGGTTGTTAATCATTGTGAGTCTTTCTACGGTGCCTCGGAGAGCATGTTCAGCCGTCGGTCCCGGTTGTTTAGCGATCATTAGTCATAGGGAATATATCCTTCAACCCGCATTGGAGCAGCATGGTGAATTAAGCTATGATCCTACTTCACAGGGAAAGAGGCCTATGTGCAGCAGTGGGATATTAAATGCTAAAGCGATCTTTATAGTTAAACCATAGTAAAAAAATAGACATCCCATTCAATGGTTTCTGTTACAACACAAATAGTGTGCCAGGATCCTTATAAAATATTCAGTTTGCCAAATGATTGATAGTTTAGTTAAAGCATAGTAAAAATTGATGAAACCGATACCTAATAACAGATAATTTGAACCAATATGACTAAATAAATTGAGACAGCAACAATTGAAAGAAAATTGTAAGTCATCATTTAGACTAATGTTATGAACAAATCCCATGTAAATATAACAGAAAAGTTGAAGTAAAAACATTTTCCTTTGAAAGAAGTCCATCGTTTATACATTCCTGTACTTTAAACAAAGATATAAATAAAAACACACACACACACACACACAGAAAAATTTCATAGAAACATTTCATTCAAAAATTTCATTCATTCATCATAGTTCAGAAGTTAGAGATATCTCTCGGATCTTCTTTATTAGAAAAAAGTAGTAAAGAACTTTAAATGATAATTATTCAGTAGTTGTTATTCAAATCGTAGGCCTATTAAAGTCCCTAATTTCAAAAATTTCATGCTAAGTTCTGGAGTAGAGTAATAAAGTAAAATAAATTATGCTACCATCTGTCTGAGAGTAAAATATTAATTGAATTAATTTCTCCTCAGACGATCATCACACACCCACCTCCCCCACAGGTAAATATTTATAATGTATTTAAATTTTATTTTATTTTACACTTAAAAAAATTAATTGCTATCAGGGCCTCTTTCTCCAGGTGTGGGTAAAGTGTGGTATTAGACAGATGACAGTATCCAACAGAAGCAATTTTTTGATTCTAAAGTCTTTTTTACCATCAAATTCTACTATATTTATGAGAAATTTCTATTTGCATATATTAATCATAAAGTTGCAATTTATTTGTTGACGAGAAGCAAATCCTACTGGCCTATTCCACCTCCCACTATCAATGTGTATTTATATTGTCGTGCGTCAAATAGTGTTATCCACAGCTGGTTAAACAGAGCCCAACGAACTAGAAAATATTACACTAAAATATTGTCAATGTGCTAAGTACTCGGTTTCATAAAGTATTAGGTTCATGATCACCATAAAATTAATTGACAAAAAATATTTTTAACTACAACACCCGTTACACATGTATAATAGTGTTAATTTACTATTTCTCTTTTTTTTCTGCATCGCCAGCCGATGTTAGCCCATATACCGCATCCTCAGGTAATTCACTTATCATATAGTATAAAGTAATATTAGACAAAATGAAAATAAAAATCTCACACTACCTTTGCAGACTACTTGTCTATAACTATTTAAAATACGAAAGTAACGTATCAGAATTGTTAATTATTTGAAAATATTATAACGCTTATAAGTATTACGTGTAATTTCTTTTTTAATATGATATCCACTGATTGATAATTGTTTGAAAGACTAAATATGTGGCAGGTAAAGGACATTTGCTGGATATGAACTAAATTTACTGTAAAATTAATAATATTATAGCAATATTGTTTATATCGGCACGGACTGTAATGTTGTCTGTCCCGGGACGCGGCAGGCGATCCTCACGCACCCCATGCAACCTCTGCAACCCTTGCAAACTCTGCAACCCTTGCAACCTCTGCAACCTCTGCAACCCCTGCAACCCCCGCAGGTACAGGAATACGATGCGTACCTGCAATGCGTATATCTATATTTAGACACGTCCTATCGATTTTATCTCGAGCGTTACGGCTCGACCGTGAGCCCGGCCGGGAAGCGCGTCGCAATTGAAACAAATACGATTTCCATAGTCGTTAATTAGTTTCAAATAGTTATATTAACTTTTACATTCCGAATACATAAGATTATTGGTGATTTCGTTAACTTTTAAGGTATATGAGAAACTTTAAAAAATATTACATTCTTTTCGACTTGGGACTTAGCTAAATTTTTTAAAATTATTTTCGTTGAATTATTGAAATTAATTATTTATACTAAAGTGTATTACTTGTCTCGTGTTGATTGATAGTAAAAATATTACAATTGAATTAAATTGTCATATATATTCAAAAAAGGGTACCAATAACGTTACCCTTCAAATCATAAATTACATTAGTTCTGGTATTTAGTTACGAAGGACAATTTCCATAAAATTAATCCGCTAATCGGTCTAAATTTCTATTGGTAAAATCAAAACGGGAAACTACGATAAAAAAAGTCGAAACTACTTTGACAGTTGATTACGATATTGCAGGTACACTGTCGACTTACTGTTGTCTGTGTAGTTAGTTTATTTTTTTTTCATTTTTTTATTTATGTACTACAATTTTAAAAATTCGGTTACGTTCAGAAACTATAAGATTTTTGTTTGAGTACATGTCAACAAAATGACATCTCTTGATCCTTTTAGGCTCATCCTATTGTCACGTTTTGAACGTTACCTTTTCAAGGGCAAGCTTAAAAAGGGTACGACGCCAGTCCTAAACTGCATATGTGTTGATATTATCATTCGCCATTCGAATTTTTTAGTTTATGAGAGTTAATGGGCTCCAAATGTGTGCCGATATCAACGTTATGAGTTAAATTTTTACATCTTATGTGTATAATTATGATCTTATGCCTATAAATTATTCTAAACTACTAAACGAGTGAGCCGAATTGAATAATATATCTTGTATACATATATAAGTGATATAGCGGATTATTGACAGAGCATGAGCTATAATTCGATTGAGTTTTAGCATTACTTTATTTACGGAATGTCTGTATGTTTTTGAAAGTATGCAGCTTTTTACGTATGTAAAAAATAAAAAACGCACTTCCGTTATTGTCCTCTGGATGAGAAAACATTACGCTATCGTTTTTAGTATTAATTTTTTTTCATTGTAACAAAAATTGTTGTGTAAATAAAAATACATTGATGAATCATCATCTCAGCTAAAGTCAACATAATAATACTAGCCCATAATAATACATAATAATAGCCCATAAGGATTATAATATTTTAGTGTTAATCGGTATTTTCGAACATAATCAGGTTCTGATTGGCGAGTTCGTGCCCATCAATTACTACAGCCCCGCCTCCATCTTGCCCGAATCGCCACAGAGCTCACCGCCGACGATGACCCTGCAGCCTGTCAATACTCAAGTTCATCAGGTAATTTTAACACACAGATTTTAACACTGTACTGTGTGTGTACTGTGTGGCTACGGTACTAAAGAATTTAGCCACCCCCTCTCTTCCCGTGGGTGTCGTAAGAGGCGACTAAGGGATATCACAGTTTCACTACCACCTTGGAACTTAAAAAGCCGACCGGTGGCGGGATAACCATCCAACTGCTGGCTTTGAAATACACAGGCCGAAGACGGGCAGCAGCGTCTTCGGTGCGACAAAGCCAGTACTGCGGTCACCAACCCGCCTGCCCAGCGTGGTGACTATGGGCAAAACACATGAGTTCACGTTAATTTTGGCGTAAACTTGTGGAGGCCTATGTCCAGCAGTGGACTGTATAGGCTGTAATGATGAGATTTTAACAAACATACAGAGACAGACACACACTTATCAATATTATGATATAGTAATGGAAATCTGAAAAACGAAGAAAAACCGACTTCAATTATATCGACAAGTAAATACACCGTAGGTAGATGAAAAAATTATCAAGTAAATACGCATTATCAAAGATTACTCCAAAAGTTGTAATCAGATCTCGATGAAATTTAAATGTGGCCACATGATAAATATCGGCTTTCGATTAAATTAAAAATCATTAAAATCGGTACATCCAGTAAAAAGTTATGCGGATTTTCGAGAGTTTCCCTCGATTTTTCTGGGATCCCATCATCAGATCCTGGCATCCTTATACCAAACTAGGGTTATCTCCTTTCCAACAAAAAAAAAAAAATATCAAAATCGAACATACATAATATATATATATATATCTATCTATCTATCTATCTATCTATCTATCTATACATATATAAAAGCGAAAGGTCACTCATCACGAAATCTCCGAAACTATAAGACCTACAAACTTGAAATTTGGCAGGTAGGCTCCTTATAAAACTTAGGCATCCGCTAAGAACGGATTATACGAAACTCGACCCCTAAGGGGGTAAAACGGGGGTTGGAAGTTTGTACGATAGTTCTATGTTTTTGAAGTAAGAGACTTGAAATTAAAAATGTATGCTCAATAGATGGTGAGGAGGCGTTCAAATAATGTATCTTTAGAAATCACCTCCCTTTTGGGGTTGAAACGGGGGATGGTAGATTGACTCACTCATCACGATATCTCCGAAAGTATAAGAGCTACAAATTTGTCATTTGGCAGGTAGGCTCCTTATAGGTCGTAGACATCCGCTAAGAACGGATTTTACGAAACTCGACCCCTAAGGGGGTAAAACGGGGGTTGGAAGTTTGTACGAAAGTCCTATGTTTTTGAAGTAAGAGACTTGAAATTTAAAATGTATGCTCAATAGATGGTGAGGAGGCGTTCAAATAATGTATCTTTAGAAATCACCTCCCTTTTGGGGTTGAAACGGGGGATGGTAGATTGACTCACTCATCACGATATCTCCGAAAGTATAAGAGCTACAAATTTGTCATTTGGCAGGTAGGCTCCTTATAGGTCGTAGACATCCGCTAAGAACGGATTTTACGAAACTCGACCCCTAAGGGGGTAAAACGGGGGTTGGAAGTTTGTACGAAAGTCCTATGTTTTTGAAGTAAGAGACTTGAAATTTAAAATGTATGCTCTATAGATGGTGAGGAGGCGTTCAAATAATGTATCTTTAGAAATTAACTCCCTTTTGGGGTTAAAACGGGGGATGGTAGGTTGACTCACTCATCACGATATCTCCGAAACTATAAGAGCTACAAAGGAGAATGATACGATTCCATACATTCTTGGGCCAAAATGTAATGACATGAAAATGGTAACAATTAATGCATTTAGGCTTATTGCTCCCTCGCTGAAGATTATCTATATTTTGGCTATCTGAAAGTGGAGTTATTAGACTTTGTAAAAGTGAGGTTATGTTACAATGTCTATAAAAAAACCCGATCACTAAGTTCTTGTAGCATTAATGTTTGTTATATTTAGTGAAAACTGTTTGAAAACTCACTACAAATGTTGATATACACTTGAAATCATAAATAAATATCAGGAATGGACTCAGAATGCATCGGAAAACAGTAAACACGAAACGAGTGACGGACACAGTATTATTGCTAGTCAGCTGTCAAAGCTGTCATTAAAAATATGATTTATTTTAAATCGATATAAAATCGATAATCATTTTGGTTTATCAGATATTAATTGATATTGTCGGTATTAATGTAACTTTATTTAAATGCACTTTATTGTTTACAGCTTTAATTGTGCATCTAAATATCTTGAGTTAATTAACTAGTGCAAACATTTTCTTTTTGAATTCTGTAATCGATTATAGTTGAATCGATACTCAAATAATTTGATGAAAACTATCTTTCTCAATTTTCTCCGCTTCTAGATTCAGAATTGAGCTGATATTTTATATTTTAAAATAAAAAAATATGACCAATTTTTTAATCACTATCTCTACTCATTACATTTTGGCCCAAAAGTCGCCATCTCCTTTGTCATTTCGTAGGTAGGCTCCTTATAGGTCGTAGACATCCACTAAGAACGGATTTTACGAAACTCGAACCCTAAGGGGGTAAAACGGGGGTTGGAAGTTTGTATGAAAGGCCTATGTGTTTAAAGTAAGAGACGAAATTTAAAATGTATGCTCTATAGATGGTGAAAAGGAGTCCAAATAATGTATCGTAATCTATATATGTATATAAAAGAGAAAGG
The DNA here is from genome assembly GCF_905220565.1 of Melitaea cinxia. NCBI lineage: Eukaryota > Metazoa > Arthropoda > Insecta > Lepidoptera > Nymphalidae > Melitaea > Melitaea cinxia. The sequence continues at coordinate 21,790,854 of NC_059424.1, read as the reverse complement.
TCACTGGCTCACTCATCACGAAAATCCAAAAACAGCTGGAGGGTCCATCCATCTAGGATGGATAAAGATGAAATTTGGCAGGGAGGTAGATTATTATAGTTAGTAGATAACAGTAGTAGAGTAGAGAGATTTTGCGATATTCCACCGCTAAGGGGGTTTAATTGGGGTTGATAGTTTGTATGAAACATATACAGCAGTTATAAGTTCGTCGATAGGTTATTTATACTGCAGCCTGAAAATAAAACTAAAAATGTGGTGTATAGAGAGGTTTTATAAAAACAAGTATTAAATTATACTAAATTGTGCCTTTTAAAAAGTTACTCAGTGTGATAAGCATTTCAAGTGACTGAAATAAAAAAAAATGCGTTAAACGTCTTAATAGTAATGCATATCTGTATAACAACGCGGATGTAGTCGCGGGCAACAGTTAGTGTATTATAAAACAAAGTACCCAAAAGTGTATACGATCGATTTCCTCAAAATCTACTGAACGGATTTTCATGCAGTTTAAGAGGAAGGTTTACGGAACGGCTAAGCCGATTTTAATGAGAGTTTCACTGGAAGTTTGCACACACTGATTTCAACGCGGGCGAAGCCGCGGGCACAGCTAGTATATATATATATATACACGGTCGAATTAAGTAACCTCCTCCTTTTTTTCTAAGTCGGTTAAAAACTTGAGTATATAAACTTGGACCATAATTTTGATTAACGGTCACTTTCTAGCTACTAAAATGTAACTAAAGTCGTAGTAAGACTGTTTTCGTAAATAAATTTTTGTTTCGAACATTGGTTTATTAAAAAAAAAAAAAAAACAAACCAGTTGTGCCTTAGACGACACGACTGAAGGAAAACTTACAAAACGTAACTCTCTCTCTTTCTATCTTCACTAACTTATATCTCCGTCTCAATTTCTCTCAAAGAAAAAAAATGATTTGACAGATTTGATATCTTGTGAGATATTCCTAATTTTTATGATTAAGAGATCGTATCTTCTGTAGTAATCTCTTATAGCTTAGGTCTTAATAAATTGGCTTTCAAAAGCAAAAATCAAGATTTAAACAAACGGCTATATATTACGGCAAATGCATTTCCAGAATTCTACCTAATCAATTATTTTTCTCTCGTAGGAGAACGTGGGAGGCACCACGTACTTCTACTCCACTAACTCGGACAGTCTGAACGCGTCCGGCCTGAGCTCGTCTGGACTCAACGCTTCCACATCTATGGGTGAGAATTATATATGTTTTGTATACGATTAGGGTTGCAAGCCAGCGATGCATCTGATTGTAAGAGGTCACCGTAGCCCATGGGTGACAGAACTGGTGCTAGAACAGCTTATTTACTCGCCGCAGGAAAACAACACTACTTAACGTTATCATAGTATGCTTAAGTATGTCTTTCATCCTTTTAAAGTTATTTGCTTATATAAAAAACAATTATATGAAAACATTATTTTAAAAAAATAACTATCTAAATTGTTACAACACATTTATGGACGTCTATAATTAAACGGCATATCGCTAATAATAGGCGCCAAAATACCATGATTTTATTATACTATTGAAAATACCATAAGCTTATTAAAATCCTAAGTTGTTCTTTAAAATGTCTTAAATAATAACTGTTAAGCTATTTAATATTTCGCATTGATACCTATTTCTCTCCTACAACGTGTCTCCCCCCCCCACTTTCCTTCTCGGCGCGACAACATGACGTCGTCTCTCTGTTCCTATCTATTTATCTCTCTTTAACCCCCCCACTTCAATCCCTCCGCTCCTCGGCGCGATATTGTGACATTGATAAGTCGATCATGAACTTTTGACCTTAGTCTCGGCCCTTGCCCTACCACCTGATTTACCCCCGCTACATTTCCTCCCGCTACATTTCTTCCCGCTACATTTCCTCCCGCTACATTTCTTCCCGCTACTTTCCCAGCGTGTCTACGAAACATCGAGGAATCAATATTGACCTTTTGCCCCTTTGTCCTTAGTCCCGGAAGCCTGCCTCGGCGTCTCATCGGCCTACGCGTCGCAGATGTACGCAGGCGTGCCTGCCCACATCCCGATGCCCCAGAACAAGCCAGGTACGACCTTGCGATATAAATAACTAGCCTACGACGTCAAATGTTTGGGTCGTCTAACTTAATCAATTTTTAACATAATACATATTCAAGCGAATGGGGCGTTATTAATTATAATAATTTACAATAAATTGTAGTTTAGTATGTATGATGATTAAAAGGTGAAAACTTACAAATTTGTTTTGCAATTTTTTTGAAACTTTAGCCGCTTTGCGAAATTTTGTTAAACCATTCTTAATGAATTAATGATTGTATTTTTCACTTTAAATTGAACCTTCTTAGTTATATAACATGGTAATATTAAACACATAATTATTAAACGAAGACCGTTTATTTACTTTTTTATGTTTATAAAGAAATTACATAATACTGACATGTGAAAAGCGAAGATTTTACAAACTGCAATTGCTGAACCGATGTTGGTAATTCTTGCATTGTTTTATAGTTACGTTGTAGAGAAAAGACATAGGCTATGACTAAATAACATCATGTTATGACCAAGTGTCAATGCTGGCGAACTATATCTGTATAACTTTACGCATAAATATAATTAAAAAAATGTCATTTGTGTTTGTAAATATGCGTAGCGTTGCAACTTTTCATCTCTTGCGAATTCACATCTTAAGTAGTAACTGAATTAAACCTTTGCGAAGTCTGTACTGAAGTATAACAGAAGTGTTTGTTTAAACAGTCTGTTTTCAAATATTATTTTTACGGCATACAATCTGTTTTTCGAGGAACATTATGAGCCTAGTGGCTACTGTAGCAGAGAATAAGCAGAGCACTTTGATGACAATTCCGGGTTCGATTCCCGTTTTAAAATCAGTTTCTCTAAGGATGATTATTATTATCAATTGAAATCACTCATGTATATATCTTTGGCAATTAATTGCTAATGAAAAAAAGTACAAGGTGTGTGTGTGCGCGTGCTCATGCGCGTGCGTGTGTATGTGTACGTGTGTATGTGTGCGTGTGCATGAGTGCGTGTGTATGTGTGCGTGCGTGCGTGAAAACTCGATATTCAGTTGCTTTGCGAATTCATATTTAAGTTTTTTGAAATTTTTACTTTGTCATTTTTTATTTTATTTGTATTAAAATATGCGAACGTTATTCTATATTTTTTTGGCAAAAGGCAGACTAGATATTTTACCACGGTCCATAAGATTTAGAATAACCTCCTAACGCCCAGCTTTTTTTTGCCCAAGTAGTGCTAGACACCCAAAGTCCTTTTAAAAGGTTCGCATGGTAGACGCCCAGAGATATCGACATTCGAAAATGTACTTAAAACTGATCATACAAACGTGGGATTTTGTTTGGGTAGATCAAGCATGTGTAAATATGGTTTTTAGCTAGACAGAAAGCCGAAAATAAACAACCCTTTAAAAGGCATCTGGGTCGCAGTCACTAGTGAAAACCAGTTGATTTTTTTTTTCAATTTCAAAGAAATTTGATTGTATCTATTGCAGAACGGTCGATTTTTACAAAAACATGATGAAAAAATATAGCAGTATAAAATAAAAAATGTTTTGAATTTTTTTTCATCGTAACCTTTTTTTCAAATCCGGCCGTCATCTGTACTATTAAGATATTAGTCTAATTTTCAAGAAAAAATTGGCATTCTATGCTATTTAATGGAAAGCTAGATAGTTAACCTAGAATATGAAAGTAATTAAAACTTGAATTAACAATGCTATTATTAAAATATTTCCAATTGTTTTTAGAGAAGTGACCAATTTGCTGTTATAGTGATAGAAGCCCGTAAGCCTTTTAAAATCCTCCCCTACATTTTTTATTAAATTATCATTAATCAACCTGCCATTTATTTCAAAATGAGAGAGAACAACAATCAAGTCATTACTTTAATTAAATTAAAGTAATGACTTGATTGTTGTTTCTCAATAATATTATTACGTTTAAGGTGACTAAAATATTAATATTGTATATAAAAAAAAAACCATTAACCCTTTTGTGTAACGGGAAAAGTGGCTCCAATTAGATTTTTCGACTATATTCGCAATGACAGCGTCATCAATGTATAAAATAAAATAGTCAATAGACTAAAGGTCGATTGGCAAGTATGAAGGCTGAGTTAGCACAATATTGGGTGTTTCGAAGACTGTTGTTTTCTTCCCATTCTTCTTCATCACGCTCAGCTTCGTGGGATTCACCATTTTGATTCGAACGTGCTCCACGAGAAAATCGTGGTGCACGTGCTCTTGTTTCTCAAACACGGCCTCTTGTTATAGTCACTGATTGGTCTGATTCGCGGTCAGAAAATTATTCTGATGAAGATGAATTATTGGTGTTATTTTCTTGTTCTAAAATAAAATCACTGTCCGTGACATCCCAAAAGGTGTCGAGTTCGCAATCTGAATATTTTAGAATGATGCGATTTCTTCATCTCTAAGGGTGTTTACTGTGAATAAAAATTATAATAAAACATGTAAATACTACAATCTTACGTTGGATTAGAGACAACCACGTTTACGAAAACTAGGAAAATAATATCATCGAAAAAAGAAAAGGAAATTGAATTAATAATTATGACACTAACAAGATAAGCACAAAGACCCACAAGCGTTTTAAAATCAAAGCAAATGTAGGAACCCGTAAGTCTTTTAAAATCCAGGATTATTTTGAAACCCTCATACCTTCTAAAAGTCTTCTGAATTTGAGACTTTAAGTAAAAAAAAGTTTTTAAGTTTGGCTTAAAATATTCATACCAAACGAAAATATAGTTTATCAGCATCAGATTCAATAAAAAATAATAATCAGTAAAGCAAAGATAGCAAAGTAAAACTCGAATTTATTTACCATGCCTGCGACGTCCCTCTGTCTTTCTTCCTGATCCGTCGAAAATGACTGATAAAATGAAATTCTGTTAGCACCACTGATTGTCCATAGACAATACAGACACTTCCGGAAACGTTCCGAATCAAATATCAGTCATACCAACTAAAATTGTGTAGTCTAAAGGCTATTGAAAATGAAGGTTTTAAAAAATCCCTTGGGCGTCTAGCTTATAAAAGCGAACTAAACGCTGGGCATCAACCATTATCTCGTCCAAGGATTTTGTTTAGGTTTTCGGGCGTTAGGAGGATAATTTTTTAATTTCTCTATCGCTTGCGGGTTCGATCCCCGTCCACGACAACAAATATTGGCTTAAGCCACAAATATATTCGTGGTACATATTTACTGTGTCTTTGGAACGTCACAAAGAATTTGTTTATGTTACAAACTTCTGTGAATTAATCATTTGCGTAATTCTCTCTGTGACGATTAAATAAATATTTATCTTTGTATCATTGTGAAAGAGCTTTGCAAATAAGTATTAAACTTTTTTTGGGTATATACTCCTTATGGAACTGTGATATGAAAAAAAAATGAATGTGCTTTAGACCACACGATTGAAGTAAAACCTCTTTAGCTCCACCAAACTAATATCCGAATCTTCCGTTCGCCTCGCCCGATCACACTTTTTGTAACTCACGTCACGCGTTCACCAACTCACTCCCCAAGTCAAACATGCGTAACGAAGTTATACTTCAATAATATTCGGAGTGAGATTATGTGGAGCAGTTATGCTGATCCTTACGTACCGTTACGTAGTGACGATTTTGCGAGAAAGGGATGGATAAAAATATTTTTAAAAATGGCAATCGTTCTTAAGGTGTACTCTAGTCGCGTGTCGCTTACACTTACGCCTTTTTATATTTAATGCTGATCTTTAACTAGTGATAAAATGCTGCTAATGTAAATGTTGCTGTGTATTTTCATATATTTTTTTCATAGAAATAATGAAAAAATTTGTCCATGTCTTAGGTCTGGCCGCTACGTTCTACACGCCAGAGACTATCCGTTCTGAGATATACCAGCGTAACGAGGATGTGTTCCTGCAACCGGATCTACGTGAGTTTTGTCGATGAAAAAGTTTTTCGCCAAATGTACTTAGATTGACGAATATAGTTTATTGGGTAGGCGCGTTTATAGTGGTCACGCATTCGTTAGCATTTCTAAAAAAAAAAAACAACATCTTGTGTGGTTACTTGTATATTTTGTCAATGTGTATGTTATAATGTAACTTAGCATCATCATACTTAACCGCAAATGTGTATCAATAATATGATTTTCTTCAAAAAAAAAGTCGTTTATTTGTGAATGTATTAGATAAACATTTGGTAGGGTTAGGCTTCATTTTATTTAATTTACACCATTCGAAAGCTATTCATATCTTTTTTTTAAAATCGTCATGCTTATTGTGATTTCTTTAGCAAGTTTTAAGTCGTTCGTATAGATTAAACATTTATCATTTATTATTTATGCAATTGGTAATGTCATTAACGAAGATATTATATTGAAATGGTTCTAAAATGGATCCTTGCGGAACACCAGACACAATAAAACAGGGAATTATGACCTTTGGTAATTAGGTATAAATAAGTGTTTGTTAGTTAAATATGAAGATATTCAAGACAAACTACGCCCTCCTTAGTTAAAAATTGAGAGTTTTAACCACTCGCAGTTTGTGGATTACCCTGTCGAAGGCTTTCGAGAAATTTTTATACGCCGCATCTACAAATGCGGCGACGAAGTTAATCGAGTCCTTCCGCGTCCCATGCCGCGTGTATGTGTGCGCAGACCTCCCGGAGTCGGTGGAGACGTACGCGGAGCTGACGCCGCTGGAGCCGCTGGCGCCGCACGGCCCGGCGTCCTCGTACCGCGCCACGCACCGGCCGAGCGGCGAGCTGGTCGCGCTGCGCCGCCTGCACGCGCACGCGCCCGCGCACGCGCACGTGCACGCGCGCCTCGAGCTCTGGCGCGCCGTCGACCACCCGAACGTCGTGCGCCTGCACCGCGCCTTCCTCGCCAAGGAGTTCGGCGACCACTGTGAGTGTGGCCTGTGTGGCCCCGACTGTTAAATAGTATTGAGTCATTTCCTACGGGTAAATATTTTAACTGAAGCAGGAATATCCTGCTCAAAATATGGAGCAGCCCGACTGGGACAGAAGATCACAGCTAAATAATACTGCTTTCAAGCAGTGTTGTGTTCCTGTTGGTGAGTAAGGTGACCAAAGCTCCTGGGGGGGTTGGGGATTGGGTTAACAACGCGCTTGCGATGCTTCTGGTGTTGCAGGCGTCTATAAGCTACGGTAATCGCTTACCATCCGGTGAGCCGTACGCTTGTTTGCCGACCTAGTGATATAAAAAAAAAATACATATATATTTCACAATTCCAATCATAAAAGAAACGTAATTGCGACAAAATTTTACAAAATAATTAAATGGAGATTACTGCCTTTTATCTAAGCATGACAGCACGCAGACACACACACACATACATACATAAAAAGTTACAAACATTAGCATACGGTGAAGTACCGATGCATGTTAAAAAATAATAATAATATATGGAATAACAAAGACACGGGCATAATAAGACAGTGGATATATCACATAATTAAAAAAAAAAAAACATTAGCATACACACTAACCACTACAACTCTGCCCTGTAGACATAACGTAATCAAATTTGTAGCGAATAATACTTGCTTACGTACATATGCCTAGCAAAACTTTTTATTGTGTTACAATAAAATACAAATAGTTCCGTTCATATTAAATTTAAAATCATATAATTCTTCCTTTATCCTCGTTTTAAAGTGAAACTTTTCTTCTAACACCCAAAACTTTTTCGTTCATCTATCGGATGTCGCAAGTGTTCCGCGATATTTGTGTATTTTAATCTGTGTATCCTTAAAGTAGATGTTAGTTTTCACTTGCATCACGGTTTCATAAAACCACACGATTCTTTTTTATTTTAAATATAATTTTTTTCTGATTAATTAAGTTGGCAACCCTCACATACTATACTATACTATATACTACTATATACATCTACCATACAAATAGGGTCTTTTACTGAAAATTTTTAGTAAAACCTACATTTTCATCTCTTACCACGCTTTCACTACTCTGTATAGATTTTGAATAATAAAAAAAAAATATATATATTTACGATCATTTTTCATTCAATGAAAACTTCGAAGAAATTATTAAGATTTCTTTTTTTTCATCAAAACGAGTGTGATTTTGTTTATATACATTTAATTAATTTTAAAAATCGCATGCGATAAACAAGAGATAAACATTAGTGTCGCGATTATTATTTGACAGACAGACAGAATAGACGACCGTGTGTGTATGTTATAAGATACTAGCCGACCTAGCGAACTTTGTACCGCCTTCTTTTTTTCTTTTCTTAAATATTATATTTAAATAAATCAAAATAAATAAATATCTTATAATACTCACACATAGTCGTCTGTTCTTAAGATAAGCAACGTAATGCTTGTGATATAGGTAACAGCTGGCTGATAAAGCTACATATTTTTTTTTTCATAAATATACGTGAAAATAATACATATATAAATACAAATATTACACCCAGATTCAAGCGGGAATCGAACCCACAAGCCGCGGAGCAGAAATCAGGGCCACTACAAACTGTATCAACGGGCTAGTCAAATAAATATAGCCTATCTTTCAAGTTGGATCAAACTGCACACGGTGTGCAAAATTTGATAAAATTCTGTTAAGTAGTTTAGGAGTCCATCGCGGACAAACAACGTAACGCGTAATTTATATATATTAAGATTTATTTATTTATTATTATTACTAGCGACCCGCCCCGGCTTCGCACGGGTGCAATGCTGATACTAAATATACTACAGAATGTCTTTATTTATAGTGTGAAGCTAGCTTATAGCATGGTTATTAACATTATAACAACATTCAAATATGCGTCGTTAGATTACACGTTGTTACAGAATGCGTTGAAGAAATAAAGGTTCACTGCTCGCTCCTCGTAGGTGATAGCGTGATAATATGTAGCCTATATGTTGACTCGACTTCTTAATAATATTCGTGCTAAATTTGAATTAAATCCATGCAGTACTTTTTGAGTTTATCCCGGACATACATACATACAGACAAACAGACAAAAATTCTAAAAACCATATTTTTGGCTTCGGTATCAATTGTAGATCACACCTCAAGTATTCTTTAAAAAAAAATATTCAATGTAGTTTTGACATTCCTACCATTTTATTATATGTATAGATTATTTATTCTAATACAAGATTTCTATTATAGCTCTGGTGCTCGTATACGACTACCATTATTCGTGTATGACGCTGATGAGTCGATACCTGTCGGGTGGGGCTCCCGGAGGGGGTAATGATGCCAATGGGGCCTTCCACGACCCCTTCTCCTCAGACCCCGATGCGCCCAGACCATATACTCACCAGGTCAGTATATCAATAGTAATATTTGACCTTAGAATGAACCCAATTTACTGGTATTTTAGTTAATACTACTAATGTTCTAAATACTAAATTGTACATAGCCTTGCTAATCTTATGTTGGTACATATAATAGGGAGATAACATTTTTTTATTTATTCTTGGTTTTTCTAAGTGTCTACTAAAATATAAGTAATATATATATATATACTACTATATATATATATTATTACTTATTATATATATATATATATATATATATATATATATATATATATATATATATATATATATATATATATATATATATATATATATATATATATATATATATATATAATAAGTAATAATTGCAATGTATAATGAAAATTGATTGTAATATTAATTTTTACTTACGAAAAAGTTGTAAAATTGTACATTGTGTTATCTGCCTGTATGATGAAACAAATAAGCGATCAGAGAGATTAAAAAAAAAAATCTTTACCAAGATATTGGTACGTTATCACTGAGTAACATGGCAGTGGGAAGGGTCTGCTAGGCTTCCTCAAGGAGCTAGGCTGGCACGAATAGTGTCCACAGCCAATCACGCCAAAATAGGCGCATTAAGACGTCGAGTTGCGGAATATAGCCCGTATTTATCAACACTGAATAACATAGGCTATATTTTAACGGAAAAAAAGCATCCAAATTTATATACTCCCGCGAGAACTAAGCTAATTGTTCACACATAGACATCGGCCAGTTACAATTCTTTTTAACCGACTTCCAAAGAAGGAGGAAGTTCTCAATTCGTTTTTTTTTTTTTTACGTATATGTTGCCTCCAGCCAACTTTTGACTGCGTGGACCGGTTTCGATGATTTTTTTTTAAATCGAAAAATGGTGCGTTTCATGTGGTCCCATTTAAATCTAATTTAGATCTGACTAATACTTTACGAATTATATCTAATTAATGCGGTATTTACTTGACTATTTTTTCGTCTACCTACATTGTAATACATGTGGATGTAATTGAAGTCGGTTTTTTTTTTTTCGTTTGCTAGCAAACACAATCGTATATGTGAGAGATTGGCGGTGCAACAGTATTTCTGTAATCTTTAGCTATTGAACTATCTATCAGATTGTTGCTGCTAAAGATTTCACCGTCGTCACAACCGAGTCACATGATTCGTATCAGATAATTAATTCAACTGCATTTCGTAAGTCTCGTAACAATGCAATCGTTTAACTCCCTACGTGCAACGCTTGCGTGATGAACGTCCGTGACACTCCCGGGGGGTCATGGTTTGTCTGTAGCGACCTTCTTTTTAACCGACTTCCAAAAAAGGAGGAGGTTCTCAATTCGAGTGTATTTTTTTTTATGTATGTTACATCAGAACTTTTGACTGTGTGGACCGATTTCGACAATTTTTTTTTTAATCGAAAAGTAGTGTGTGCCAATTGGTCCCATTTAAATTTATTTGAGATCTAACAACTACTTTTCGAGTTATATCTAATAATACGTTTTTACTTGACGCTTTTTTCGTCGACCTACGTTGTATTATACCGCATAGCTTTCTACTGGATGTACCGATTTTGATAATTCTTTTTTTGTTGGAAAGGGGATATCCCTAGTTTAGTACCATGATAACGAAACTAGGATCTGATGATGGGATCCCAGAGAAATCGAGGGAAACTCTCGAAAATCCGCAATATCTTTTTACTGGGTGTACCGATTTTGATAATTTTTAATTTAATCAAAAGCTGATATTTATCATGTGGTCACATATAAATTTTATCTAGATCTGATGACTACTTTTTGAGTAATCTCTGATAACGCGTAGTTACTTGAGTATTTTTTCGTCGATCTACGTTGTATTACTCGTCGATGTAATTGAAGTCGGTTTTTTTTTCGTTTGCGAGCAAACACAATTATTTGAGTTATCTTTATTAACCTCGTAACCTTTTTACTTAGTATACCGATTTTGATGATTCTTGATGTAATCGAAAGCTGGCGCTGTAGGCCTATTTAAATTTGATCGAGATTTGATTAATATTTTTTCAATCATCTTTGATAACGCGTATTTACTTGACTATTTTTTTGTCTACCGACGTTGTATTACTTGTCGATGTAATGGAAGTCGGCTTTTTTTTTCGTTTGCGAGCAAACACAATTATTGTAGTAAAAATCTTTATTCTGTTGTGAATAGACAGTGAGAGAGGACTGATTTCTTATTCCTCACTTAGCTCTGACAATTAAATATTGATCAATTAGTTCGTCACGTTCAAATTGACCAGCTTGAAGCCCTTCAGACAAGAGTAGCTTCGTGTGTAAATAATTGTTCTTCAATCTACGCCAAATTACTTTTCTGTGATTATAGTCGTCAAATAATAGGCCCGTTTTAACATATGTCATCGGGACATAAATAGCGAAGTGACCATACGACTCGGTATTCGATACTCACGATAAATCGATTCAAGTTTGTATGAGTATTCGATCGATTTGACTATGTAATGTGAAAAAAATGAAAAAAATGAAAATGAAAAAAAATATTTATTTCAGTACCATCGAGTTATTTTACACATTGTGATTGACTCCCTCAATTAGGCGCAGAAAGCACCTGAGCCAGATGGAGTCGCTCTTCCATTATAAACTAAATACAAGGAAAAACAGTACTTAGCGCTAATTCATACAATACATATATATACAATAAAGAAATAAAGAAGTAGTTAAATATTCATACATAAATATACATGTGTGTGTGTGTACGCGTGTGTGTGCGTGTGCGTGTGTTTGTGTATGGGTGTTTGTGTGCGTGTGCGCGTGCGTGCGCGCTTGTATGTGCGTGTGTGTATGTGCGTATTTGAACGTATGCGTGTGCGTGTACATGGTTCATCATTACATCATCATCATTACAGCCTTTACAGTCCACTGCTGGACATAGGCCTCCACAAGTTTACGCCAAAAATAACGTGAACTCATGTGTTTTGCCCATAGTCACCACGCTGGGCAGGCGGGTTGGTGACTGCAGTACTGGCTTTGTCGCACCGAAGACGCTGCTGCCCGTCTTCGGCCTGTGTATTTCAAAGCCAGCTGTTGGATGGTACATGGTTCAGCCTGATTTTATTTTATTCAGAAGATTTTCTGTCTGGTCGTAATCTAAGGTTTTAAGCCAACTCGATAACTTATTTCTACATTTACGAAGTGTCAACGGATGGATATTTAGGAATTTATTGATAGTATTATATAAAAACGATGACATATATCCGAACTGACACTGAGCGAATTGTGAGTGAGTACGTTTAGTGGCAAAAACATTATCCTTTCTTCTCTTCTTAAAATTTACTATATTGTAATTTGAGGAGGTATGCTTCCTTAAAACTGTATGCTGAATGTAAAGTTTTCTGACTGATAATACCTCCGATGTTGTGTAAAGGCTAGTGGTCGAATATTGGCGTTTTTTAAAATAAATAACCTTCAAAAGTGCTCGCTGTGCTCTCTCCAACACAATTAAATGAGTTTTCGAGGCAGCACCCCATACTGTAATACAATATGTAATGACTGTCTGTGCTAAGGCGTAGTAGATCTGTTTCAACAGCCTTTGGCAAGCCACATGCCTGAGAGTTTTAAAAATCCACATAAGCTTTCTAAGTCTACCAGACACTAATTCTACATGTGGTAGCCAGGACAATCTATGATCGACCATAATACCCAGGTATTTAGTAACAAACACTCTTTTGATTGAGGGGCAAGTGCACAAAGTATTTTCAGGATGATGGTTTTTGTGTATTTTGAGATCGAAATTGCAATCCGGTTGGGTTCTGTTAGTTACTGTAAGGCACATGTAATTAGTTTTGGAGGTATTCAAGGTTAGCAAATTACATCTGAGCCAATCTGCGACCAACCCTAAGCCATTTTCAGCCACAGCCTTAACCTTATCCCATGACTCCCCGGTGAAAACCAGTGCTGTATCGTCTGCATAAGAAAAGATCCTAGTATTCTCCAAGTTCAGATTGCAAAGGTCATTAATATAAATGAGGAACAGTGTTGGACCCAGAACACTTCCCTGTGGTACACCATAAGAAGTGTAGGTTTTTTCGCTTATGATACCATCTATTTTTACTCGCTGAGTTCTATTATTTAGGTAATCTTCAAACAGATTCCAAGCAGCACCTCTAATACCAATCTTTTCAAGTTTTTGTAAGAGTATGGGAAAAGAAACTGTATCAAACGCTTTCTTTAAATCCAAAAAAACCGTCAGACACCTACCCTTGGTATCAAGGTGATCAATAACAACAGAAGTCAAGGCCTCAACAGCATCCACAGTCGATCTACCCGTTCTAAATCCAAATTGTGATGCTGATAATAAATTAAATTTATACAGATATTTTTTTAGCCTTGAGTTTATTAGTTTTTCTACTACTTTTGATATGGAGGGCAAGACGGAGATCGGTCTATAGTTACTAACGTCGTCAGTAGCTCCATCTTTGTATATAGGAGTGATAATTGACTCCTTTAACAGAGTAGGAAACACGCCATTAGCAAAACAAAGATTTACTAAGTGAGAAATGATAGGAGCCACTTCAAGTCCTGCAAGCTTAAGGAAACTGGTCGGGATATTGTCACATCCAGGGGCACTAGTGGTTTTTAACTTGGAGATGACAGTGTATACTTCTTTTGAATCGGTATCAAGAAAAACAAAGGAAGACAGATTCGTTACTAATTCAGATTGGTGATTCGTATTTGCTTGTTCTATTTTTTCAGCGAGACTTTTTCCTATATTGGTAAAAAATTTATTGACAGTATCAACCGAATCCTTTGGGGAATGTTTTATCTGTAGGAGTTTTGAACTATCATTTATTTTCCTTTTTTGATGGGTAATAGTCGCAATATTACTCCAAAGGGCCCTGGGATCACCAGATGAATCCTGAAGCAATTTTCTGTCATACTTCCTTTTTGAATTTTTTACAATATTGTTGCAGAAATTACGATATCTTCGGTAGGAGATCCTAAGAATCTCGTTGTTAGGGTTTGAACGAAGTCTGTGCCATAATTTATCCCTGTGTCTGATGCATCTTAACATCCCCTGTGTTATCCAAGGTTTAAGGATTAATTTACTCTTAGTAATTGTTATCTTACGAGTGTTTTCTTTTAAAGAATCTGCTATATTCTGGATAAGACTATTCGTTATATCTTCCGGGTTAGTTAGAATTAATAAATCAAACAAATTTCTATTTTTTAAGTTGAGTAGTGCACCTTTGTAGTCAATTACTGTTTTCGTTTTTATATTGTTTATTTTAACAGCCAAATTTGCAAGATGTAGCAGAACCATGTCGTGATCAGTCACTGTGGTATTCAAAACTACCACCTGTGCAGATATATATTTCCTATCTATTTTTAACATGACGTGATCGAGCGAATTGTTTCCTCTAGTCGGAAGGTTATGACCCATCATAATACCATGTGTGCCTAACATTTCTAGGTAACTTAACCTATTGCGATGCTCACCACTCTGTTCTGTTTCGCTAGCTATGGTATTTATGTTTATGTCGCCCACTAAAACAATGTTTCTATTCTTCTCCAACAACTGCAAATGCTGGTTTAGAGATTCCAAAAAAGGATCGACGTTCGTTACAGAAGGTGAACGATATATTGCTAACAAAATAATGTTTTTTATATGTATTTGCACACATGAAGCATCCCGGAGATAAATCTCTTTCAAATCAGCATTTATAGTTTTCTTGAAATATGTTATGACACCATCGCTCCTATTTGCACCCCGAGATGAAGCGTAATAAGAGTAATTTTCTATATTTGGTGTAGGTTTATGGCTACATAGCCAACACTCGGTCAAAATTATTATGTCTGGCTCAAATGGTAGTTGGGATATAGTTACCAGAAAGTCGTCTAAGTTACAATAAACACTACGAATATTTTGAGTAATAATCACCAAGCCATTATCTGTAATCTCAAATTTATGGGCTATGTCTCCAATATTGCAGCGCACAGAGTCAGCAAATTTCATGTCATCAATTGCACTCAATTTCTGAATATTGTCAGCCATTATGTATAGGTATCAAAGTACTGGCTGTGTAGCAATAAGTTTAGAAGAGAAGATTGAAGAGACCAATTTCTACAGTTTACCGCACTGTATGAGTTTTTACGTATGTGTGATTTTATGAATGAAAGTGTGTGTATTTTTATTGTATGTGAATGTATAAGTGTGTTTGTATGTATGATCGTCATAATAATATGAGGTATATCAATGTATGAATTTACAAAAATAAAGATAAGGATGAGTAACTTAAATATAGCAGCTGAGAGATTGTCTTGCCATATTCTAAAACTATTGATTTCAAAAAGCAGATAAATTCTTGGGCCTAGTCAATTCCTACACATAAGCTGGTGCACCTGAGCCTCCGACTTAATTTGAATAATTGGTGAGGTCTCAGTTTTTCTTATATAAACTTTACCGTAGGATGTCCAGCAGAATTTGAACTGACCTGACTTCGCCAGATCTCTGGCTAAAAAATATAAACGAGATCCTCGGGCAGTTAATTGTTCGGTGACAAAAACGGGCGTATCTTCTGAATTTCGGAAACCCAGGTGCTTAGCAGACAATTTAGCCTTTGATTTAACATTAAAATTTTTGCACAGTTTCAACATGTCATTTTTTAAGATTGTTGATGACGTTTCCACGATGATTGTTGAATTCTGGGTATCTTTCTTACCACGAACTCTGTATATGTCTTTAATGTCACCTCTGTTTAGGTTTCCACCAACATTAGATGACAAGCATAAGGTCATTTCAACCAGGTCTTCTTTTGTTTCATCGTGTTTCTTAGGCACGTTTTTTATTTCAAAGTTTGTTTTCCGCCAACCAATCTGCATGTTTTCCAGTTTGTCCTCCAATATTGTTATATATTCTTTATCTTCCTTTATTTTGTTTTCAAGTGAAGTTATTTTCTTTGTCAGCTCAGCATTTTGTGCAGATAGTAATGCAATAGAACTTTCAATATTTGAATTTGTTTGCCTTATCTCCTGTAAAGTTGGACGAATATTGTTCAACTCTGTCTTCTGAGCCAAAAGCAAATTGTGGATCATTTCTTTAATTTCTTCTTTAAATTTGTTTAAATCTGCTGCTGTGACATTTCTGCTGCGCGCCGTTATGTAGTTTGGTGGGGTTAAATCGCCTCTCGATTCGTCACTTAAATTATCACAAACAGACATATCAGCATCCTTGTCCATGGCAATTTATGAAGGCAAAAGTTGTGTTTTGCTTTAATTTCAGATGTATGTAATTATAAAAGTATCAGGGGAAAAAATGTATTCACTTGGACCAGCACCTTACATCAGTATCGTATCCGCTATCGCTCATGAATTACGGCAAGCGACGAAGTATAATACGTAGGTTAAGCGACAGTGACGTATGCGCAGCGAAGATTACGAACCGTTGTTAGTGCGCTAATGTTGTCTCTTACTTACTCGGGCAGCAGTTACACGTGCAAAGTCGTAGCTTATAATTTTTGCTGTCTCTGACTGACTCGCTGACTCACTGCTTCGCTACTTTTCTGTCTCGTCTCAACACTTATCGACCACTCGCGAGTTATGTGCGCCTGGTACTCAGCGAATTTCAATAATATAAAATTCATTTATAAAATATAATTTTAAATAAATTAAAAATATAAAATTAAACTTAATCAATACGCAGCAGACGTCTTAACGCTTTCGCGACCCGAGAGGAAGAGGAATGTAAAGATTTTTGATTAAAATTTTGATAATTTGAAATAATACAATGGTACAAAATGTCAATTTGTCTTTATTTTATATTATTATATTATTTTGTATTGTTAACACAAATTTTTATAATGAAACATTTTTTTTTGTCGTTTTTATCGCGGTTTATTATCCAAATCAAAATTTTATTTACTACTTTGAGCGCTTAATAATTCTTTTTTTTTTTAGTTATGATCAGATTAAAGTTGAATGAAGCTGGTGAAATTCATTAATTAATTAGTTACAGCACTAGTGTTTAAAAAAAAGGACTTAGAACGTAAATGTTTTTGATACGTTTCGTAATAGTTAGAAATTGCACGCTACTGTAAATTAAGCGCGAAAAGAATACTCCCAATGTATTCTATCATATTATATAACGCGCCGAAAAACGTAAGTATGTTTTAAAAACCCTTTATGCTATTAATAATTCTTTTATTGTATCTTACAGTTTCGTACCTAGTTACGTTCTAGGGTATTTGTCAAATATCCAAACGGGCCTCTTATATTTTGATGACTGTAACTACTTTTTATTTTTTTATTTTCTTAGCATTTTCTTGCTTGAGTGCATTTTAATAACTGCCATTTTGGTTTTTAAGTCACAGACTCTAACGCAGAGTTGTACGAAACAAAATTAAAAATTTAAGTAGAGATTAAATTAATTTAATCACAAGAATTTCATACAATGCTTAATTCTGAAGCGAATGTTATTCAAATGATATTTCTAAATTGACAGTCACTTGTGTGTGTATATAACACTAGTTCAATAATGTTAATAGAAGATGATTGAACGTAACGACCGTATGATCAGAAATATTACGCGGGAATTGGATGTGGAACTTACAAAAAAAAAGTACAGTTTGAGATATATTTTTTATTAGAAATAGTATATTGGAACTGATGAAATTTGTCTGAAAATATAAAGAATGTAAAAAGAAAATTTTAATGTTATCCTGCAAAATATATTTTTTTGGAACGAAGTTCCTTACGGCAGGCTTGATATTTGGCTGGGCGAGCGAACTGAAAAAAATGTGATACTAAAACCGTAAGAAAAATATATAACGCAAGTGACGTAATATCAGTCACACGACTGTATAACATGACGTTTGTAAAACTAAAATATTACTAGTAAACTTTTTTTTTGATTATTTATGTAATTTTATACTGTCGACAAAAATAAATAAAGTCATACGTTTTTTATTTTAATTATTATTATTATTTCTATTTGTTTGATTTATTTTATTTTTCGGTATTTGTTATTTTCTAAAATACTAAATTTCCTAAATACTTTTATGTACTTAATTAAAAACCAATCAACAAAATTAAAAAAAAAAAAACAAGAACTAGAAAATATATATAAAATTCAACATTTTTTATTTAATTGTGTTGCTTCCATACTATCCGAAGGAACTTCGTTCCTACCTGGTGCCCCATAACACCACATACTTTTTATATTATCCATGAAATAGTTATAATTTAAATGAGTCCACCTTTGCCGTGCAGTTGAACTCTTTTCCGAACATTTTATTGATTGACAACGGTGTAGCATAGCATAAAAAGCCAAATTTTCATCCAGTCCCGTTCATCCGGTCTGGCATTATTAATTAACAAACGTTGTTATGATACGCGCTTTTGACAGTAAGACCGCGTTACCTAGAAGGTGTTTACCGCGAACTTCTTATCAAAACGACGTTTATTTAAAGTATAACTGCGCAGTTTCTTGCCGATTCTTCTGCAGAATCCACTTACCGAATCGATGGTAGTCGGTATGGTATGGTATGGTTAACACGGGCTGGTTTCCGCAACTCGACGACTTTGCGCCTATTTTGCGTGTGTGGGAGTGATCCGATTCACTCTTGCCACCCAAGCTCCTCCAGAAACTTTAGACGTCTTTTCGGCTTCTTGAAAATCTCCGGAAGTGTCTTCAGGGTGCCAAGATGTTGTGCCCGGTAAGCCGCTACACCTGGACAGTAGAGAAGTACATGCGTAGCCGTTTCTTCTGTTCCCATGCAAGCTCTGCACAGGGACTGTCGGTAATGCCCATATTAAATAGGTGTTTGTTATACGGACCGTGTCCAGTCAGTGCCGCAGTTATTAGTCTCAGTTGGCGTCTGTCCAGGTTTATTAGAATTCTTATCGATGGTAGTTACACTTTTAACGATAATTTTAATTTGAAAATTGACGTTTCGATGATGCTTCTTGACGCCTATTCGAATCAAGCTATTTCGTATTTTAAACAAAATATCGCCAAACATCAACCGCTCCGGTCCGATTCGCAGAAAAACGCTATGCTGCGAGCGGTAGCGTGCGGAGCCTTACTA
Organism: Melitaea cinxia; assembly: GCF_905220565.1. Taxonomy (NCBI): domain Eukaryota; kingdom Metazoa; phylum Arthropoda; class Insecta; order Lepidoptera; family Nymphalidae; genus Melitaea; species Melitaea cinxia. The sequence continues at coordinate 21,771,398 of NC_059424.1, read as the reverse complement.
CCCGAGGCAGTGCTGTGGAGTATACTAGTACAGCTAACAGCAGGTCTCCGAGCCATACATGCTACTGGCCTAGCTTGCAGGTACGTTATCACAATTGAAGATTTATCCACTGAGCTGATATGACGATGGACTAATAGACCAAAAATTCAGCAACCATGAAAATTCATCTGCAGTTAATGCATAGGCGTTCTCATAAGTTTGTAAAGGTGGGGCAAAAATGTAAAACTCGATTAGTAGAAAATTAATAAAATTATATATTTTTTGTTATTTACTGCAGCGTTTCATTTATTTTCACTATTTCCACTACTTCGATAATAGCTTACGGTGATTTTGGCAAAATCCACCTAAAGTTTACTTATTAAATTGTATAATATCAATTGTTAGCTTCGAGTGGACTGGGCATTTGCCCCACCGTGGGTACGCCCATGTGCAGTAATATTTAAGAAAACGGACGTATCATCAAGGTACGTTGTCACAACCGAAGTCGTATCCACTGAGCTGATATGGCCCTGGAGAAATAGATGAGAAAATTCGGCAAGGACGAAACTTCTGTGCAGTAGAATTTAAGAAAAAGAGCGTATATCAGAAAGGTACCTACACGTTTGGGTAGAAATTTTGGAAACCTCCTTGGAGATATTAGAAGAAAAAAAAAAAAAAACAAATAAACTCAATTAATGTATGTTTGATTTCATATACCCTGTTTAGTTTATCTACATTTGTAATAGTAGCAAACGCCATATTCGGAATATCTACAAAGTTTCATACTATACACTACAAATGTGTATAGATTTCATTAAAAAAAATCAATATATAAAATTAAATTTGGTGTCTGGAAAAATATCTATGTTACACATCAATTTTCGATGACAACGTGTACTTATTACTGACTCAAAAACCAAATATGTAAGTTGTATATTACAATTATAAATAAGATATAGCTCTAAATTATTTATGGCGTTTACACAGGCGTTAGGATTGCTGAATCAATTTTTGTCCAGCGAAAGTATTGTGAGACGAGAACACCCAAGTATACTTAGCAGCACTTCACGCATTATTTATACTAAAATTACTTCTGTTACCAACTTAGTCAAATAAACTTTAATTTGGTCACGATTTTTGCTTTGATACCACGATGTATCAAATAATAATCGGTAAATGGTACGTTCTCCGAGCAGGAGCCTGGATCCCACGAAGGTGGTGATGAACGGGTGTCGCATACGTATCGCCTGGTGCGGTATAGCGGATGCGGTCCACGCAAACAACGTCGACGTGGCTCAGGTACTGTTCAACTGGTTATAATATTCAACTACCTGTATACTGCGAAAACTCGGCACCCCTTGGATTATTTGGACTTTTTTTATTTCTTGTACCACTGTGATCTACAGTGACATCCGTGGGTAACTGGTAGAGTCTCTATAAGGGTTTGCGCTTGTTAAAAGATTAAAAAAAAACGTGTGAAACGGTTTTTAGTTCAATGAAAAATACATGCTTTAATTTGCTTCAATATTTCAAACAGAACACAACAGGATCTTTATTTTCACTTCTAAACCTAAATATTATAATTATATATATAAGACCAATGAGTTATATTCTTGTTAAAGCATAATACAATTTTGATTCATCTAAAACAAAGATTTATTTATTAAAAACAGATAGGTTTTACATAACAATTATCACAATCAAAAAATAATCAGGTAGGTACTAACCTAAAACAAAGAATCGACAATTAGATGTTCATGCTTTACTATTGTTATTATAAGCAAATTCACAAACAACTAAATTTGTAAGAAAACATTTGTAAAGAAAACATTTATAATCTAATCAATTGTAACTATTCGATTTGGACAAAAGAAAAAAACACGCTTTTACATTCTTCCCACTGGTGGCTCCCTCTTGTAGCTTAACTGATAGGTACATACTCAAATGTCAATGTCTGTGTCAACGTTAACACAAAGCTTACATATATATTTGAAACTGACCATTTTTAATTGTTTACACATCTAGGTTCGGGTCTCCTTACAAAATTTCGACTGCACACAGTTCGTTAATAGTCAGTGATCGAGCCACCTTTCACTCTTATATACACAAATGCGAGTTATATTTAAAATATTCTTGTAACTGACTGTGCTATACAAGTTTATACACGCGTATACAAATATTAGGACCAATAGTTAAAATTAAGGAAGAGAATCATATTTGCGAACGTATTTTATGGCCAATCACCTATCAAATGACTCAAAACATAGTCAAGGTAGTAATTGTACAAGGTAGTAAATTGCTATATAAAAATGTAAAGAAGCAATATGTAGGATAGTCTTGCTCAGTGGACTGGCGTCGACTTTTAGAAATTTTAAGACTAGTTATTAAGGCTTCTAGGATTCTAAAGTTGCGGTGAAGTACCGATGCATGATTAAACAAAAAAAAAAAAATGGAATAACAAAAGCACGGGCATAATAAGCCTGTGGATATATCACTTAAATTAAAAAAAAAAAAAAAAAAAACTTAATATGTACGATTTTATTTCTGTGTTAGGAATTCTAAACATTTTTAAATATCATATCAAAAATTGACTGATTTATTTAATATTATAATTATTAAAAATAGCATGGTGTCGTCTCCTGTCAAAGATTTTCATTGTAATATGAAACTTTGAATAGTTACGGGTCTCTGTAAAGAACTCACTATAGACGGCGCCACGGTTCGCTTAAACCGAAAATAAAAATCATCATATCAAAAATTTCGCTCTAGCGGGTACATCGTTCCATAGCTTAATTGGCTAGAGCGCCGACACGGTCAGTCGGAGACGCGGGTTCGAATCCCGCTGGAGCGGTCAATTTTTGCTATGATATTTAAAAATGTTTAAAAAAAACTTAGTCGAGGTGTGTGTATGTATATCTACAAAAAAATATATGTATATCTGTGTAGGCCCAACAAGAAGACCTAACTGCCCTCGGTCGCCTGGCCCTGGCTCTTGCCTGTCGCACCGTACACTGCGACAACCTGACCGCCTGCATGGACCTCGTCTCGCGCTCCTACTCCGCCGATCTCAAGAACCTGATACTGTAACTATCTACATACATTACTCATGGACCTCTAGGAGAATACCACAGACTCATCAAAATTAATACAGTTTTTTTTTTTCTTTTTTTTTATAGGGTTGCCATAATGAAAAATATATATAAACAGTGCGACCAGATCTTAATTATTTTTTTCATTTGTTTAGTGTTTTTAAGTTTCGGTATGTAAAAGAAATTTTAGAGAAGTTTATACAGTTAATAAAGTAGAAAAAAATTCCTGATCCGGTTAAATTACAGTTTTTGTGATGAAAGAATTGTCAGTTACTGTAGTTACAGGATACAGGCAGTCACATAGTGTTATTAAATTTAACATAAATCCACTAAATAATACACATTTCGTGTATCGTGTTGTACATGTTTCATATGACAATTAGTAAAATCAATAAAAATCGATTAAAATCAATAAAACAGATATCTGCTCTCATCATCATCGACTCGTCGCTCCGTCACCGACTTGATGCCCATGATCGGGGCCAGGTTCTACACCCAGGTAGGCGTAAATATAAGGGTGATGCCACTTCACACACCCCCGCCCATTCATCATCACATCTATCATCAGAGGTGTTGTAGAGATAATGGGTGAGTTATGTGAAAGTAAATGAGAGTTGGTTGCCTTGACTGACTCATTTTGATGGATTATTATGGTAGTATTCGATGGGAGGGTTTTTTATGCGTTTTCTTATATATTTAACTAAGAAGATGTCAATCATCATTACAGCCTATACAGCCCACGGCTGGACATAAGCCTCCACAAGTTTACGCCAAAAAAAAACGTGAACTCCTGTGTTTTGCCCATAGTCACTACGCTGGGCAGGCGGGTTGGTGACCGCAGGGCTGGCTTTGTCGCACCGAAGACGCTGCTGCCCGTCTTCGGCCTGTGTGTTTCAAAGCCAGCAGTTGGATGGTTCTCCCGCCATCGGTCGGCTTTTTGAGTTCCAAGGTGGTAGCGGAACTGTGTTATCCCTTAATCGCCTCTACGACACCCACGGGAAGAGAGGGGGTGGCTATATTCTTTAGTGCCGTAGCCACAGAGTACAAGAAGATGTCTATATTTTCAAATAATTCTAAACATAATTGCTCAAAATGTTACCTTAGTAATCCACCGTCCCGCATTGGAGCAGCGTGGTGGATAAAGTGCTGATCCTTCTCCTACATGGGAAAGAGGCCTATGCCCAGCAGTGGGATATTACAGGCCGAAGCTACCTTAGTAGTACACCTACCACTGTAATATTATCGTTCAAATGTGAAACATGCCCAATTTTTCAATTACAGACTACAACTATACTTTGCAACCAAATATATTTTAATTTATCTATAATCAGGAGATTTTTTGTTAAAATTTATGTCGCCCATTGTTAAAAACAATACCTCTGCGCATATATCGCCCCTGTCGACAAGCCCGCAGACATGTATAAAACATAAAATTGCCATATATCGGGGGTGATAAGAAAATTTATACTGTTCATTATATTTTGCACAACTTGTACATACTATGAAACTGGGATTCCCAAATTATTTTTAACCGCTCGCCTAAAAAACTAACCGCTGACTCCCAAAAAATGAGGAGGTTCTCAATTCGCCTCAATGTTACCTCAGAACTTTTGACTGGTGCGATTTTGATGATTCTTGTTTTAATCCGATGATACTTAAATTTGATCGAGGTCCGATAACTACTTTTAGATAGTAATCTTTGATAACGCGTATTTACTTGACTATTTTTTCGTCTACCTACATTGTATCATTTTAAGATGTAATTGAAGTCGTTTTTTTTTTGTTTGCGAGCAAACAATTATGGGCCTGAGCTGCCCGCCTCTGACTCCCTATAACTTAAATTGCTTGAAAAATTATATCTTTATAGTTTTTCTTTGACAAAAAATACTAATCGGTTTAAACTTGACGGTTTTTCATTTACGTCGTTCCCTGAAAAATCAAATATATTTGGGAATTCCAGTTTTAAGACTTTACACATATGTACACATGATCTGCAAGTAGGGATGACACTTATTTGCTTGCTGACACTTGTAAAGCAGTTTTTAAGCTTATTAAATTTTGAGTCATAAACGATGTCAACAACCCTTGTATATAATAGTTTAAGATAGAATTTTTTGCATAATACTTTATTAATCTTTTCGTATTCTTGTGTAATATCAGGTTTAAATATTATAATAAAAATATAGTCTGAAATTTCTTTGACAAAAACGATTACGACGTGCTTAAAACGAAAATATCGATATTTAAAATAGATATTATTTTTATATGATAGATATATATTTTAAATTAAAAAAGTGTGTGTGTGTGAGTGTGTATGTGTGTGCGCAATTCACACACGGAAGAAGTGAAACTTCGTAATGTATTCTATCTCGTTCTCTCCTATACATTTCTGTGTTTGTTTCTTTGTCTTGACGAATTTTCGTTTACTAAAGAAGTTTCACTTCGAAAAATTACGAAAAAAACTTTTATTTGTTTCAGAATAAAAGAGCTTTTTATGAATTTTGACATTACATTGATGACTCTTTTTTTCGATGGTAAAATTAAACGATTAGGCCATACACAACGATCTCGATTACTCCTCACCCCTACCTTCTGCTTATTGGAATTAGTCATATAATAAATAAAATAAATTGTCGAACCGCTGCTTTACGTGATCTCCATCCTTCGCCGAGGAAACATCATCAGGTAACACACTACACATTGGCGTAGCCGGGTAACACTTAGAATAAGTGAAAATCAGCATTGAATACTGAAATATTAACTACGAGTATATACTACTCAAATCTTAAATAAGTCCGTACAGGATGATCCAGTGCATGTCTTTTGTAATTCCTCAAACCCGATCTATGGAATAAATGACGCCCAAATTTTTTGAGTAGTATGTAATCTTCTAAATGTCTCAAAATGTGTGCAGGAAAATTTGGAATCAATGACTAAAATGTTATGGACCGTGTTTGTCTATATCATACCTCTGTACAGTATCCTGGCTACGCTGATAAAGATTAAATGTACCTACGTGTATTGATGTTTTCCTCGCGAGATATACTTGTCATTAGGACGCAGTTCGTTCAAAAAAGTTTCAGGAGTGATTTTTTTACGGAACGAAATAAGTATATTTCCGCACTGCTGGCATGATCGTGATGAATCCTCCTCTTATCCCCACGCTTGCTTTTATGTCGTCGAAACTTTCCCCATCCTAGCAAATTTTCAATGAAAACCGAATAATTTGGATTGGCTATGCCAAGTCGAGATTGGGACATGTCGTAGGGTGAGCAAATGATGGCGATTAGGCCTAAATTAGGACTGGGATGAATCTCTAATCTTATATATAAAATTTTCGTGTCACAATGTTAGTCACAGTACTTCTCCGAAACGGCTGGATCGATTTTTATGAAATTTTGTGTGCATATCGGGTAGGTTTGAGGATCGGACAACATATATATTTTTATAGCCCTAAGCTATAGGGGGGGAGGTCTTAAGAGGCTTAATAACATATATGGCAAAACAACGTTCGCGGGGTCGGCTATTAATTCTTTATTTATACCAAATATTTTATTAATTTCTTAACCCGAAAAACTACGCGACAATTATCAATAAGGAATAGCTTTGTAGATTTTTACGTTAACTGCTTGGGCCGATGGAAAAAATTCGTTGAAAAAAATCAAAGAATCGCCATTTTAAGGCCTCCTTCAAATTTAGCGATTATTTACCGTGTCGAAATGGATACAATTATGTGTATCCCACTTCAAAACCTTTCCACTTACAAATCCTCGCTAAATCTAGTTTTTGTCTTCGATAATTTACAAAGCAATGTCAAAATGACCACTTCAAGACAATCAGTCATTTAATCTAAGTATTATCCGAGGATGATGTAAAAAGGAAAGAAAATATTTCTGGAATATTTTTTAGTGAACTGCGTAATATGGAGCGTTTTTGGTGATCACAATCAAATATGTGTTTGTTAGTTCTGTTCAACACTGTGAGCTTCGATTGAGAAAAGTACCTTTGAAATTTATTCGTTTGGTGTTGTAAAAAAAAGTTTTATTTTAAGCCCATTACAAATCATTCTCTTTAATGTCTATTACTCATGTCTGTCTTTAATATCTATCACTCAAGAAATACATTATTTCCATTTTAAAGTTCATCCAATCGTTTTCCATACTTTAATCGAAGCACGGATATATTTTCAATATTGACCCATTTTACCGTCATACATACACTTCCATACATGTAATAACTAAGGTAACGGAGCCACAACCCATGCCGTTCGAACCATGTAAAATTATTAATCTAAATACTTTAAAATAATATCTTTTAAATAAATATCTTTAAACTAAGGTAAAAGCTGATTGATGAAATGTGTATATATACATATATAAATAATGGTGATTTGAATATTTTAAGACATTAATATCACATTGGTTAAGATGGGATGGGTTACGCATGCACATTGATGGGATCTTCATGGCTACGTTCACCAAGATTCCCCTGTCGTATAATATTCCGCTAGTGTCGTGACCGAGTGTACCGAGTACCTGTGGCCTACGGTTGTAGCTTTGTCTGTGGCCCGCAGCCGGTGGGTTCGGTGTGATTAACGAGTGTTAATGATCAAGGTGGAGGCGCTAGAGCGTCGCGCAGACGCATTCGAGGAACAATTGGCTCGCGAAATAGACAACGGTCGACTTTTGCGCATCCTTATCAAGATGGGCGTGGTCAACGAGCGACCCGAGTGAGTATTGATGTTAAATTACATAAATAATAATAATAATAATAATATGTTCATTTTTTTGAATATCATATCAGAAATTGACCGCTCCAGCGGGGATCGAACCCGCGTCTCCGACTGACCGTATCGGCGCTCTAGCCAATTAAGCTATGGAACGATGTACCCGCCGGAGCGAAATTCTTGATATGATGATTTTTATTTTCGGTTTAAGCGAACCGTGGCGCCGTCTATAGTGAGCTCTTTACAGAGACCCGTAACTATTCAAAGTTTCATATTACAATGAAAATCTTTGACAGGAGACGACACCATGCTATTTTTAATATGTACGATTTTATTTTTGTGTTACCCACACATTAGGAATTCTAAACATTTTTGAATATCATATCAAAAATTGACCGCTAATCTGTGGGTAACACAAAAATAAAATCGTACATAATTACTTCTTTATTGTACACCGTTAAAAGATACAAAAAAAAAAACTCGAGTGTGCCTTAGACCACACGACTAAAGTAAAACTTCTTTAGTTCCATCTATATGTATGTGTATATGTATAAGTGAAAGAGAAAGAAAATGTCTGCTCGCACTTCTCTCTTTCCCCCACAGTTAATATGCGAATTAGAACTCTTTTTTTATCTTCACTAACTTATATATATATATCTTTCTACTTTTGTTCGCCTCGCCCGATCACACTTTTCGTAACGCTCTCGTCACGCCTTCACCAGCTTACTCCCCTAGCCAAGCGTCTGTAAAGAAGTTTTACTTCAATAAATAGATATATGTCATTGTGAACAGGTTGAACATGGATGCGAGCTGGTCGGAGACTGGCGATCGATATATGTTGAAACTCTTCAGGGACTATTTGTTCCACTCGGTGACTGCGGACGGGAGGCCGTGGCTGGACCAAGCGCACCTCGCAAGCGCCCTCAACAGTCTCGATGGTGGTTCACTCGCCAAGGTATCCCATACTCACACCATACTACCACACCATACTACCACACTATACCCCCATTCTGTACCATGTTGTTATTTACTAACGCTAGATATAAAATTGCAAAAGTGTACGAAACGTAACACTTTCTTTCTATCTTCACTAATATACCTCCTTCTCAACTTCCGTTCCTCTCGCCCGATCACACTTTTCGTAACGCTCTCGTCACGCATTCACCAGCTTACTCCCAAGTCAAAAAAATGTTAAGCGAGTCCTCCAACTTTATATGAATTGTTTTTAAGTTTCAGTGTATCATCTACTCGTACTTATAAAGCTGAATAGTTTGTTTGAATGCGCTAGTCTCAGGAACTACTGGTCCGATTTGAAAAATTCTTTCAGTGCTAGATAGCCCATTAATTGGGGAAGGCTAAAGAATACATTTAGTATCTCTTTTTTCTTAAATTAACCTGGTTGAAAACGCGGGGCACATCTATATTCAATTATAAAATGAACAAATAGTAAAAATTAAGCAATCGACGCAAATACTAACGATGCGATGATTTATCTTTAACGTAAACGCAATCAAATTGTCACGATACCGCTTATACGTTGCGTGGGATTTGCTATTGTTGTCTTGTGTCTATTGTAATTATACTTGCATAGGTCCATGTTTTAAAAAAAGCTGTTGTGACTATTAATTGATGATAAGTTCGATGCAAATGATTTGAAATAATACACTCCTTCATTTATGATTGTTCACGACGTATCGTATCACTCTTGACACACACACGTAAAAAAAACACATACAGATTTTTTTTTATGTCACTAGGTCGGCAAACAAGCGTACGGCTCACCTGATGGTAAGCGATTACCGTAGCTTATAGACGCCTGCGACACCAGAAGCATCGCAAGCGCGTTGCCGACCCAATCCCCAATCCCCCCCAGGAGCTCTGGTCACCTTACTCACCAACAGGAACACAATACTGCTTGAAAGCAGTATTATTCAGCTGTGATCTTCTGTAAGGTCGAGGTAGTACCCCAGTCGGGCTGCTCCATATTTTGAGCTGGAAATTCCTGCTGTGCCCTACCTCAGTTGAAGATTGGAATTTTGCGTGCTAAATTTAATTTTGTTCAATTTCTCTCTTAGGTGGAGCTTATGTCACGCGACGAGCAGAGCGTGCTGGTGGTTTCCTACTCGGAGCTTAAGCACTGCCTGGAGACGGCCTTCGAGGAAGTCATGCAGTCGGCAGCGGCGCCCTAGCGCAACCCTGGCGCCCTAGCGCTCTTCTACCCAGCTCCATATACGGTCCGGTGTTGCTGCCTTTGCAGTTGCTACTCGACCTAAGCGATGTATCAAGACCTCACCCGAAGCGACATCTCGTAAAGCAGTCTCGACTCTTCCCACTTTCTGGCACCCCCTCCCCTTTCTACCCTGCCTCTCCCGGATAACCGGCTAAGCCGCGACCGTCCCCACTCTCCCTTCCCTTACACTTTCTGGGGGACTGGCCAAGCCGTGCACGTCAACAGAAGTTTCTTTAGCAAGATTGTCCGTCCATCCAACAGTGGTCGACTGGAAACTGCTAGAAGCCTTTTGTTGCCCATTACCATTATTGATATTGTCAAGCTAATATTCCTTTCCCAGTTGATGTCTAGTGTATAATCGATCGATGTCTAAGTGTCTGTAGTGGTGTCTGTGTGTCGCGACCCTCCGCGGTGTGTCAGAGTGTCTCGAGTTGCGGGTAGGAGGAGAGAAGTGAACGTTTCGATGTGTGGACCCTTTGAAATGAACTGTCAAGTGTAGACCAAGGAGGCAAGCCCTTTTGGATTCACGCTGCTATTGTAGTTTTTATTATGAAATATATTCATATGTATACTTATATATATTTACAAAAAAATGAAACTGTGTTGTAACGCGATCTCATTTTTACAAGCGATCTCCGCTAGCAATTATCGACGGAATCGTCTTTACGTCGGATCGTATGTTATTTATCGATGTACACATTATATTATACTTTGTCCCTTTCGAAGCTTTAAATGTTCGGTTATATTGACGTCCGTGTAGCCGTCTGAACAAATGCCACAAACATTCCAAACTAACAAACGGGCTCCGTACAGGGCGGAGTTCATTACGTGTACTTTTATAGCCTGATGTTTACGAAGTCGCGTGTATTGATATAGACGAGCGCCCTGTTGTTCTGTTGCCGTGAAAGACGTATAACAGAATTATGTATTTTAAGGTATCTTGATGTAAAAATGTCTAAATGTCTAAAGATACTGTCTCTGTCGGCTATCGACTCTAAACAATTTAAATGTTAGTTGAATAAACATGATAATGAGATGTCAACAAATTAAATGTCACTTTCAGGTTATTTGGTGTTATGATTACTACATGTTAACGCTAAACGTATGCCAGTCTGGTTTACAGCGTAACAACGCTACTTTAATTCGAAATCACAATCTGCGCGTGCGCAGTATTTCGTGTGAACTGCGTCCGAGTATACGTTCAGCTTAATAATAATAATAATAAATGTTTAAACTGTTATAAAACTAAGTAAACGTTTTAATTAAACGTCTCGATGGTTCAACATATGTGTTACGTAGTTATACAGTTACAACAATGTCGATGTTGCAAATTTCGATCTAAGTAGAGACGATCACTCTGATGTTCTTCAAGGAATTTAAGTTTTTTTTTTTTTATTATAATTATTGTAAATTTTTTTTTAATTAAATAAATAATGAATTAAAATTTAAAACATTGTGTTTTGTATTTACCCTACATTTAGTGAATACAAATATAGTACCTCCTTTGTAGGCTCCGTTTCATTAAAATAAAATATTCAGCATTATCTAGTTCCGATTAAAACTATAATAACTAATTTTTTTACAAAATTTTATCTCCTGCTTTACTCTCACGATTCTATAAAATCTTGTTTTTATCAGCTGTTATGGCTATCCTTCAAGACTAAATCAATAAAAAAAATCGAGAGTGCTTTGTGTGGTGTGTGGTCTAACAACTGAAGTAAAACTTTGACTACTGTCAAACTGAAGTGTGTTGTGTGTAAAACTGAAGTAAGACTAGCCCGTTGGCGCACTAGAGGTAGGTATTAAATGTATTCTATAAGTTCGTTTCTACGACAATTTTTTTTAAATCAAAATAAATTTTTCAATTTTGAATCAAATATTTCCCCCCTTTCGCGAATACTTTTCTAAAATAGTAAAATAAATATAAAATAATTTTCATTTTTACAGCACTGATTTGTGGCTGTTGCGCCTGGTTGCGGGTTCAATCCCCGCACATGACAAACATTTGTATTGGCCATACAGATGTTTGCCGTGGTCTGGGTGTTTGTCTAGTCCTTATGGGTCTCCCCACCGTGTCTCGGAGAGCACGTTAAGCCATCGGTCCCGGTTGTTATCATGTACACCTCAAAGCGATTGTTACTGATAGTAGGTACATATAGATAATATATAGGGGAACATTTTAAGATTGCATTCGTTCGTAAATCGACAACCATGTAGAAGCATCAAGCATTTAAGTGTATCTTAATAAGTTCATTAAATTTAAAACCTGCTATATACAATAAAGTAATAATTTTACTTGTAGAAAGAATTGCTACAATACTCTTAAAACAATAAATATCTAAAGTGAAAACAAAACGAACGTAATAAGTGTTATTCTTACAAATGTTTTCCTTAACACTTTCAAGCACGTTGTCCTAAAGATGATTCTAAATTAATTATACTTTCGAAACGTAGATTTTAAAACGAAGAACGATTTCTTTTTCTTCACTGACAAAAAATGGACAAAATCTCATACTGAGTTATAATAGGCTATTAGGAGATCTATGAGAATTTGGTATGCATTTATCCATAGGTACTATATATGAGATATTAGGATATCCAAAGGGATTTTACACAAGATTAAACAGAAATTCTTAACGAAATTCATTAATTATTCAGTACCCATTTTGCTCATCTGCCTTAACAATTAACGTCACATATATGTACGTACATACGTGTAAATACACGCGTCATATCAAATCAGCTGCGGTTCACCAATTTTATAAAGGTGAAAGTGCATTTGTAAGTATAATCAGGATCAGCTTTCAGGATTCACTAGTCTGTGAACTAATAATCATATTCATCATCATTTCAGCCTATCGCAGTCCACTGCTGGACGTAGGCCTCCACAAGTTCACACCAAAAATGGCGTGAAATCATGTGTGTTGCCCAAAGTCACCACGCTGGGCAGGCGGATTTGAGACCACAGTGCTGGCTTTGTCGCAACGCTATTAATAATCATTTTATATAAATTATGAAATAGTTATGTACGTATTGAATAACTATAAATATAATATGTAGTTGGTAGCGAGTTAAGGTAGCAATAATATAATTGAGTTCTTCTAATTTGTATTTATCGTAAATACAGTACCTGCGATGATTGATTGGATAACTACATTGAAGATAAATGTTGAAACTATGAAATAAATATATTGTTATATTCTACCTCTATATCATATATCATGTATTTAGACAGTCAGAGCCCTTCCAACTAAAAAAAGCCCAAAGTCACGCCATTACCTAAGAGACGGTACGATGCCCATTAAGTTTTTTCGGTCAAAAGCTGTACAAATGACTAAACATTCATTAATAATATAATTTAGAATATCATCATTCATCATCATCATTTCGGCCTATCACAGTCCACTGCTGGACATAGGCCTCAACAAGTTCACGCCAAAATAAGCAACAATTCATCATTCTCATGTGTTTTGGCCCATAGTCACCATGCTAGGCAGGCGGGTTGGTGACCGTTAGAATTGTCACATTGTACAAAAATAAAAATATTAAATGAAAGCTATGTTTTCGTTAATCATATGATGGATGGTTCGATTCATTCATCATTCATAATTAAAACTGTAAATTTTGATTATAATATAATACAATACACTTTATTGTACACCAAAACAGAAATAATACATCTCAGATCGATTTCAACAAAGTATCATAAAGTAACAAGAGCGGCCTTATCGCTGAAATGCGATCGGTCCCAGGCAACCTAGGAGCAGAGGAGATGGTATTGTGTCCATGTAGCTGTACAAACTGTGACATAAACGTGTGAATATATTTACTTAAACACATATACATATAAGAACATACATACATACATACAAACATACATACATACATACAAACACACATACATACATACAAACATACATATATATATATAATTTTATTCACGTTGAATAGCAAGGAAATGCTTCCTCAGAGCCTTTTTAAAAATAGAAAGCGATTGTACACGTCAATATTCAAGGGTAAAGAATTCCAAAGTCGAGAAGCTTGAACAGTGAAAGATTTAGTATAAAAGGAAGAGGAGTGAGGGGGAATTTCGAGAAGTAAGCTATCCTCAGAACAAAGACTGTGTTCATGGGAATCACTAAGAAATTTAAATCGTTGCTTTAGATAAGCAGGTTCAACAGGGTTAAATAAAATAGAGTAAAGTAAGTTTAAATGATTATATTAAAAAAAGGCAAAACTAAAAAAATACTTAGGCATAATAGTTGATTCGAACATGAACTATTTGGTTTATCAAGATAAACACAAAACATTTAAAGAATTCAGTCATTAATCACTTTATTTACTATATTTAACGCATTTGTAAAAAGTAAGTTACAATACTGTTTTGTTGTGTGGAATGCGTTTTACAAAATTTATAAAAAGATAGATTAAAGAAACTACGAAAAAAGTTTTCTAAGTTTTTAAATTATAAATACAATACCTAATCAAAATAGCTTGAATGAATATGGTGATTTGCAGCAGTTGGGTGGTTATCATGTTATCGGTCGACTTTTTAAGTTCCAGGGTGGTAGTGTAACTGTGTTATCCCTAAGCCGCCTCTTACGACAGCCACGGCAAGAGAGAGGGGGAGGTTATATAAGATTTTAAAATCTCTACAGCACATTAACATCTGTGACACCACCAGTTTTTAGCCAATTCCATCATCGGGAAAACGCCATGACAGTTAGTACATGTCCAATCTGGTTCATTTATGTGTTCAGCATCAAAATGAGATTTTAAATCACTAAATATATTTTCTCCTGTAAATTTTATCTCACAGGGTAGACAGCAGACATACAAACACTTGCTCGGGTCTTTTATATGACTAAGATATATCTGATAACACGGTGATACTGTTTCCTCGAGCTGTAGATCATACTTATTGCTAACGTCAGTTGGCAACTCAGTATCGACTTCCTTGTACAAGTAACGCACATAAGAATATTTATTTGTGTAGCGCTTTAACTGTTTTCTAGACGGTATATTAGATGGTAGCGTTGTTAAATCTTTCTTTATAAAATTGTATATTTCATAATTGTTGGTACTGGGCTCAATTGCATCAAATCTGTCAATGAGATCGTTTATTTGAATTGTTTGTGTGGATGAAATTGAAGATATTTTAATATCTTGATCTAATAGTTGAAAAGAATTGCGATGTTTTTTCAGCTTTTTGTTGACTAAGACATGTTTTAGTTCGTGTTTGGTTTCTCGTTTGTAGATATGTATATTTTTCGTGGTCATTATGTTGATACTGACTCCCCACCAGTTGAGAATTGCTTCTATAGAAAACGTTGATAGTTTTATTTGTTTCGGCAATTCAAAATTTGGGTTGAAAACTGTATTATTTAAATTTGGATGAGGTTGTCGGAAGACTAACTGATTGAGCTGATTTCTAGATGCATGTATCTCTAGCATGATATTACTACCTCTTGTAGATTTATCACTGCTCTTCGCAACATCAATTTGTCCGTCTATAAAAGGCTGGACGGTAGATCTGGACATATGTTTCGCATTATCGAGCATACTTTTCAAAAAACTTTTTAAATTAACATATTTAGATTCCAACATTTTTTCTATATCTGCACTTTCATCTTGTTTGTCATGTTTCGTCTTGTTTTTATTTATTTTACTGATGATTGTCTCTAATTCATCCCATTGCGGCCAATCTTTGAGGTATTTTTTCACGACAGCTAAATATATAATTCCCTCTAATTCATGTAGTTTTGACAGTCTGATGTCGAATTCTTTGTCGAGTATTTCGATGATCTGACCGTCCGTCAGAACAATGTCATCTTTTTTGTTGTTCTCTATTAATCTCTTGAAAAATTGTATGATTGGTTTCTCCGAATTAGGCGAAGGTTCCTCGGTATCTGAAGTTATTGCCACAATCTCGTTTAAATCATTTTCGTAATCCATTTTTTAAATTATCAAGCCTTGAAGTGCCCTTATTAACATATGTTTTTAGATCAACGATAGACCTTCTTAAATATTTCCTTGAAAAATATAAAACAAAACAGCAAAAGCGAAAAATACTTTCTTATACGCCACTTATTTATATAATTTCAATTAGCTACATCGATTGGTTTAATGACTCAGCGATGCCAGTGTAGCACGGTTGACTTGATAATTCCAAGTTACAACTCGAACATGATTAAAGCGCGAGTGAACCGGCTTCTTCTGGGCGAACTCGCTCCATCTTCGTCTCTGTTCTAGAGTTAGACTGGGGTCAAGAGTAAGCCCATAATATATTAAAAAAAAAATTTTTTTCTTCTTCTTCTTATTCTTTGGCTTCCTCTAGCTCCCTTGCGGAATTGTCAATATCAGAGTAGATGCTTCAATTTTCGGTGAGTGTCTGTTGTTCAGTTAAGACATTGACAAGACTGACTTTGCTATTTATTAAGATTTGTGGCAGTACCAGTTCAATAAAAAGTTTTTTTTACCGATATTGAAAAGAACTGTTGCTCTACCTAAAACAAAACACAACAAAGGTTAGTAGGACATTTACTCTACCGTCTCATGTTATTTTCTACAATAAACTCACACAATGTATAAACAAATGGTGTATGTACAAAGGATAGCACAGATTTAAAATCAGTAGTGTGTGGGATAACAGGTGGAAGAAAATTATATAACGAGGATACATTTAGTGAGCAGCTAAAAAAAATGTGTTCAGGTGAGCCTTCGTCTAATCCGCATTCACAAAGGGATCTGTCTCCAGTGTGGGATTCTTATTTTAGCTAAAAAGACAGGGTTGCAAGAATGGCCAAGAAGAAGTCGGCATATTGTAGAACATACATACTTGGCCATTTTGTAATACTTTAAAAAAAAACAAGCTTTGGTGGGTATTTGCCTTTGAATATCAGCATAGTGCCTTCTTGTAGATCTACTAGACTGCTTCCACAATTCATTTCAGGCTGAGGATAAAAGAATTTTTGCAAGAGAACTGACGTCCTGACAATAAGCCTTAAATTGACTGAGCCCTCCGGACCCAGTTGCCTCCTTAGCATAAAGTTCGACATTTTCATTGCCAACTATACCACAGTGACTAGGAACCCAAGTCAGCTCAACTTGAATAGTATTATTATTCAAATTAAAAAGTATATATTTAATTTTCAGGATTAACGGAAACCTTGATTTTGTTCAAAATTGATTAGATGTAATTGCTTGTAAAGCACTCTTCGAGTCCGTAATAATAATGTATTTGTCAAGACGGTGTGATTCAACAAATCTAAGAGCTTGAGGATTAGCCAAATCTTCACCTGTAAAAACCGAGGAATCCAGACAGCCACACCAACAAGGTATCATAAAGAGTGTTAAGTCTGAATTGGGCAACTGGACATGGAAGAGATGTAAACTTTAGGTAGCTCTTAAGGAGACAAGGGATATCTTTATGACACCGATAGTTGGAGGAAGAAGTAAGCTGGGACAGTACACTAAGTTTATGAATAAGTGGATATTGAGTGTTGGAGAGCAATGAAGATAAACCTGTCAGCAAGATACTGACGTCTAAGATGTAGGAGCGGATCGATACATTCCACCTTCATAGCATTGATAGGAGAAGATTTTATATATAATTATGAAAGTGATTTAGATTGTACCTTATCTAACATTTTTAAACAGGTTTTATTGCAGGGCTCAAGTAGAAAAGCTCCATAGTCAAAGTGACTGCAGACAAGAGCATTATAAAGGAGCTTCTGTGTGTAGGGATGGGAGCCTCACCATACTCCAGATAGTGAGCAAAGAATATTGACATTTTTTTCTGACTTATTTAGAACATGATTGACATGTTGAGAGCCAGTCATTCTTGAGTCAAGGTAAAAATTTAACACTATCTCAAACTGGGAAAACTTAGTTATCTGGAATTATTATTACATTAGGTATAGATCTTTTCCTAGTGAACACCACCAACACACTACTTTTTTCGGTAGATATGGATAAACCATGTTTATCCAACCATTCATTTAAATAATAAATAGTTAGTTTAAATAATAGAATTAAGTCGATAGAGCAACACATCGTCCGCATATTGCAAAACATTGCAAAAAGAAGTAACTGAAAGGTCAAGGTAGTTAGTATAAATATTATATAAAAGAGGGCTAAGTACCGAACCTTGGGGAAGACTTTTCCAAACTTTCCTAGAGGGGAGGGTGGAATTTTGATAATTAAAGTCTTGAAAAGAATGCCAATATTCTCTACGATACACTCAAGCCTATTCTTAATGAGGTGCTCTAAATTTTTGCCAGGGTTGATGTAAGAGCAATTGGGCGATAAGAAGTGGGGTCATTACCAAGCTTTCCCGGCTCTAAGACAGGTACAATGATTTGAGTTCCCCATTCTCTTGCAGGAATTTCCAATTGAAAAATGGAATTTAAAAAAAAATTTACAAGTCCTCTGTGTTTCCAGTCCACTTATTACCAGAAAGGAATAAGGAATACCATTGACACCGGGTAAAGAGTCCTTTAAGGAATTTAAAACCAATTGAAACTCCTACAGCGAAAAGGGACGATCAAATTCACTGAGGGGAGTACGTGGCTAACTTAAATAACGCGATATTCCTCCAAAGACGAAGCTGATGGGGGAGCACACTTCTGGGAGAAGGAATCTAACCAAAGTGAAATGTCATTAATCATAGGGCTATCATTAGAAGAAAAAGAGCCACGGAATTTTTTAATGTTTCGCCAAACTAATGAGGGATGAGAAGAAGGAGACAACCTTTCACAAAACACAAGTCAAGAACTCTTTTTCTTTTGAGTGAGTAACCTTTTTACCTGTGCTGCAATATGTTTGTAATTCAGGTAATTTTCTAAGCTCATAGATACCAAGTACAAGCGCTCAGCCCCTTTACGCCGCTTACAAGCATTTGGACATTCGGAATTCCACCATGGGGGAGAATAAATTCTATCATGTCTCTTTTTTTACTAGGAACCATTTTTTGCACTATTTAACAAAACTTTTTTAAAATACGAGTAAAGCACGTGAACATTGACAACAGAGACTGGAATTTGACAGATTTGTTGATCAGTTGTGTTGGCATACAAAGACCAATGTGCGTTAGCCAATTTAAATGTTTCTCTGGATAGATAATTAATCATAGAAGGAGTAGTAGTGTGACTAAATTAAATTAGAATAGGAAAATGGTCACTGCCCAGAGAATCTACCATGAAAATTGGGCTGAGATGTTACAGGAGCTTAAAGAAAGGTTGACAGCACTCTTTGGATTCTGGATCGGTGAAACCCTGCATGTTGGAGCGCAATCATTAAGAACAACGAGGTTGTATTCATCAAATAAGTCTAGTAAAAGCGGGGAGAGATTGTCACAGAAATATGACCCCCATGACATATGATGACAATTAAAATCACCTAAAACAACTATAGGTGGGGTTAAAGAGGACAAAATGGAGGAAAATTCAGACAACACAGATGATGAGGGGACAGGAATATATACAGATATAAATGAAACATTTAAAACACGGACAACAACAACATTAAGACTATCACTATGAGATGTAGGGATGAATGAGTATGTACATTTTCTAGAGATTAAAACGGCTGGTCCAGCCTTTCCATCACTTCTGTCATCCCGGAGACACGTGTAGTTGGGTAGCTTAAAAGAAGTACCAGGCCTTAGCCAGGTCTCCTAGACGGCAATAATTAATGGATTATATATTTTTTTAAATATATGTAAAATCATATTTTTTATTCCTTATGCTACGACAGTTCCACTGGATTAGATTCAGGGACATTTTGCAATAATAAAGACAGTTGAGATAGGTTTTTACGAATACTGTTCTTTAGCCCGGTGTTACTGAACCGGGAAATCATACTAATGAGCATAGTAGTTAATAGTTCCAAAAAGTTATCATTAGGGGAAATATTCTCTTGTAGGAAGCACACCCATTAGGTAGGGATAAAATGGGTGGTTGGACTATATTTTTATATTTTTATGCGCTTGTCTGTCATAACCTGGGCTAACAGGTGCGACTGGACGGTGTGGAGTAAATGTAGTTCTTCTATATGAAGTAAAAGTAGGGGAATATTGTGTATTAACAAGGGCAGAAATAAAAGGCGAAATCCTAGCTGTGCGAGGAAATGACCTACATCCAACCTACCTGTGGGAATCTAGCAGAGGCTTTAAGATATGAAATTCTTTTCTGTGACACAACTAATTTTATTGCTTTCTGTCTAGTGTTCAGGACAGGAATTATTTTCTGCATGAGCGCCAGAGCAAAATATACAGAATAGGTATTAGACAGAGCATGTTTCGCCCTCGTGCATTTCTGAACATTTGAAGCACCTTGGTTTTGAACTACATTGAGCCTTTACATGACCAAATCGACAACAATTATTGCATTGGATTGTTGGCAAAATGTAAGTTTCAACCGGTAAAGAAGTAAAATAACAAAATACACGTGGATGAAGTTTTTTGTCCTGAGAAAGTTAAAACTACCATTTGTGTAGAAATCCAAATGGGATTATTATTTTCATTATATGATTTCTGGCTCAGTCTCCAGGCCCGGACAACTTTCCCAACACCATTAGGGACTTCAATATTATTAACCAGTCCCCAACCTTCCATAGACCACTCTACAGGTACTTCTCGAATAATTCCCATTCGGGAAACGCTAAATACTGGTATTGCTACTATATATCCGCCAGCAGGTAGTCCTGAGTGGTCTAAGGAAGGAAGGAAGCATTGGCGTGTTCAGCTGTCTTAAATTCTATTGATACACGATTGCATCCAACTCTTTTAATACCATCTACCACAACATTACTGATATTTTTATTTATAAAGAAAATGGCCGAATTGTACTGGACGTAGGAATGGACCTGTTTGCGATTGCGATTGCAAAAGGAGCATCATCATTTAACGAGTATATATCATAGTCCGGATGAACGTAAGTCAATTGATTAGATGGTGTTTCAAGGGCGGAAGATGACGATTTTATGGCCTAGGAATTAATATCCAAATCAGACCGCCTTTTTCTGTTAGCTACATTCAAATGCACTGAAACTGCCGTACTCGGGTAACCTCCACCAGGATCTGGCGGTTCATTATCCATTTTAAGACAAGTAAAAACTACACAAATCTACTTACTGAATAACAATCACAAAGCAAAAACAAACACAATGGGACAGAGGTTTTACAACAGACAGGTATAATATATTAAACAGAAAAATAGCTACGTAAAAACTTGTACACAACCACAAAAGCAAAACAGACAGTTCGTTGACATGAAGTATAGAGTAGCTTTGCAGAGTAGGATAAATATTAATAGGTATTAAAAACATGAAGCCTGAGTGTTCACCTTCATACCATTCATAAGTAAGGTTGATTCCGCCAATGTCAGGTAGAGTTGAGAATACACGAAGGAGATTGATTAGTGCGGTTGAGATAATAATCTCAATATAATTTTGCAAACTGGAAAAAAAAGTTTGAAGCTGGAAATAACTTTTCGTTACTTATATTAACCGTTAACTATGTTAAGATAACATAGATTGTTCTGAGCTAGTAGCCCAAATAACGTTTATCTTTGTTGTTCCGCGAGAGACGAAAGTTTTGTAAATAAAAGTATTGTCAAATGTCAATTTTCTAAAACAAATTAAGGGATAACCGCTCCTTTGACTTAGGTTTCAAAAACGTGTAATAATATGTATAAAAAAGCGGGTATTTATTTTTTAGTGATAATATATTACAACGTACAAAAAAATATATGATTATTTAAATAAATCCTCCTAATAAAGACTCCTAAACTACTTAACCAATTTTAATCAAATTTGCACACCGTGTGCAGTTTATTCAAGTTGAAAGATATGCTATATTTTATTTCGACGATATATAATTATTATATTCAAGAAAAAAATAAGGTGATACGAAATTCGCGAGGTCGCGAAAAATGAATCGTAAATTGTGTTCGTAAGCGTATAACTCAACAACGCCTGGACCGATTTTACCAATTCTTTTTTTAAGATGTTTGTTGAAGTCCTAGGATGGTTTTTACGGCAAGAAAAATTCAAATAATTTTCGTAAAAACACTAAAAATAGCCCTTTTCTTTTACCCATACAAACGTTTTCTAACTAAAATGTAGAGTCAATTTGACTTTATTGGTATTCAATAAAGTTCTTAATAAATAATATATTAGGGCGCATTTTACGTAAGTTATTAATGGTTAAATTTATCTTATTCGTAGACCGTATTTTAATTTAATTTACATACAGTAAAAATGGTATTAACTAGCTATTTCACATTACCTATTATATTGTTGTGGGGTCGTTAACAATGGAAAATTTCCGTTTTAAAACTATCGACTTCAAATTTGGTACGAATCCTCTATATGTGATGTAGAAATGATCGATGAGCGGATTTTAGGATAACTCGTGCCTAATAAAGATTACGGGGGTGGGCGTTAACAATGAAAATTTTAAATGTATGTAACTCCGAAACTACTGAACCAAGTTTTATCAAATTTTTTAAGCATTTGTAGTTTGGTCCAACTTGGGAGGTAGAGTAGTTTTTATCTTAATTGGACTCGATAGGTGACGCTGCTATTGGTATGTAACTCCGAAACTAGTGAACCAATTTTTATCAAGTTTTATACGCATCTATTATTTTATCCAACTTAGGAGATAGGGTACTTTTTATCTCAATCGGACCTGGTAGATGGCGCTGCTATCAGTAGGTAACTCCGAAACTACTGAACCAATTTTTATCAACTGTAAGCATCTGATATGGCAGTTTTTATCTCAATTGGACTCGGTAGGTGGCGCTGCTATCTGTATGTAGCTCTGAAACTACTGAATCAATTTTTATCAAATTTTATAAGCTTCTGTAATTTTGTCTAACTTGGTAGATATGTTAGTTTTTATCTCTATTGGACCTGTTAGGTGGCGCTGCTATCAGTATGTAAGCTATCAAATTTGATAGCTATTTTCCGGGCAGGACAACGTCTGCCGGGTCCGCTAGTATTATAATAAATTTTTATTTTATTTCCGTATTTTTTTTATTTATTTTTTTGTTTATATAATTATACTCTGTATATATATATATATATTATTTATGTATGGACAATTAGAATACTTTATTTAATTATTTTTTCTGCTATCTAAGACGCGTTTTTTTTCCTTCTCTTCTTTCTAATGTGTTGAGTTAGCCTATAATTGCAATGTATAACAAAAAAGTATTATATGCACTGCTAATTTTTAATTAAAAATATAATTTTTAAGTTATAAATATATTAAAATGAAATGAAAGCATAAGGTTTACATACCATTAACGAACAACAAAAAAATCTACTTAGGGGAGAACCATTAATTACGTGAGCTCAGAATTTTTCCCTGCTAAAATAAATCTCATGGCTATGATTAAATGATTACACTGATGATTTTACATTTAGTTTTTGCTGTGAATTCCCAGCAATTTCTATTATATTCAGTGTCAATCTCACGAAGAGGGAGGGGGGGGGGGGTTCCAAGCAAATCTCACCTAAGGGGAGGGAGGGGTCTAAACCATATCTTAGGCGGTCCAGTGTTAATCAGATCTCTGTCTTAGATTCTTTTCCATCCAATCTCAATAAATTCTCTTACATAAGTTGTTAGCCGATATTTAAAATCGCCTTTATAGAATACTGCATAAAATTTTTACATGATCTCACAGCTATGTATGTAGAGTAAAACCAACAAAATGGAATACAATATTTAGGCACAGTTTAGGTACACATGTTTATTGGTGAGCTTTGGAAAATTCTGTACGATATTAATGTACATAATTGAGTCGAAAAACATAAAATACTTGTTCACGTAACCTGTGGAAATGAAAAAAGAAGATGAAAATTATTTTTGACGTAGTTTCCTTGCCACGTGTAGGCGTTGACGGCGCCTTGATAGATATGCGTGGGTTTCGTGAGTCTCGTCGCCTTGCCAACAAGAGTTACGTAGACACGAAAAAGTTACTAAGTTATTATAGAAAGCCTTTATAATAAGACCACCTCCTAAAAATATTTATTTTCATGACATGATTTATTCCACAGAAAAAAAAAATACGATCTTATTGTATGAACGCCGAAAAAAGTATCAAGGATTATTCAAAGTAAATGATAAATAATAAATAACTTTGCCCACGAATTCGCTTGCGTAAAAATTGGAAATATTTAAGAATCTGCGCTATTTAAGAATTTTGCGCACAAACATAATGCTTGCATCTCGTAAATGTTTTGTTACCCTACCCCATATACTGCATAATTGTTGTTTATTTATATTTTGATTTGTATTCCTGTACTTAATACTGAGAACAACTTTGACTTATATATTGTAGCACACACATATTTTAATATATTTCTTTTCTTATTGTAAGTGTTAAAGAATTCAGTTTCTGATATATAATATAATTCTTTTTTTCCATCGAATCATACTATATTTATGAGATATTTCTATTTGAAATTTGAATCTAAATGTTATAATTTATTAATTAAGGACCAAAAGGTCCTAATGGTCCATTCTACGCTATGCTGTTAGTCTATTCTCAAGTTATTTGCTGTATAAACTTTATCCACAAGTGGTGAATCCGATCTTAATTAAAAAAAGATTTCAATATAATATCACGTAAAAAAAAAAACGGAGTCAAGTGCAAAATTCCTTTTTGTCAGACTTGTTGTCAATGGGGTATGTGCCCTCTCCTTGGCACCTACGCTGACCGCTATTGATTACAAATATTCATATAAATATATTTCAGATTTACGCAGATGCGTCGCGGATGCTGCGTAGTGCAATTCATTTATTGATCGAAACACCTGGTTCAGAGAATTATTTACTGCAGTATATCATCTTCCTATAGGGATCCAGCCCGTTGTCCTTGAACCTGTCACCTTTACATTTAATACGCATGCGTGTCATACACCAATCACAATTCAAGGACTTGCAATTTCCGTTTACTGGAAAATTCTAGACTTCAAAATGTCGGATTCACACTCTCGCAATTAAATTATGACATCAATAAATTGTATTTCCATAATAATTTTAGTTCTGTAATAATTGGTCCGTTTCTTCAGTAATTCACAATTAATTAGTTCGCTATATTTTATACAATATAATTAGAGTTCTGAATTACATAACAAACCTTTTAACTTTTTAACTGAGGTAGGCTACAGCAGGAAATTTCCTGTTCAAAATATGGAGCAGCCCGACTGGGGTAGTACCTGGACCTTACAGAAGATCACAGCTAAATAATACTGTTTTCAAACAGTGTTGTGTTCCTGTTGGTGAGTAAGGTGACCAGACCTCCTGGGGGGAATTGGGGGTAGGTCAGTAACGCGCTTAGTTGCAGACGTCTCTAAGCTTCTGTAATCGCTTACTATCAGGTGAGACGTACCCTTGTTTGCCGACCTTATGTATATAAAAAAAAAAATATTTACTGCTGGAATTACCTTACCTACTTATAGAATTTGCATTTGTTCATGCCAATTCCCTGGACTAAAAAAATCATTTTGTTAGGAACTTTTAAATTTATATTATAAAAAAATATGTTCGAAATTTAACGGTTAGTAAAGAAAAGGAATCGGTATCAGAATATAGGAAAGAAGCATCTGAATCAGTGTCAGTTAAAAAAATATGGAATGTCTGATAAGCCGAATGCCCATCTAATTTTTTATTTTGTCCATTCGTTTACCGCAATTGGCTAAGGCTATTGACCATATCTATTACAATGGCTAAGTATATTTTTATTAACTTATACCGACATTATATATAGCAGCGTTATCATAGTATAACAACTAAAAAATATTTACAATATTGCTAATAACTTTAAATAAAAATAAATCAAACATTAAATATTTATAAATTTTTATCGTGCGTTTTATAACAAAACAATTTAAGTTAAAGTAAGAGTGTGAAAGAACGATCAATAGGTTTTGAGTATGGCAGCACCCGAGAAAAATCTATGATAATTTACCGTTTCTGTACCGTATAATAATTATCGTAAATGTACGATAATTTCATGCCCTTTGTTCATGCCTATGTACGATGTACAAAGTACCCTAGTGGATACTAGGGTAATGGGTAATGGTCCATTCTACGCTATGCTGTTAGTCTATTCTCAAGTTATTTGCTGTATAAACTTTATCCACAAGTGGTGAATCCGATCTTAATTAAAAAAAGATTTCAATATAATATCACGTAAAAAAAAAAACGGAGTCAAGTGCAAAATTCCTTTTTGTCAGACTTGTTGTCAATGGGGTATGTGCCCTCTCCTTGGCACCTACGCTGACCGCTATTGATTACAAATATTCATATAAATATATTTCAGATTTACGCAGATGCGTCGCGGATGCTGCGTAGTGCAATTCATTTATTGATCGAAACACCTGGTTCAGAGAATTATTTACTGCAGTATATCATCTTCCTATAGGGATCCAGCCCGTTGTCCTTGAACCTGTCACCTTTACATTTAATACGCATGCGTGTCATACACCAATCACAATTCAAGGACTTGCAATTTCCGTTTACTGGAAAATTCTAGACTTCAAAATGTCGGATTCACACTCTCGCAATTAAATTATGACATCAATAAATTGTATTTCCATAATAATTTTAGTTCTGTAATAATTGGTCCGTTTCTTCAGTAATTCACAATTAATTAGTTCGCTATATTTTATACAATATAATTAGAGTTCTGAATTACATAACAAACCTTTTAACTTTTTAACTGAGGTAGGCTACAGCAGGAAATTTCCTGTTCAAAATATGGAGCAGCCCGACTGGGGTAGTACCTGGACCTTACAGAAGATCACAGCTAAATAATACTGTTTTCAAACAGTGTTGTGTTCCTGTTGGTGAGTAAGGTGACCAGACCTCCTGGGGGGAATTGGGGGTAGGTCAGTAACGCGCTTAGTTGCAGACGTCTCTAAGCTTCTGTAATCGCTTACTATCAGGTGAGACGTACCCTTGTTTGCCGACCTTATGTATATAAAAAAAAAAATATTTACTGCTGGAATTACCTTACCTACTTATAGAATTTGCATTTGTTCATGCCAATTCCCTGGACTAAAAAAATCATTTTGTTAGGAACTTTTAAATTTATATTATAAAAAAATATGTTCGAAATTTAACGGTTAGTAAAGAAAAGGAATCGGTATCAGAATATAGGAAAGAAGCATCTGAATCAGTGTCAGTTAAAAAAATATGGAATGTCTGATAAGCCGAATGCCCATCTAATTTTTTATTTTGTCCATTCGTTTACCGCAATTGGCTAAGGCTATTGACCATATCTATTACAATGGCTAAGTATATTTTTATTAACTTATACCGACATTATATATAGCAGCGTTATCATAGTATAACAACTAAAAAATATTTACAATATTGCTAATAACTTTAAATAAAAATAAATCAAACATTAAATATTTATAAATTTTTATCGTGCGTTTTATAACAAAACAATTTAAGTTAAAGTAAGAGTGTGAAAGAACGATCAATAGGTTTTGAGTATGGCAGCACCCGAGAAAAATCTATGATAATTTACCGTTTCTGTACCGTATAATAATTATCGTAAATGTACGATAATTTCATGCCCTTTGTTCATGCCTATGTACGATGTACAAAGTACCCTAGTGGATACTAGGGTACTTTGTACATCGCGCATACGCGGATTGATCAATCTGTCTGTCCTAATTTACGCTGAATTTACGCTATTTTTATTGTTCAACGTAGGCATATTACACTATTTACCAATAAAAATCAATAAACGTACCTAAAAAAATGTCACCCGAAATATGTTATGGATATTTCCATCTCTTTAAATTAATTATCTAAATAAAACTTTTAATATTTCATGTAAGTAGGGCGGCGTAAGAAAAACTTGACGGATACATTATAATTTTAATCCATACTTGCCATATACGATAAATACGGCCCTGGTAGGCTGGTACGACAGCTGCGCGCATGCGCCTGCGGGCTGCCTCGGTTCAGTTTGGGAACACTGACAGTCGATCGCTTACTGCAGTACAGTTTTACTTCCAAAGACGTAAGGACTGGATTTAATTCGAGATGTTACCAGCGTAAAGATTAAATAGTTTCATTGAATCAGTGAAATTATGCCGTGAATAACATTTGTGATTTCGATAAAGATCGATTTATTTTTAAAGACTCGGATTGTTGGAAGTGTTATATCTGGTCGTATTGTACCTATCTCATTTGGTTTCGAAATGTCAAACAAACAAAACACCTCGAGACTCATATGAACATATAATTTGGTCATTCCTCTGAGGGGACTCGCACTGCTCTGACACTGAAACTTTGTCAGTAGCTACTATTCGTATTTTCGACGCGGACTTATTAAATTAAAGGAAGCGCTATGAATTCTGCCGGCTTTAGCGGGGGTTCTGATAGACTTATACATGAGGCAGATCAACTGATTTCGTACATTGAAAGAGGGTCCTCTGTACAAAAATTTTTTCCTCGCAAGCGCCCTGAGCGTCGCACTCTATTGGTGCGTCGCGAAACCCACCAGGTGCTGTGGTTCAGACATGGCGCTCCACAACGGAACGCGTATGAAGGTGCCATCGATATACGAAATATTAAAGAAGTGAGGGCCGGTAAGTCGTCCAAGGACTTCGAGAAGTGGCCTGAAGAGTCGAAGAGGTTGGAGAGCTCAAAATGTTTTGTTGTGTTCTATGGAACAGAGTTCAAATTGCGGTCGGCGTCATTTGCAGGTAAACAGTTCAATCAGTCATGGTCTTGTTATGTTAATAATAGTTTTATGTGACAAATCCTGCTTTAAATCCCATAAAATTTTCATAGCGTCTCGGTGTGGAAACACTTATAAATTTGGCATGGTCAAGGCAATAGTTCCGTCATATTGCTTACATATTGATGTAAATACGGCCGGAGCATTTAAATTTAAACTCTGCTTACATTACAGCCCAAACGGATAAGGAATGTGAAGCTTGGAAACAGGGCTTAAAGTTTCTTATTGAGGAAGCCGTGAACGCTCCATATCCATTGCAGATCGAAAGATGGCTTCGAAAGGAGTTTTACGCCATCGGAAATAATAATGAAAAGTTGGTACTTTTACCTTATGCTCTTAAGAGTTTTATGATGATTTTTTAAGATATTAATGTAATCTCTCATTTGAAAGAAAGTATAATGTTATAAATTTTTATTTGTAATTTCCAAGGTAGTGTACAGTATATAAAGAAAATATTTATAATAATAATAATAATAATGACATTTATTTCGGGACTAGCCCATATAGTGTTAGTAACAATGTTTCTTATAACCTAGTGTTAGTACAATAACAGAGAATAAATATAAAATAGTTTTTATATTTATACATTTTTTTTTTTCAAATCACATGGAGTTTTACCCAATGTCGCAGCATTGGACTCTCCCATCTATCTACAATTAGTCTCAGAATACTATTGTGGCTGCCGTGGAAACGCTTAAGTAATGACACGCACCTCTTGCGCATGATAGCTTTGAAGTCATCTACGCGCCTTTCCGCGCTTTATGTAAATCATAAAATAACTCTTGTGTTCAGGATAACACTAAAGGAAGTTAAGAGCTTCCTGCCTAAGATTAATTGCAAGATATCCACAAGCAAGCTGAGAGATCTCTTCCAAGAAGTGGACACCAATAGAAGGGGAGAGATCGGCTTTGACGATTTCTCCACACTTTATCACAAGCTGATCTTTGACCAAAATGTGAGTTATAAATATATATATATATATAAGCATGTTTTTGTAACATGTATATTTACATGTATATTATATATAGGTTTGTCAGTTGCGAAATTATTTCATTGTGATTTATGGAGGTCTTGATTATGCACCAGATTTTACATTTGAGCTTATGAATTATAAATGTTGCTAGCTTGTTTTTACACTGAAACGGGCAACAAAACATTTACACTGCTGTCTGCAATCATTCATATTTATAAAAATGAATATAAACATTTAACATACACATACATACATAAAGTTATACTTATTAATGCTGTGTGATTTTTCATACTGTTTGTATTATGTTTTGCTGTACAGCGACTATTCTACACTGTATTTGCTTCAACTTTATTTGGATGCAACAATAACATAGTCCATTTTCTTTTAAATGTATAAATCAATAAATTATTTTCGAAATGAAATAAAAATTAATTCAATTCAAATATTTTGAATATCAGCAAATATTATTTAATAATCTAGTAATTATTTTGACTACCATATTTATTCTGGCTAAGCGTAATATGACAAAGAAATATTTATAATTCCAGGCTAAAGCCTAGGAATAACCATATTTGACTAAAGTAAGGTTATTCCTAAGCTATTACTTCTATTTTTTTGTTAGTAAAATACACTTAACGTGATGTATCCACAGAATGTTCATGAGATCTTCGATGCATACAGTGTGTATTGTCCTAATGGTACTTCTGTGTCTCTGCGTGATTTTCAAAAGTTTCTACTACTTGAGCAAAATGATAGGCTCGGGGAAGATGAAGCCCGAGCATCACAATTTATCAGAGATTTTCTCCAAGATCCTCAGAGGGATGTTTCAGAGCCCTACTTCCGGCTAAATGAAGTAAGGATCAATCTCCAGCAGTGTTTGTTTTTTTCTGAATGCCCTTATGATTCATAAATTTTTATATTATTTATCTGTATACTTTTTTCAGTTTATTGAAATGTTATTTTCTAAACAAAACTCAATATGGGACAGCAAAAATGACCACGTGACCCAGGATATGACAAGACCACTATCTCATTACTGGATTTCGTCTTCCCACAACACGTAAGTACATAAGCTTTTTTATACACTGAGATGTGTGATCATACAATTTTGAAATTAAAACATAATGATATATATATGTATAATTTCTATGTATATTAAAAAAAATAGCTTTAACAGTCGGCTCTGATGTATAATACAAGCATTAAGTTGCTTACCATAGGAACAGACGACCATGTGTATGTTTATTATTAATTTATTATCTTCTGTATTAGTTATTATCTTCTTCTGTTTTAGGTATCTTACTGGGGATCAGTTCTCGAGTGAGTCGTCCTTGGAAGCATATGTTCGGTGCCTTCGTCAGGGTTGTCGTTGTATTGAATTGGACTGCTGGGATGGCCCCGATGGAATGCCATTTATTTACCATGGTCACACACTGACAACAAAAATAAAGTTCATGGACGTCCTTCGGACGATCAAGGAACACGCATTTGTGTCGTCCGACTACCCTCTGATACTGTCAATAGAGGACAATTGCTCACTCCCACAACAGCGGCGCATGGCGACTGCCTTTCAGGATGTCTTCGGGGATATGTTAATAGTGCAGCCGATGCAAAAAAATGAAATGACGCTACCGTCGCCTCACGAATTGCGCAGAAAAATTATTCTAAAACATAAAAAGCTTCCTGAGGGTGCCGAGGAGAATTCGTTTGCCGTACGTCAAGAGGAGGGACGTGACTTGGATCTTCGGACCAGTGCGAAAAACGGTATTCTACTGCTAGAGGACCCTGTTGATAGGGATTGGTATCCACACGCCTTTGTTCTGTTGGACAACAAGCTGTACTACACGGAACATTACAGCGCTCAAGCGGCGGATACTGAAAGCGATAATGAGGAAGTAGATAACGTGAGTGAAGTGCCGCAAGATGAACTTCACTTTGGGGAGTCTTGGTTTCATGGTCGCCTGGCTGGGAACCGACAGGAGGCTGAGGAGTTACTACGGGCCCACGCTCATCTCGGCGATGGGACCTTCCTCGTACGAGAGAGTGTCACCTTCGTGGGCGACTACTGCCTCTCCTTCTGGAGGCAAGACAAGGTTAATCACTGTCGGATAAAGTTAAAGCAAGACCGCGGCATCACTAAGTATTACCTTATCGACTCGGTCTGCTTTGATAGTTTGTATAGTCTCATTACGCATTACCGTCAGCATCCATTGAGAAGTCAGGTTAGAAGGTTCATGGTTTTTTTTTTTCTGTCAACCATTTTTTATTTTGGTTTTCTTTTTTTTTCATTTAGCCTCTTAAAGTGACTTAGATATAAAATAACTCTGTTATATGCAGGAATTTCTGATAACACTGAAGAAGCCAGTGCCACAACCAAACAAGCATGAGGGCAAGGTGTGGTGGCAACCGAACTGTTCCCGCTCTCAAGCTGAGGAGCTCCTAAGGAAGACTTCCACGGATGGTGCGTTTCTGGTGCGCCCAAGCGAAAAAGAACCGGGCTCGTACGCAATAACGTTCAGGTTAGAGGTTGTTTTACTTTTGTGTAACATACTACAGTTTTATAAGTATTTCTATTAGGTCTTAAAATGTTGTCGTTAATTTGTTTGAAAGATATTGAGAATTATATATTAAAACATAAGTTTTTTTTCTTCTCCTCAAATCTATATTCCTGTCATAATACATTTCTTTATTTATATATGTATATAAAAGTGTAATACCACTCACTGATTAATCACGAAATCTCAGAAATTATAACACTTACAAACTTGAAATGTGGCAGGTAGTTAGTTACCTTATAGGGTTTAGATAATGATATTTATGTTTGCCGTGAGCTGCCGGCAGAGTAGAATAGCACGACCCCCTTTCTTCCCGTGGGGGTCGTAAAAGGCGACCGAGGGATAAACCTGGCTCAAAATCATCAGGGTCCTGGAAAAGGGAAACTTCACTTGAAACCCGGAATGGGGTCTCTGTCAAGCATTCGTGGCATAGCTCTAAAATGCGAAAGACTTGCAGCCGAACTGGCTCCACACGTATCGACTCGTCGTTCCTGTGGGCCTGGCCAGTAAGGTCGAGAGGGTGGCGTAGAGCTTAGGCAACTCTACGTTTTCCTGAAGAGTGTCCTAGGCGACACAGTGTCTGTGGAGAGGATACTCCTCCCACGTCAGCTCAGCTTCGTGGAAAACAACACGGAGAGCCAGTCATGAAAATAGCTGTGTGATTAACTCATGCTGACACTGTTTAAATCGTCTGCAACAGACGGATCGAGGCCAATGATGATGATGAGGGTTTAGACATCCGCTAAGAACGGATATGACGAAATTCCACCCCTAAACGGGGGTTGGACGTTAGTATGAGTCGTATGTTTTTTAAAGTAAGAGAATTGAAATTTAAAATGTATGCTCTATAGATGGTATGGAGTTGTACTAATAATGTATCTGTAGAAATCAACCCCTTTTTGAGGGTTAAAACAGGGGATGGTAGTTTGTATGAAAGTCCGATTTTATTGAAGTTATCAAGTAATTATGGTAGAAAGATTTTACTACTTACCATTATAAGTAAAATTAGCCTTAAGAAAAACTAAAAATGTTGTTTCAAGAGAGTTTTTGAAAAAATAATAACTGTCCACTTCATTGCTTCTAAAACTTTGTCTAAATATTGATTGTATCTATCTTTCTTATATTTTTTCCTTTCATTAATGAAAAATTATCTGCAAAAAACTAACTCTTAACTAAATCATATTTATTTTTTATTATCATTATTAAAATTATAATTTGTATAATGAGTTTGTTGTATGTTATATAATATTACTATTTGATTAAAGTTAATTTTGATTGTTATAATAGGACTGGGAAAGAGATAAAGCACTGCCGCATCAAGCAGGAAGGCAGGTTGTACACAATCGGCACTGTCAAGTTTGAGAGCCTGGTCGACCTGGTCTCCTACTATGAAAAACATGCTTTATACAAGAAAATGAAACTCCGGTATCCGATCAGCGATGACATCATCAGGAGGATCATGATGGTGAGATTGCGTATCTGAGAGCTACCTTCATGCTATGACATATTTGAAATTGCATTATGACTATTTTATGAAGCGAATTCCTTTTATTTAGCGAAAGTCTTATATTGTTATTTTTCAAATATATTTTGAGAACCTTGTTCGAAAAACTTTATCTTTCAATATTATATGTATATCTGTGGTAATAAAATTGGTAAACCATAGGAACCGGATGATAGTTCAGTGTACGGCTCGCCCGGCTACATGGACCCCACATCTTTTGCATCCAAGGTAAATATTTTAATACAAAAATTAGAATTAGTTGTTAAAACTGTTTTTTTTTTATGTCACTAGGTCGGCAAACAAGCGTACGGCTCACCTGATGGTAAGCGATTACCGTAGCTTATAGACGCCTGCAACACCAGAAGCATCGCAAGCGCGTTGCCGAGCCAATCCCCAATCCCTCCAGGAGCTCTGGTCACCTTACTCACCAACAGGAACACAATACTGCTTGAAAACAGTATTATTTAGCTGTGGTCTTCTGTAAGGTCGAGGTACTACCCCAGTCGGGCTGCTCCATATTTTGAGCAGGAAATTCCTGCTGTGCCCTACCTCAGTTAAAATAGATCGTCCAAATAAGTCCTCAAAGGAAATGATTGAAAATCGGGCTGCAGTAGAATTATTCGTTTGTGTTATGAGGTAAAATATTCTGAGGAAAACAGTATGTATGGGAGAAGATGTTTTGGACTTACAGACCTTTTTTTTTTTTTTTTTTATATCACTAGTTCGGCAAACAAGCGTACGGCTCACCTGATGGTAAAACATTACCGTAGCTTATAGACGCCTACAACACCAGAAGCATCGAAAGCGCGTTACCGACCTAATCCCCAATCCCCCCCCACCCCCCAGGAGCTCTGGTCACCTTACTCATCAACAGGAACACAATACTGCTTGAAAACAGTATTATTTAGCTGTGGTCTTCTGTAAGGTCGAGGTAGTACCCCAGTCGGGCTGCTCCATATTTTGAGCAGGAAATTCCTGCTGTGCCCTACTCTCACCTAATTTGTTAATGACTTGTACTGACTGGTATTAGGTTGCAATGTTAAATTTCTTTCGCCCACCTTTCAAGAAACGTACGTGAATGAATTTATCAAATTAATACGTTGACAACGTCGCGGTTTTGTTCCCCGCTCTAGGCTATATTATATTTACAAATATTTGTAACTGGTGTGGTTTTTTGGCTTGTCGGTGTCACCGCTGTGCTTTGAAATGAATTTTAGTGGTAGTCATAGTATGTATAACGAAAATCTATGAACAATTTCTATTCACGTTAGGGATTTTCTCAGCCAACACGCTATGTATAATTGTGTTTGCAGGCAAACGAAGAAAAACCGTCTTCAATTATATCGACAAGTAATACAACGTAGGTAGACAAAAAAATTATCGAGTAAATACGCATTATCAAGATTACTCCAAAAGTTGTAATCAGATCTCGATGAAATTTAAATGTGACCACATGATAAACATCGGCTTTCGATTAAATTAAAAATTATCAAAATCGGTACACCCAGTAAAAAGCTATGCGGCTTTTCGAGAGTTTCCCTCCATTTCTCTGGAATCCCATCATCAGATCCTGGTTTCCTTATCATGTTACCAAACTAGGGATATTTCCTTTCCAACGAAACAAGAATTATCAAAATCGATTCATGAACGACGGAGTTATCCCCGAACATACATAATATATATATATATATATTACGGTCGAGTTGAGTAACCTCCTTCTTTCTTTGAAGTTGGTTAAAAATCATTCTATATGAAGGAGACGTTCGCCCATCAGTGGGACGCTAACGGCTCTGTAAGATTCGCTTACATAATCATGTTAAAGCAAAATTTATCAAAATGCTTAGTAAAAATAGAAATACGCGTATTTTTCTTTATACCTTTTGTACTTATAAATTTAGCCTGGTTACCGGTACCTGTAGCCTGCCACGTTACCTAAGTATTGATTTCCTTTAAAATACGCGCCGCGGGACGGCGGGGGGGGGGAGTTATTTCCAGCGGGTTCCAGAAACTTTATCTCATAAATTGTTATAAAATTTACAACGTATTTATTTATTTGACAAAACTTGAGAATTTGAAAATTTATGATTAACCAGCATATCGACAGATGAATGCTACGTGAATTAAATAAATATATATTACTAATATAAATGAAAGAAGTGGTCTCTGCCTACCCCTACGGGAAAGAGGCGTGATTATATGTATGTATGTATGTATAAATATATAACAAAGTCGCATTGGTTACACTATTTATAACTCAAGAACGGCTGGAACAATTTTTATGATATTAGATTTTGTATTTCTCTTAGTCCGAATAAGGATGATAAGTATTAAGAACATTGGAAAATTGATGAAAAAATAAAATAACAGTATAACAATTTTCCTATATAAAATGTTGACGGGTTTCGTAACTGTCAAACATTTATTGTTGATTCCGTCGATATGGTAAACTTTCCCCTTGAATTAAAGAGCGTATTTGAAGAAAGGTTTCGAGTCGACAAGATGTATCCGAAATATTCGGATAGTGGCGTTTTTTAGATTTTTAAAATGTAGAATCATGTCAGTAATGAAAAAGGATAGCTTACTAGATATATATATGCTAGCTATGCCCGCGGCTTCGCCCGCGTTGAAATCAATGTGACACAAAGTTTTCCCGGCAAACTTCCAGTGAAACTCTCATCATAATCGACTTAGCCGTTCCATAAGCCTTCCTCTTGAAGCCCTCTCTCCATTGATGAAACCGCATGAAAATCCGTTCCGTAGATTTTGAGGGAATCGATCACATACACTTTTGGGGACTTTGTTTTATAATACACTAACTGTTGCTCGCGACTACGTGCGCGTGAAGCGCGCGTCGCGTTTAACAAAATGGTTCGTTGAATTCGTCAGAATTTTGGTATGAAATAATGTATTAATAATATAGTATTGTAGTGTAAATATGTTTAAATATACTGCATGCAATTTAGGTTTTAATATGGTTCTACGTAACTATATGCCACGGAATAGCGTAACGCACGCTCCTCCGTGACTCCGTGACGACAGGGGTAAATAAAAAGTATTCTAGTAACGTAAAGGTTAGATATTGTAAAAAATATATTTTTTCGTACTACTTATAAGTGATCAATATAAATATTTCTTGAACACATAGGGTTGCAACGTGGTTATTTTGCTTTAAACCGACCCTGCTGTATATGTTTCATACAAACTATCAAACCCAATTAAACCCTCTTAACGGTGGAATATCGCAAAATCCGTTCTTAGCGGACGTCTTGTTACAAGCCTCGACGTAGTTATGTTTAAAAAAAAAAGGATTTAGAAATTAAAAGTAGAATTATTGATTAAGACAGCCGCCGGGAATGGGTGTTGGATCGAGACTGATTGACTGATGACTGGGATTGTCGGTTGTGAGCTAGGGATGTCAGAGTCAGCGGAAAAGGTACGAGTGGATGCGTGGTGAGCGGAAAAGGGTACAAATAATATTTATAACAGTCTACTAATTATAATCTACCTCCCTGCCAAATTTCATCTTTGTCCATCCTGGATGAATGGACCATCCAGCAATTTTTGAGTTCTCGTGATGAGTGAGTCAGTGATCTTTCTCTTTTATAAATATAGATTAGGATGCATTATTTGGACACCTTTTCATCATCTATAGAGCATACATTTTAAATTTCAAGTCTCTTACTTTAAAAACATAGGACTTTCATACAAACTTCCAGCCCCCGTTTCATCCCCTTAGAGGTCGAGTTTCGTCGCTTTTATATATATTAGCTGACCCCGCAAACGTTGTTCTGCCATATATGTTATTAACCCTCTTAATCCCTTGCCCTTATAACTTAGGAGTATGAAAAATAAATGTTGGCCGATTCTCAGACCTACCCGATATGCACACATAATGAAAATCGGTCCAGCCGTTTCGGATGAGTATGGTAACTAACATTGTGAACGATGATGAATGAACAAGAATTTTATTTATATAGTAATAGTAATTGTCAAGTATATATGCGTGCGTTCTTAGCTACTTTAATATACAACAGATGACTGATGAACTAATGACATCATAAAAAAAAAGAAGTTAAATCGATTGATCCCACTGAATCATACCAGTTTATGCTGTCCATCCATTCTCAGTCAGTATATTATATAAATATTTACGTCGCGAAAGTATAAAGGACATGTTTTATATATCTTATGAATATGAATATCATAAGATATAAGATCACAGTATGAGATAAGATGAGTGATATTAAAAGAAGATTGAATGCAGGAAACAGGGTGAATGAAGCTTTACACTCCTTTATGAGCAGTCGGAAAGTGTCTGACAAGGCTCGTTTGGCTGTGCATGGGGGGGGGGTTGGTTGGTTCCGACACTCATGTACGGAAGTGAATGTTGGGTATGGCAGAAGAAACATGAAAGCAGAATAAATGCAGTTGAGATGAGAGCGTTAAGAAGTATGATAGGAGTTAAACTGAGTGACAGGATAAGAAAACGTAGTGGTCTGAAAGAAGATGTAGTGACAAAATTAATATTACTTTTGGTTTTTAATTGTGATTGCGATTTTTATCTTTATCATATTTTGGGTTTTATTTTGCATTATATTTTGCATTTGATTATGTTTTTTACTTTAATTTTTATTTTGATAACGAATTTGATTTTAATTGATATAATGATTTTGAATTGTGTCTTTATTGTGAACATGGTTTTAATTGTGATTTTAAATGTTTTTTTACATATTAATTTGATTGTTATTTCTAATTTAAATTTCATTTTATTAATTTTGAATGTATTGATTATTGTTCGATGTTTATTATTTTTTATTGTTTTATTATTGACTATTTTTTACTTTTTAAATAATTATGTTATTATGAATGGGCACATTATAATAATCTTTACTAGTTTTAGCTCATTAGGTATCGGTGAATTTTATGTTATGGTTAGACTTTGGTATTTCAGGCTTATTAAGGATAATCTGAGAATATTTTATGTAATTGTTATCGTTGCTTTCCATCATGATTAATTCGCTCAATGTATATTACCAGAATGTTCGCGGACTTAGAACTAAAACGAACGCCGTGTTTAGAAATTTGTTGCAACAGGATAATGATATAGTTTGTTTTACTGAGACCTGGTTGCATAAGGGTATTTTTGATACTGAAATATTCGATTCCCGTTACACCGTATACAGAAGTGACAGGTGCTATGATTTGCGAGGTGATAGTATGGGTGGAGGAGTTTTAATTGCTGTTAACTCCAACCTCTCTGTTTATTCTTCCTCGCAAATTATGTTAACTAATAAGGCGGCTGAAGTTTTAAAAGTTTCAATAAGGACTACTTCTTCTCCCGTTTTAAGACTCCTACATGTATTTTGTTGTTATTTTCCACATTGCAGGTCTCAGTACGAAGTCCAATGTGAATTATACGAAATCATTTCACAGGAGTGTCTCTGTCGGGTTGACGATATATTTTTGTTGGTGGGTGATTTTAATATCTCTGAAGCGACATGGTCAGAAGAATATGGACATATGAAAATTTGTAATTATGGCTCTGGAAGTGATTTGGTAAACTGCTTGTACAATTTTCTTCAATTTAATGATTTGAAACAATTTAATTCAATTTCAAATAAAAATGGTCGGGTTCTAGATCTTGTTATTGGTAATTGTGACTGTACGGTCGATAAATGTATTGTTCCCCTGACGATCGAGGATGCGCACCATCCAGCTTTGCAGGTTAAGTTAGCGATACCTACGCAAAAACGAGGTAAAACAGTCTCACGTTCAATACGTTTATTCCGTCAAGCTAACTATGTTGATATTTACGGTGCTCTGGGAAGTGTTGATTGGTATGACATTCTTAATGATCATGACATATCCCGGGCAGTTGATGTTTTCTATCAGACCGTGGATTCAATTATCTCTGATATGGTTCCCACTAAGATTGTAAAGCCTGTTGGAAACTATCCGTCTTGGTATACCCCAGCCTTAAAAAAAATTATAGCAGAAAAGTTAAAATACCATAAAAAATGGAAGATTTATAATAGGATATCTGATTACCACACATTTGTCCTTTTACGAGAACGACAAAAATTAGTACAAGTACAGTGCTATGATGATTATATTCATATGACGGAGGTCAGGATACGCAACAACAGTAAACTCTTTTGGTCTTTTGTTAAGAGTAAAAGAACATCCTCTGGCCTTCCTGACAGTCTATTTTGGTTAGACAAAACTGCTAGTGACGATGAGGAGGTATGTTCATTGTTTAATGACTATTTTAAATCAGTTTACAGCGACGGATCCATAAATGTAACATTTAAGAAACAAATTCATAGCTGTGGTGGTTTGGATATCGGTCATATAGATTTGTCAGTATCTACTGTTAAAAATTATTTGAAATCACTGAATGTCAATAAGGGATATGGTCCCGATTATATACCACCTATATTTTTAAAGAATTGTTATAACTCATTAGCCTACCCTATTTTTCTCCTTTTTAATAAGTCATTAAAGTCTGGCTCTGTGCCTATTGCTTGGAAGCGCTCGTTCGTGGTACCAGTATTCAAATCAGGCGATAAACATAACGTTCAGAACTATAGGCCGATATCTAATATCACAGTCTTGTCAGAACTACGGAAGATAGCGGAAGTGTTTTTGTTACTAATTCAATTATTAACCTTTATTTTCATTTTATCAACCCCTTTGTTTTTTCGAGGTCGAAATAATTTACTTATCTATGAATCTACATAGTTGAGTGTGTGTACTTTCACCAGTTAAGTGCTTAATCATCGTTTGGTGTTGGTGTTTTACATTGTTTTTACATCGTTAATGTGCTGATTTCTTGATGAATATTGTGTGATACCTTCATAATCATAATTATAAACTTCAATTACATAGAACATTATAAGGAACAAGTTTTTCGCTGATCGATAATGTAATATCCTTAACTATTTTAAGGATAACCGGGATAAGTAAAACGACAATGCTACGCAGCTGGTTATTTATTAACAACTGACTTTTGTCGGTAGGAAAAACTTACAAATGAATAAGCAACGAACTACCTACATATCACATTCCTCCACCATATTTCAAAAAGTACACAAGAGAACATTTACTTATTTAGATAGTAAATACATTATTGTTATTCAGGGAAACACCCTTACAACAAGTAAATAAGCGTTCCAAAATTTATAATAAGTAACTGAATTACTATTTTAAGCATCTAAAATAATAAACAGTTCAAATAAGCGTTCCTAAATTTATAATAAGTAACTGAATTACTATTTTAAGCATATAAAATAATAAACAGTTCAAATAAGCGTTCCTAAATTTATAATAAGTAACTGAATTACTTGAGTATTTCATCTATTATATCTATTTCCCTCCACCATATTTTAATAACCTAGTCGTTAGCAGTAAAGTTGCCTAGACGGCTAATTTACAAGTACTTAGACTTTAATTTACCTACTCCAATAACGTGGTACTAAAATCTATCCTAAGAAACAATGACATGTAAAAGAAATAAATTTTTACTCTTAAAACAAATAATATTTTACTCTAGGTCTTAATAAAACAACCTTTTCGGTGGATTAACCGGGCGTCCAGACCGAGTTCGTTTCGGAGATTTTTCATCATTTTCTACAAGCGGCGAAGGGGCCGCAGGCTTAGCACCACCATTGCTGGGAGGCGTTTCAAACGTGTCATCGTCATCAACATCGTGCGGGAAGGCCGACGACGATGACGTGCTACGCGCAGCTGAAGGTGGCGTGCGGCGGGGCTGAGGGAGTGCGCCGTCCGCGCGCGCGTTCGGTGCCGCAGGGCGCGAGCGCGGGCGCGGGGAGGACGCGTCCGCACCGCCGCCGCCGCCACCGTTGGCACCGGCCGTGGGCTGCGATCGCGACTCGTCATACGTCCACGTTGGCTCAACATTATGACCATCGTATGAGTTAGCGTTCAGTAACTGATTTACGTGACGCCTCCAAACAATGTCGGTCCCGAGCACGCTTACATCATAAAGAACCTTACCGACGCGACTATCTACTTTTCCAAGTATCCATGTCGGCTTTTTGGGGTTAGACCTATAATCTTTGACCCAAACTTGATCGTTTACTTTAAAGGTCCTGTCTCTGCCACCAAAATTAATTTTTTGTCTAGCTTGGTTCAAACGGACGCGGTCTGGCACCTCTAACAGTCTTTTGTCAGCAGAAGGCGATTGCACAGGCACATTAAGTAAATCTAATTTACAACGAATGTTCCTACCGAACATAAGAGTGGCAGGGGACACGCCGGTAGTACAATGAGGCGTGATGCGGTAGTGGAACAGGTACTCATCTAATTTTTCCTTCAAGTCCTTCAGCGGACCATCTTTTCTGGCGTTAGTAATAAAACGTTTACAAATCTTGACGGCATTCTCGGCGAGTCCATTACTCTGTGGTGAGTAAGTGGGCGACAAGATGTGGGTTATTCCTGAATTTACGCAATAAGTACTAAAGTCTGTAGAAACAAATGCTTTTGCATTATCTGTCACAATCGACTTCGGCAAACCGAAGTGAGAGAAGATTTTTTGCAGTTTGTTTATCAACATTTGCGTAGTTAATGATGGCATCTCGACACATTCTAACCACTTACTATGCGCGTCAATTAAAACCATATAAATTTTCCCATGAAAAGGACCAAGAAAATCCAAATGTATTCTTTCAAAAACCGACCTGGGCCATTCCCAAGACTCCATATTAGCCCTAGCCGGAGCCGTTCGCATTGAAATACACCTGTCACAGTCAGCCGCAACCTTCTCAATATCGCGATCGATACCCGGGTACCAACAACGCTCCCTTGCCAACAACTTCATTTTGACAATACCTAGGTGAGCCGCGTGTAACTCCTGTAGCACCGCGGGTCTATAAACGGTAGGTATTACGATACGGTGCCCTCTTAACAAGCTCCCATTATCGACATGCAATTCGTGTCGACACCGATGGTACGGTAGCAGTTCATCATCCCGTACCTTCCTTGGCCATCCATTGGCCACGTACCGGCTAACCTCTGATAGAAGTTTATCGTTAGCCAGTGCCGCCCTTAGTTCGGCGAGCGAGGCGGGCAGCGGCGCGCCGGCCGCCGCTAGCGCGTTCACATAGCTGCCCGCGTCGGCCTCCTCCTTCGGCGGTGACGCGTCAACCGGGTGCCGGCTCAGGTAGTCCGCCACATTCTTTTCGCTGCTAACGTATTCTATTTTATAGTTGTAAGCGCCTAAAAACAATGCGTAGCGCTGTAGTCTAGCCTCTGTCATCTGAGGCACGCCCTTGTCTGGCGAGAATATCGACAGCAGGGGCTTATGATCTGTCCTCAGTATGAAGGGACGTTCCCGGCCGTAAAGGTATTGATGATATTTTTTTATACCATAAACGATAGCCGTGGCCTCCTTCATTATCTGGCTATAGGCGCGTTCGCTCTTGCTGAGGGCTCGAGAAGCGTAGCAAAGCGGACGCTCGGCTCCGTTCGGGTAACGTATGGCTAGCACAGCACCCAGCCCGGCAGGTCCAGCATCCACTGTCAGAACCAGCTCCTTTTGAGGGTCCCAATGTGCCAACACGCGGCGCGAAGACAACTCCTTCTTGACAGCATCAAACGATTTTTGATGCTCCTCGGCCCAGTTCCAAGGTACGTCTTTCCTTAACAGACCGTGCAAGGGTTCCAAGATAGTCGCCGCTTGCGGTATAAAACTTCGGTAAAAGTTTACAAGTCCCAGAAAAGATTTCAACTGTTTTGAATTTTCTGGTACTTTCGCCTCGACGATTGCCTTGACTTTTTCCGGACACTTATGAACTCCGTCGCGATCTATCACGTACCCCAAGTACTCGACTTTATCTTGGAAAAACGAGCACTTAGAGCGCTGTAGCATGAGTCCCGCGTCGCTGAGTCTGCTCATGACTGCGTCCACGCGCTCCCAATGAGCTTCCCGTGTTGGGGCGCTTATCAACACGTCATCAAGGAAACATTGGACGCCTTCAATGCCGTGCAGTAGCTGCACCATGGCGCGTTGGAACAGAGCCGGCGCGTTGGCCAAACCGAATACGAGTCGTGTGTAAACAAACAATCCTTTGTGCGTATTTATGCACGTATACTCCTGGGACTGGTCATCCAAAAGAAATTGATTATATGAATTTGAGAGATCAATTTTACTGAAATACCGGCAGTTATGCAATGACGCGTACAGTTCATTGATCTTAGGCAACGGATACGAATCAATTTTTAAGTCCTTGTTTATCGATACTGAGTAATCGCCACAAATACGCACTCCATTGTTTTTCTTCAAAACTGCGACTATCGGAGACGCGTACTTGGAGTAAGAAACCGGTTTCAATATACCTACGCGCACCATCCTATCTAGCTCTGCGCCTACCTTATCCTTAAGGGCGAATGGCACCGGTCGGGCTTTGAAAAATCGTGGGATTAATAAGATAAGCAACGAACTACCTACATATCACAGATAACAATACAACGCTGGCGCAGCGGCTTGTATGACAGAATAAAAGAATTATTCAATCGATATAACCTGAGTTCCAATCCAAGTCTAACACCGAGACAATTTTTGTATGTTCAATTAAATCTTTGATTTATTTGAAGTTTATTTGAAGTTATTGTAATTTTTAAAATGAAATACGCTTGTTGCCA
The DNA here is from genome assembly GCF_905220565.1 of Melitaea cinxia. Classification (NCBI taxonomy): domain Eukaryota; kingdom Metazoa; phylum Arthropoda; class Insecta; order Lepidoptera; family Nymphalidae; genus Melitaea; species Melitaea cinxia. Next base: position 21,726,907 of record NC_059424.1, on the reverse strand, counting down.
GTCAACGGCAGGGGACGCCACTGGTCGTATCAATTGTAATCAGTGTAAGGATACATATCATATTAAATGTTTATTTCCTTCTGATAGAAACAAACAATTGTCACCGGAGTATATGAGGGAATGGGCATGTCCTGTATGTGTGTCTGCTCGCGATCGTCGCCTTAATTCAGATAATACCCCAGTACGTGGCTCAACCTCCGCGAGATCTCCCAGTGAGAACATAAACACAAAAAGAGGGGGTTCGACTGTGTTGAATCGGTCACCTGAGATTGTGACGAGCGATTTTGATATATCCACTCAATTTGAGGGTATTAAGGAATTTATAGCCAGTGAAATGGCAAAATGGAAAGTAGATTTAGAAGCGTCGATAAGCAATATGGTGTCAACACTTCTTCAACCTATTAAGGACGATATTACAAGTTTGAGGGAATCTGTGTCGTTTATCAATTCGAAGTATGATGAGATTAATAATAAAGTCATTGGATTAGAAAAAGAACTAAAGTCCTTATCCTCACTGTCTATTGAACTGAATACTTTAAAGAAGAAAATTGATACTTTGGAAACTGAAAATAATAGCCGAGAGCAATGGTCACGTAGATCAAATATTGAAGTTTATGGTATACCTGAGAGGAAAAATGAAAACCTAATGGAGATTTTAAAAACAATCTCAGATCGTACTGGTTATCAATTAAATCCTTCTACAGATATTGATTTTGTTACCAGAGTTGCTCATAGTAAAAACGAAAATCGGCTTATCAAACCTATAGTTATTAAGTTCCTGTCACGTTGGAAGAAGGATGACTTCTTGGCGTTAGCTAAAAGACTAAAACTCCAATGTAGTGATATCGGTTTTGCTGGTAATAGCTCTAATGTGTACTTTAAAGAACACCTGACACGTTCTAACAAAGCTCTCCTGCAGGAAGCTAAAAAGTTGGCCAAAGAGAAAAAATTTTCCTATGTTTGGATAAAGAATTGTACTATTATGGTTCGACGTACAGATACCAGTCCAGTATTGCATATATTAAGCAACAGCGATTTGAAAAAAATTGTGTGAATGTCGTTATACCTTACTCTGGTTATTTTTTATTCTTTCATTATTATTTTTTATTTTTTTATTTTTTATATATTCATTGTGTAAAAATAAATTTATTACTTATTGAATTGTCACCCTATTATATAACTAATATTGTAGGTAGCGAGGACATCTTGACTTGTGATTGTTTTGTGTTTGCTAATTGCTTTTACTTTTCTGTTGTGTTTCTTGAGTTGCATTTGGATCGTCTTTATACTTTAGTATTACTGAACTGTGAATGTATTTTCTACGGAAATGGATGATAATATCTCTATTTATTATCAGAATGTTCGTGGCTTACGTTCTAAAACCAATTTATTTTTTCGAAACCTACTTAAAACAGATTTTGGGATTATATGTCTGACAGAAACATGGCTACTGGACGGCATTTTTAACGAGGAATTGTTTGACTCTCGATATTGTGTCTACAGATGCGATAGGGATTATAAGGTACGTGGAAACACTTTAGGTGGTGGTGTTTTAATAGCCGTCAGGCGGGACTTTTTTGTAGATTCTGTTACAGCTATACCTATTATTTGTGCAGTCGCTGAGGTTATCAAAGTAAAAATAAAACTTAGTCGTGAACGAAGATTGCATTTCTTAAACATTTATACTTGTTATTTTCCTCATTGTCAGTTGCATTTTGAGGCACTGTGCGGGTGTTTCGAAATGATTTCAAATGACGTGATTAACTGCCCCGAAGAAGATTATTTTATAGCGGGTGATTTTAACATTTCCGTAGCTAAATGGTATTCTAATGACTCTGTTATGTGTTTGGATAATTCTAATTTAGATAACAATCTCGTCTATGCATTATTTAATTTTCTAAGTTTTACAGGTCTGAATCAATATAATTGTATTCCAAATGTAAATCATAGGTATCTGGATTTAATTATTTGTAGCTGCCACTGTGTAACTTCTAAATCGATTTGTGCGCTTGTCCCCGAGGATAGCCATCATCCGGCAATAGAGGTATGTCTCAATGCTTTTAACCAACAAACCCTTTCTTCTAAATCAAGGACTGTGCGACTATATCGTGCCGTTGATTACAATATTGTCAACGGGATTATTGATAATATTAATTGGTATGAGTTACTGTCGGGCCTCGATATCGATACGTCTGTTACTGTCTTTTATCAAACCATTAATGAAATCATATCCGAATGGGTTCCCGTTAGGGTCGTGGCAGATAGTAGACATTATCCGTGTTGGTATTCGAGCGCTTTAATTAAAATTGTTAGGGAAAAACTCAAATATCACAGAAAGTGGAAAATCTACGGAAGGATTAGTGATTATGATACTTTCAGATTATTAAGGGATAGACAAAAAAGGGCACAAGTATATTGCTATGATACTTATATTAATAACTCAGAAGAAAAAATATTACGACACAGTAAACATTTTTGGTCATTCGTAAAGTCTAAAAAAAGCTGTAATGAATTGCCTGGCACGATGTTTTTGGATGATTTGTCTGCGTCAAATGGTATGGAGATTAGTTCTCTTTTCAACAATTATTTTAAATCAGTCTTTCGATCTAATACGCCCAACACAGATTACGATGTAAATAACTTTAACACGTCTCAAAATTGTCATAATAGTGTTTCAATTGGAACTGTCGATATATCGCCTGGGATTGTATCAAGATATTTAAGGAAACTTGACGTTAATAAGGGTTGTGGCCCTGACCTTATACCTCCATATTTTCTAAAAATGTGTAGTGACAGTCTTGCGCTTCCAATATCTCTGCTTTTTGATAAGTCCCTGAATACCGGAATTATGCCGCTGTTATGGAAACAGTCATTTGTGGTGCCCGTTTTTAAGTCTGGTAATAAACATAATATTCAGAATTACAGACCTATTTCTAAATTGTGTGTTATCGCCAAATTGTTTGAAAAAATTATATATGACAGCATTTTTCCAATTTTAAGGCCTATAATTATTGAACAGCAACACGGTTTTATGAATAAAAAATCTACAGAGTCTAATTTGAATGAATTTTTACACCGAATATTGTCTCATATGGATAGTGGTTGTCAGGTTGACGTCGTGTATACCGACTTCTCAAAAGCATTTGATAAAATTTTGCATTATTTATTAATTCGTAGGCTTGTAGAAGTTGGTATACATGGCGATCTCCTACGTTGGATGATTTCGTATCTTAGGGAGCGGAGTCAGGCTGTGACAGTTAAAGGCTTTTGCTCATCTTTTGTACCCGTTACCTCAGGTGTGCCTCAGGGTTCTCATCTCGGCCCTTTACTTTTTAATCTTTTCATAAATAACATAAATAAGGTATTTAAGAACTCGGAAATATTATTATATGCTGACGACATGAAAATTTTTAAGCCAATTAATACACCTACTGATAGTGCATTGTTGCCGAATGATTTGAACCGTTTATTTGATTACTGTCAATGCAATGGTCTTATCTTGAACATCGAAAAATGCAATGTCATTACTTTTTCGCGTAAACGTAATACAGTGGAGTACAATTACTGTTTTAACAATGAAACAATCAAGAGGGTTACTGAGGTGAGAGACCTGGGAGTGTACCTTGACTGTAAACTTTTATTTAACTGTCATATTGACTACATTGTTGGCAGGGCGTTTCGAATGCTGGGGTTTATTCTTAGGATTGGAAAAGATTTTCGTAACAGTGCCACACTCTTTACTTTGTACAATGCCTACGTTCGCTCAGTTCTTGAATATGCTTCAACTGTGTGGAACCCAATATACAATGTATACATTGATAGAATTGAGAATGTTCAAAAGAAATTTAGTAAACATATTAGTTTTAAAACTAACTACCTGTTCGCGAAGCCATCCAATCTGATCTCTTTAAAGGACCGTCGAATGGTTAGGGACGAGCATTTGCTTTATAAAATACTCATCGGTTATGTTGATACCCCTTATCTTTTGAGTAATATTAGTTTGAGATGTCCTCGTTTACAAGCTCGTAAAAAATTACAATTTTTTGTACCTGTAATTAGAACGAAATATGCTCGGAATATTTTTCTTTATCGTGCATGCAACTCTCATGACAATGTGTTTGGTGACATTGACATGTTTAATGTTAATTTAAATAGATTTAAATCTATCACGATGAATGTCATTTCTCGATGATATTTTAATTTTAATTTAATCTTAATATCTGATATTGTTAGAATTCTGTTACTTTTTTTTTGATGTAATTTTTTTTTTTGTAATCATTTTTTATTGGCATTTTAATTTTGTATACGAAAATATATATCTAAATTTGGACCCGTAGAGTTGAAATTTGTATGCCTTTATTATTATTGTTATTATCATTATTATTATTATGACGTTGTATAGTCTCGGCTAGTAACCATTAAGCCGGGTAGTCGATGACACGGGCCTAGGCCAAATGTACATCAACGGGTTAGCAAATAAAGGGTTATTAAATTTATATACATTATATTTCATAACCGTTAGTGTGACAGTTTATATAAGTGTTAGTCTTTAGTCGGATGGGTTGGGCTCACTTTGGAGAAATTTTCTTACCAATCTGCATGTGTTTAGAATTGCTGCTTTTTGTAATAATTGGTAAGTGCTCGCTGGTAATTTTAGTGTTTGTAGAGACGTATGTAGTTGAGTAGGTATAACTCCTGTTGTGGAAAGTACTATTGGGACTATTGTAACTTTTTGTAAATGCCAAATTCGGGTTATTTCATTTTTTAATTCGGTATATTTAGATAGTTTTTCAGCTATTGTTGATTGTAAATTATGTGTGTTAGGTACTGCTATGTCAATAAGAAAACCAGTCTTGCTTATTTTGTCAATTAGTGTTATATCGGGTCTATTAAAATGGATTGTGCGGTCTGTAAGGATGCCTCGGTCAAAGTACAGTCGTGTAGTGGAGTTTTCTAACGCGGGTTCTGGGGTGTATTTGTAATATGGTAATAATGTGTCTGTTAATTTACATTCATAAGCAAGTTTTTGGTGTATGATACTGGCTATTTGATCGTGTCTGTGTTTATAGTCTGTTTGGGCTATTGATTTGCACGCGCCGGTTATATGTTGGATAGTTTCTGGATTACTGTTACATTTTCTACAAGAATCAGTGGTGGTTAAATTTTTAATTATATATTTTCTATAGTTTTTTGTTTCAATGACCTGATCCTGTATAGCTATCATGAATCCTTCAGTCTCTGGGAAGAGTGCACCTCGATGAAGCCACTCGTTCGACGCTTCTTTGTCGACGTTTGAAAGGCATAGATCCTGGCGGTGTCTTCCGTGTAGAGATTTCTGGGCCCATTCTGTGATTTTAGTTCTGTTGTCAATTAGTGTTTCATTTTTCTGAGCACTTCTAATTTTAAGGTTAAGAGGCGTAAATGCTTGATCCATTTCTGTTATTATTTTATGAAGTCTGGAATATTCTATTTTTGCAAAAAAGTATTTTCTGAGAGTAGAAATCTGTTTATTGTGTAAATTTAAAATATCTACGAGGCCTCTACCTCCTTCTTTTCTGGGTAGTGTTAGTCTTTGTAAGCATGATCTGGGGTGGTGTTTGTGGGATTTAGTCATGGTGGTGTTAATTTTTCGTTGTAGGCTCTTGAGTTCCGATTTTGTCCATTTTATAATACCAAAAGAATATGTAAGTATAGGTATTGCAAAGGTATTGATTGCTTTTATAGTATTACGTGAATATAGCTGTGTTTTTAGTATTGTGTTTAGTCTGTGTTGAAATTGTTGTGTCAGTCTAGTCTTAGCTTCCTTGTGATGTATTTGTAAAGATTGGTCGTATCCTAAATATTTGTAGGTGTCTTCTTCATTTAATGGTTCTATTTTTTCTCCTGTTATTAGCTTATATTGATGTTGATAATTTTTTCCTGCCTTAATTGAGTTGATTCTACATTTATCAATCCCAAATTCCATTTTTATGTCTTTTGTGAACTGTTCTGTTATTTTAGTTATTTCGATTAGTTGATTTTCAGAACTAGAGTATAATTTAATATCGTCCATATACATGAGGTGGTTTAAAATGTAATCTTCACTGTCTATGTCCGTCTGTTTGTCAGTTTGCCGATCAGATAAGGAAATTCCTAATGAAGTAGAGTTTAGTATATTAGAGAGTGGGTTAAGAGCAAGACAAAACCACAAAGGACTCAGAGCATCTCCTTGAAATATACCTCGTTGTATTTTGATTTTTTTGGTCTCTACTAGTGATGTGGCTTGCGTTGTGAGTTGGAGTACGGTTGTCCAGTTTGACATTGTAATTTTTAAAAAATTAATTATAGTTGGATGTATTTTGTAAATTTTTAAGACTTTCATAAGCCACGAGTGAGGAACTGAATCAAAAGCTTTTTTGTAGTCTATGTACATACTGAATAAATCGGATTTGGTTTTTTGGACTTTTTTAAGGATTATGGAATCTATTATTAGTTGTTCTTTGCACCCTTGGCTATACTTTCGGCAACCTTTTTGTTGTTCGGTTAGAATATTGTTTAAGTCGGAATGCGCGTATATTAACTCGGATATGCAAGATGTTAATATTTTGTACAAAGTTTGTAGGCATGTGATAGGTCTATACTTGGCTGGGTTATAGAGGTCGTTTTTGTCTTTTGGTATCATAAATGTTATGCCTGCTGTTAAGTACAATGGAATGATTTCTGGATTTTGTATAAAGTTATTTAAGTGATGGTAAAGATATTTATGGATATTTGTGAGTTTTTTGTACCAGTAACTATGGATATAATCTGATCCTGATGACTTCCAGTTATGTAAATTTCGTAGAACTTTTTCAAATGTTAGCAGGGGGATATGTTCAAATGTCATTGGTCGTATTGTTTCGTCGTTGTTTGATATTTCGGTTTGTATCCAGTTAGCCTGATCATTGTGTTGAACAGGATCTTCCCACATCTTTGCCCAATATTGTCTCACTAAATCCGGATCAGGTGTTTTTGTTGTAATTTCATTTGATATGTTATCCTGCGTGTTGGTTGTAGTTTGTGTAATTTTTCGATAGAATTGTTTCTCGTTTTGAATGAATTGGATGTTTTGTTGTTTTCTTAAAGTACATGCTTTGTATCTTTGTAGTCTACCTGCAACGACGGCTAGTTTTTGTTTTAGGGTATCTAGTGTATGTGTAACTTTTGTATTTTGTTCTTCGTGTATAGTATGAACTTTATATTGTTCTATTATTTTATTTACATGATTAATTACCTTTCTACTTCTATTGCCATTATTAAATTCTGTTAATCTACCTATTTTGCTTCGTAAGTCCTTAACTTTTCTTTCTAAGCGTTTCTGCCAATTCGGTTTATGTTCTGTTTTATTTTTAGAATGTTGTGTGTGAATTTGTAAATTTATTTTTGACCCATTAGCTTTAGCAGCGGTGAAAGCTGCACAGTATATTATAGTTTGTAGTGTTAAAAAGTCTGTATTTTCATTAACATTCTCAGGTATTGTTACTTCATTCAAGTAGTTGACTATATTTGCAAATTTTTTGGATGGTTTTTGTTTGGGTATGTAAGTTCTATTTTCTGGTTCAGTGTTTTTGTAAAATTCAAATGTTTGTTGAAAAATCTGGTCAATTTCCAAATGCCTATTTCCATTAATTATTTCACTTTGTGGTTCACCTGGGTCGTTTACGGTATCCATAATTAATGACTGATTATTAACTGAAGGTTGTTGTATAGTGTTTTTACTGTTATTTGTAGACTGAATGTTCGTGTTATCGGATACAGAATTTGTGACATCGATGCAGTTGCTTATCTCTCTACTATTTACTTGTAATTCTTTAGATACTTCTAGCTTTAACTGACTTAATCTATTACTATCGATATATTTATTATTTACAATTGCTCTCCTCTGGTCAGCTACTCGTTGCTCATTTAGGAATGTTAATGAAGGGAATCGGTTTATGAAATCATTGTACAGTTGTTTTCGATATGCACTGTTATTTAAGCCTAAGGATGTTATTCTATAGTATGATCGCATTATTGCTTCATTGTGTTCGCGGGTCCATCTCATCCGGCGTTGTGTAGTGTTACTAACTGTAGGAACTTCTGAGGGTAAACAATGTGTTTGTGACTTGACTGACTCAACTTCTAGAGCATGATGATGTTTTGGTTTTTGGGTGTAATGTGACGAAATGCTGTTATTCATTTGGGTTAATTCTGTTTTTACTTCATCGTATATCTGGTCTATTATATTTTGTGGTAACAGTTTATTTCGGACTATAGCTCTACGTTGATCTCCTATTCTTTGTCGGCTAACTTGCATGTTTGGAAATTTTTCTGTAAATTTTAAGTGGAGTGGTTCAAGATAAGATCTTGTGTCTAAATTTAATTCAGTTAATTGAAGATAAGTACGCAGTATGAACGTATTCATTTCTCGTGTCCATCGCCTGCGCCGATTATGAGCACTCTCAATGGGTGCAAGCTCAGTGTCAATATTGACATCTTGCACAACACTTTCGAGTGAAGTGTTGGTGTTCAATGATTTTCTTGTCATATAAGAAGGGCAAGTAGAAGGAACAGATGTAAAAAGAGAATTGGTTTCATCGCCCGAAGAGTCGGCTGTAGCATCAACATCGGGAGTCCGCCTAATCAACTCTCGAGGTCCGGCTGTAGTCTTCTTGTCGATAGGAGCCCGCCTGTTCAACTCCACATCGCCGATGGTTCGCATACTGTGGCACCCAGCATCGGCTCCAGGTGCGCCCCGGCGACCCCCGGGCAGCGGCCGTAAATTATAAATTCGATTACTATTCTCCATGAAAAAAAGGGGTGTTTGGGAATCCTTAGTTGGGAAGAACCTAAAAATGCCTCAGGTGTAAGTGGCTATGACTATAGTATCTCCCTATTGGGGTGGTCTTCCCGTAAGCCCCCCCACCACGACAAGGTGATTCCCCTGGGGGGGTTATTATTATTATTATTAATGTACTAATTGCTATTATTTGTGCTATTATTATGTGAAGACTTAACTGGTAAATGTATGTCACTTAAATTTTATTTTTAATGTATATCAAACTGTATGTCTTCCTAATAAACATAAATAAATAAATAAACATCTAAATTATGTACCATAGCTAAAATGTTCGAAAAAATTATCTACGATAACATCTATCCATTTGTACGGGGTATTCTGATTGATGAACAACATGGTTTCGTCGATAGAAGATCCGTTGAAACTAATGTGTGTGAGCTGATTCATCGTGTACTGAAAGCTATGGATGGTGGTGACCAGGTGGACGTCGTGTATACCGACTTCTCGAAGGCTTTCGATAAAATATCCCATAACATACTTTTAAATAAACTGGAGCAAGTTGGTATACACGGTGACCTACTTAGGTGGTTTTCGTCTTATCTTCGGGACAGAAGTCAGGCAGTGACAATAAGAGGCTTTTGTTCATCTTTTACTCCTGTTTCTTCTGGTGTACCACAGGGCTCTCACCTTGGTCCGTTGCTCTTTAATATCTTTATAAACGATATTTGTAAAGTTTTCGAGCACTCTTCGATATTATTATTTGCAGATGACTTGAAGGTTTTTAGAAGGGTATCTGTGCTGCCAGATTGTTTGCTATTACAAGAAGACTTAAATAAATTATGCAAGTATTGTGAGGATAATCAGCTTTCTCTAAATGTTAAAAAATGCAGCGTCATCTCATTTACACGTAAAAAAACGCCGATTTCTTTTAACTACCATCTAAACGACAAAATTATTGACCGCGTTGCGGGGGTGAGAGACCTGGGTATTTACTTGGATAATAAGTTAACATTTGGGAGCCATATAGATCAAATTGTTGCTAAGTCTTATCGGATGCTTGGCTTTATACTGAGGGTTGGTAAGGATTTTAAAGACTACTATACTCTTATTATTCTTTACAATGGCCTGGTGCGCTCTTTGTTGGAATTTGGATCTACTATCTGGAACCCTCAATATAAGATATATGTTGAGTCCGTTGAAAAAATACAAGCTAAATTCCTTAAACATTTGAATTATAGGTTTTGTCGCTCTTATCATGACTTGCCTAGTTTCAATTCACTAGAAGTTCGCCGTACAATGAAAGATCAAATCTTTCTGTATAAACTAGTCAATAATGTTATCGATAGTCCTTATTTACTAAGTTGTTTGAACTTTAATCTCCCTAAATTTTTTAAACGTAAAAATGATCTTTTTTATTTGCCCAATACTAGAACTAAATATGCCCAAAATGATTTTATTCGTCGTTCCTGCAATATATATAATAGAAAATTTTATAACGTTGATATATTCTCATGTTCGTTATTAAGTTTTAGACGTAACATTAATCAATTAATGAACCAATGAATTTAATTATTTTATGTTTTATTTGCTTTTTATTATTTTTTTGATTTTCATTTTATTTATTAACATTTTCAATTGTTAAGTTACTCAATTTTGTGTTTTAATTCTAATTTAATTTATTTTTATTTAAATTATAATTTGATCTTAGTTTGATTTTAATTTTAATTTTGATTTTGTATTTGTATTTTATTTCTTGTTTTAGATATTTTATTTCTAATTATAAATTTTTTTGCGCTCTGCTTACTGTGTTAGTTGTTAGTGGAAACTTAACTGGTATATGCACTATCTTATTGCTGTTTTTTTTTACTTTGTGTTATATTTTACTGTTTGTTTCCCAAATAAAAATAATAAAAAAAAAAAAAAAAAAAAAAAAAAAAAAAAAAATTGAGAAAGGTATGCTCAGATGGTTTGCTCATGTCGAGAGAATGAGTGAAGAACGATTGACGAAAAAAGTGTATAAGGCAAGTGTGAATGGAAGGGGTAGACCTAGGCGGACGTTCCGAGACCAAAGAAGGGACGTCTTGACAAAAGGCCAGGTCAAGAGTATCCTAAACCGAAGAGCATGTATGAAGGGAATAATGGAAGTGGACGAAGCGAAAGAAGTATGTAAGGATCGTAGCAATTGGAAAGAAGTGGTGTCTGCCTACCCCTACGGGAAAGAGGCGTGATTATATATATATGTATGGATATTTCTTAATATGTACTAACCTATACTAATATTATAAACCTGAGAAGTTGGTTTGTTTGTTTAAACGCGCTAATCTCAGGAATTACTGGTTCGAATCGCAAAATTCCTCTAAGTTGGATAGCCCTCATAAAAATTTAATAATAATCTTAATTTATATATGAACAAAAATGATTATTATCATTACATAGTATAAAACAAAGTCGCTTCCCGCTGTCTGTATGTTTAGATCTTTAAAACTACGCAACGGATTTCGATGCGGTTTTCTTTAGTAGATAGAATGTATATCTTATAATACATGCATACTATAGTAGAGGAACACTAATTGTTTTAGAGGTGTCTAGTGTGATGCCGTAAATAAGCACATTGTTTTGCGCTTACATTGCAAATATTTATTTTATATTTTATATTTACTATCAGCATTGCAGCCGTGCGGTGCCGGGGCGGGTCGCTAGTTTGTCACTATTCAAAAGTTCTAAATTTGAAGTGTTTTTTCATTTCCATATTTTGTCACATTTATTATACGTTCGCGTCTTCCTCTAGTCAATATAGCTAGCTAAGCTAAATTTTGAATTTGTTGATGAAATCCGATACTAATAGAAGATTCTGGTATATCAGGTGACAGTGAAGGCTCTGTATGACTACAGAGCTCGCCAGGATGACGAGCTCTCGTTTTGCAAGCATGCCATTATCACTAACGTGGATAAGCCTGACGATGGCTGGTGGCGTGGGGATTACGGCGGCAAGCGCAGACATTGGTTCCCAGCAAACTATGTGCAGGAGATCGAGACCAGTCTGGATAACGTGAGTATCTGACCGGCTCTGGAAATGATTTAGTTCGACGAATTCGTTTGATACGATCCCCTTGATCGAGTGACCAAACTAATAGCCAACTGTTTCTGTAGGAATTCTTGTAAAATGCTATCTATTACATGCACATGCATTAAAAATAATGTCGTAAGGGCCAAAAAAAAAAAATTCAAGACGGAGCCCTTTAAGACGAAAGATATGGAAGCATTTTTTCTAAAATGCTACATAATTAAGCTTATGTGATGTAATAACCACGTAAGCAAAATTTGTCGCTCACGTATCATCGGAAGCGAAAGGCTTTAGAGCGACGAAGAGCTTGTTTCTAGAAGTCGTTCATCCATAAATATGTCGCCGGAGGGCGTAGTATCGATTTCGTTTATATTTTTTTTATATGTCACTGTAACTCGACGTGAAGTACGCAGGGCGGTAAGCGCGTCATTTGATAGCGTCGCTCTGTTGTGTAAAGTTGTCCAAAATGCCGAGTTGGTGGACCAAGTTGCGCCCCAACTGCTTCGGGGTGATAAATATCTTTATTTGATTTGACTTTAATTTATTTTATTTTGTTTACAAACGAATTCGTTGATCGTTAAATCATTCTGTCCAAATCCGTTAATTATATTAGTAATATTTTTCAGATTTATTTATTTATTTTATTTAGCTTATAATAGGAATATATAATACTAAATACAAAACCAAAGAGTGAATAACAAGCTACTACTATTGATATTGTTTGATTTTTTAAATATATACATTGCTCCTGGTCGTTAAATAGTAATTTCTGTGCCCTATGTTAGCTATGAATAAAATAAATTGATTAATATTAGAGTGAGACATGTAGTTTTATCATATTAATTAGTACAGCTTTTGAGTAGGTGCGATACTAATGTCAAATTTTTCTGTCAGGGCTGTATCGACAACGAATCAGCGGCGCTCGGTTCCTTACAAAAGGGCGTCGTAGACGTCCTCGGCGCGGTGGTGGAACTAGTGGTCGGGGAGGAAAGTGGTTCGTCTCGTTGGATCGTTCGCATCCAGAGTCCCGCTATGTGTGCCCCGTTCGACATGGCTGCCCCCACGCGGGATATGGCCCTAGAGTGGATGTCGGTGATTAAAGAGGCTGCCCAAATTGCGACTGCCCGATCTCAATTAAACAAAAAAATGGAAAGAACGTGGCGCATCGCGAAGGAAATGTCCGATCTAATCATCTACTGCCGTTCTGTCACATTCAATATGGAAAAATTCAAGAACGGCTTCGTCTTTTACGAAATGTCGTCCTTCCCCGAGAGCAAGGCCGAGCGCCTCATGTGCCAGCAGGACACGGCATTTTTCATAAAATATCACCAGACCCAACTTAGCCGAGTATACCCCAAAGGACAGAGGATCGATTCGTCCAATTACAATCCCGTACAGTTCTGGAACGTGGGTTCGCAAATGGTCGCTCTAAATTATCAGACCGGAGACAAGGCGATGCAGATCAATTTAGGGAGATTTCGCGGTAACGGGAGATGTGGATACATATTGAAGCCGGATTTTATGTTCGACGAGAGCTACGATCCCAACGAGGACTTTGAGAGCATCGCTAAGAGGGTGGTCCCCGTCAAAGTGATGCTGCGGATTGTCGGAGCGCGGCATCTCTCCAAGTCCGGTAGGGGAACGGCGAGCCCCTTTGTCGAAATAGAAGTGATCGGCGCCAATATCGACAGCGGGGTCAAACTGTCGACGAGGGTTGTCAGTAAGTATATTTGTCACCCAAAACACTCTCACACACAAATTCTGTTCTGCCTAAACTAACTTTCGCATCTATCGATAAAGGAAAACACTTAAACGCCCAAGAGTAGTGCCCGTAAAGTAACTTGTACATTTTTACAATAATGGATTAAAACGGTGTCATAAAACTGGGTTAATTGTCATTTTTAAATAGTCATGTTAAATTCACTCCAGCACCTTGCAACAGCTTTTTCTCCTTAATATCCAATTATTAAGTCTAGTTTTGCGCATAAAGTAGTAAATTACACACTCCTAACATTGTAAATATTTAGTTTTTTTTTTTTGAATTTCGCTTAATAACACAATATTTATGCACAGCTTAAATTTTAAAAGTGGCAGCGCATTGCCATCTTGTGATTCATAGAACCTTACTTGGCAAATGATACGTTCTTAGTTATACCACTTAGCTAGGCTAGCTAGATTAGCTAAGTGGTATAAACATATAGCAGACGTATTGACGCCTGTATGTTTTGCGTGTAACTAATTTTTATTTGTATCTTTTGGCTGCACACGGAAATTTACATGGCTTCCGAATCTGCTGAAAGATAAGCTAAATATTATTATGTAATTTAATTTAATTTTTAGAGATGTAACGGATATCCGGGTTAGGCAATCCTCGAACGTTTATATACTTATAGAATATATGTGTTCGAGTCTTCTCAGTAAGTGGGCCTACATTAGCTTGGGAATATTACGCTTCAGCCTTTAATACTCCACTGTTGGGCATAGGCATCTTTCCCCAAGAAGGATAAGGATCATTGCTTAATCCACCACGCTGCTCCGATGCGGGTTGGCGGATATATTAAATTAAATATTAAACTATTCGGCTGATTTCGAGTAATACGCATCTCGAATAATCTTTCGATAACTTCATTGTAACGTGAAAATATGTATTTCAATAAACGCTGCACATTCGATTTTGCGTGTTCCCTTGTTGCGGATATTTGTTAGTATAATAAGCGAACCAGACAGGATGTCAGTGAGTTTTGAAAAATATGGAATAAAATTGTAATATTTCGATTGACGTAAAGTAAAAAAAAAAAAATATTCAAAAACAACTATTTTTAATGGCAATACGTTTTCAGTAATAATAACTCTTGTTGCGGAGATTTGTTAGTATAATAAGGGAAGTCAGGGAATATCAGAAAGTTGATAATTTGCGAACAGCCTTACAAAACGTATATTGCACTTGTGACCAGATATCACTAACCACGCCGTGGCAACTTGTAAATAAAACAACACTCATTATTGTAAACATTTTTGAAAAATCTGTATTAGTGTATGTTTTGTATGTTGTCCTAAAAAAAAAAAAAATAAATGTTATAATACTTATTTAAATTTAATCAAAATTATTTCGCGATTTATCCTTAAAGTAATAAAATGCAGTTTTTGTTTTAAAAAACTAACTGTGGAATTTCTGGCAGATTCTTCTCTGCAGAATTCAAGTTCCGAGTCGTCGGTAGTTTCTCTTGTTAACTATAATTAATTAGTAAAAAATAAATAGAAAATTATATTTCGATTAGCCCGCTGGCGTAGTTTGTAGTGGCCCTGATTTCTGCTCCGCTGTTTGTCGGTTCGATTCACGCCTGATTTATATAATTATTTCGTTTGAAGCCTAATTGAATAAAGTAATTTGTGATTATGATATTAATTTAGATTAAATTACAATCCATTACATCTCTAAATATAAACGAAATAAAATATTCACTTTCAAGATGAACCAAATTATAATAAATATAACAAAGAATTAACGATAACTTAACAATCGATTGCATATTTTTAACTGGCAAGTATGAAATTTCAAATTATTTAAGAAAAATAGAGATTTCTTCATTGTATTCTTTTTTTTTTTTGTAAAAGTTACTCATTTCTAAGAAAGGAGAAGTTGAACTGGTGATTCTTATCAAATATTTAAACATTATTATTATATTAAATATATTTTTATAGTTGATCTTGAAAGTGAAATGATTCGATTCATAACTTAATTTGATTATACTTCTCAACCTATTTAAATACAATCCTTCAAACCACTATTTGGTCAATTAAAATGATAAAACTAGAACTAGACATCAACTTGAATATTGTACATATCACTTTTGAAGTATTGTATTGTATGGTACTGTTATTATATATCACAAAAACTTAAATTGCTCATATTAAATATTTTTTACCATAATTAAATTTTGAAATTTTGCACCTTATTTACTTCAAAAAGACATGGTTAAAATCGATAATTGTTGTAAAGTTATAATTCTTGTCAATTTTTGATCAACTAACCTTCTTAAAATATTCTTAAAATGATAGCTTTTACTAATATTCTTAACAAAGTAGTCGACCTACACGACATAATTATATTGTGTTGTAACATTTGCACAAATTATGCTTCAAGCTTTAGCGCCATAGCACCAGTAAAAATATTACAATACAGTACAATCTTTTTAAACCTATTTAACACGCGTTTTACTTATGTCGTGTACTCCGGCTATACAAAATTATATTTTTGCCCCATATTAAGACGCTGCGCATACGTGGCAACTATTTTTGCCAGTACAAGCAACTGAAGTTGCTGGTTTCTGCAATTTTAAAACGTCATATCGCTTGGTGTTATTAGTCAAAACTATTAAGCACGTAGGTAGGTATATGCAGCGCCTTATTTCATCAGTACATAGGTTGAGAAGCTTTGTAATCTCTTTTTTTTTTTTTTGAATTTGTCTTGTTGTGAATGTAAATTTAATAATCTTATTTTATTCGTAGGCTTATTGGAATGTTTTTGTTGTGGGTTCATACCAAATTCACAAAAAAAACACGGTCAGTGAAAGTCGAATTTGGAATAAAATATTTTGTTTTAATTTCCAATAGCCTTGACGTTATGTTTCAGCTTCTTATATATATGTTGAGTTAGAACTGTAAGAGTGTAAGTTTACATTATCATTTTGACGTCATTTTGACATTTGTCAAAAAAGGTCGTTTCGAAATTTATCTGACAAAAAAAAAACTATATTAATAATCGCATTATTTGAGTGAATTACAGAGTATTCCGTTGACAGTTTTGCCTAATTTTTTTTTTAATTTTTCGTATTTGTTGATGTATTTGCATGTTTGCATATTCATACTAGTTGAGCGATCTACATAAATTTACTTAAAGGCATAAAATACAGATAAAAAATATAAAATGTGACCACTAAGTAAACTTACACTCGCTCGATGTCACCGTGTCGTTTTTCCCGCCCACCGTACACTAATCTAAGAACATTTTCAGATGACAACGGAATTAACCCGATATGGAACGAATTGTGCGAATTCAACGTGTACTACCCGGAGCTGGCCATGATCAGGTTCTCAGTACAGGATGAAGATATGTTCGGCGACCCCAACTTCATGGGACAAACCACTTTCCCTATGAACGGCATCAGGACCGGATATAGAAGCGTCATCCTGGAAAACGCCTACTCCGAAGAACTGGAATTGTCATCGCTTCTAGTTTACGTATCTTTTAACAACGGCCAAATGTAAAACCATCTGTCTGGATCTAATCTCGAACACGAGCTCTCTAACGATGGTAGGTAAATGTCACGTAATTTTAACATGTCTCGATGTTATATCTATCTCGATGTTTGTGTAGAATACAGTAGGTAATCAAATGTTAATTGAAATCTATATACGAATGTAGCTACGTTATCTCATTGACTATATAATGTAGTTAAATATCTTGCAAAGGAAAGTATCAACGAAATAAGATTTATCTATATATATATATATATATTATATATAATCAATTTATCTATCTATTTAATTTGGATTGTGAAAGGAAAATGATAGGTGCTTTGTCATGTCAACGTTATCGTTCAACGAAACGACCGTCGAGCTTCTCGGTTCGTGATAGTATTATTATTTACTAGCTGTGCCCGCGGCTTCGCCCGCGTTGAAATCAGTGTGTCACAAAGTTTTCCCGGCACACTTCCAGTTAAACTCTCATTATAATCGGCTTAGCCGTTCCGTAAACCTTCCTCTTGAACCGCATGAAAATCCGTTCAGTAGATTTTGAGGAAATCGATCACATACACTTTTGGGGACTTTGTTTTATAATACACTAACTGTTGCCCGCAACTACATCCGCGTGGTTATGAAGATCATCATCATCATTACAGCCTATACAGTCCACTGCTGGACATAGGCCTCCACAAGTTTACGTCAAAAATAACGTGAACTCATGTGTTTTGCCCATAGTCACCACGCTGGGCAGGCGGGTGTACAAATAATTTATCTTTAAAAATAACCTCCCTTTTGGGGTTGAAACGGGAGATGGTAGATTGACTCACTGATCACGAAATCTCCGAAACTATAACACCTACAAACTTGAAATTTGGCAAGTAGGCTCCTTATAGGACGTAGACATCCGCTAAGAACGGATTTTACGAAACTCAACCCCTAAGGGGGTAAAATGGGGGTTGGAAGTTTGTATGAGAGTCCCATGTTTTTGACGTAAGAGACTTGAAATTTCAAATGTAAGCTCTATATAAGATGAGAAGGTGTTCAAATAATGTATCTTTAGAAATCAACTCCCTTTTGGGGTTAAAACGGGGGATGGTAGGTTGACTTACTCATCACGAAATCTCCGAAACTATATCAGCTACAAATTTGAAAATTGGCAAGTAGGTTCCTTATAGGACATATACATTTGCTAAGAACGAATTTTATGAAACTCGACCCCTAAGGTGATAAAACGGGGGTTGGAAGTTTGTATGAAAGTCCTATGTTTTTGAAGTAAGAGACTTGAAATTTAAAATGTATGCTCTATAAATGTTGAGAAGGTGTTCAAATAATGTATCTTTAGAAATCAACTCCCTTTTGGGGTTAAAATGGGGTATGGTAGGGTGACTCACTCATCACGAAATCTCTGAAAACAATATATATAATAGAAGATTATAAGAATAACAGCTACAAACTTGAAATTTTGCAGATAGGTTCCTTATAGGGCGTAAACATCCGCTGAGAACGGATTTTACGAAACTCGATCCATAAGGGGATAAAACGGGGGTTGGAAGTTTATATGAAAGTCATATGTTATTAAGGTAAGAGACTTAAAATTTAAAATGTATGCTCTATAGATGGCGAGGAAGTGTCCAAATAATACATCGTAATCTATATATATATAAAAGAGAAAGGTCACTGATTGACATCACGAGAACTCAAAAACCGCTGGATGGTCCATCCATCCAAGATGGACTAAGATGAAATTTGGCAGGGAGGTAGATTATAGTTAGGAGACGTCCACTAAGGACGGATTTTGCGATATTCCACCGCTAAGGGGGTTTAATTGGGGTTGATAGTTAATGAAACATATACAACAGCTATAAGTTCGCCTGATAGGTTATTTATACTGCAGCTTGAAAGTAAAATCAAAAATGTGGTGTATAGAGAGGTTTTATAAAAATAACTATTATATTATACTAAATTGTGCCTTTTAAAAAGTTACTTAGTGGATAAGCATTTCAAGTGACTGAAGCATTTCAAGTCACTTGAAATGCTTATCCAGCATTTCAAGTGACTGAAATAAAAAAAAAATTGCGTTAAACATCTTAATAGTAATGCATATCATCATAACCACGCGGACGTAGTCGCGAGCAATAGGTTAGTGTATTATAAAACAAAGTCCCCAAAATTGTATGTGATCGATTCCCTCAAAATCTACTGAACGGCTAAGCCGATTTTGATGAGAGTTTCACTGGAAGTTTGCCGGGAAAACTTTGTGACTCACTGATTTAAACGCGGGCGAAGCCGCGGGCACTGCTAGTCATCTATAGAGCATACATTTTAAATTTCAAGTCTCTTACTTCAAAATCATAGGACGTTCATACAAACTTGCAACTCCCATTTCACCCCCTTAGGGGTCGAGTTTCGTAAAATCCGTTCTTAGCGGATGCCTACGTCTTATAAGGAGCCTACCTGCCAAATTTCAAGTTTGTAGGTGTTATAGTTTCGGAGATTTCGTGATGAATGACCTTTCGCGTTTATATATATTATAGATAGATATTATAGATTAAAATTCGAACTTTATACGATCATACCGTCTTTAATATTTCGAAGTTACATTAAAAAAAATAAAAAAAAAATACGAATTTATAAAAATTATACTCTCGTTTATATCTAATAGAATAAAAACAGACTGAATGCTTTATTTCGATTTCATACACTGTATTTGTAGGGTACTATTTCTATATTCATTTATATATAAGTATAAAAATATTTCTTTTTGAAAATATATATATTGTGTAAGTTTAAAACAGTAAACAAAATCATGAAACTATTAGTGAAGACTCGTACGATTAGTTACATTTTGTGGATCAAGATTGTATGATACATATGTGACATTTGATATATGATTCATACAATACAATGTACATTGGAAAATATTAGTGAGATTTTTACTATACACTTTAATCGCGTAATCGGTTGCTTTTTGACTAAAAATACGTTAAAAAAAATGAGATATATTTGTAATCATTTCATATAGGATTTGGAGAGTAGTTAGAAAATTTTTAAATATATTTATATGTATATTCATATCCTGTATCTAAAAGTTTTTAAAATAATCGTCTTTTTGATTAACCAATTTTAAAAAATTAAACAGTATACCTTAAAACCGATGGTATGTGTGGTATTGATTATACTGAACACAAAAGAGCTTATACTATATATATATATATATATATATATATATATATATATATATATATATATATATATATATATATATATAATAAAACGTGAAAATTCGTATTGATGTTTGTTACTTTTTCTAGAAAAAACTTGTAAATGTATTGCTATGAAAATTGTCACGTAGATAGTTGAAGGTCTGAATTACACACAGGTTATTTTTTTTAATCACTATATTGTTACGGAATTTGAAATCACGCGGGTAACACAGATATACGCAGCTTGTTACATTGGATGCGTTTCACTAAAGGCGCGCAACGCCATCGACCACGACCGCTGAAATTGCCGTTCCACTAACGTAGATAATGTGTCAGTGTCAGCTGTATTGTGGTCGCGTAATGAAACACACTCATTATATACATCAAAAAGGCAGTTATTTGAAAACTTTTATATATTATATATTAAAAAATCGACTAGAAACTTGACTGAGAAACGGAATTTGAAAGAATGATTGCCGATATGATTGGCGGTAAATAGTAGCGGTAATATTACGGTAGGCTACGACGGTTAGTGGTAGTATTGTAAGTACGGTCGGACTCACTACTATATACATAAAACTTTTATATATTTACTATATATTATATAACTGTTGTGGTATATGAAATAATATTTTAAATTTTTACTCCTCTAAGGTAATGCTGGCGTGATATGGTAGTTATCCTTGTTATGTAAAAACTCGATTGAAACCGGGATGGGTAGTTAGTTAATTTATTTATAATAGATATTGACGGTTGCTTTTCACACTTGCTGAAAAAATTACCAGAACAATATGCCGTAAATATGTAAATGTATATTATAAAAACAATACTATTTTTATATAAATTCTAAATTACAAGTTTTAATGAAAGTGTTGATTCAACCGAACATATAATAAAACATTTTGAACGTTTATACAAGTTTGCAGCCAGAAAACGAATCAATGAAATCAATCGATGAATCAATGAATCATATTTTAAGAGGTATCGGATGTAAACACTATTTGCAAGAACGCACACACGCGTGCGTGTATGTATGTGTGTAACACGTGAGACTAAAGAGCTTGTTACACCGGTTGATAAAAAATAATCCTGTAGTTATAAATAAATAAATCGATGAGGTAAAATATTCGGGCCTGTTTCACCGCGATCAATAAACTTCAACTTGGCTTCACGATTGTTAATAGAAATATCCTATAAATAAATTGAAATTTGTTGTCGGAGAAGAAAAAAAATACATAAAAACTTTTATCTGTTAGATACCGTTATACGGAAGTTTTAACGGCAACCGGTGAAACAAGTCTTAGATAAATAATACAAAAATTACGTATGTATACGAAAAATTTTCTTGTAAGTACGTAACTCGTATCAATTTATTCAAATAACGTGAAAATTATCTCCGGACACAACAGGTGGTGTCTAGTCGCCATAACAACGAATATTTATTTATAAGTTCTCCACATCTCGATTGTACCTCGTGGATTTGAATAGGTATTAATGTACGCAGCGGATGAAATTATAACTGAAAACACTTTTATTATACAAAAATATAAACGTAAATTATAATATAGAGAAATTAATAATTATATCAGATACCAATCTGAGAACTAAGGAATTGATAAAAAGTGATTAACTTAGTAATTGTATATTTTTATAGTTACAAAAAGTTTATATATATAAGGCATTAGTATAAATTTTAAAAAGTCTGTTCTTGGAATTGATTACATATTAATATCTATCTGTACGGAACAAAAAAAAAAGTTCGATAGATAGAATTTATAAATATTTTTCATGTTGATTTATAAACTTATATGATATAAAAATTAAAATTGAAAACGTAGTGAACCACATATCGTACATACATATATGAAGGGAACAAGATATTTCAATGAATCAACCAAAAACAAAATTCACAGTTCTTATAATGTAGTTAGAACATTTAAAACATAATTAATAACTACACGGGTATTCAATCGAATTTTTAACATTCAAAGGAATGAATAGTGAGAAAGCCAGCATTATTTAAGGAAAACTATATTCTTGATTGTGAACTACGTATAAATATAAAAATTAAAAAAAATGTGTCAATATATTGACGCCTACAGAAAACAACTTCTGAAGTGACATGTGGGTAATTTTGCTTTTGTATTCACACAGAAAAATAAATAAATTCAACGGCGTTAAAGCCAATAAAAGGATTTATAAAATATTAAATGCTATAGAACTCTGAGATATTAGACAGAAATTAATTTAATCCTACAGAAGAATATAAAATATGTCACAGAGGAACTTGTTTCTTAACGTTGTCAACATTGTAATCTTACTGTATTGTTAAATGTTAGTGTGATTCGATGTTATAAGCATAATAATTTCTTATTTAATCTATATACTAAGTACATTATACGTAATGAAACGTATAAAATTGTGTAGTACATATATTTCAATGGAATTGATGAAAACAGAGATGGCGGAATTATTTGATAGGCAGTCTGTTAAATCTCACACACACACTTCAGCCTAATACAGTCCACTGCTGGACATAGGCCTCCACAAGTTCGCGCCAAAAATGGCGTGAGCTCATGTGTGTTGCCCATAGTCACCACGCTGGGCAGACGGGTTCCTGACCGCTGGCTTTGTCGCACCGAAGACGCTGCTGCCCGTCTTCGGCCTGTGTATTTCAAAGCCAGCATTTGGATGGTTATCCCGCCATCGGTCGGCATTATTGATGTCATATTCTCCCAAATCTGTCGTCAGGTGACTGGTAAAAATCCATTTTGTCATGGACATTTCAAGCCATTTCGGTCATGGTGACTGTTTTCGTAAAAATTTTGCTCAATTTACTTATGGAACATTCTGGGTGTTTAACATTCACGCAATCATAATAAGCGCTTGATGACAGTCATCAATTTCCGACACAAAAACCAAATTTTTCGATCTATCTTTTACAATTTTAATGTTGAATTATTCCATTTACTATGGTGTCTATCTATCGATGTTGTAGAGTAGAAAATTTAAAAAAAAATACAAAAAAATAAATATATGAAGTGTTAATCGTAACGTTATAAATAAATATAATCAATATACTTCTTAAATGTGAATACGTTTATTATTATATCACTCTGTACTGTCGTTTAGAAACCGTTTTTGGTTTACGTATGCATTTTATAATAATTATTTTTTACACTTCGAACTAAGTTTTAAATGATGAGCATAAAAAAAATATTTTAGATAATTGCTTTAATAAACAAATAGGTTTTATACAAATTTACACGTGACTGACAACTAATGTAAACTTTTTTTTTATACATATTTCATTCAAAATGTCGCAAAGCATTGCATTTATTTATTGTATTTGATTTATGAAATACGTTACATTTACTCATGTTGTGTTTATTAGAGTAGATAAACATGTTGTAATCTTAGAATAAAAATAGTTGTTATTGTAGTAGTTGCTACTCATTGTTTTACTAAACCTCCTTTAAAATAATGACCTATTAAATAAAAAATAATATATATATGAGATATTTTAAATTGGGACTAGCGCTGCGATTGATTTAAGTAATTTTAAATAGAACGTTGTAAAAAATGTACTAGAAAGTCTGAGACAGTGTCGATTTGCAGTGTAACAGTCTTTCTAGGCCTTATTTAATGAAGATGGTTATAATTGTGTTTGTTATAAAACTTAAAAAAAGAAAATTTACATCAAAAAGTCTATTACAATACACAGTATTAGGGATAGTGCATAAGCATAGCGTATGCTACCACATAAAAATCACGCTTTCGAATAGAAAAAAGAATTATTAAAATCGGTAAGTCATCATTCAGAAAAGCCTACTATCGAACCTCCTCCCTTTTTAAAGTTGGTTAAAAATGAACTGTCTAACCGAAAGACGAAACGAGCTATTCACCCAACACCCTGTTCCAAACAATATACCCGTGATTTATGTAAGAAATCTTATGGCTTCAATCGACCAACCACCCCCTGGAGGTACAGATTCTGCGGATAAACCAATAACTTTGCTTGCAGACGAAAAAAAAAAAACACTTCAATTACATCGACCCGAACACAACGTAAATAGACGAAAGTATATCCGCGTAAATACGTGTGGAATAAGAAAATAAAATGATATCAGCTCCGTAGTTATTAAACCTATACCCACGTCACCACGCAGGGCAGGCGGGTTGGTGACCGCAGGGCTGGCTTTGTCGCACCGAAGACGCTGCTGCCCGTCTTGTCGATGATTTTTTTAATTTACAATTACAAATAAAATTGTTTTATTTTATTTTTCATTTTTTTATCTAAGGTTAAGAGCGAAATTACGACTTTCTTTCTCATTCTCAAAATCATCTGGCAGCATCAATATCATCTCTAACACTCTCATAAAAGCTTTTCTTCTGAGACCCATGGCTTTGGTGTCGTGAAATCAAATGGCGAGATCTATTACTCAGTACTATTTTAGTACTATTTGCTACCTAAGCGAAAAAAAAGTACTTCAGTAGTTGATCCGATGAAGCAAATTAGGTAATAGCCTTAGTTTAAAAGAAATATTTACATGCGTTAAATATTAAGGTTGGCAAATCAAAAATTACTCAAAAAGTAGATATCAGAATATCTACTTTTTGAGTAATTTTTGATAACGCGTATTTACTTGACTACTTTTTGGTGACCCTACGTTGTACCTATTACTTGGCGATGTAACTGAAGTCGGTTTCTTTTAGTTCGCGAGCAAACAAATTTTTTTTTTGTATTTTTTTTGAGAATATAGATAATTTTGAGACATTTGTTAAGTGTGCATGTCACCTTATGGCAAAATAAATATTTTCATTACATTTCATAAATAGACATTTTTAGATATAGCTCACAAAGTGCTTGTCAAATCTCAATTTAATATTAACGGAAAAACATGACAAGTATCACATTTCACATACAACTCAGATTCTTTGAAATCGGTCCACCCAGTAAAAAGTATGAGGTATCGCACATACGTCAAATTGAGATCGTACTTTTTTGAAATCGGTTAAAAATAAATTCAACTGGCGGTAGATCTTTTTTAGTATAAGACTACAAATTGATACTTTTTCAGATATTGTATCAAATGGAACGTAATGAATTCCTCATTTTTATCTATCTATTAATAGACGTCGAGTTGCGGAAAATAGCCCGTGTACAACAACAACAACAACATATATTATATACGATCTACGTAAGATTGCCGGTATAGGCTGGACGAGGACTGCGGAAAACCGGGATATCTGGCACGAACTTAATAAAGCCTATGTCCAGCAATGGACTACGATATAGGCTCAAGTAGTAATGCTTTGCCCACTAACTACTGAAGTTTAAATTAATATTAGCTATATTTGTTTTTCGTCTAGTGGTTAAGTGACGACATAACCTATAAAAAATATCACGATAGAACAAAATGCTTGCTCAAACAACAATAGGAAGTAGTGGGAAAACAAATATATATAAGAGGAATGCTAACTTCAGACTTTTAGTCACCGTCTGAAATAAGCTACTTTACATAGATCTTATGAGTGATTATTATATTGTATCTCTGAACTGGCATTCTTAAACGAAAGACGCAATTATATACTACAAAAATATAAGGAAAAACTGTTCGAAGCTTGTCATAAAACGGTGCACGTAAGTGGCTCATTATTTATACTACGAGAATTTTATATACCTATAAGATTTTTCTTTGAATTTTTTTTAATCAATCACAATAAAATATAGCTTATGTCACTCCTGAATAGTGTAGCTTTCTGTTAGTGAAAATATTTTCATGATCGGATCAGTATTTGCGAATATTACCCCCTACAAACAAACAAAGTTAGAAACTGTACCTCTTTATAATATTAGTATTAGTATTAGTATAGATTGTATCAATAACATGAAATAATTATTAACCTTGCACTCCTTGAGCTATTTAAAAAATAAATGGTTATGTAAAATGTGCATGATAAATTTACCACGTTACGCTTGTAACATAATTTGGTAACAATGTTTTCTTCTTCTTTTAAATAACAAAATAACTAAAATTGGGTGTTTGAGTACGCGCGCGCCTGATGATCGCGTGGGGCGCGCGCGACGCAAGGGGCGGGGAGTAACGGCGACGATGCGAGCGCAGCGCCGACGAATTAAATTGTCATCCGCGACGCCGAGCCGTCAACACAATATTTTCTTTATCCGCGACGCCAAGCCGTCCATAGTTTTATATATTTTTATATTTTAAACTACAATATACGATACGAAAAAATACAGTCCACTTTCATTAACCAGCATCGGGTACCAGTTTTCCCTAACCATTACGGCACAGGGCACTGGCCCCAACATTGGGCTAAATTTGAATATATGACCCAGCAAAATTCCACGAATCCCACTGACAATAAAATACTTTATACTAAATAAATACTCGTTATCAAAGATTACTCAAAAAAAAAAAAACTCATCAAATCTAGATCAAATTTAAATGGGACCGCGTACATGGCAGTATTCAGCTTTCGATAAAAACAAAAAATATCAAAATCGGTACACTCAGTAAGAAGTTATGCGGTATACTCCTAATACAACGTAGGTCGACGAAAAAATAGCCAAGTACTCAAAAAATACTTATTAGATCTCAATTAAATTTAAATGGGACCACATGACACGCACCATGTTTCGATTAAAGAAAAACCATCATAATCGGTCCACTCAGTCAAAATTTCAGTGTTAACATTAAAAAAAGCATATTCGAATTGAGAAGCTCCCCCTTTTAGAAAGTCGGCTGAAAAGTTATTTTAAGTCACGCTACTCTTTATGGCGCGGCGGTGGAGGAGCGTCATCACCGCGATGCTTGGCGACGACGAGTCCTGAAAGGCGATGGTCTCCTTCTGCGAGACAGTGATGTCAAAAAAGGAGGAGGTGAGAGAGGAGGCCGCCAACGAGGCCTCCTTCCGGAAGTGATGAACGGGGGTACGTAGGAGGCGCTATTTAAAGCGCATCCTGTAACGCCCCTGTACCCGTGTCGGGCCGGGATGGGAACCCGGTCCTGCTAGACACGACGTCGTCGGGATTGTTCAGAGGTGAGCCGGACAGTCCCCATGGAGGAGAAGTCTAGCCTTTTCGCCGAGGCCAGCCTGTCGCTGGAGGGATCCTGTTGCTGGAGGGATCCTGTTGTCTGTAGATCCGGGACCCTTCAATTAAAGCGGCTGAAGTTTCCGCAGGGGTCTGGTCGGTATTGTACCCCCAAGTGCTGAGGCCGACATACCGTCTAGGACTGCCTACCCGGGCGTCCTTGATATAACTCGTAAACGGTACACGTAACTTACGAAGAACCCACCCTGCACGGATAATTACATCGTTTGTTTGTTTTCCTGTTAACATTTTAAATTTATTTGTCACGTTGTCATAAATACGATAATGCGTATGTATGTAAGCGTATAGGTATTTATTGTTGACCATATTTGCCACCTTCGAAATGTTTAGTATTCAATGTCATCTATCGAAAGGTTGTCTGGAAGAGATCGTTCGTTTAGCGATAAGCAACTTTGTGTTTTTTTTCCTTATTTTTATGTTTTTTTTTTTCATTCTACGAACTATTTTATTTGCAAAATAACCATTATTCAGGACTTTTTAGCAATTATGTAAGTTTGTGTGTACCTAGTCCTATGGTCATATCTACGTATGTTTTTGTTTTAATATAAGTTATTTAAAATATAATTAGGCTATAGGCAGTGGCGTAGCATACCCTGTATCAAAATTAGTTCGGAGGCCCAAATGAAGATTAAAGATTTCTCACAAAAGAAACAAAAATGCTTGCATTCAATTAAAATAAATATTTATTGATTACTAACTGCCCGGATAGACTTTGTTCTTTCAAAAGTTAATACATTTTTATTTATATAGATTTTTTTTTTTAATTTTTTTTAGTATTAAGACCTTCCGTAGGCCTTAAGAAACATACAAAAAAAAAAAAATAGCCGAATTGGTCGAGTCGTTCTCGGGTTATGCGCTTAGCAACATTCATTTTTATTTATATAGATAAGTTATTACTTCCTCCTAGAATAGAAAATAGTGAAAAGTCTGCTGTAGCTGTTCCTGTTCCATCGAAGTTCTTAGGTAATTTTTTATCAGTTTTAGTTTTGAAAAATTTCTTTCAGCGGTTGCGGTTGTAACTGAAAGGGTCAAGAAAAGAATGCGAGCTCTTATTATCTCTGAAAATGATGCTCTCCGGAAGGATGCAAGGCTAGTGACTTTTATGAGCAATAGTTCCATGAGTTTCCTTATGGAATGAATTTTTTGGATTTCGGATTTTAAGCTAATTTAAAGAGCTTTTAGCTCCAAGCTGGAGAGTTATCATACTTGAGCTGCAGCAATAAATGCGGGGGATCCTTCGCTTCAGCCTTTAAGGCTAATAATAGAAGCGGGAGACTCACAGGCGCATAACCTGAAAAAGAGGTTCAACGCTGCCTCCAGGTCTAAGAGGAAGCAAATTGCTAGGGCAAATTTCAAAAACTTTACCAGAATTGGCGAAAGACTATTGGGCTTTCCAAATGGAACCCGTACCTTTTGGTTTCTTGCCAAATCTGTCGAAGGTGATTTCTTTCAGTCTTCACTTCCATCATTGCGCGAACCTGAAGGCTCTCTGGCACTTTCTGGGAAAGATAAAGCGAACATTCTTTGCACTCTTTTTGCGTCGAATTCAACTGTTGACGATGAGGGGACAGCACCATCGAGCATTCCATGGTGCGAGCATGCGATGCGTATTATGCGCTTTTAGCAAAATGCCATCGTCGTGTTCTGCATTCCCTCGACGTCAAGAAGTCTAGTGGTCCTGATGGTATCCACACCACTTGGATACATAGTTTGCAACAGAGGAATGACCTTCCTCAATGAAGTTTTCCCTGAGCGCTATAATTTAGGGGGTTTTCAAGCGTCAAGTGTATACATCTTTTCTCTAAAGGCAATGGGCGACGATAGCCGTTAAACATCAAACGGCTTCGTCTGCTCGTTTGCCTCGATAGTTATAAAAAAAGATTAATTAATAGTTTATAATGATTAACAGAATTCCGCAATAAACGATGCAGGATGTCATCAACTTTTGGGCGCATACTTAACTCGGAAAAAAGGGGACTGCTTTTTTGGTTTTTTTCATTTCTGAAGTGAAAACTCTTTATACGCACGTATGACAGTTTTTTTTTAATATTTTTCCCCAGGAAGTACGAGATTAAGTGACATCGTGGATAACATTTTACTAATTTTTGGTTACACACGTTAGCCCATGTAAATAGGGTCCCCCGCATCATTGGTACTACTGATACGGCGGTAGCTGCACCCCTGACTGCAGGATTAGAACTTTGTACTCAATTGTCGAATGATTTAAAAATGCACTAAATTAAATAAAAAATACTATTTAATAATAACAACAAAAATAAATTTCAAATGTTACTACGCAATATTGCTTGGATTTATATTCTGCATTATTATTTTGGATGCATTATTTTTTATGTATTCCGCATGTATAATTAAATTAGCTGACCCGGCGAACTTCGTACCGCCATTTTTTCGTGGTTGTATTGATTTATTTAAATTTTGTTTTATATAAACCTTGTCTTGTCAATAACGGGCACAAAAACAAAATTTTTATGCAATTTGATGCAGTCGTTCGCAAGTTTCACACAAAGGTACATATATACATTTGGTGTTCAGTTTTATTTATAGGATTATTTTAATAGCAATATTTATGTACATGCAACAACCGCTCTGACGCAGTGGGGCGGGTAGTCGCCTAAAACACCGACGGTTTGCGGGTTCAATTCCCGCTCGGGATGAATTTTTGTATTTTTACAAGTATCCTTCCGGTTTGGATTTCTTTCCTTGTGGATCGCCCTACCGAGCCTCATAGAGTAAGTTATGGCGTTTGTCCCGGCTGTTATCATAAATAACTGATAGCGATCGTTACTCGTAGTAGGGAAAATTCTCAGGTGCTCTAATCCTTCTAATTATAATCGCTAATCCTTCTAATTATAATCGCTAATCCTTCTCCTATATGAAAAAGAGGCCATATGCCAGCGGGATGTTACAGGCTAAGCCGTACATCTATAAACTGATCGATTGAGTGTTATAGTTTTTGTTTGAAGGCTCTATCCACAGGAGCTGCTTAGTCCGATTTGATTTCTCTGTGAGACTTTTTTTTTGGGTAAGCTTAAAACAATACTAAGAAGAACACAAAGAGTGCATTATGGTATGCAATTCGAGTGTCGATGTAGAGTTTCGATCGATGTATCGGATTAAAAATAAATTATTAATTAGTACGTAGCAAAAAACGGCGGGAAATTTCAAGGCGCGCGGTTGTCTTTTTTTTGTGTTCTTCATTTATTAATTTTTTTTTCTATTTTATTCATTCAGAACAGTTTTATATAGTATTTTTTTATTAATTTAGTTTGTATATATTACAATTAGTTAGCAGTCTTTGTTGGTAAGTTTTTTTTTATTATCTTAAAATGAATGATCCACCCGATCCCGGGGGAACATACAAAGTTCCCGAAGTAGGTAGTTATATCACCGTAGAATACGATGATTCTAGCATGGACACTGACCAGTCATCGAAAAAACAGTGTTTAAAACGTGGTCGCTTACATAAAATATGCAAAAATTGCAATAAAAAGAAAAGAAAAAATGTAGGTAACCAAAAAGATATTGGATGTCGCTGTATAGAGTCCGATAAATCTGATGAGGGTAAAGACATAACAAATACTTCAATGACAAAGCAGCCTATTTTACAATCTAATAATCCAGTAGTTGTTGATTCGCACAGTAAAACAAATTCTACTGTTAGTCGAAATCTTTATAATGAATTAGATGCGCCTCCCTACATTATACATATTCAGAAAATTCAATCCTCCGATAATGATGGAACTATATTGCACCCAATTACCTTTGGAAATTTTCTTTTAAAAAATAAAATCTATAATGTAGTTAATGGTAGTGTTAAAAGAATTGGTCGAAACCGTATGTCTGTCTCTTTTACAAATTACCTTGATGCCAACTCCTTTATAAACAATAGTATTATAACAGAAAATAATTATAAAGCATATGTCCCTTCATTTAACGTTTTAAGAATAGGTGTTATTAGAGGAGTTCCAACAGATTGGTCTCCTGAGGAAATAATGTCTAATATCTCAACCCCTGTTGGCTGTGGCAAAATTGTTAAAATTAGACGATTAAATTATAAAACTATTGTTAATGGGTCTCCAACGTGGAAACCCACCCAGTCGGTAGTAGTGTATTTTGATGGTCAGGTACTACCAAAAAGAATATTTATCTGTTATAACTCCCTGCCCGTGGACCTATATGTTTTTCCCACTATTCAATGTTATCATTGTTGTCGTTATGGACATACGAAGTTGCAATGTCGTTCCAAACCTAGATGTCTAAAGTGTGGTCAAGATCATGTTAGCGACTCATGTAATATTGTAGATGATTATTACTGTTGTCAATGTTCTGGCCAGCACATGGCAAACAGTAAATCTTGTCCAGAACTTAAGAGACAGAAAGAAATTAAGCTTTATATGTCCCAAAATTGCGTTTCTTATCAAGAAGCAAGTAAAATTTTCCCTACACTTCATAAATCATTTGCTGAAGTCTTGTCCAGTCCTCAAAGAAAATTATCGTTCCAAAACGTTAATACTACAACTTCATATTCGCCACAAAAATCTTACAAGAAAACAGTAATATCTAAATCTTCCCGTCCTATAAAAGTTGGAAAAGGTTATGACAAAACTGCACATGACAACATCATAAAAGAATTTTGCTTTAATCAAATAGATAGAAATTATAGTCCAATTACAAATGATACTCCCTCAACACAAGAACCAACAAAAATATCAGATATTATATCTTTATTACAAACCTTTGCCCAGACCAATAATAATATACCGTCCATCGTTGCCCCCTTAATGGAGTTACTTGTAAATTTACTTAAAATAAATAATGGCCAACAAAATCATACAATGGAACGCTAGAAGTATAGTTAATAAGAAAAGTGATCTAATTTACTTATTAAATAAATATAAACCATTCTTGTTTTCATTATGTGAAACTTGGCTTAGACCAGGTTTTACATTAAATATTAAAAATTATAATACTGTCAGAGAAGACAGATTAGATGGATATGGTGGTGTAGCTCTTCTCATTAAGAAAGACTATCCTTTTAATATAGTATCCATTCCTGTACATAGTCCAGAAATTTCTATTTTAGCTGTTACTGTAAATAAAATTTGTTTTGTTTCTGTATATATTTCACATACTTCTATTAATATATTAAATGAAGTTGGGGATATATTTTTATCTCTTCCTAAACCATTAATCATAACTGGTGACTTTAATTGTCATCACCAGTCTTGGGGCTGCTCCGTGACAACCTGTTATGGTAATAAACTTTTAGACATATTAGACAGAAACAACTTATGTGTTATTAACAATGGAAATCCCACTAGACGTACAAACCTATCCGAAGGTAATAGTGTAGTTGATCTAACTATTTGCACACCCCAATTTACATCTCAGCTGTCAAGTACTGTTTTATCATCAACATTCGGAAGTGACCACTATCCCATTGTAACCTCATTTCCTCTTGGTAAACTAATTAAAAACTGTAAAAAACTACCTCCTAGATTCAATATATCTAAAGCCAGTTCTGATACTTGGATTCAATTCAGTAATAATGTGGACTTAAAACTTAATCAGAAAATATCAGAAAATATTAGTGATTCTTGTTATGCACAAATTTTTTTGGATGCATTAACTGAGAGTGCTAATGAAGTATTTAATAAAAATCATGGGGGCTCATATATTCCAAGTCCTCCATGGTGGGATGTCGAATGTAAAGAATTTTTAAATAAAAGAAAAAATGCCGAAAAAATATTTAATAATAATATGACCATAGAGAACCTCTTATCACTAAAGGAGATTACTAACAAAACAAAATTACTTTTTAAAAGAAAAAAAAGAGACAGTTGGCAAAAATTTTGTGCATCTCTATCTCCCAATACTCCCCCATCCGCTGTTTGGAATAACATTAGAAGATTTAGATCAGCTTATAATACCTCCTCATCTCCAACTTTTCCATCTTTTCTAATAGACGATTTTCTTGATAGAATTTCTCCCCCAACTGTTAATTTCTGTGAAGATAACTTAAACGATTATGGTGCCTTTTATAACGAATCATCTGAATTAAACTCTCCCTTTTCAATGTCAGAATTAAAGAACGTTTTAGAACATACATCAGATTCTGCACCTGGACTAGATGGAATTTATTATTCATTCATTACTCATTTAAATGACATAAGCTTGACATTTTATTTAAATTTGATAAATTCTATTTTTCAATCTGGTCACATTCCTTCAAACTGGAAATCACAAATCATAATTCCAATATTAAAACCTGATAAAGACCCCTCTTCTGCTTTGTCCTATCGTCCTATTGCCCTTTCATCTGTTCTCCTAAAAATCTGCGAACAATTAATTAAGAATCGTCTCGAATGGTACGTCGAAAGCAACGGTTTGCTCTCAGCATCTCAATTTGGTTTTCGACGAAACAGAAGCACCATAGATAATATTAGTTTACTTACAACTGATATCAGGCTAGCATTTTCTGTTAATAATTTTGTCATTGCAGCATTTTTGGATTTATCTAATGCATATGACAATGTGGTGATCCCAATTCTCAAACAAAAACTTATACACCTACAGATCCCCAAAAAAATTATTTGTTTTATTATAAATATGCTTAATGATAGATCGATTTTTCTTATTGACGGCGATCAAAAATATTCTAGAGTTCTTTCTAAAGGTCTTCCACAAGGATCCGTTTTGAGCCCCATATTGTATAATTTATACACATATGATCTAGACTTAAATATCGATAGAAAGATTGAGGTTTTGCAATATGCTGATGATTTATTATTATATGTAAAAAGTAAAAACATTGAATTAGCATGTACAGAGTTAACGACATCTCTTCAATATTTAAAAAAATGGCTTGATGATCATGGTCTAATTTTGTCCCCATCTAAAAGTTCAGTAGTTTTATTCTCCCGTATGCGATCAACCACTCCAGTTCACGTTTTTTACGATGAGACCATTATACCACAAAAACAAGATTTTAAATTTTTAGGCGTTATTTTAGACAATAAGCTTACAGGCATCTCTCATTGCAATTTTATCGCAAGTAAGTGTGAAAAAATAATTAACATCATAAGGTGTTTAGCAGGAATTTGGTGGGGTGCCCATCCTTTTTATTTGAAAATTGTGTATAATGCTCTCATACGGAGTGTCATGGAATATGGTTCATTCTTATTAGAACCGGGTCTTCTTTCTGGATTTAAAATGTTGAACAAAATTCAAAATAAATGCTTAAGAATAATTTGTGGAGCAATGAAGTCTAGCCCAATTAACGCTTTACAAATCGAGTGCTGCGATCCCCCGTTACAATTACGACGTCAGTATTTGTCTGATAAATTTCTTTTTCGCCGTCTACAACTTACCAATCATCCCCTTATTGAAAAACTTCATCTTTTAGCTTCCTTTGTGTCGAATTCACCGTACTGGACTCATAAATCCAATCCATATTTAGTCAACAGCTATTATAAGTTCAAATCTCTTTCTGCACCTTTACATCAATCTAACATGCTACCTTTGTTTTCTTGTCCTTACGAATCTCTCATTCTATCGCCACAAATATTGAATATGGGTATATCTAAGTCGGACTTTTTAATAGCTAACGAAAAATTTAATACAATTATTAACAAAAAATTTAAAAACTTCCACCTGATATTTACTGATGCTTCAAAACATGATGCTAACGGTACTGTAGGTGTAGGAATCATTCACTGTCAGTATAATATTGTACAGAAGGTAAAATTCCCACCAGAATCTTCTGTTTTTTCTGGAGAGTGCTTTGGTATCTTCAAAGCCTTAGAATATATATTATTAGCTAAGCTCAATAACTCAATAATTTTTAGTGATTCACTTAGTTCTTTACAAGCATTAGAAAAGAACCCGTTTAAAATTAAGCAGCACAATCCTATAGTATTCGATATAAGAAAACTTCTATCTATATGCTTATCAAAAAATTATAATATTAAATTTTCTTGGATTCCTGGTCATTCTGGAATCCAAGGAAATGTTATTGCAGACGCTCTTGCTAATGAAGCGATTTCTTGTGGTGACCTTGTTCCGTATAAGATTTACTGCTCAGATTTGTTATCAATACCTAAACTCGATCTTGACACATCTTGGAAAACGTTATGGGAAAAAAGTAGTAAAGAAAAGGGTAATTATTATTACTCTCTTCAGCCTGATATTCCATCAAAACCATGGTTCTTCTCAATGAATTTTAATAGGAGGTGCTCTAGTATCATTTCAAGATTGAGACTTGGCCATACTTGTACACCTGCTCATCTTGCTAAGCTTAAAATTACTAACGACTCTTCTTGTTTGTGTGGTTGTGAAACAGGCGATGCTAATCATTTTTTCTTTTCTTGTCCTCTTTATAATCGTATCGATTTCCTGAAATCCTTACTAGCATATCATATCCCTTTTCCAACCTCAATTTCTTGTCTTTTATTTATAAAAAAATATTACATATATAAAATAATTTCAGATTATATAATTATTAATAATATAGAAATTTAAATATTTATCACATTAAATATGTATCTGGAATTATCTGGTTTAGTTTTTATATTATGTATGTCATACATACATAATATAGGTAATATATTTGAATGTATATTTTATTATTTTATATATTTATTATCTATATGTCACAAATATCCTATATCTATTCCTGTCCTGAATGATTCCTAAATTTAGCTCCTCCCGTTCATGTCCCGTTCCTTTAAAATACATGTAAAAATTTCTCCCGTTTGATAATGGCAAATATACTATGTACGAAAATTGCCAATTGAAAAAAAAAAAAAAAAAAAAAAAAAAAAATTAGTACGTAGGTATATAACTGAGGTAGGGCACAGCATGAAATTTCCTGCACAAAATATGGAGCAGCCCGGCTGTGGTAGTACCTCGACCTTACAGAAGATCACAGC
The DNA here is from genome assembly GCF_905220565.1 of Melitaea cinxia. Taxonomy (NCBI): domain Eukaryota; kingdom Metazoa; phylum Arthropoda; class Insecta; order Lepidoptera; family Nymphalidae; genus Melitaea; species Melitaea cinxia. The sequence continues at coordinate 21,690,507 of NC_059424.1, read as the reverse complement.
TAAATAATACTGTTTTCAAACAGTGTTTTGTTCCTGTTGGTGAATAAGGTGACCAGAGCTCCCGAATCTGCTGAATCGCAAACATAATTGTTCTTCTGAAGGTGTTAAAGATTGGAATTTGAATAGTTGGCGCCGTTTCCGCGCTTCCGTGCTGTAGTGACCAGTGTTAAACCAATCAATCAACAAAAAGTATCGATACTTTGTGGTATCGAGTACATTGCTATTCGATACCGATACACTTTTTATTCGATACCGTGTCCCTACCCGGGTGACCGGGGGTAATTATTTATGACAATGTTACCTATTGAAGGGTTGACACATTGTGTATTAAATAAATCTAGAATAAATAGAGGCAGGTATTACTCAGATTGATCTATAAGACTTAGTTTAATTTTAGTTTTGAATAAAATCAATAGCAAACATGGAGCAAAGATTTAAATCTTTGCCATGGAGTACAAAATAATAGCTATTCATCAACCTAATAAGTAACAAACTGACAAATATCGGAAACCGACGTTAGATTTGCCTTTGCAATTTTTATTTGTCAAGGTTTATCATATTTATCGCGTCAATAATTCAATATGCGCCAGACATCTGACGCCATTGTGTAAGGTGTATCTACAATAATGTGTTATGCAGCTCAAAGTCACCTTAAACTGAATAAGTCCATAGTAACTAAAAATCCAAGGAGGTACATAATTCATAAGTCCTTTATAAATATTTAATAGTAATAAATTTATAAGTAACAAAGGGTCGCTTTTAGTAATTTCACAAATACTTTTCATCAAATTATTAATCTAATCAACATATTATTTCAAATTTCTTCAAATAACTTAATTTTTTTTTTCATTTTGATGTCATTTTTACCGAATCTGTTTACAATAGTTTCCGTTTGGCAACACTGATATTTTATGTGTGACGTTTTCACGCGAATTTATTTATCTAATATCTACCGGAGGCCGAAGAGAATTTATTTTAAAACATTGATTTTTTATTCTGTATTAGTGCTACATTTATATCGACCTAGTTGAATTAGGACACAAAATAAATAATAATCTTTCTCATTCTAATAAAAAATGTCATATGTTCCTTTTAGAACTGCCCAATGGTCGTATCGCGCGAGTGTCAATAGTCAGTGTTTGGCCGTGTGGGATTAAATCGAAATGTTTCTGTTCAGGAGTGTGATTATGGACAGTTTGCATTGGAGGAAGTTACTTCATCTGTTGATATTGTTCGTCTTCTTGAGATCTAACATTGTCAACGGTGAGTTTCATGTTATACATTGTGCGAGCACTAATCTAACACATTATTTATAAGTTTCCTCTTGTTATTCCATACATAGATTTTTGTTGATCGTAATCTCGTAGCAAGCGACGTTTGATAGAGAGCAGTCGGTCTATTACGTTTACCTGATATGAAGTTATTGTTAAATGTTAATCAAGAACAAAATTTCGTTTTCCATAATACTATGGTATGATATATTTGAAAATAACAATACGATATATTAACTAATTATGTTGTTTACATCATGTTTTGCTTAATAAACAAGTTCTGATATATAATGAGGTGTTTGTAGACATAACAGATAAAATTACTGCGCCTTGCAAATAATGTAGTATTGATGAATAGGGAATTCTATATTTTTTTTTTTATATAGGGCTGAAGTGTTACTGCAACAGTGACAGTCCTAGTTGCCCCAACTCAACTTGTGAAACAGACGGGTATTGCTATGCATCAACTGCACTAGACAATGGAGAAATGAAACACACTTACCAGTAAGTAAAATGAATTATTGCACTATACATAATTTATTAAATCATTTAATAACGATCATATATTGTTATCAAAATTGTCAGGGGTTTCATTTCATCAAAATTACCGACTGTACCGTCTACCAACTTCTCTAGAGCTGGGTTAAACGTTAATTTAATTAATTCTTGTATTAAATGTCTTATAATATTGTTAAAGTATTGGTAAAATTGTCAATAATGTTTGTATAAAGCACAGTGCAGTTGTGAAAATCGAGCACAGTTGAGAGGTACATGTTTGTACATATTCGAGGTACATTATTTGGTTAAATGTTTTAAGTATCTGAATTGGCAAGACATCAACACAAATCTCCATTAGCTGTAATGGCACTGAGGTACAATTTTTTAATCAATTTATATCAAACCGTTGACTTGTGTAGAGAGGTGGCCTTAAGCTGTATGCAAAGAAATGTAGCCTTCCCACCAGACTATCCAATCAAATGCAGAAAGCTGAGAGCCTATTGCTGTAGTACAGATTTCTGCAATTCTGATGAGGTTTACCGAGAGAAATTCTTAAAAGTGCTGCATGCCTCATCTACGGGTAAGATTTCTGCGCACTTGTGGGCGTGTGATACCAACTTGACAATGCAAATTATGAGTTTGTTTGATGTACTCCTAAAATATGCCATTTATGTTTGCCTTGCCATCTATGACTATAAGTTTTGTGTTGAAATGCCAATACTCTAACCATTACGCTTCTGAGTTGATTTGAAAACGTACGTACTAAGCGAGGGCATTTCTCTCCAGCCGGCCTCGTACCCAGTATGTTGAATGATGTGCCTTTATCTTAACAAATACTATTTTCCGAGTGTGCATTGGTTTTGCTTTAACAAACTAAACGTGATGTATGGTGGTTCCACTTGCGGCGCAGCTGTATCGAGCTGAAAGCACTGATACCCATCGAGCACCCCTTCAGTTGCTCCACGACGAGAACTAGAAATGAGTCGGTGGTGATACAATGTTGTAACTCTCGTGACATGTGCAATCGAGACCTGCGCTTGGAGTTGCACACGAAGCCGCCAGGTAGGAGCCGACCCCCGCTCGCGTCGGCTTGCTATGGCTCACGCTGCATGGCTACTTGACTTTTTTTGTTCTAATCGTACTAAATTTTCTTTTCCTATCTAGTAGTACACCGGCATCGATCACGAAGTAGGGCGCGTTAGATTTTACCTCGAACTAATACGACGATTTATGGTGTAGATGTTGGGACCGAGAAACAATATTTCCCCCCGGGGACAGACCGATTTGGTGCCGTGAAGCGGAGGTCCCCGGTATTTTTTGCTGCGCCACGGACTTCTGTAACCGTGACTTCCTTTCAGGTACGGAAAATGTGAGGAATGTGTCGTCCGGGCGTCATATGGGTAGCTTTGTATTGTGATGTCCGACCCTGATGAGCGACTTATTGCATTATATACGTTCATCTTCGAATTAAATTGTTACGATTGTAATGATGTAAATGCATGGATGTCTTAAATAAATAATAATAATGGGTACCTTTGCACTAAGTAATTGATATCGTACAAATTGTGATGCGTCCATAGCATTAATACACGATTATCATTGATCTGTCATCATGTTGGATGTGTATTTTTAAATTTATAGAGAATGTGATCGAAGTTTCGGAGGAGACAATCATTACGGGGCACGTTCTTATGTATTAAACCGGTATAATTTTAAATTATAATAAGCCCAGACAGCGGCGCTAACGACGGCAGTGATCTACGCCGGTATTTTCTTGATTTCAGCATGACCTTATTTTGTACTAATCGCATGTTAATAACCGTCGACACGCTCCAGTACTTTGCAGTTAAACTTTTGGTTGTCGGGATAAAATTTTCTATTTTCTTACAAACAAGTTGAATGTTTTATAACATCCGCTGGGGATGATACGATATTTATTAATTTTCTCACAAGTAATTCACGCACAATAGAGCTAAAGCGACACGGGAATGATTACTAAAATTTTGAGTCATTTTCTGGTGTGGTCTGAGCTACAAAAGCTACTAATGTTTGTTGTTTTTTTTTTGTTCGCTTTTTGCACAATTGCTCAGTGGCGATTTGAGTGTTATTTTTGTTTTAATTGCTTTTTGTATTTTAAATTTATGTTTTTAATTATATTGTCTTTAAATGTTTAAGTTTAAAAAGTATCCTACCAATTAAGTAATCGTTCAATCGAGCGTTTCGCTAATCTCGAAGCAACATTCCGAGTAAGCGGAAACGTTCGTCTTGCGCGACCATTTAATTTGAAAATAGCTCGCCCCGAGTCGGACGATTACCATTCGCGGCTCACAATGTATGCAACCGTATCAAGGGCGCCGGTAGCGGGCGGGATATAGAATGATCTTGAATATAGAACCTCGGCTCGGCCGCCGGTATATATGTATACGAAATGTTTACTAATTCGCACAAGCTCACGGCCTCACGCTCACGTCGCACTCCGCACGACTCGAGGGCGAGATATATTTTAAAATCACAATAAAAAACATGACTCCTCAAGTCGAAAAGCGGGAATGATGTGTGTGTTAAGATAAAGAGACGAGTTCAGAGACGGCGGCGGCATGGCAGTTTTTGCCGTGGGTTATGGGGTTGATGCTGTTGAGCGCGTGCGCCGCTATAAGTTTCTGGTGGGCCCATCGCTATCCCAAGACGATAAAGCGCGAGTCGAGATCTCTTTTCGCGCCCGAAGATTCACTCTGCGAGACCCGACACCCCATGATGACGGCCACCATACGAGATATGATCGAGCTCACCACCTCCGGCTCGGGATCAGGTGAGGCTACGTTTCATGGCTTTCTGTTAAAATAATTTTGTTCTCTAAAAATATATTTGTTATAATTTGTCTGGTCGTTGGCTATAAAACATCGTTCTCATCGTAGCAGCAGAGGGCAAACAAAATTGTACAAGCCCTCAAGTACTATGCTTGTCATAGGTAAAACAGCATGGATCCTCCACTCAACCGATAAACTTTTTCCATAAAACTCAGACCAGATATAAGAATGATACAGTAACGCTCTTTTATTATTCGTTGTAACAGGTCTACCACTACTGGTCCAGCGTTCGATCGCTCGCCAGATCCAGTTAGTGGACATCATCGGTAAGGGGCGTTTCGGTGAGGTGTGGCGGGGTCGGTGGCGCGGTGAGAATGTCGCGGTCAAGATATTCTCGTCTCGCGAGGAGTGCTCCTGGTTCCGGGAGGCGGAGATCTACCAGACCGTGATGCTGCGGCACGAGAACATACTTGGTTTCATCGCTGCTGATAATAAAGGTAGGTTAGTAGTAAGTAGGTAGGACCATCTAGGTGTCTCTAAGCATAGAGACTACAGTTAAATAAATAAATAAAACAACATTTATTTGTATCAGTAGATTTAGTCGATAAAACTTATGTTAATAATAACTTAGTGTATGAAAATTACAAGAAATTATTTGTTAATATTTATTGACCATTTAAAAAATAAATCAATATAAAAACCTTAAAATTTAATCGCAAACTTTAATTCCAAAAATTACTCAAGAAGCTAATTTTTATAATTATTTAATATTGTCTTACAAATGGGGGGGCCTCATTTGCCCCTCGGTCCATTACAAAGGCTGAACTGTCGGGACATGAGACATTGTAGCGGTTCGTAAATATGTATGATCTCTCTGACGGTCGGTATAATGGGTGCCTTTGTCACTGAAGTTGTAATATTTTGTACTGTTTACTTAACTTTCAAATTTTTATTCGCTCACGTTGCATTCGACTGTGTAGGGTAATTTGTAAGTTAATATGACTGTATCTACCGCTCGACTGACGGTATTTGTGATTCAGTATAAATTTTGAAGATAAACAATAAATATTTGAACGAAGTTTCTTACGGCAGGCTTGCCATTTGGCTGGGAGACCGAACTGAAAAAAACGTGATACTAAAACCGCAAGAAAAATATATAACGGAAGTGACGTAATATCAGTCACACGACTGTATGATATGACGTTTGTAAAACTAAAATATTACTAGTAAACTTTTTTTTTAAATTATTTATGTAATTTTAGTGTCGACAAAAATAAATAAAGAACCGGTTTTTTTTTACTTAATAGTCCGAATTATTATTATTATTTTGTTTGATTTATTTTATTTTACGGTATTTGTTATTTTCTAAAATACTAAATTTCCTAAATACTTTTATGTACTTAATTAAAAACCAATCAACAAAATAAAAAAAAATCAAGAACTAGAAAATATATGAAAAATTTAACTTTTTTTTCAAATTGTGTTGCTTCTATACTATCCGAAGGACCTTCGTTCCTACCTGGTGTCTCATGACACCACATAATTTTTTTTTAATATTGTTTGATGCCAGGATATAATTTAAAAAAAAAATTTGGAGTTTAAATTTAAAATATTAATTTTTTAAATTTTTTAATTAATTATTAATAGCAATATAATTTTAATTTTGTTCATATTTTATTAAGTATTCTATAACAATCGATACTATTTTCAAATATCTTAGGTGATAATTAGGTTTAAAAATAATCCCCCGATATCAGTTTTAAAATTTATTTACTTGTTAACATTATCTTTTACTGTAACTTTTCTACCTTCGTACTAATAGACCTTCATCAAAAGCTATCTAAATAATACTGGTAAATTTTTAATTACAAAAACGAGTGTACTTTAGTTCACACGACTGAAGTAAAACTTACAAAACGTAACTCTCTCTCTTTCTATCTTCACTAACTTATATCTCCCTCTCAACTTCCGTTCGCCTCGCCCAATCACACTTTTCGCAACGCTCTCGTCACGCATTCACCAGCTTACTCCCCAAGTCAAGTGGGCGTAGAGAAGTTTTACTTAAAAATTTTGACGATAATGCATCTGTTAGGCGTTGTTAAGGAAAACACTGTAAAAACTTAATTTCACGTTTATGACATGTATCATGTGGAAGTTGTAAATTTAGCGCCAATCCTTTTTGTTAATAAAAGATTTCCATCTATTGAACTTTGTTACCTTTAGTCGTACCTTCTTTATCCAACTACTGGGATAGTTAATGAGGATAAAGTAATTACAGTACTGTTACGCACAAGACATTTCGTATGTACAATTGTACATACATATATTATGTCAGTTGTAAATTATTATTACATTTTGGGTTACTTTTTACTTCGAAATTCAGACGGTTTGGGATCTAGAGGGTAAAACAAGACAGCTAATGTGCTATTCTTGTAATTTGGAATAAAAATATTCGTATTAAATCATGAATTGCTTTATACGCAAAAATTCCGTCTGTATGAAACATAAAACGGGCGAAACATCGAGGTATAGCTAGAATTTTCCACTGATTACCTCTTACCCCAAAAATTCCGTCAGTGTGATATTTAAAGCGTCGAAAACGGGAAGATTTAGCTATCATATGTTCCACAGACAACGGTACATGGACGCAGTTGTGGCTGATAACGGACTACCACGAGAACGGGTCTCTATTCGATTTTCTGACAGCGAAGACCATAGATGCGAACACTCTGATCAAGATGGCGCTCTCCATTGCAACCGGCCTCGCCCACCTTCACATGGACATCGTGGGCACGAAGGGTGAATATTACCTTATTTTCTTAATTACTTTTGATTGGCCCGATAGCGCACTGTGCAATGACTCTGCTTTCTGCTTGCCTTGAGTCTGGGTGTATTATATGTGTTTATAAGTAAGATTATCGCAGATATAAATAAATACAGCTGTTACTTACAACACAAGCATTAAGTTGCTTACCACAGCAACAGACGACCGCGTTTGTACGTCAAATATGAAAATGGTTCTGATACAATTTCAGAGTAACCTACGGAGGTCAGTCTCCCTAAGATAGTGTATATAAAAAAATGAAAAAGAAAAAGATTGTAAATAAAAACATCATGCCCAAAACCCACTCATTTTCCCAGGTGTTCATAAAATAAGCAATAGTATTATTATAGTAGGTTAGATGGAAACCGACCCAGTGTGTGAATGTGGAAAGTAAGAAAGAAATTAGTATGCAGAATGAAAGTGCGAGAAAAATAAATGCGAGAACTGGTATGGATGAGCAGTTTAAGCACAGACTCCGACCCCATGTCGGAGGTATAAAAAAAAAGTCTCCCTAAGAGTCGGTTGTCGGTTCTGCTGACAGTGATAAATCGATCGGATTTATCTGTAATTTCAGACTACCCTCAAATATAACTTATACCAAATATTCCATACTTATTAATGCATAATTTGTGTTGTTAGCAATAAATATTTGATTATCACTGCGTTTTTATATAAATGTATATTAAAAAATAAATAAATAAAATTACTAATACCTAACTCACTAGCGTCCTCACCAAAACGTACTGTTTGCAAAGTGTGATTCTGATTCTCATGTAAATAATCAGAATATTTCTGGTATTGGTTATATATTCAATTTTTTTTTAATATTATTTAGTTACATATATAGGGAAAATTTTACTTTCTACTTTTAAGTACAACGAGTACTACGATTCCTGATAGTATAAGATCCTGTGTCACCGGTTGTGGATGAAGTTTATCCTGCAAATAAGTTACGATTGGACTTTAACAGCAGAAGCATAGGCCATTACGATCTGTTTCACCTCAATAAATAAAATATAGCCTCTAGATTCCTTTTTGCGAATGGAAATATCTCAAATACAGTGGAATTCGATGGTGAAAAAAAATAATACACCAAATATTTAATCTGTTGGATATCGTCATCCGTCAAATAGCGCTATCCACAACTGATGAAACAGGGCCTTAGCGTATTAAATATTTATTTATTTATTTAATATTTGGGAAACAAACAGATATACATAATAAAAACTATTAATACAAATTAATTTTACAAAATCCAGCAAAGTTTCCACCAATTATATTATTGATATAATAGCTCTTACTCCGGTCATTTTGATTCTGTTCATGGAAATACATGCAAACAAAAATATAAAACGAATTTTTTTGAAATTGTCATTCGCATAAGTCATGTTTTCACATTACCATTAATTACCTTAACTTCACAAGCCTTTTTATAATGCAAACATTGTCCAAAAGACATACATAACTAAAAATATATAGTACATAACAAAAGTCTCCTTTGATTGTTGTGCTGGATTTTATACCAGTCTGGTTTCTAAGCGCTGATCTAGGTGACGTTAAGTTCTTTTTTATAAATCTCTAGATTTTTCCTTCTAAATTATGATTCTGTTCTATTGTCTGACTTCCATGGTTTCTAAGCAGACCGATTACCATCTAACCTCTACGACACATGGAAATTAGCTTATGATTTTTACACTTTAATATTTGTACAAGAGCCATACCTATTGATGATATAATCGGATGAATATCAATTGACTTGTCTAGACTTTGTTCAAAAGTCCTTTGAAAAAAAATTTTTTCATTGTTTGTTTGTTGTAACTTTTTACAATGCTCGATAAATAGTTTCAAATCTATGCACTAAATTGTATAATTGAATTTTTATGTAAACTTTTTGAAATATCCAAACATATGTATGGATATCTCAAAAACTAATAACTACTAAATATTTTTTTTATACAGATAAAAAGAATTTTTTATTATGATTCTAAATTAAAAATGATTAAATGTTTTATTACTGATAGAGATCGTATCTTAAATATAATACTTTTTATGTAAGTATATGTATAAATATGTATATATTTTTAAGTATGACTGTAATTTTGTTTTTTTTTTGTTTACATTTTTAAGAAGCTTTACTTAGCGAATTGCAACTTTTAGGTTTTTTTTTTTTAAATAGTCTGGCGTCGAATTAAATAATACCTTTTCAAATTTTAATGCGAATTGTATACATTGTCTGATAACTAAGCAATCGATTTTAATTTTGAGACAATTAAAATCGACTAACGTTGTATAGACCGAACAGATGTTTGTCGCGTTCTGGGCGTTTGTGCTTGTGTTTTGTGTGTTTTCCTAACCCCCTACACAAAATTTTCATCTTACTTGGGGCCGTTCATTATCAGACATTTTTAAAATTTATTTATTACAAATCATACCTTTATATTTTGACAATCTGAATATAAAAAAGGAATAATTTTGTTTTTACATTAAAAAAATATATTTTTTAAAGTAAATTGTCAAATTGTCAAAATATAATCAAGCGTAGTCGACTGTATAAACTACTTTTAAAACTAAGACACTTAAATATTTAAATGTAACAAATTAGTTACTAAGCTCTGCGCTTACAACTGCGCGATACCACGCGCTTATCAATGTTATTAGTTACAGGAAACATTTATTAAATAATCCTTAATTTTTTATGTAACTTCCTGTTTTTTTTTAAATAAATTTATATATTCTTTTTATTATTAATCACGTAGTTGGTTATTTTGAGATCTTAAAATATATTTTATTACGTAATTTATTTTATAACTGTTTTATCATAGAAATCTATTTCAAAAAATGTGCTTCAGCGAACTGATATTAAGATTTTATTTTCTCATGTAAACACTTAATGCGCAAAAATAATCTTTACTTACGCAAGACGTGAATCGATAACATGTTATTTAGTTGAATACTTTCATCATATGGATTTAAATGTTTTTTCTAAAAATAACTTTGTTTTTTAAAAGCGGGGTAATATGTTATGTGTCTCTCAAAGTTTGTGCCCTAAAAGAATATTTTTCTCCAAAAAGTTGTGTTTATTAAATATTTCCTTCAATATTGTATAATTTAAAAGAATAGAATTGCTTGTATGAATAATTTTACTCACAGGCCAAGTTACGGGTAACAGTTAGTAATAATTTGGTTTTTATTATACAAGTCTATGTTTTCACTGGAACGTCATCGATCAATCATTTTGAAATACAAACTTTATGAGTGGTATGAACATTTATCAACGCTGCGATAACTACACAAAATAATTAATGATATATCGAACCTTACCTAAATTATTATAAAGGTTATGTGTTTGTTTGATAGATCACTACGTCACTTTCAATATTGTTTTTTTTTGGGTATACTTGAATATTTTTGGGTAACCAGTAGATAAGTTTGAGAAGCACCAGTTTTGTTTTTAAAATATAAGGTATATAGAAATACAAAACGATATGTTATCGATGAAATAATTTTCAATATACAATCAGCGATCGCATTTATGTCTATACAACATTCGGTGACGTCTGATAAACATCTCTTTGATAAGTAAGAGAGATTGGAGTGTTACTTTATTATTTATTATTACTTTTTTATTTAGTTTTTTAGTTAATTATAAGCTTCGTTATATTAGTTTATTTTGGGTTTACCTGTAGTTGAGTACGATAGCTATGTACATAAACACATGTGCGCAAAACGATTTTTTACCGACTTAAAAAAAGAATAAGGTTAACAATTCGGTTGTACTTTTTATGTGTGTTACCGTATAACTTGTTACTAGGTGTACCGTTTTTGATGATTCGTTTTTAACCGACAGCTAATGCTTGTCGTGTACTTTTTGAGTAATCTCTAATACTACTATCTACCTATATTGTATTACTAGTCTATGTAAATGAATTTGGTTTTTTTTTTTCGTTAACAATCAAACGCAACATAGTACACATTCAGAAGTTCTTGATATCTTACTCACAACAGGAACACAACACCACTTGTCAGCTGCCTTATTTAGCTGTGGTCTGTCAGGATAAGATTTGCATAGTTGCGATTAAAAGCTAGGCTTACAAATACTTAGATTTAAAGATGGCTAAGCGAATTTTATCATACAAGCTTATCATTATCGGTATTACAAGTAATGCATTGCTAATGTTATCCAATGTTTGGCTATTTTTAACGCAGCGGCGAATTCTTGTAATCTTAAAATCTCAATAGTTCTCAGAATGATAAACGCTAACATTTTGATGGCTATGTATATTATTATTATATGTACTTATATTCGCTTTGCTGAAGCCGAAGTCAAAACTATTTGCGTCAAAATGAATTAATAAATCAATTAATAATATAAAACACAGAGAAAAATTATATGTATGACCAAAATGGCTTGAAATTAAATTAATAACCTTACCGTGGCCCAATAGGTATAGTAACAATGGCTTACATGCAGGAAATGTGACTGAATTTATAATTATTACATTTTAACCGTAAATAATTAATAAATAATTATAATTGAAAAGATGAAAATTCAGGAGTGCCAACTTGAATCAAGAATTTTAAATTTTTACTTCTTTAACAGCCAATTTGTGACTGCTATATAATATTACGTTTGTGACGTAAACAAGCTAATACAGAATAATTTAATGATTATAATTATTTTTTTACCCAGCCAGCCAGTACTGCAGTCACCAACCTGCCTGCCCAGCGTGGTGACTATGGGCAAAGCACATGAGCTCACGTTATTTTTGGCGTAAACTTATGGAGGCCTATGTCCAGTAGTGGACTGTATAGGCTGTAATGATGATGATGATGATGATGAATTCTTTATTTTATCTAAATAAGAATTACAATTGTGTTTATTCGTTGTAGATACAGATCAATTTCATTGTTATTTTATCTAGATGCCTCTGTTCACGTACCTAGGAATATATATATATATATATATATATATACAGCACACCTGTGCTACGGTATACAGCGCCAAGAATAAAAAGTTGAAATTACTCTGTAAAGTGACAATTCAGAAGTGATTTTAAATCCACTTCTTCCTTTTTTAACAACCTATTTTTTATTTATACAATATGTCTTAGATAAATTAATATATAATGTGAATCTTATATTTTTCATTGTGATTTCCAGGCAAGCCGGCTATCGCTCACAGGGACCTCAAATCGAAGAACATCCTGGTGAAACTGAACCTGACCTGCGTTATCGGAGACCTGGGACTTGCAGTGAGACACAACGTGGCCAGTGACTCTGTGGACGTGCCCTCAACCAACCGCGTCGGTACCAAGAGATACATGGCCCCAGAGGTATACCTTTATATATACATTAGATAGGGTACAGGAAATACCCTGCTCTGGAGCAGTTCGACTGGGGTTAGTACCTCGACCTTATAGAAGATCACAGCTATATAATACTGCTTTCAAGGACTGTTGTGTTCTTGTGGTGATTAAGGTGACCAGAACTCCTGGGGGGATTGGGAGTAGGATCGGCGAGGCGCTTACAATGTTTCTGGTATTGCAGGCATCTGTTGGCTACGGTAATCGCTTACCATCTCAGGTAAGCCGTACGTCTGTATACCGAAGTAGTGACATTTATTTAATTACTATCATTATAAAGACGGTTTTAGATGGAGGCGTACTATTTATACTACCATCTAGATGATGCCTGACTTCGCTGACCATTGTTCGAACTGTATCAGTTGAATAGAATAGTGTTTGTTTGAATCTTGTGACCGATGGAAGATTATTCAAAAGAAACGGAATAAAATTCCTATTGACTTGTAAAATATAATAATATCAAAGAATGATACTTATTGATCTTATATACATGACCTAATAAACCTGTTACATAATTATAAAAATATTATGATTAGAGTTATGGATATGGTGACCGATGTAATTATTTTTAAAAAACAACTTTTTTTTAAATTTTATATACTTATTAATTCAAAATATAAAATGTAATTACAGTATTAATTTTTCGACAAGAAGATTGATACAACACTGATTTAAAAATATAATAATTTAATTGAAAAACAATCAAATTGATGAATCAATGATTCAATAATTTTCGCATTCTTCCATTGTAAGCTGAACTCTTGCGCTATGCCGTGGTAACTCTAGCAATTTGTTTATTGAAGTATTACTTCTTGGGGCATGTTTGACTTCGGAGTGAGTTTGTGAATGCGTGACGAGAGTTACGAAAAGTGTGATCGGGCGAGGCGAACGGGAGTTAAGAGGGAGATATAAGTTAAATGAAGCTAAAGAGGTTTAACTTCAGTCATGTAGCCTGAAGCACACTCGTTTTTTTTATTTTTGACAAGTTACTACTTGTCAAGTTATTCAAGACATAGATCTCCTTATATACTTTGTATAAACAGAGCGCAAAATAAAACAAATCACATGGAAAAATATAATGTACAAATAAATAAATAAACATTCAGGGTTCAATAGAGCCTAATAATATGAAATCTATTTGATACAAATAACGTCTATAGAATGTAATCATTATTTGTATATAGAAATGTTTATCATTGGCGAAGCTCTTATCCATGATGCTAAGCTACAGTTAGCTACAATATTCCCGGGGGTGGTCATAGCAACCGCCATCCAGATATTTTAATTCATTAGTCAAATAAGCTTATTTTTCGCAAATGTTTATTGCTTTATGATATAAGAGGTTTATAAATAAAAAATAAAATAGAAAGCTAAAAGATGGTAACATATTATGTAGGTGGGCCGACGTGTGGCTAAATTAGCCATTTCTTTCAGACAACCTAAAAAATGTCGTTTGTCAGTCTTATCAGTCTTTGTCACGAAACTGCCTGATTTTCATGAAATTTTTTGGTATATTTGGTAGTTCAGTTCTACTACTTGGAACTTAAAAAGCCGACCGATGGCGGGATAACCATCCAACTGCTGGCTTTGAAATACACAGGCCGAAGACGGGCAGCGTCTTCGGTGCGACAAAGCCAGCACTGCGGTCACCAACCCGCCTGCCCAGCGTGGTGATTATGGGCGACATGAGTTCACGCCGTTTGTGGCGCGAACTAGTGGAGGCTTATGTCCAGCAGGGGCAGTCCCCTGCTGGACATAAGGCTGAAGTGATATTCAGTAGATCTGAGAATAGGTAATAATGGTGACCTCACACGTCGAAACGTTTGCCAGGTTAGTTTGTATACCTGTAAAATATTTAAGACGTAGACGCTTTCTTCAATCAAAACATTATTAGTGTTATTTTCCAAGTCCTAATATTGGTTATATAATATTGTAAATGTGACTCCCGCGCTCAGTTGGACTACGCGTGGGATTATATTTATTGGAATATTTCCTATCGAGATCTTTCTTATTGACGACACCTAATTGACGTGTTTACATCTAAAGTAAATAATTTATTTACAGTTACTTTTTTTTGAGGTAGTGTCTTGAAATGATTTACATCTGGTAGTTATATTATTTCTATTTTTATATATTGTTTAGAGCTTACATTTGAAAGACGAAACGTGTCGTTTCCATTTTCCTTTGTTTAAAATGTTCTTCTGTTGTATGTTGAATTTATTTTCCTTTTTTCACGTCACTGTCATTATCAAGTCTTCGAATATGGTGATAATGGGTTACGTATGCTTTTGTGATGTATTATTTATCCTAAATTTTCTCACTGTTCAATATCCTATGATACACCAGGTCGTTAAGTGCTTCCAATGGAGTATATTTGTTAGTTTGAGTTCATTTATACTATTAGGTCAGCAAACAAGCTTACAGCTCACAGCTCACCTGATGGTAAACTGTTACCGTAGGTTATAGACGCCTGTTGCCAGAAGCATTGCAAAAGCGTTGCCAACCCTATCCCCCAATCTCCACAGCTCTGGTCACCTTATTCACCACAGGAACATATCACTGATCCAGATTGTGCGCAGGACATATCTTGCTGTACCTCAGTTAAAGTTAACTCAAATAAATTTTCAGTCGTTTTATGTTAATCCTAAAGAATATGATATGCCGTATTATGACGTATCTCATTAAACTCGCTAACTATCATGTACTCGTGCCAATGCAGGTGCTGGACGAGAGCATGGACTCGCGCCAGTTCGACCCGTACAAGCGTTCGGACGTGTACTCCCTCGGGCTGGTGCTGTGGGAGATGGCGCGCCGGTGCGGAACCGCCTGCGATGACTACCAGCCGCCCTACTACGACTGCGTGCCGCCCGACCCCGCCCTCGACGACATGCGCCGCGCCGTGTGCATCGAGCGCCGCCGCCCCGTGCTGCCCAACCGCTGGCACTCCGACCCGGTGAGTTACACCCACTACGACATCTACACCACCTGCGACATCTACACCACCTAAGACATCTACACCACCTACGACATCTACACTACCTACGACATCTACACCACCTACGACATCTACACCCACTACGACATCTACACCACCTACGACATCTACACCCACTACGACATCTACACCACCTACGACATCTACACCGCCTACAACATCTACACCACCTGCGATATCTACACCACCTACGACATCTACACCACCTACGACATCTACACCACCTACGACATCTACACCACCTGCGACATCTACACCACCTGCGACATCTACAGCATCTACAACACTTAAATAAGCTATATCACTTATATAAGCTACGACTCTTACATTACCTAAAATATTTGCACCACCCGAGTCACTCACATTAGCTGCAACTTTCACCGCTCACAATCCTCACAACAGCCACAACTGAGACACCATCTCAACACTTGTCTCGATGAAGAACCTGTACGCTCAATAACTTAATTGATCTAATTGGTTTGATCGCTTTGTTAGCTACAAAGCAACACCAAAATGGATTTAGCACACCCATTGGTTCAGCGTTAAGTTATAATCGTCAACACAAAATTACGAATCATTAAAATTTAAATATTTTTTCATTATATGACAGACGGCTATTAAATTAGTGGCAGTTTCTTTTGATTGGTGATGATAGTGAATTATAAATCATATTAATACGTGAAGCAAAAACTTTGTACCCCTTTTTACGAAAATTGAGGGGTAGTGTGAGTTTCAGTGTTTTTTTTGAAATAGAGGAGGAGTATAAAATTTGGCATACTTATAGTTTATACAGAAGAGTGCAGAATACTCATATTTTTTAAAACTTATGCATTAAAAATACAAAAAAATCAATAAAAGAACATTACACATATCACCATGTATTTTACACACACACGCATATATACTCTTTTATATAATTAGGGTCGAATTTTGAGCAATGGGTGACCACTAATATGTCATTAATATATCAGTCAGACAACGTATAACATAAATTGCTTACACATACACAACAATAATAACGCAAGTATCTGCAAAAAATCATTTCTTTTTAACAATTTTCTTGCCAATCATACGACTCATTATATCGTTTAGTCTAGACGTAGTTTTTCGACGACGCTACCGTCCTCAAAGCACGTGTATTTCTTGTTGGCCTATTTATAACCACCAACATATGTAATAGATACAGCAGATATTGTCAGTGATTGAAGGTGCTACGGTCATTTTAAATATCGCAAATATTCATATATATATAGTCTGTATAAATTTTTGGTCTTAATTTATTTTGTAGAATTAAAAATGGCAGTCTATAATTTTTTACTTTATATATTAAAGAAATTATGTTTGAATTTTTCGTAAGAGCTAATCGGATCATTCCTCAATTTTTTAATTATATAAATAAGCGTAACCAGCTAATTATGTTGTACTAAAAATGTAGATAGGTTTTATTTAACAATATTTTATATAAATAAGTACATAATAATATACGTATTAAAGGTATTATGTATTATTATATAATCTCCTGCATGGAGAAAGAAGCCTATGCCCATTAGTGGGATATGATATTAAGGGCTAAAACAATTCGAAAATCAATCATTATTTTATAAGTGCCGTCTATCATTATTTATATTTGGATCTATTTGCTCTTAATTACCTATTCTATTTCTTCAAGTTAATTCATTGTGTCAAACTTTTTTTTTTATGTCACTAGGTAGGCAAACAAGCGTACGGCTCACCTGATGGTAAGCGATTACCGTAGCTTATAGACGCCTGCAACACCAGAAGCATCGCAAGCGCGTTGCCGACCCAATCCCCCCCCCCCCCAGGAGCTCTGGTCACCTTACTCACCAACAGGAACACAATACTGCTTGAAAACAGTATTATTTATCTGTGATCTTCTGTAAGGTCGAGGTACTACCCCGGTCGGGCTGCTCCATATTTTGAGCGGGATATTCCTGCTGTGCCCTAACTCAGTTATACTACAATACCTTCACAAATAATAAACAAATATCAATGAAATTTTGAAATTATAGCCTAGTAGTTTATTCCTAATTTGGGCTATGAGACATCACGCTATGTTCATAAACTAGAGCAATGCTGTGGGTCAGTTGATATAATCAGAATAATTATTACACGCCTCCAAAGAGGCGAGATGTATTTTATTCTCCATTTATTCCTCTATATTTTTATGACAATGCATTTGTATGCTATAAAGTACACACTTTTATACAGACTACACGTCAAACTATAGAATAAATCATATGAATCCTTTTTAATACTATTGTAGTTAAAAGCACCAATTAAATAAATATTATGTTGGATGTTAACTTTTTGAATGTGCGGATGATTACAAAATAATGCAAGATCAACTTAACAAAATAAGCTGTTTTTTTTTCATTTTGTCTGAAAACTATAAAATCAAAATCCTATTGAATAAACGCTCAAAACACAATCAACAGGAAATTTTTCATTATCTGTTTTACGAAATTGTATTTTTGTGAGTAGTAAACTCAATAATTAATTAACGTGGGTGTACTTTTGGATTTTCTAAATTTTATTTAAAGAGATTATAACGCGGCTGTATTTCTTCAGGTGCTGTCAGCGATATCGAAGGTGATGAAGGAGTGTTGGTACCAGAATCCGGCAGCGAGACTGACAGCTTTACGTATCAAGAAAACACTCGCCAACATCGCGACCACCGATAACTACAAGCTGTAGAACCAGTTGAGTCACTCGAGCTTTTGAGTCGAGCCGAACGATTGTTGACTCATTGGATCGCCTCATTAGTGTTGTTGAGTCTAATTGAATATACCGTCTCATGTGATGAGTCGATCTAATTTTTGAGTTGATTTTAACTGAATCGACTCATTTGTTACCAATTGAGTTGTTGAGTCGGATCGAATTTAACCATAGGTTGTTGTATATTACAACGATTTCAAATATACACAAGAAGAGTATAAAGTTGATTGGATTTAAAAGTTATGTTTAGCTAGTGACTTTGATTAAAAAGCTCGAGTTACTTGATATATTCTTGAGTGTGACCATCACACGACACTATCGTCTTCGACTGTTCTACTTAGTCGTTAAATATAAATATATATATATTTTTATCATAGTTTTTAGTTGTGTGAAAGTGATTATTTTATATACTGTTGTGTTTGAATAGACTACGGTGCATATTAATTTGGTGGGGTCTATTATTGATGAGTTTGTGAGCATGTTTTTATTGTATATATAAACCGATTTTAAATATATTCATACATAATTAAAATATATAAGTACATAAAAAATATCACATTCCGATGAATGTTCGCATATAATTAGTTTTAATTATCTCTGCTTACCATGTGTTTTAGATGTATTGTAATCAATTTGTTTGTCAGATTTTATTTAATTTTTATTTGTCACGTGTTTGTTTCGCGAGTACAGTCGAAGGCGGTTTTCGAACCTCGGACCGAGCGCGGACGTTACTTCCCACAACTCGACCGAAACGACCTCGAACATCGGTTGGTCACAGGGTGTTACTTGTTATGAAAAAAAAAATTGTAATTGTTGTATATGTAAAGAAGGTATCCATCTTAAAATTTAGATATATAAAAGAAATTTTATTAAAAATGTCTCTATATGTTTGAACGAGTCCCGGCTGGATTTTTTTTTCAATTTGAAATTGTACATAGGTGACGGTCGGGATTGGTTTAAAAAAAATGAAATTTATGTCGGGTTTTAGGTTTGAGGCGTTTCGTGTTGAACTTATGGCCGTGTTATGGATAAAAATTATAGGGGAAGAGCAGCACGTTCGTTCCGGGGAATCCCCGATCCTACCTCTTAGATTATATTCATTGAATATCAGACGAGCATTTATTATAGTAGTGTTAGAGACATGAGGTTGTAGTGATATTTTTTCGTTACCAACTACGTAGCTGTTATTGGTTTTTTTTTGTTAAGGTACGATATCGTTTATTAATATTATTTCGCATAATCTATAGTGACAAACGTGACACTTTTTTTTGTATTTTTATTGTAATTATTTTTTGATTGTTTTCTGTGATACGATCAAATCGCAGCTACTATTGTAAGTTGTGTTCGGTATACGCGCCTTGTTTGTTTTTTATTTCTTATTCGTCGTAATTTTTAGGATTCTTGCGGGAATCGTTAATTATAGTTATTAGTAATATTGCGTCGGTAAGATTTTGGTGGTTAATTTTTATATTTTATTAAATATATAACATACCGCCGCGACGCGCCCCGGGACACCCGTCCATAAAGTAAATTTAATCATTTTTTTTTATTGAATAACGTAATGTAAGGAATATTTTTTGCTATTTTTACATTTATAAAACAGTTTCTCTTCTAAGTAGTTCTAAGATTCATTTTATATGAAATTTTGTATTTTATACACCGTTGTATGAAGTTAAAGTTTTAAGTGATTTCCGCTCTGCCTCTTTTGCCCGTAAATATAACACGTTAGGAGTAAAAGATATGGAGTGTGGGTAATTTAAACAGGTTTAATGGAACTCCGACGGGACGGGGAACGCGGGTTCGATTCCCGGGCCCCGGCGCGTCGCGGACTTTTTAGGCGGAGCTGACTTAGAGTTATATTGAGAGAGTGAATTTTTTTTTACATATTAGTTGACGAGTCGACATATTTTCTTAATTGTTCAGTTTTTTCAGAAAATTTTAGGATATTTTCAATTTGTAAATATAAACGAGTTAGTCGTACGGTCTACTAAGTAAGGTTTTTTATAATCGCGTAGATTTCGTACGTTGCAATGTTCTTATTTTTACAGAGAGTAGGGATAGGGTTATATTTTATTTTTCGTATTTTTTTTTTTTTTGTAATATTAACTTTGCGAGCGATTGTCTCGATGCTAGAGTAGCTGCTTCAGATCAAAGGCGATAACAAATGCGGTCCCTCGAAAAGTCGGATGTAGTGAAAATGTATTGTAATGGGTCGTCCAATGATTACTGAAATTTCGGCAACATTTTAACCCCCTCTTGGTGATATGTAGTGTGGTTTTAAACTACCCACTCAAAAATAACACGTTTATTCTTTTTTTTTTTCGTGAAAAGAAATTTCTAGAATAATACCTTTAAATACAGGTATAATCTAATTAAATTGTGGAAAATTAGGCTCCGTGATACAAATTTCTAGACAGACATAATCGCAGGGTGCTTGTTGGCTGTTTTTTATGTCTAGAAATCGCGCGTCAAACGAAAAATAAATACACGTGGTATGTCATGACAGTTTGAGCATCTCGTTATTTTTGGACGACACTTTACCGGAGTTTTTACCTGAGAGAACGTTCTAGAACTTTCTAGGTTTTAGTTCGCACCGCGGCTTCACCCGACAACGACGTCTAAAGCCAACGACTACCTCAACCTGTATACGATTAGGTTCTGACACTCCGCAAATAATTTACCGCACTTAGATTAGAACGGAATAAACTACGGAAATAACTACCACTACATAACGGGACTACAGGAAACGGCGGGACGGTGTGCATTAGCGATCGACGATTTAGTTTTAGGGTCAAGTGCAAAGTCTACGTTTAGATGGTTCTCTGTCACGAATTTTTAATCATACTTTTTGTTAGGGTCAACGAATCTTGTTTTTAGAACCCTTTGAATTTTTCATTTTGTTTTATATTAGTTATTTTCCATATCGCGGTTGTGATGGTACATTGATACACGGTAAAAAATACATAGGCTAATTCTACCGCGTACCAAGTATTTCGGAGTTTAAGGTTTCCGTTGGCATTCATCTTTGGCAGTGGAAATCTATATCAGCCAGTCTTTAGATGCTAAAAGAGTAATCTAATATATAAAATTCTCGTGTCATGGTGTTAAACATTGAACCCCCCCGAAACGGCTCGACCGATTTTAATAAAATTTTTTGGGCATATCGGGTAGGTCTGAGAATCGGCCAACATCTATTTTTCATACCCCTAAGTTATAGGAGGGGGGGATTAAGTGGGTTAGTAAGATATATGGCAAAGCAACGTTTGCGGGGTCAGCTAGTTATTTTTACAATTTATGTCTGTGTGTTGATTTCCATCACTCGTGATCTGTTTCACAAAATTGCATTAGTTTTTCAAAGTTTGCGTTGGCGTAACGCGATTCGTCGATCGTTAATCCATCGTCCCGCTGTCGCTAGCCGTCAGTCGAGGCGACCGCGTATCGTTTGCCGACAATGTACTTACGAGAGTATACGCGTACTTTAATATCGTGTCCATCCAACTTTATATTGCTTTTTTTTTTTGTTTTTTTTTACGTTCACACATTGAACCGACCATCTCTCAGCTACTCCATTAAAAATATTTTTTACGAAAAATAAGTTAAATGTTTGATAAAACTTTGATATATTTAAAAAGAAATAGTTTTGTCTACGGAGATTTTTAAAACTAGTTTTCGATTTGATATATATAAGAAAATAATAGCAATAGTACGGTTGATCGGATACAGAGTCTTCCAGATATGAAATACGTTCGTAATCGACGGTAAATATAAATCTAAAATAAAATAAAGTAAAAATAGTACGGTAACATTTTCGCAGGCGCGATGTAGCGTGTAAGGTAGTCGGTACACTTTATTACTTGTAAAGACTTAGGCAGCTATTCATTAATTTTATTATTAATTCTGTAACGTATGTTAGAAACGGTTACCTGATGTCAACAGCTAAGCAATACACGAAGTGATAGGCCCTGGTGCGTAGTTCACTACTTCCGTTTACAGTTTGCAATCGTCTGCGTACTATATTCTTGTATAATTAATTAACATAATACTTATTTAAGTTTTTTAATACCTTAAGAATGTTTTGTTCGCTTTATGCCTTAATAATTAAGTGCTACGTAATTAGTTTTTTTAACGAGTTCATTAGCCGAACATTGACATAGGAAACTGTTATATTTTAACTGTACATGTTACTAGATACCGCTGTTTTGTTTCAGGATAAGTTAGTTAGTGGCGCCACCTCCACCGACTCGCTCGTCACGTGAAGGGACGTGACCTGACGTGAAATACTGACGTGACTTGACGTGACGTGCTGACGTGACGTGACGTGACGTGACGATCTGACGTACGTACGGGGCCGGTAGCGTGCGAGGTGGCGCCATGTTATTGATAGATGATCATTGTTAAAAAATATTATAAATATTTGAAAATGTTAAAGTACACGTAATGCATCGGGAAAATTTAAATTGAATCGTTACTTTTTATATGCTTCCGTGGGTACATAAAAAACGGACCCCGCGATAAGCGTGACGTTCATATCATGTTAGCGGTCACGCGGTGTCTCTATATATATATATATATATATTTATGTGCGCCACAGAGCGCTTCGGACTTAAGATTCGAAGATACAGTACCAAGTAATTCTCAGTGTAGCGAGGCCGGCGAGCCCTGTGTATATATAATTTCGTTGTTTACGTGTGGTTGTATGTTTGAAATCGTCACTTATAGTTTAGTTTGGGCACGCTCGTGTGAACGTGACAGTCGTTCACGTTACGTTTTAAATGGGATGGATGAATCTATTGAATTAGATTTAAGTGTGTGTAAACATTAGTATTTCGCGATTAAGATATAGATGCCCTATGTTCCAGCGTCCGATAGCTCATACAGCACGTTTTATTAGTCCGGTTAGACATAACCGTGCGACGCTAGTTCGACACGCTTAGACAAACATAAGTACTATAGATTTCATTGTAATTCATTTTTATTCGTTATTGTAATATTAAAAGCTAAATTAGTTTAGACGTAGGTGGAGTCGAGTGTCGACTGTTCACGCGTCAGATTGTTTGAAAGATTTAGTGATTACCAACAAGCAATATGATGAGTACAAGATGTTAGGGTCGTTTGACAGCAATAAGAAAGCGAGGCGCGGGCGTCTGTGCGTCGAACAAAAACTAAAATAAAATTAACGGAATATAATTTCTACATTTATAGCAGATGAAACGTTAACGTGTAAAGTAGATTTTTGATCACATATGCACGTTTTTATCTATATTGTTTTTTATTGAAATCTTATAGGATTCATTAGGATCTTTTTATATTATATTTTATATTATCTTTACGTATTTAATATTTTTAGTCATCAAGAACTTAGTCTTGCGCCTCGAAACGCGAAGGGGAATGTCATATAAAAATGTCATTTCGTGAGGGTATGATTTGAATATAACTAATTTTTATGTACCTACCTATAATTATTTAATTATCGCATTACATAAGATTTATAAATTGTTTATGGAGTGGTATAATTAATTTAATAAAATAAAACAAGTGTTTTTATATTTTGTTGTTTTAATGATTACCTTTTTAATTAATAAATATGTAATAGCTATTTAACACTTTGTAAAACTTCTAAATAATTACAAAAAAAAGTGGAATAATATAAAAGAATGCTTAGTATATTTTAATATTAATATCATATTTTTCGACCTATTGAGTCAATGCCGAATAATAGCTTTTTTCAAAAAATATAGCGGTAAAATATCAATGAACATTTGAACAGTTGATTTATATACATAAAGCACAAATCAATTTCATTAACAACTACACTGTCTAATTTTGTTTGTAATTCTGCAGAACTTTGTGAAAGTTTAGTGTCTGCAACAATTATCATGACTACAATTATTTTGTAACATTACTGCTTTCTTAGTTTTTGGGATGTGTTCAAATTTTAATTTATTAAAGTTGTTTTCTTAATTAATAGATAGAAAAAAAAAAAAACATTACTAATAATTACCCATTGTATGTGTATCTGATACATAATTTATATATTATTATATTTTAAAAGTAAGTCTTCCAATAAAATTGTTAAAATTGTGAATATTTGTGCTATTTCTACACTAAAACCAGCTAAATCTTAACATCTAGTCTAAATCTTAAACACTAAGTGTACAATCTAAAAATAAAAATCAGACAAAAATGGACGGAGCAGTTTCCAAACAGAACTAGAACTTTTTATGATGTAAATTATTAGGCGTAGGAGACTTTCTGCTCGTAAGCTTCATCCTCGTTCCAATATTCCTGGTCTGAGAATGTGTTGTGCCTCAGTTTGCACCACTGAGATCCAAACCTCAGTATTAAAATAATAACCATCAGGACGAACATGGTTAGGATAGCGATGGCAGGGTACATCATTAGGAAAGCCATTTTTATATATCACTCTCCCTCTTATGGAGTTCGAGGTATTCTTGAGAGGATGTCAGTGGTTGCCTAGACACGGACGGAGGTAGTTCTGATCCTGGTCTATGAACTTCCTGGTACTCCTCACTTTGGTACGGATGAACGTATTGCACTTGTACGTACTGGCTTTCTAGTTCTGTGAAGTCCAGTGGGGGCTGCTTATGTGGTGTGGCTGACCAAATTGATGCGATCCAGCGATTTCCTGTGTATAAAAAGGAAATAAATTAAAGTAAAATACTGTGATTTTTAACCGACTTCAAAAAAGGAGGAGATTACTCAATTTGACCATATATATATATATATATATATATATTTTTTTTTTTAATGTATGTTCGGGGATAACTTTGTCGTTTATGAACCGATTTTGATAATTTTTGTTTTGTTGGAAACGAGATATTCTGTGTGGTATCATGATAAGGAAACCGGGATCTGACGATGGAATCCCAGAGAAATCGAGGGAAACCCTCGAAAATCCGCATAACTTTTTACTTGGTGTACGATGTTGATGATTTTTAATTTGATGGAAAGCCGATGCTATCTGATGATGGAGCTTATCCTGTGGTCACATTTAAATTTTATCAAGATCTGATTACAACTTTTGGAGTGATTTTCGTATTTTCTTGACTGTTTTTTCGTCTACCTACATTGTATAACTTGTCGAGGTAATTGAATTAAGATTAAGAACTGTCATTTTGAAGTTAGATTAGGGTTATTTATTTATTATTTTGTACCGAAATTATGTTGATAAACGGTCTAATTTGGAAGTTAGCTGGGTTTAATTAATTAAATTTAGAGCTTAGATAATTCGACGGTTCTTAATCTAAAGCCTTACTGTCGTTTTTTTTTTTGTTTTGCAGCAAACACAATTAGATTTCCAAGTAAGAATAAAGAGAAGTTTCAACTATCAAAATGCAGAAATATTTTAATATTGAAACAATAATTTTCAAATAATTTTTTAATCACCTGTGTGTCGGTCTAGCCAGTAGTCAGAATATCTGGAGCAGCAGCAAACGACGTTGAGAATGATGAGGGCGCCGAGTACAACCGCTGAGATCGCTATGACAATGTAAAAGGGCGTGAAGTCACCAACTTTAGAAAGAATCAGATTTAAGGGTTTGTATGTGTCATTCCCTGTAAAGTAAGCGTGATGAGATTCATATGCCGACATTTTCGTATTACGACCTGCCGAAGAAAAAAAATGCTTCAGGGTGCTTTTACTCACATATATACTCGACAGAATAAACCTAAACCCCAGTAATTCATTTTAAAAAGAATCGGAACCACTATTGGCACTCCTATTTAGGGCGTGGTAAACAATAACGTTTGACACGAATTCAAAAATTACCACAGGCAATTGGTATAACAAAATTTAATCAACAGTTTTTATATAGACGTAATAATATCTTACCTTTTAATTAGTGAAAATAATAATCTATGTTTATGAATTTGTGATAAAGAAACGGTTGTTATTTTTATATAATTTAAATATAAATTGACAAATGACGCGAAGCCGACAGCATTTGACGCAGCTCTGTGTTCTATTCTAGCCAGTGTGACCAGATTGCATTTAACGAATCTATTGCTTGTGGAGGTTAAAAACTACTAAATTCTACCAAAAGAGAATGAGAAATTACTAAAAATCTATTACATTTTTCGCTGTTCTGTTACAACGAAGAAGCATAATTGTTCTCGTAATTATAACGATAAAACAATACAATGAACAAAGAAAATACCAAAGATTAGATAAATCAATGTTTATTACTTAAAATTAAAATCTACAGAAATATAGGTATTTTTAAATTGACTTAAATTTTGTTATAAATACATAAAACATTATAAAACATTGTCATAAAGCTGTTTTGAGTCCATTAATTTGATTTAAAAGCCCTATTTCTTAGAATCTTTAACCTATTCTACTTTTTATTAATTTTGTGTTTCACTCGTAATGGGCTATTTGACAATGTGAAAAATAAAGTGTAAATTACTGTTATCAGTATATATTATGAGTTTAAAAATGGTTATTCAATAATGTAAGTTGAAAAAATAATACATTAATTTAAAAATCAATAAATAAAAATTCATTTTTTAAGCGTATGTCACGTGACACAGAACGTTCCTGATTGGTCGGGTTTATAATGACGTCACTTGTTTGTACCCGCATTTTTCTGAATGTTGTGTTTATATGCTTTCGAATTTGTTTTAAAAGATTATCCTATATTATCCATTGTTTTTGTGTGATTTATTTGCAATATTTTACAAATTCTGTCAAATTTATCATGGACAACGATTTTGTAAAAGCAGACAGCAGATACCTGCCCAAGTCGATGCAATCATGGTCGGATTATTTTTTAAAAATAATTCCGATTTCTTTGCTTCGGAACGAAGTAATTGTGTTTGCTCGCAAACGCGCACTGCGCATCGAAAAATTGTAGAAGAAGTGCGTCGTACAACGTAAGTAGAAAAAAAGTCACTAGTCGTCACTATGATTTTCGAGGGTTTCCCTCGATTTCTCTGGGATTCCATCATCAGATCCTGTTTCCTTATCATGGTACCACACTTTGGATATCTCCTTTCCAACAAACCAACAAAAAAATAATTATCAAAAACGGTTATCGGTTATCACAACAGCAAACTAAGTTTGCATACTTTTTGTACAAGTTTCGACTGCAGTAGCAGTAGGCTCATCATTGTTTATTTTAGGTTGTTGAATATTTTCACTTTATTTAACAAGTTCCTTTCTTTGCCGTTCACAAATGCAGATATGGAAGTACCAGCATCATGCATTCTTTTAGTGCGATGTTTACAGAATATTATGCTTGCTATAGTTGCTATTGTAGATTGCAAGTTTTTAGTTCATTTAATACATAAACACAACCACATACCACATGAACATATATTAATATGCTTGAAAAAATTAAATTAAATAGTACTTTTTCTGAACATGAAGATAATTTTGGATTGTTTGTTTTAATTAATCTATATTCGCGAGTTTTAAATAAAACTATTCCGTTCGGTGAATAAACTTCGAAAAACGTTTTTTTTTGTTCCTGACAACAAAGAAAAGTCATACAAAATTGTATAAAAATATTCTATCATCATTTATAATATAATCTATAAAAGTTATTGCTAGCGGTGAAATTCATCATTATTTTACTTTTTTATGATATAATGTAAGTTACCGCTGAACTGTTATTATACTTACTTTGCTTTTTTGATAACCAATAACCGTTTTTGATAATTCTTTTATTGTGAAAGGATGTGCATATCACGGCGAAGGTGGATAGGGAGCCACTTAAGTTTAGTACAAAAGTGGGAGATACGATCATATTTGCGTAAACCAATAATAAAGCGTATAGCAAGATTCTGTAGACGCTCCAATTTACCAAGTAGCTCCTGTGTCACATCTAAATAGCACACATCTGCATAGTCGAGAATGGGTAAGAGAAGGGATTGCGCAAGCAAAATTTTGGTTTTAAATGGTAAAAAGAATTGGAGACGCTTCAGAGAGTGAAAGGTATGGTGCATTTTTCTGCTGACCTCGCTGGCATGAGCTATCCAAGATAAGTTGTTGTCTATAACCAAGCCCAAGTTCCTAACTTTGTCATAGTAAGGAATAGCTGTGCCACGGTACAAACGGGAGGAATAGCACTCCAATCGATTCAGTTTCTTAAGCGATGGCTACCGACAATTATTGCCTGTGATTTAGATGGATTAATAAGAAGACCGCACGATTTAGCCCATAGGTTAATAGCTGAAAGGTCTTCGTTTTAAGAAGAAATAAAATAATATATTTTATGATGAAACGGAAAAAAAACATATATGGGATGTAATATTTCATATCTATATTATTAAGAAATATATAATCCAATACAATTATATATATATATAAATATTATATATATATATATATATATATATATATATATATATATATATATATATATATATATATATATATATATATATATAATATTTATTTCGTTTAAAATAGTAGTATGTCGCGCGTTAAAAAAATATGTAATAAATATATGTAAATGTAATTAAATTAAAAGGAAGACCCGCGCTTATATAGTGCTGAGCCTAATCTACATCGCGAACCGTACCAACGACTGCTTACGCAGCCCTACGTCACACGAAAGACGCTAATGGCGAAACGCCTAGCAATGAAGAATAATAATTCTTCGAAACGAAACAATTGTTAAGAGAATGACCGCAGAATAAAAATATACGTTACAATACCCCCCCTCCCCTCAGAGAAGAATTTTGCGTCTCTAGCAAAATTCTAAAGAAGCTAATGCACGAAGACTGGTACAGCTCACGACAGAAATTATAAAATCCCAATTTCACACACAGTTTCAAGGCACCAAAAAGAAAATATTAAGATAAGAAAAAGATCTTGTTAACTGAATCATAGCAGATCCTAAGGTACAACGAAACTCAAAATATATATAAATTTGGATTCACTGCTATGCTGCGCGACGAGATGAGGCCAGCGTTCCCTAACATACGTCACTAACATTCGTCATCATAAAAAAAAATCTCACATACAAATTGCGTTGACTGACCCATGCAAGAAACTCCCTGACACACAGAGTGATGGTCTACTAATGGACTCCACTCAGCAGCTACATAGTAACGAAAATAAAACAAAGTTTAACATTATAATAAAGTATTCCCGATCTAGGCTTTAACATGTGCATATACCATTTAAATCGATAATAGTCGATAGAATAAAATAAATATATGGAATCGCCACCCGTTCCAGAGTTAAGTTATATTAGAGCATATAACTTATGGCGTAGGCTTGGGAAAATAAAATGTAATAGTACAAAAGAGATGTATTTAAGTTATTGCTCAGTGGAATAACTTAAAAAAGTACTATCAAAATACATAATTAGTACATCAGATATGTACCAATACACACAACAATCACTGTCATGTACTCGTATATGCACATAATAAAAAGAGATCATCACTCGTCTCAAAATGGAATACATAATATAAATTTGGAAAAATGAACTTAATATTTCTATTTTAATTGCCTACTGAAGCTACCCGTTAACTTCAGTGTTTTAATATGCCAAATTAAAATAATTTAATTTAATACCGCCTAAATTCACTAAATAAAATTCATCGAACTGACCAAATTCTCGTCTGACGGTAACATTTCTGATAACTGTACTTACTATCTGGCTGTAAAAGCTAAAACCGTTGATGGTGGTTCCTCATTCCTAATAATCACTTCATATTCTAATTCAGCCTTAGGCAAGGATACGAATTTAATGATGTGAGTCATTGTATAATAAACGAAGCAAAAAGAGAACAAAAAAATTACGATTTAAATTAATGTTAAAATATAACAAAGAATTACAAGTACTTAATAATATTTTATATGAGGGTACACAAAAACTAAGTTACTGCGAGATAAAAGTACAAGAAATATTTATCACAACAAAAGTGGGTAGACTGAAAAATTTAATAAACAATTTAAAAACCGCGACTACGCTCGTAAGATATTTAAATTTAAAATAAAAAAGAACTTTAAAATATCATGTTGTAAAGTAACCTAACTACCTAATAAATCACTATCAATTTTGATTAAATAATTGTGTTTGCAGGCAAACGAAGAAAAACCGACTTCAATTATATCGACAAATAACTCAACGTAGGTTGACGAAAAAATTGGCACGTAAATACGCATTATCAAAGATTACTCCAAAAGTTGTAATCAGATCTCGATGAAATTTAAATATGACCACACAATAAACATCGGCTTTCGTTTCGGCTTTAATTTTGGTAAAATCATTTTTAAAGTTAATACTATCTATTGGAGTTGATTTTTTTTTAAATTCATTGAATGAAAATTATTTTATTATATTTTCATGAGCTATTTTGTCCTAACATATATTAGGCTTAATAGGATCCCGAGGTCTAGATATAAATGCTTTATTGGGATTTTGGCTAATATTTACTTCTTTACTAACTTTTGAATAAGATTTATATGACGTTGGTATCTCTTTATTGGCCTCAGCATATGATACATGCTGTTCAGCCATATGTAATTTAATAGATTTTTGCCTATTGAATTGAGGGCACGCTTTACTATTTGCCACATGGTTGCCGGAACATAAACAGCAAAAATAATTATTTTTATTGGCATTTCATGATTCTGATGTGTGTTCCTGATCACACTTTAAGCACCTTGGATTAGACCTGCATTGCAATTTTGTGTGTCCATAACGACAAAATTTCCTGTCCTAATAAAGTTCCGCCAGTTTTCCTGAGTCGATGTGCTTCGGTTTTGGAACCGAACCACATCCTTTTGCAACTTATTTACAATCGGTCTATTAGTGATGGGAGGTTCCCTGTTGAGTGAAAAAGAGCTAGAATAGTCCCTGTTCATAAAATACATTCATGACGTGAAAAACTACCGCCCTATTTCCATCCTCTCGTGTACACACGAGAGTTTAGATACATCTAAACTTTTTGAACAACTAATACGTCCGGTTTTGACATCTTTGTTCGTCCATATATTTATTTCTACGTATCAGCATGGATTTATTTGGGGTCGATCGACTATGACTAATCTGGTTAAGTTTGTTGCCGATGTGATGACCGGAGTTGACAGGGGTCACCAAATAGATGCCATTTATACTGATTTCAGTAGTGATTTTGACAGGGTCAGTCATAGCTTGCTGCTAGCTAGAACGAATTGGTACAAATGGATCTCTTCTGCATTGGTTTTCTTCTTATTTGACTGATCGGTCACTACTAGTTAATATTAAAGGTTACTCATCTAAATGTTACACCGCAAGATCAGGGGTCCCACAAGGTCCAATTTTGTGTCCCATTCTTTTTACAATATTTGTCAATGATATAACAAACGAAATTAAGAATTCAAATTATTTCTTGTATGCAGATGATCTAAAATTCTATAAAACTGTAGATTCTTTTGACGATGCAGCGCTTTTACAGAGTGACTTAAATGGCATTAAACGCTGGTGTGACGCTAATGACATGGTACTAAATGTACATAAATGCGTTCATATTAAATTGACTAAAAAAGGAGTCCCCATTGCTAGCACTTATTATATTGAACATGCTTTACTGCTTGAGGTGTCACAGGTGCGAGATCTCGGCGTCGTCATTGATAGCAAGCTCACATCACATGTGGACAGTGTAACTTGTAAAGCTACTAGGATGTTGGGTTTTGTCAAGAGAAATGCTGGAGATTTTCGACTCCCATCCACAAAGATACTTTTATTCAATTGTCTGGTTCGTAGTCACCTCGAGTATGGTAGTGTTGTGTGGAGCCCGTCGTATGTTGTGCATTCGCAGAGGCTAGAGGGTATCCAGAGAGCTTTCACTAGATACCTGGCTTTCACGTCTCCAGGAATTTCTCATAGAAGTTCCTATGATCAGCGCTTGGATCACTTTGGCTTGATTACGTTAAGAGACACGTAAACTGCTCGACCTTCTGTTCCTGTATAAAATAATCAATGGATGCATGGACTCTGCTAGTATTCTATCTCGGAGGAATCTATGTGTCTTTTATAATATTTCTCGCAAGCCTCTCTCACATTTTTGACTGTTCTCGTAATAGGACCAATCTAGGACGCCATTCCCCCGTTAACAGAATTTGAGTGGAATATGGTGAGCTGTGCAGCCGGGCGCCAGATGTTGACATTTTTAGCGATTCTTTGCGTAAATTTAAATATCAAATACTGAAATCAATAGCGGGCTGTAATTAGATATATTTTTTTTCCTCTTTTTTCCTCTTTGTTCTAATGAACCCATTTAATAATCAATTTGTTTTCTTTCTTTTTTAACCGACTTCCAAAAAAGGAGGAGGTTCTCAATTCGACTGTATTTTTTTTTATTTTTATGTATGTTACATCAGAACTTTTGACTGGGTAGACAGATTTCGATAAATTTTGTTTTAATCGAAAGGTGGTGTGTGTCAATTGGTCTCATTTAAATTTATTTGAGATCAAACAACTACTTTTCGAGTTATATCTAATAATGCGTTTTTACTTGACGCTTTTTTCGTCGACCTACGTTGTATTATACCGCATAACTTTCTACTGGATGTACCAATTTTGATAATTCTTTTTTTGTTGGAAAGGGGATATCCCTAGTTTGGTACCATAATAAGGAAACCAGGATCTGATGATGGAATCCCAGAGAAATCGAGGGAAACTCTCGAAAATCCGCAATAACTTTTTACTGGGTGAACCGATTTTGATAATTTTTAATTTAATCGAAAGCTGATGTTTATCATGTAGTCATATATAAATTTTATCGAGATCTGATAACTACTTTTTGAGTAATCTTTGATAACGCGTAGTTGCATGACTATTTTTTCGTCGATCTACGTTGTATTACTTGTCGATGTAATTGAAGTCGGTTTTTTTTTCGTTTGCGAGCAAACACAATTATTTTGACATGATAGACAATTTGTGTATTTTTAATTTGACAATGATATTACAATGACATTTTATTTCCTTTTGATTTATTAAATAATTACAATAAGCAATTATTGTATTTTTACATGTTGATATAATTATTTAAATTTAGACTTTTTTTATATAAATTTGATTAATGATTTTTTAAAATGAATTTTATTGTTAATAAGTACCTACGATTTTTACTTTTACTTTTAAACATTTTATGTGATGTAATCTTAATTATACTTGCTTCATGACATGAATATATGGTGGAATGTTGTGTACTCCGTAATGGGATACATATTAGATAATAATGTAATAATGATTCATATATAATGTTTTGTATGTATTCTGTGGATGTTCCTATAAAATAAATAAATAAATAAATTAATTAATTTATAGCACTGAATTGTGGGAAAGGAATTGTAGCATATAAAATTCTTTTTGGGGCGACCTGTCAACAAAATAAATCACTACTGATTGTGTGGGTTTCCACACAGTAGCGCCTTCAACAACAGTTTTGTAATTGAAACGTCTTACCTTTACAACTTTATCACAACCAATAGGTGTAGAATTTTTTTTTAATTTATTCTGGGATCCACTCTATTGGCACACCCCTAACGATACCGATTCTAATAACGTTAAAAGATGGCATAAAAGCGTGATAGCTATTTTCAAGAAGCAGGCTATAATTTAAAAATGAGTTCGCATTTTAAAATTATTAAATGCTACAGAAATTCTGTTTCATCCTATCTTTTTCAAACTGCCATTAATAATATTATATATCTTATTTTCTATGAGGAAATCTCCAAATGTGATTGGATGTAAGATTACTCCATCGTTATCACCTTTTGTAATTTTTTGAACATGAACTAAATATGGAGACACGTCATTTTCATTATATATATTTCTGCCTATGGTATTTTTAGAGACAGTGTTATTAGGTTGCAGCTGTGATTGTGGTACCGAAATGGGGAAATCTTTATTATTTTCATTTTTATTAGTCTCATCTGATTTCTCAGACTCCGAACAAGGACTAACAACTTTTTGGTTTCCCGCGTTTTTTCTAACTTTCTTATTACAATGTTTGCAAATTTTATGAAGACGAGATCTCTTAAGTGGCTTTTTAGTCATACAGTGGTCAGTTTCCATACTCGATTCATCGTAATCTATCGTAATGAAATTGCTAGGTTGCGGAATACAATGTTAATTAAAATCATTCCCGCCCCCTCCATTCTATAAAGTAAAGATGTAAATCTTACTACACTTACCACAAATAGATGAAAACAAACTAAATACAAAACTAAAACTAAATAACTAAATACACTTTACCCCTGCTCTGAATTATATTTAAAGTAATTTTAATAGTAGCAAGAAAAAACACAACCGTGCGTGTTCAAGTTTCCCGCTCATCCCAATGGAAGGATTCGACTCTATGTTCTATTTTATGGACTAAGGTCGGGATTCAACCAGTGTTACCAACCCTACTGTTTTGACAGTAGATTTGCTGTTTTTACATTGATGAATTTTTACTGGTTTTCAATTAGTGTTCAGCGTTATCTATTACAACTATGTAATATCAGTAATATGTTTTGATGACCATTAATAATAATACACAACGATACTAGATGGAAGTATTTAATCTTGTCGGGAGTCGAGGGAATTCCCCGACCAGTCTTATGTGATTGGCAATCATAATATTTTATACACGTTGAAATCATGTACAAACTTTGTATAAAATTAACCACGTACAAAATTCTCCAAAACATATTTTTCGGATATTTTAAAACATTTCAAGCATTCACAAATGTTAAACCTATGTGTAAATTGTGTGAATTGCTGAAGAAAATTTTGTGCTTACTTGCAGCGCCACCGTGTAAAGACTATTTTCTGCTATACATATTATGAAAACTTAATTACGCATCAAAATATCGACCAAAGAAGGTCATATACATAAAATCTTCAAATGCAAACGGTAAAATCCGAAATAATTGATTGCTACTCATTTGAAGGCACAAAAAGGCACATAAAGAAATTTAACAAGATTTTAAGAAGGAAAGTGAGTCTGAAAATAATAAAAATGAGGCAATTGAGGATGAAAGGGGAAAATAATGTTTCTTTAACAATAATAAAAGTATGAAATCTGCCTTTTTTTACTTTACCTACTGTTTTCTCCTGTTTTTTTATTGGTGAGCTGATGTTTTTTAGTTTCTTGGGTTTGGCAAAACAGGATTCAACAGATAATGTAACTATCCATTCGTTCTTTCAAATAGGCTTATAGGGAAAGCTATCTATAAAACTGTTTTACATTCTTCTCAGTTAATGTATAGTTAACAAATAATATTCTTTGCATTACAATATTCAACATTATATTTGTCAAAGATTGAATATGATTCTGTATCATTATTTTGATTCCGTAATTTGAGAAAAACTATTAACTAAGCGTGCACGTTCTATTACAAGTGATCCTGTATTTGGTGGCTAAGTTTAGTAAACACGATATTTTCATAGGGATCGTGTAGAGGGTGAATGAAATAAAATAACGTATTTATCATTTATTGTTATTTACACATATATTTACATTGAAAATAAATACATATAGGAATAATTAGAACACAACATACCGATATCTTAACACAGTTGAGAGTAAGTCTTTATATTTAAATCAAATTAGCTTACATAATAACAAATACATACAAATCGAGAGCATCTGACCATTTCAAAACGCATTTCATATATTTTTTAATACAACGAGCATTACAAGCACGTTGCTCACCCTACCCCCAATCACCTTACTCACCACAGGAACACAACACTGCTTGAAAGCAGTATTATTTCGATGTGATCTTCTGTAAGGTCGATGTACTTCCCCAGTCGGGCTGCTCCAGGTTTCGATGTGACCTACTTATTTACTAAAATACATACACATTTTCAAACAGTCCATTCATAAAATACATAAGTCATTTTTTTACACATGTTTTGTCAATTTAATTTGTCATTAGTTGTAATAAAATTATATCTATTAATTATTTTATAATAATTAATTGAATTAATATTTGGACCAGCCTATATATTAATTTACACCCAGATCAGTACAGATCACTACAACAGTTAATTATGTTTTTTTTTATATATTTAAAAGTATATAACGAACCAATTATATAATTGCGAAATTAGAAAACATTTTTACGAGTAAATGAAAGTCAATCCATCGAACTTGGAAAATAGATTCTGCAAAACTATTTGATATTCTAGTTTGTTATACATATATTATACGCAGGTCGTGAAACTACAGCGATGGGGGTACGACGGCTTGACGGTTTATAGCCGCCAGAGGCGTGACGATCGATGGTCTTCACACGTGACGCATTTATATTTTAAAATATAACCAATTACAATGAAACATCACCACCGCACCACGTGAATCATTGATTTAGTTGGATTTGGCTTAGTTGGATGACCTGTATATAAGAGCGTCGTGGACGTGAGATATGGTCGACGTCAGATATGGTGGACGCCAGATATGGTGGATGTCAGACATGGAGGTTTCTATCAAATTATATTAATTATCTTAATCAGTGAATTTAAACTACAGCTTATTATTACACCAATATGGAGGGGAGGTTTTGCCCAGTAGTGAGATATTTTCAAGGTATTTTATAATTGGCTAGTATTA
The DNA here is from genome assembly GCF_905220565.1 of Melitaea cinxia. NCBI lineage: Eukaryota > Metazoa > Arthropoda > Insecta > Lepidoptera > Nymphalidae > Melitaea > Melitaea cinxia. The sequence continues at coordinate 21,653,446 of NC_059424.1, read as the reverse complement.
TAGTGTTTTTTGGGGGGTCAGGTTGTACACATACAAGTATCAAATGCTAGTGATGTGTTACTCCTAGAATGTTTATATTTTTTTTAGAGTACGACCATACACGCAACATTAAATATATAAATAATTGTGTTTGCACATTAACGAAAAAATATTTAAGCAAATATGCATTAATAGAGATAACTCAAAAATACTTGCCACGTCTCAATTAAATTTAGATGACACCACATGGCTCGCATTACCTTTCGATAAAAAAAAATCATCGAAATCGATCCACCCAGTCAAAAGTTCTGAGGTAACACAAAAAAATACATTCAAAATGAGAACCTCCTCCTTTTTTTTGAAATAGGTTAGAGAAGTAAATTTTTATTAGCTGTGAATTTTTTAGAAAACAAAGTGGTCTCTTTGAGTAGTTATAAACATGTTTATAAGTTTATTTAGACGATATTAAAATTCTTTTAAAACTTGAAAATTAATTTAAGAATATTGTAAGTGAAAATAGATGGGACAGCTCTTACTGTAAAGTTATTGCGTGTATGGCATATTTGGTAAATAGGAAGTTCAGTATATTTGACTTTTACAACTCAAACAGTTACATTAAACAGAATCTCCTCGTACATTTATTCTTTTGTAACATTTTTTGTCTACAATAATCAATCTTTGTTGCCATTATGAAGATGTATATTGAAATAAAATAATTAATTACATTAGTTACATTAAAATAATAATTACATCAATTTAGTCGGGGATAGGATACGTGTTTGAGATTCGAGTTACAATTGAAAACTTTAAAATTAATATTAAATGTAAATTGACTATCTTTGTTGAATCTCTGCCGGCGACCTGGAATAAAAAAAAAATATAACATTTTTTTCTACTTCCCAAAAAGTGCTCTGACCACACGACTAAAGTAAAACTTCTTTAGCAATAGGCCTGCACTGTGTCTTAGATATACTCAACATAGCATCTCTCTCTTGCTTCGTTCGCTTCGCCTAAACACACTTTTCGTAACGCTCTAGTCACGCATTCATCAGCTTACTACCCAAGTCGAGAGTGTAAGAAGTTTTACTTAAAAAAAAAACCCTCAATTTATTTTAATATACAGATTATATATATTATTTATAATTATATTAAAAATATTACATTGAAGATAAATAATTTAAAAAACTGTTTCGTGATTAAACTAATCTTTTTCTCTCTCGGCTATTCCTGTATGTTGTTCAATATTGGCGTATTTAAGGGTTGATTAAGTAAAGCCTTAAAGCTGTCCTTGTGGGTCTCCCCACCATGCCTCGGAGAGCACGTTAAGTCGTCGATCCCGGTTGTTATCATGTATAGGTACACCTGTTGTTACTCACAGTAGGGAATATATCCACCAACCCGCATTGGAGCAGCGCGGTGGATGAAGCTCTGATCTTCTCCTACATGGGGAAATACACGGGGAAAGAGGCCTATGCCCAGCAGTAGGATATTAAAGGCTAAAGCGTAAGTGAAGCCGTCGTTTGCAGTTTTTATCATAATAATAAATAAATAATTCGCTTTACATTTAACGGCTTCGAGCATTTTCTCCTGTGTCGGTCCGAAAACACACACAATACACAAGCACAAACTTCCAAACCATGAAAAACATGTCTATGACCAATTCAAACGTATGCCATGAGCGGGGATCGAACCCGCGACCACTAGCGCAACTGTTAGTGCTTTATTCTTATATGATTTGATTGAGATCGCTAGTCTTAGTTGACCAATTACCCGCTTAGGAACAAAATGTAAGATTGAACAACAACCTACCAATATGGAGGGGAGGTTTTGCCAAATGTGAGACATTTTCAAGGTATTTTATTATTTTCAGTACTTAACTAGCTGTGCGTATATATATTATAAAAATATAGGACATTCCTCGGTAAATAGAAGATATATACAAAAAAAAAAAAAATTAAATTCGAAGCAGTAGTTTCTGAGATTAGCACGTTTAAACAAACAAACTTTTCAGGTTTTTTTATATTAGTATTACTCACCCGGTCGTCTGCTTGCCGGGCCACGACTGGTGTCCATCCAGAGTCCTGTTTACTGGAAATCGATCATTACGATTACTGACGCATGTCGCTTAGCAACTATAGGCTATATTACATCAGCATAGAAAAATTATCAAAGCGAAATTTATTTTGAACTGAGTATCTTCTTATTTTAGGGGGGGGGGGGGTTAGAGATTTAGGCTGAAACATAATGTTATGGAGGAAACAAATAAGAGTAGACATTATATCAAGCTATAGAAAATTGTAATAGTGACCTGTAAATAGGTGTCATGGCTTTAGGGGGACCGAATTTCAACATCTTTATTTTTCTAGCTTTATCTCTATTTCTTATATAAGTTTCATAAAACAAAATGCCAACACCATACATCCATCTATTTACTATTGTATTAATAATGTAATAATAATAAAAATAATATACAACCAAACGCGCAGAGCGATAACCAATATAATATATATGCAAAGGCATTCGCAAGCATTTCTAATGATTAAGTTTTTAAATATTCGTGTAATTATGAAGAGCTGTCGTTTGTAAGGAGTTCGAATTTTATTTTGGAGTCTTACTCCTTAATAATCGATTTCATACAAGGCTCCCGGTATGAAAAAATATGAAGAGTACAATCAACTGAACGAATCACCTCGAATGTTTATTTACCATTTGATATGGTAGTAATATTTTTCTTAGACTAGTGAGCCATTTTGTTACTATTTAGACAGTCGATCTGAAGGAGTAAACTCTAGTCGTACGTCACAGCTGACACACTTTTTTAAAATCTTTAATCTAAGTTGAAATCCATTCATAATTAATTTTTTTTTATAATTTAAGAAGTATAAAAAAACAAGTCTACAATACAAATTTTATGTTTAAAGGTTATAGGGCCCTTTATACCCTAAATGGATAGTGCAAAATCGATTTTTTTTTAGTTCGCTAATCGAAATTAACAATAATAAATAAATAATAAATATATTATAACATTATAGCTACATATTTTTTGTCGATAAATACAAATAACACACCAAGACTCGAGGCGGGAATCGTATCCACAACCCTCGAAGCAGAAACTCGGGTGAATACAAACTGCGCTAAGTTGTTAGTCAATCATATCAATCAATAGAGAAGAATTGAAGAAGTGTATATGAATAAAATAATAAGTACTGGTCGCCCAGTGGTCGAAATTCAACCATAATTAATTTTAATTATAAGAGAGTGTGTCAAATACATCGTAGTGTGTGTAATGTTTATTTTTATTCATTGAACTTATTTTTTATGCATATTTAAAAAAAAATAGTATTCTAGGAAGGAGTGCCTTCTCTATATAAACTATAAGTGTGCGAAATTTCATACTCCTCCGTCCGTCCGTGCAATTTTCGTAAAAAAAGGGGTACAAAGTTTTTGCTTCACGATATTCATTAATCTATAGCCGTTTTTGTCAATTATTTCCTGTGTGTTTTTCTGATCTTTTGGTGGCGGGTTAACTAGTGTAAGTGATAATAATTGTAATTGACAATAAATAAATAAGAAATATAAATAAATTGTGATCTATAAGTCTGGTTTATTTGTCTAGTTTAGGATTAATTTGGTGGAGACGGGATAGACTAAGATGGTGCGAAGGTATGGAGCAGTGTACCAGTGTCCTGTAGCGTATTTATCTAGTGTTTGAGTGAGGTGTTGGGCCATTCATTAAATAAGTAAGGGTCCCGAGGGGGGGGGGGGGGGGGAGATTTGAAAAATCTATAGATACCCTACTTTGTAGGGGGAAGGGGTACGTAATATTTCCAAGTCGATATTTTATATTAGAAATCGAATCGGAAAGGAAGACGAAGATCGAATAGACGTCGCGGACGAAATTCCATCTACCTGGCAACGGACGGATTACCAATTGTTTCTGAGTGTACAACATGGGTCACTAACCCATTCTGTCCAGACGATTGATGATCTGAATTGTTGTTTCAACTGTTTAATTTACTTTCTTTGAAATTAATAACAAACTAGTTAATCATTATTTAAAGTGTTATTTATTTATGATAAATGGTGATAAATGGTGTTCCAAAGTCTAGATCATTTTTTCTAACATTTTATTGTTTTGAAAAAACGGAATGGAATCTAACGTGGGAATAGGCGGACGGGTTTTAAGAATCGGGGGTGTGGGACATCAAAATTGCCAACCTTACGTAATTAATGAATGACCCCTCGGTACTTGAGCGATCTGGTGGTACGAGTTAGTACATGCCAGGAAAAAATGGTGACACAGTGTACACGTCTAGTGTCTTGTGGTGTGGTTGTCTGGTGTTAAGTGATCTGATGGTGTCGTAGATGAATCTTATTTGGTATTACGAAGATCTAGTGGTGCAGTCGGTGTCACCTGATGGTGCTTTTCGAAGATGTTGGTGCTTGTTTGAATTGGTGGTATGAAGATCTGGTACAATTTAACAATCTAGTGTCTTGTGTAATACTGTGTAATACTCACAGCTCTTTCGGTCCGCGAGTCGATTCTTGCGTCGGTCCCTTGCGAGAGGTCTCCTCTTAGAGGTAGCAGAGCGAACCAGGCTTTCGATGATCTCGTCCTCAGTGGACACCTCGCCGCTGAGGAGTTATTTCATTATTTTTTACGTTTATTTGAAAACATACGTTAAAAACGAATTTAAATGACACACATTGACCATTTAGGTCTTCACGTAAGTATGTTGTAACATTTTATATGTACTTTGTACTTTCCTATTTGTGGTATGGTTCCTATTAACCGACTTCATAAAAAAGACTTTCTCAACTCTAACCGGTTTTTATTGGGTGCACCGATTTTGACGAATCTACTTTTAATCGATAGCTGGCGCTTGTCACGTGGGCCCGTTTAAATTTGAACGAAATCTGACGAGTTCTTTTTGGGCTATCCCTAATGACGTGTATTTACTTATTTTTTCTTTAACTTACGTATTACTTGTCGATGCGATTGAAGTCCTTTTTTTTCGTTTGTTATAAACAAAACTATTTTTTAAAATAGATACACTCACTTGCGGGGACGCATGGCTGGTTTCCTCCTAGAATCCATCAGGTCTCTGTCAGCATCACTCTTCAACAGTTCCTTTAGCGCACTATCGGCTGTGTGTTCACCTTTACTGGCGTAGTTGCCCACCTGAGAACATAATCAATAAATAAATAAATATCTTTTTGGAAAAAATATATATAGAAATATTTTATATACTAGCCGTGCCCGCGATTTCATCCGCGTGGAATTTAACAAAATAGTTAGTAAAAAAAACTACGATAAAAGTAGCCTAAGTTACTCTCATTACATCAACTATCTGCCAATGAAAGTCCCGTCAAAATCGGTTCAGCCGTTTTAGAGATTACCCAGAACAAATAAACAGATAGACAGACAGATAAAAATTGTAAAAAATTTTATTTTGTATATGTACCGTGTATACCATCCATATGAATTTAGTAAAAAGCGGTTATATTAATATTACAGACAGACACTTCAATTTTATTTATTTGTAGAGATAAATATATAAATACCAATATCACACCCAGACTCGGACAGAATCACTACAAACTGCGCAAAGTTTGTGTATCGTTTGTGTTTAGTGTTACTTATTGTAGAGGTTACTCAAGAGGCAAAAGGTGTGCTTTAGATTAGACTACACGACTGAAGTAAGACTTCTTTTTATCTATATGTATGAATATATTAATAATTCAAATTATAAGTCACCGCGGTAGTAAATGTCTTCATTTTACAGTGTGCTATTCATGAAAATAGAATAGAAGTATGCGACAAACTTATGATATGCACCTTTGACACGGACAACTATATTTTATATGGAAACGAACATATGAACGTACGACCGCTTTATGCATTATATAACTTTTATATTTTTATAACAAATACTAGCTGACTCGGCAAACGTTGTCTTGCCGCTAAACGCATTTTAATAATAAGGGTTAGTGGTAGAAGGGTGAAAATTTAGCGTTATATGTATTTTTCAACGCCAAATCATTATAAAATAAAAAAAAATAAATATTTTTTTCTAAAAATAAAAAAAAATAGGGGTGGACTACCCTTAACATTTAGGGGGGTGAAAAATAGATGTTGATCGATCCTCAGACCTACCCGATATGCACACAAAATTTCATGAGAATCGGTCAAGCCGTTTCGGAGGAGTTTAACTACAAACACCGCGACACGAGAATTTTGTATATTAGATAGATGTATAACTAATTGGTAATATCTGCTCTTATTCTTTTTGTAATTTAACATTTTAAATTTCTACTAATGCGGTTATCATAGCGGCTCCTTAAAATACCCCCCCCACCCCATCTAAAAGAACATGATAAATTAGTTCGAGGATTGTGTGTGGTCTACTCATATAACACTCACATCAATAATCATTTTCCCTCTGGTCTTATTCCTCTCGCGATGGTTAGCTCTTTTCTCCAACTGCTGAAGAACCCTTTCTCTCGTCGTTCGGTACTCCAGCGCAAACTCCGCTATCACCTTCAGCAGTTCTGAAGGTCTGGTCTTAGGGATGTCACTCAAGGGCACCCCGAGATACAGCAGGAATTTGTTGTATCTGCAATAGCATATTGTTCTTGGTTCATAGTTATTGTCCAGGGTTTGTTGGGTTTGTTTGTGAAAATTTGGGATTTTATTGGATATGTATGAAAGTCGCAAGAGCCACGCTATGGATATTAAATCAGTTCGCAATAGCAAATGTAACAGAATTCGCTAAGAACAATATATGGATAAATATCAAATAAAAATTAGCTTAAGTCTAAAAATTAAGAAAATACAGGTCGCTTTGTGGTTTTAATATTAGCTATCGTGTTCCTTATGTTCTAAGAAAAGATAAACAGAATTATTGTGTCAAATATTGTCCCCTTGAATTCCTATCAATGCAGATCTCCTGTCATTACACATTATAAACAGAATTTTAAAGTAAAATTTAACAACACAATCATTATTAATCTTATCTCTTTTATTCTCTTTTTCTTATATCTTTTTGACCAGAACTACTTAAATCTTCTGTTGTTTGTTGCTGCCTCACAGTTTTCGCTGATGTCATGAATACTCACCATGACATTATCTACCGCTTAAACCATCACCTACCTGCTCATCACCCGCTTCTTGATGATGCTGAGAAGGATGATACGCTCCGCAGCATCAGTAAGAAACTCATTGATCTTCGTCTTGAATATCTGCGAGCCATCGTGTTTGGCGATGCGTTTCATGTGATCCCATGAAGCCTTGCAATCAGTTTCAAGTTTCTGGAGATTTGCGTTCAGTACTTCGAAGTCTACTTTGGATGCTCGGATCACGGGACCGACCTGATGAGATAAGAAATAATTGTGGTTGCTCTTCAAAAACAAAAAACGAGTGTGCTTTAGACCACATGACTGAAGTGAAACTTCTGCACAATAGGCCTGCACTGTGTCTTAGATATACGAAACGTAACTGGCTATGAGAGAAAGAGCCGCCGAGTTCGCCCCACCCGATCACACTTTTCGTAACGCTCTCGTCACGCATTCATCAGCTTACTCCCAAGTCAAGCGTGAGTAAAGAAGTTTTACTTCAAAAATACTTTAATATACATCAACAATAAAAGTATATAACCGTAGTCGCAAGTCAATTAAATACACAATTGTTAGAGATATCTGTAAGACTGCTTTTAAGATCTCGCCAAAATTTAAATGGGACCCCATGATAAGTGCCCCTTCATGACGTAACGCACATAAAAAAACAGCTGGAATGAAAACCACGTCTTTTTCAAAGTCCATTAAAATACCAACTTTGTCAAATTTGTTGAAGAATTTTAACTATATAATCATATCATATTGTAGATTTACAAAAATATCTGCGATTAAAAATAGGTTTAGCTGGGTTGTTATGTTAGTCAGCTTTTGATAAATTACCTCACTAAAGAAGTCTGTAGTGTCTGGAAACTTCTCGATGATCATCTCACAGATGTGGTACAGCAAGGGATGCTTGTGTACCGTATCTTTCACCTCCATCACCTTTGAGAGGTATTCTAACCGGAAACCCTTTACTTGATTTCCGTTTAGAAAACTACCCACCGATCGTAGTGTTGACAGAATCACTTTGAATGTTTTGTTTGCTTTCAATAGTTCTATACCCTGCTTTAGGTCCATTAGTGGTTCTGCTATTTCTTTCTGTAATAATGCATAAATAATTTGTTATTTTGGAGAACAGCATTATGTCAAATGTAACTTATCTAAAATTTATAAAGTAGTTACTTTCAACGATGGCCACTATTATTGTATTATGGTCCAATACTTACTTCCAAATTATCAAAATCAAGCTTGAAGACCCAAAGTTTAAGTCTGGACGACAACTCGTTGATGGAGGCGAGTGTGAGTAGAAATTGTTCAGCGCTACCCAGTGGTAGGTCGGGGTTTGCAAACTGGAATATTTATCAAAATATAATAAACATATCTAGTGACGGTTATTAAATATGGTTGATAGTTTTATCATCGGTAATAAGTAAATAAATCTTCAATTCAAGACAAATACTGATAGTATGACGCTTAATCCGAATAAAATCTGTTACATTTTTTAACGTTAATCTTTGACGACATTCGTTTTTAGGTTATGGTCAAATTTTAGATGTTTTAATCTTAAGGTGACCAAAATATTTTCTAATGGAGTTGGAGCCTGCATGCTCAGGCAAAAATGTTCCATTAGTTCATCTTCTTTTGAAGCTACCCAAGTTATTGGAATGCAATCTTTATTTTTCCTAGATGTAATTTATCCTACTTATTTTATAGCTACATACCTGTGCCTCCTGGATTTTGACCTTTTCCTCGTGTGTGGGTAGCATCGTCAATAACTTCTCTATACCCTCTCTACCAATAACGGTCGCATCCATCTTCATAATCGCCACTTTTATCGTCTGAGGCGTTGGCAGTTTTTTCATTGCAATGCTTATAGCATTCGAACGCTTTGTATCCAATATCAGGTTCCTCTTTGGTTCCATTAGTTTCTATTTTAATGTGTTTTTAATTAATAATAACATTTAAATCTTTTTTCTTTACGCAAATTTGGTCATTGATAACAACATAAAAAGGATTTTTTTATAGTACATCATAAAGTCTTATAAGTCCAGAGTAAACATTTGGACAATTTTTGACTTCTATACTAAATCTTTCTTGATTAAATTGAATAGAACGTTAAGAACTAAGTAACTATGTACATATGTGAATCAAAATGATTTAGCACGCTATTTACAGCGTTGTTTGAGTAATATTACTTGGAAACTTTTTACACTTAATTAAATATATTAATTTAAAAAGTATACTTACTTCCTGTGTTATTGATGCGTGAGATTACATGAAAAAAGAAAACGCGTACATTATACAAACAAATTGTAATTATAAATAATAGTAATTTTAATAATTAATATTGCAAGTCAAATATGTGTGTATTAGTTTAAGATGTGTTTTGGAAGTTAAAATATTAAGTTTACCTTGATTATGAGATCGTTGGTTCGGGATTCGAAGAGATGTTCTAACATCGCAGTATCCAAACTGACCTCTGGGAGGTCATCCCAAATAAAACCACCGATTTTAGTTCTCGATGGAGGCGGTACTGGGTTTTCTTGTATCTCTCTCCAGAACAATTTCACCGTCTTTTTATTCTTCTTCAAAGTAGAGTTACCGGAATCGTTTGAGACATCAGATTGGGGCATCGTACTGGGTAAGTTTTTTGGTAAGCTGAAGAAATTGTTTGGGGGTGGTGGGGGTAAGCCTACTGGGGGTAACATATTTGGTGGGGGTGGAGGTAAAAGATTTGGCGGAGGGGGTGGGATGGCGTTAGATGTTGGTGACTCCATCTCTTCATCTGAGTCGTATCTTAGGTCGGAGAAATCTAGATCGCACAAGTGGAATTCCTTATTGATGCAACCTTTTCTTAATTCCTCCCAGTGTAAGTCGTTCTCTGAGACTTTGATTTCGTGTAACTTTGGGGTTTTCTCAATCGTCGGACTTTTTATCATTTCTATGAAACAGAAATAGTGCTATGAATAATTTGCTTATCATGGAACATTAACTTTTTGATAAACGACTTTGCAATGTTAGGAAATCAGAAAATATAAAGAAAAGGGACTATAAATAAATAGAACACCTTGTTATTATTTTAAAATAGGTAAGTTTACCTTTAGATTTGGATTTGGCAAGTTCCTCTTTGGCTTTAGATACTATTCCTGCCATTTCGGAGACCCTTATAGGTTTTTCCTCCGTGGTAGGGCTTAAGGGACTCGTTAATCTCTGAGCCAGATCTTTGATACTGTGCTCCCGGTTCAACAGGATACCTCTATCATCTTTTGGTTCTGGACTAAAGTCTAATTGTCTAACTACGTCAGACGCATTGACACTGTGACCTAGTGTCCCATTTTGCAACCTCTGCTTTAGTCCAGTTGTATATCTTTGGTTTCCTGAATAGAAAAACATAAACGTCAGGTAAGAATTGGGAATTACAAATAAGAAAAAAAAACGAGCGAAAATAGTTAAGGAAAATCGGAAATAAATAAAGCGAAACAAAAAAAAAAAAACATGACAAGCGCAAAATTAGCGGGTTGCGAATTATGCAACAAACCATTCATGAGAACATCCGATATGTAAGGTTTGCTTCGATTCGAGTAAGTCTTGTCCTCTTCTTGTCCGTTCATTTCATTTGAATTGTATATAACGGTGCCATTGCTTCCATTCATGGGATATTTTCCAGAATTAGTGAAGCTTCCATTTGTATTTGTATAAGAACCGTTCATGTTGTAATTACGGTTGGTCCACTGGTCGGTCTTCTCGAAGAGTCCATTGTAGATTCCATTGGAGTTGTTGTATAGTTCCTGCTGTTGGATGATGTGATGGGCTTGCCTCGCGTACCTATCCCTCCGCCTCTTAAGAGCTGAACTAAGTTCCTTATTTTCCTTGGTGATAAGTGTTGGAAGATATTGTGGTCGAGGTGTGCTTATTTTGTTCTCTGTCTCCACGTGAACTGGATTTGCTGTTGGTTGTTAGTGAAATACGACGTTTAAGGCTTAGTTTAAAGCGAATGTTAAAATAAGATAACGATTAACTTAGGAAGTTAAGAGTCATGAAATGGATAAATGAAAAATCACTCAACAGATTGAGCATGCAAGGGCACACGTAAAGTAAAACGATGCTATGTATATTTAAAATCTTATACCTCTCTCTTTGACCTCTTGTTTTTTGGATTTTCTCCTCTCGGACGATTTTAGGTTTAAGTTCCTCCGCCTTACTGATGATAGAACAGATTCATCCAACTGCCTAGGAAATTATTTAACAATTTGTTAAAATGATATTTTTTATTATTGTAAGACAAAAAATTTAGATCCATTATTATATCTTTTTTTTTTGTATTTAACCTTTCGTTATATGAGTTAAAATATATTAAATACGTTTTGATTGTATTTCAAGAACTTACTTGAGCGCGGTTGTTTCGTCACCGTCTTCGTAAAGTAGAACAGCTTCAAATATTTGAAGTTGCCTCAAGAGATCCAAATCCGTTCCCTGTTTGGACATATATAACTGTATGATGTCGTCGATACCTTGGTCTTGAAGAGAGTCCACTTGATCATAGTACCTATTTCTATCTGGAACGTTGTTTAGACACCTATTGATGAGAGTAGTTGCGTATATGAGCAGTTCAGTGTCGGAAGCGTCGACGTCCTGAAGGATTTTCATCACGTTGAACCAAGGTTGCCGACCGTTGGAGCTATCCACGACATTGATGGCGTCGATTAGGATAAGACAGTTCTTCTCTGTGTATTCCACGAAGACTAGAAGAAGTTTGAGAGCTGTTTTGACGACATGCCTGAACTTGCTGGAGATGAGTGAGTAAAGCCATTGGATGCACCGCTTGTGGTTCATAACGCCGTGCATTCCATCCACATATAGCAAAATCTGTAAATGGTTACAGAATTAAGCATGCCTGATGTAAAAGTTAAAGGTGTACAAATTATTAATCTTCTATTCATTCCTCAAAACTATTTAACCGACTTTAAAAACGGAGGAGGTCCTCGATCAGATTGTATTTTTATGTGTGTTACGGTAATATCATTACTTTTTACTGAGTGTATCGATTGTGATGATCCTTTTTATAATCTAAAGGTGGTGCTAGTCATGTGGTCCCAATAAATTTAATCCACACCTCACTAGTACTTTTTGAAGCAATCTCTATTAATGCGTATTTACTTGACTATTTTTTGTCTACCTTCGTTGTATTACCTGTCGATGCAATTGAAGTCGGTTTTTTTCGTTTACAGCCAAATACAATAATGTACTCACCTGACCGAGAGCTCTGAGTATATAGTCAAGGTAGTTATGATCCGCCATATTCGCGACCTGCATCAAACAGTCGAGTCCTTTGTTGGCGACGAACTCGTGCACCAGATCCTTGTCTGACTGTAGGATCTGTTTGAGCGTGAACAACGCCATACGCAGCTCCCGACCCTGGGAGTGCAGAAGCCTCTCTACCGGAGAATTTATAAGCATAAGCATAGTACATAGTATTGATTATTTTGGGTATTTATTTTAAGTAACAATGTTACACTGGGAGTTACAATAGGACATCCTGACACAGGAACTTACTTAAAAGGATGTCCCAACAACGGTATCATGTTATGTAAACGTTTTTCTAAATAAATATTGTTATTCTTTATTTTTTTTTTGCACTTTATAGTTTGAAAGTAAAGTTGTCATAAATTTTTCCTATATATATATTTATTAGTATCAATAGAAAATCTATTGTGTTGTCTCCGGTTCCTATATTCAGCAAACGATTTGTTCTGTAAATAAAACTTTTTAAATTGCAAATTAATCGTATTGAAAGTTTCGAAATTTAAACGAATAGTTTTTTGCATATAGGAATCCGGCATTATTCATAAATAAATTTGGCTGACATATCATACAGACAATCAGGTGGCGTGAATGAAGCGTGCGCAGTATAACGAACAGCACAATTGTTTCAAATATATCATACTTCAAGACACTAGACTTTTTCTAGGCATTTGAAAGCGCGTGTAGGTGCAAAGATCAATAGATCGAAGCGATATCACAAGTAAAATGAATGTAACGTGTAACGTAGAAGAATAAAACGAAACTTAGAAGTCTTTGTCAGTTTGGTTATCTTTGATTATGACGCTGATATCGAGAATTAAGATTTAATTGATATATTTATAAAAGTATAGTATTTGCACTACTACTTACCGATAATCGCGTGAACGCGTACTGAGAGTTGTGTGCGTAGAACCAATGCATTTTTGCGACTAGAAAAAAAATATAATTGCACTTATAATCAAGGTAGTTTCATCAGAACTAAGTCGCCAGGATTAACATTAATTTAAGATAAAGGTGAAACAATTTAGGCTGTAACATCCCACATTTGAGGATTTGAGCTGAATCCACCACGCACATGACAAACATTTGTATTGGCCATACAGGTGTTTGCCGTGGTCTGGGTGTTTGTGCAGTCCTTGTGGGTCTCCCCACCGTGCCTCCGAGAGCACGTTACGCCGTCGGTCCCGGTTGTTATCATGTACACCTGATAGCGATCGTTACTCATAGTAGGGAATATATCCGCCAACCCGCATTGGAGCAGCGTGGTGGATTAAGCTCTGATCCTTCTCCTACATGGGGAAACAAGACTATGCCCAGTAGTGGGATATTACAGGCTGAAGCGAGCACCACGCTGACGCTGCTTCACTGCGTGTTGCCGGATATGTTCCCTACCTGCGAGTAGCGATCGTCATCAGGTATATAATGATAGCAACTGGGACCGATAGCTTAACGTGTTCTACGAGGGACGGTGGGGAGACACACAACGATAGATATCAAAATCGGAAAGATATATTTGTACAAATACAAATTTCCATCCGGCGGGAACGATAAACATTTTAATTACAACTATAGTATATATACTGTTGATTAACGTTCTCCGTACGTAGTTATGGCCATCTTACCTAGTACACACACACGCACACATGACGTTACATGAGATATTAGGCTGTGATCTTCTATGGGATGGACTTACTTCCCCAGTTGAATTGACCCTGAGTCAATATGTATATATATTACAATATATTATTTTAACGTGATTACCATTACGATATTTCAATAATATTCTTCTATAATATTCTTAATTCAATAATATTCTTAATTGTTTTAAATAACAATTTTATATTTCTATATTAATATTATAAAGAGGAAAGATTTGATTGTTTGTTTTCATTGAATAGGCTCAAGAACTACTGAACCGATTTGAAAAATTCTTTAATTGTTGGGAAGCTACACTGTCCGCGGATGACATAGGCTATGTTATATTAAAAAAAAAACAAATAGTTAAATATGGAAATAAATAAAAATTGAAATTTTCGTTAAATACTCGTACGAAGCCGGGGCGGAACGCTAGTTTATAATAAAGCTGAAGAGTTTGTTTGAACGCGCTAATTTCAGCAAGTACTGGCTTTGGTTTGAAAAATTATTTATGTGTCGGGTAGCTCGTTTATCAAGGAAGGCTATAAGGCTAATATTTTTGTGCGTGTATTACGTTTAGTACGTTAAAACTCATTTTTTTAAAAGTAAAAATTGCCGTATCATCAACTATAATTAATTTGTCAAAAACGGTTTCAACTCAATAATTGTCAAATTTTTCTTTGTCAAATTTGTATTTAGGTATAATACTCTTAGTTTTATTATTGTGTTGTGCTGTGTACAAAGATGACAAATCTTTGCACACAGCACAACACAATCTCCACAGATTAGTTGCATTTATGTTCCGCCAACCCACATTGGAGCAGCGTGGTGGATTAAGCTCTGATCATTCTCCTACATGGGGAAAGAGGCCTATGCCCAGTAGTGGTATATTACAGGCTGAAGCGTATGTTTTCGCTATCTGAACGCAAAGTCTGATTATGTAACAATAAACGATTTTTGGGGAAGACACTGTGGCTTGTAACATGGCTTTTTTTAAGCTAGCACGAGCCACAGGGCTTTTAGATAATTGAAACTTTGAGTAAAATAAAAACTATTTTATTATTATTAATTTATATTCGTAAAATGACGAGTCAAAAATACTTTTAAGGCCTAGACTATTTTATTGACTAGGTTATTGAATAAAGTTATTTTTGATTTTGATATTGATTTTATAAAATGATTAGAAGTTGCCCGCGGTTTCGCTCACTTAGAAATTAATAATATTTACGTATAAGGGCTGAAGTAGCGTGTAATCATTATATTACAACAATTCACGATCTCTTTATACCGCATTTATGGGTCACCTTTCGTGCGTTAGAACTACCAGACTGCTCGCAAACTTCGCTCTCAATCACGCTTCATGAAACAGTCTTCCCTTAGGTTTCTCAAGCCATTTTTAGGTAATTTCAGTAATCTATATATTAATAAGTGAAGTTAAAAACTTTGTGACCCCCTTGACGCAAGAGTTTTTACTAATGTTTTTTTAATTATGCATAAAAATACATTAAATCAATAAAAAAAAAATTACACACACTACCATATATTTGACACACGTCCGAATAAGACGTCCTTTTACACGAAACGTCAATGATAATGATATGAGTGATTAATTTTCTTTCAATTTCACTTTTCAAAAAACACCGATCAAACGTCTATAGAAAAAGTTTAAAGTTTCTTACTCAAGAAATAACGGACTTCCATACAAATTTTAATCCTTTAAGTTTACAATTTTCACTAAAATTGAAAAACTTTTAATTAGTAGTTCAGAACTAAAATTTGATGATTTTAGCTTTAAAAATTACGAATTTTTAATTAAAACTTTCAATCCCTATTTCATCCCTTTAAGTAGTAAGAGTAAATTGTCCACTAATGCTGAAATGCATATTTACTATAGTTTAAAAAAAAAATGACGGAAAAATAAAGATTTTCAAAGCCTATTTAAAGGTTTATTTTTTTAAATTGTTTTCTTATTGGACGTCTATTGCAATTAATTTGTAGTAATTGTAAACCGAAAAATAAAAGACGAATCAAACAAACTTGTTCGAGTCCTTAAGACCTTAATCCAGTCCTGTCCCTAAATCCGTTCTTAGCGAACGTTAACTAATCATTAATTTCCCTGCCAAATTTCAAGCTTGAACACAAAAAATTAAGGGCAAATATTTATCAAGCCCTTAGAGTACATTGATCCAGTCCTATCACAAAATTCATTCTTAGCTGTCTATTACTAACACCAAAGTACATCTGAGTCAATTCAAACTTGTAGTACAAAAAATTATGGCCTTTCATACATACCTGTGAGAGCTCTTAGACTCCTTAAGTCCGATCCTATCCAAAAATTCGTTCTTAGCGGCCGTGTAATAACTACAAACTATCTCCCTGCCAAATTTCATCTTTATACGTCTTGCGGTTATTGAGATTTCGTGATGAATAAATGGCATAACGATTTTATGTATACGATACATATAGATAACGATATATTTATTATACATTGCTTGCGTTTACAGTAAAATTAGTTGTTGTTTTCATTTATACGAGGTAATGTAATCATGGAATAGACTCACTCATCGTAATCGCACGCGTCCTTGAAGTCCTCCTCAGAGACATCTTCTTCGTCAGAATCAAGGATTGAAAAACACGTATCGCCCAAGTTGTCTGCGAACCCCGAGTCGACCGAGGCCTGTCTGATAATGTCAATATCACACCCCGAACAATCGAAGAAGCTCGAATCAAATAAGCTGTTTACGCACGACTCCATCCCAGATTACAGGCTCCTATGTTGGTATAATATCAAATGAGGAGATGATTTTCATAAATGGTCATTTTAAAATTTCATAAAATAATTTAGCAATACCAAAAAAAAAAAAAAAAAATTCTCAAACAAAGTCAGAGTATGAAATATTTCAAAAAAGTTTACTATCACATAATGTGGGATTCGGTAAAAATCGAGATGACTTGTTTTCTTTACCTCCCTGAGATATATTTCTCTAGCGGGCTTGCGTCCGCGGTCGTCGTGCACTGAGAACTAAGCGCTCACGCTGATCCGTCACTCGATTTCAGTTCGAAAAGGGGACATTGATTTTATTATCATGTAACCGAGCGAACAATTGATTTTTTTACTATGTTAAATTCGATATTAGAGCACACATCGCTACTATCCGAATCGATATACATTTCAAAATATCTTTATAATAGATTTTTTTACTTTATGAAACACATAACTTATGGTAATTTTAAATAATTCGGTAATTATATTGTCACAATCTCTTCAGCTAAATGATTCAACATATAAGACACAATTATGTGACCTGCTTCTTTTGTTTTATTTTATTTTTTTAATATTTTTTTGTCATTTCATGCTTTTTCATTGATTCGAAATACTCACCACTTTTATGATTGCCCTTTATACATTATAAAGATAAATCTACAAAATTGTTCGCGATTAATATTTATAACGAAACAAATATTGAGCTTGAGACGCTGTGAGCTCTGTGTGAAATAATACGGCCTGTATTGAACTCTCATAGTGCAAGTTCATTGTTATGTTGTTTTTGCCCGTTCGTGTACATCGCGCTCGATCGAAAAACTACGTATTGAAGCACTCACGATTTCGCTGCAAGTGATTTCTAAGCTTTCTACGTACAATTAAACGTTTTATTAATAAAAATTATGTATTGGTATTTTTCAATTTAATATAAATAAGCTACGATGGTCACTGACATACACACCAGATCGATAAAAAAATTTGCAGCAATTCATTAGAAGTTATTAAGTCATTAGAGTAACTGATTTATAATAATACTAGTTGTCACCCAGTGTTCGAAATTCGACCATAATTATTTGAAAATTGAACAAAATAGTATATATGTGTGTTGTGTGTCAAATACATAGGAGTGTGTGTGTGATGTTTTTTTTTTTAATGATTTAATGTAATAATTATGCATAATTAAAAAAATATTAGCATTCTGCACTCTTTCTGTATATCAATTATAAATGTGCCAAATTTCATACTCCACCGTCCGCGCAATTTTCGTAAAAAAGTGGTACAAATTTTTTTGCATCACGTATTAATGTAAGATGATTACAAAAGTTATTCAAAGTTTTAGATAACTCGATGAAAATCTGATATGCATGGTGTTACCCGGTCAGTTTGTGTCACGGTAACCTAAATAACGTACATGTGTCGAATCCGCCCGAACTATTTCTGTCTAAATAGATGGTACGATGACCTTAAAATTTTAGCTGGGATTTTGAGAAACAGTATATTCTATGGGTTTAACTGTTATTGAATGAATGGAATAACGTATTCTTTGGAAAATGGTATCGATTTACTTTTGACTTAATATTGTCACATTGCAAAGCACACAAGCGATAGGTCCTAGCAACTAGCAAGGGTATCTTTTGTAACAAAATGTATTTATTTTATAAATTCGCCTATTTTTTTAAAACTTTTTACATTTTGTAGATGATTAAAAATATTAAGAAAATCGCCGTGAAAATTGGAAAAAGTCTTAAAGCTCACGCGTTATACAGTTTGCAAGACTGGACGACGTCGGTTGGTTCGGCTAGTTGAATAATAAATCTTAGTTAGGATGTGACATAAACGAAAAAAGAAAATAACAAAACAAATGCTTTTATCCAACCTTATTAATTATACAATAATAACCATTATTTCTCTGTATTTTTCGGTGACCTTAGTTCAGCGTATTTTTTTCGAGAGACCGTTGACTTTTTTCTTCTTGCCCTGATAACAACGCATACACTAAAAACGAATTATCCAATTGGATTCAGCCGTTCAAAAGATACGTGCGTACATGTACATATCAACTATTAATATACAAAATATGAACAAAATTTAGTGATTTACAAAATAATGAAAATCTCGTTGCGACTACTTCACACCGATACGTCTAAAATTGCATCCTATCGAGTGAACAATTTGTCAATCTTCATGAGCATAACCGACCGCCTGCCCCCTGCATTTCCTCCTTTTTAACCGACATCCAAAAAATGAGGAGGTTCTTAATTCGATTGGTTTTTTTAAATGACAAGTTGATTTTTTAAATGTATAAAAAATAAATTAAATAACTTTTGACTGGGTGGATCGATTTTTTTTCAATCGAAAGGTGGTGCGTATCATGTGGTTCTATTTAAATTTAATATATGACGAGTAATTTTCAAGTTATATCTAATAATGCGTATTTACTTGATTATTTTTTCGTCGATCTACGTTGCATTACTTGTCGGTGTAATTGAAGTCGGTGTTTTCATTTGTGAGCAAACATAGATATTGTTACAAATATATGTATGTACTAGATCGTTCAATAAGTCCCGAGACTAACCTGGAAATGGCGCATATATTAAAAACTCTTTTGATTTTTAAAAAGTACTGGCTATCAATACAAGAATATGTGTCAAATTTTTAAAAATGGATCAATTAAATTACTGATTTTGAAACATTTAAGTGACGCTACGGTTGTAATTTCGATACAATGGAAAAAAAAACGAGTTTCGCGTGTTGATAAAACATTGTTTTTTAATGGGAAAAAATACCGTTGAAGCACAGCAATGGCTTATAAAATGTTATGCAGGATCAGCTCCCTCTAAAGCAACCATTTGTCGGTGGTATGCCGACTTCAAACGCGGTCGCATGGACACCAATGATGGGGAACGCTCAGGTCGTCCAAATGAAGCAGTGACTCAACAAAATATTAACCAAGTCCTCAAAATCGTATTGGAAGATCGGAAGGTAAAAGTGCGAGAGATAGCCGAGATAGTGAAGATTTCAGCTGGTAGTATTTTCACTATTTTACATAAAAATTTGGCCATGAAAAAGCTTTTTTCTAAGTGGGTGCCGCGTTTGCTTACAAGTAATCAAAAGGAACAACGTATCAATGATTCAGAGCGATGTTTGGCGCTGATGAATCATAATAAAAAGGATTTTTTACGTCGGTATGTAACAATGGATGAAACCTGGATATACCATTTCACTCCGGAATCCAATCGGCAGGCAGCGGAGTGGAGAGCGGCTGGTGAAAGCCGCCCGAAGCGTCCAAAGACTAAGAAATCGGCCGGTAAGGTTATGGCGTCTATATTTTGGGATGCGCATGGAATACTTTTCATCGACTACCTTGAAAAGGGGCAAAATATAAATAGTGACTTACATGTGCTTATTGGAGCGATTGAAGTACGAAATTGCGGATAAACGGCCTCACATGAACAAAAAGAAAGTGGTGTTTCACCAGGACAACGCGCCTTGTCACAAGTCCGTGAGAACGATGGCCAAAATTAACGAATTGGCCTTCGAATTGCTTCCTCATCCCCCTTATTCGCCAGACTTGGCCCCCAGCGATTACTGGCTGTTTGCAGACCTCAAAAAAATGCTTCAGGGTAAGAAATTTGACCCAAATAGTGAAGTTATCGCAGCAACGGAGGCTTATTTTGAAGCCAAAGACAAATCGTTCTACACACATGGGATAGAAAAGTTAGAAAAGCGTTGGAGGGACTGTATCGCTCTTGGAGGAGACTATGTTGATGAATAAAAATTAATTTTATAAAAAAGACCTTTTTTTAGTACTTAGTCTCGGGACTTATTGAACCACGTGTTATGGTAAAACGATGATGACTGTGTATTTGTCAATTAAATTTTATAGCTTTATGTTACTAGATAAATATTTGTTTTTTTTCTTAATTTTGTTTTGTACTGTAAAGCGCAACTGACAACACACTGTAACACTTATTTCTTACTTCAATTTATAGTTATTTATTCACAATACACACTTTTAACCACTTTGAATCAGTTATCACACTAATCACTTATACGCCACTTATAGAGCAGTTAGCCGGACAATAATTAAACAATAACTGCCTCTCACTAACAATTTGTCATATTTATAGGACAATACTACAAATAGATTACAAAGATATCTAATGACTAATCAGAAAATTAGTATTAACTATTAGTAAGAACACTACAATCTTATAAAATTACAAACAGTACAATCTCATAAAATTACTAGCTGTGCCCGCGACTTCGTCCGCGTGGAATTTAACAAAACAGTGATTTTTTCAGTTCGCGCTTCGCAGAGTTATAAAATAAATAAATTTTTAAAATAAAAGTAGTCTAAGTTACTACTTATTACATCAACTACCTACCAGCGAAAGTCCCGTGAAAATCGGTCGATCCATTTCAGAGATTAGCCGGAACAAACAGACAGACAGACAGAAAAAATTGTAAAAAAATGTTATTTTGCTATATGTACTATGTACATTTACACGTTTATTTTGTACATCCATATGCATAGTACATTAGTAAAAAGCGGTTATTTCAATATAACAAACAGACATTTCAATTTTATTTATTTGTATAGATTTTGTTTTTGACAAGTTACTTTATTTACTATATTTTTTATTATTATGTCGGTAAAATCGAATAATATTATTCATATTTTATCAATATTTAATTCGTATTTAAAATTGTGCTGTGTGGCTACGGCACTAAAGAATTTAGCCACCCCCTCTCTTCCTGTGGGTGTCGTAAGAGGCGACTAAGGGATAACAAGGTTCCACAACCACCTTGGAACTTAAGAAGCCGACCGATGGCGGGATAACCATCCAACTGCTGGCTTTGAAATACACAGGCCGAAGACGGGCAGCAGCGTCTTCGGTGCGACAAAGCCAGTACTGCGGTCACCAACCCGCCTGCCCAGCGTGGTGACTATGGGCAAAACACATGAGTTCACGTTATTTTTGGCGTAGACTTGTGGAGGCCTATGTCCAGCAGTGGACTGTATAGGCTGTAATAATAATAAAAAAATAAAAAAAAAAAAAATTAAAATTGATTTCCAAAAAACATGATTTATTAAAAATATCGAGCTTAGCTTGGTCACCCAGTTACTAATAATATTAATACAGATATCATATTTGACATTCGTGTACTATTTATGTATTATTTATACATATAATAAAATGGTAGGAAAGTCAAAACTGTAAATTGAATATTTTTCTAAAAGAATACATGAATACATTTTAACTGAGGTAGGGCACAGCAGGAATGTCCTGCTCAAAATATGGAGCAGCTCGACTGGGGTGGTACCTCGACCTTACAGAAGATCACAGCAAAATAATACTGTTTTCAAGCAGTATTGTGTTCCTGTTGGTGAGTAAGGTGACCAGAGCTCCTGGGGGGATTGGGGATTGGGTCGGTAACGCGCTTGCGATGCTTCTGGTGTTGCAGGCGTCTATAAGCTAAGGCAATCGCTTACCATCAGGTGAGCCGTACGCTTGTTTGCCGACCTAGTGTCATAAAAAGAAAAGAAAAGAACATGGGGTGTGATCTACACCCCAATCGATACCGATGCCAAAAATATAGTTTTTAGAATTTTCGTCTGTTTGTCTGTATGTATGTCCGGGATAAACTCAAAAAGTACTGCATGGATTTACTTCAAATTTGGCACGAATATTATTAAGAAGTCGGGTCAACATATAGGCTACAAAATATCACCTATAGGGAACGAGCAGTGAACCTTTATTTCTTCAACGCATTCTGTAACAACGTGTAATCTAACGACGCATATTTGAATGTTGTTATTATGTTAATAACCATACTATAAGCTAGTTTCACACTATAAATATAGACATTCTGTAGTATATTTAGTATCAGCATTGCACACGTGCGATGCCGGGGCGGGTCGCTAGTTTTTGATATAACTCTAAAATGTTTCCATAATAGTTTAACTAAACTAATACCCACTACATCTATTGCGGGATTACTTTAGATATGTAATTATTTCGGAGATTTTTCCACCTACCCACATAACACTACCGTGGGAGATTAATCTCCAGCTCCAACTCTTATCTCATATAAAAAAGAAGCGTTAACAAAGTTAGATATTCATAAATCGTTCATATTAGAACCTACGGGATTCGTAAAAAAATATTATCTATACAAAGTAGTTCAATTTTCATTATATAACTTAAAATTTATAGTATAGAAAATTTATCATCGGGATTACAACACGTAGCTGGGCTATATTTGTATGAAAAAATTGAGGAAGTGAATCTTCGTCACAGAGAGAGGGGACACGGGAAATGTCCGTGGGGAAGCAGTGAGGATCAATTGTATTTATTTATAAACATAATTTGTTTCGACCCTGTATTACTTGATGTACGACCATATTTAGCTAAATTGTTACGTGGACTCATACCACTTAGGGCCTGTTTTTGATATTAAAGCTATGACGTATATATGAGGGTATCCAACAGATTCCAATTTATTTATAGGATATTTCTATACGCAATTGTAAACATCGTTGTGTTACCACTTATGTATACCTATGATCTTTTTATATTATGGCAATATCAGACCTCATTTTGTATTTATATTCAATAAAAATATTTTGATAAATCAGTCGACAGTCTTCAATTAATCATCGTAGCCGCCAGCCCAAGAGCACAGATGACAGTTCGCGCAAAATATTAGCATTGTTTATACATACAAATTGGTAGTATTATTTGATATTATATCATAATTATTATAAACTAGCTGACCTGGCGAACTTCGTATCGCCTAACACAAACTTTATCGTATGGTATTAAAGTTCAAATTGACTTTTAAGTATTATCACAAATCTTTTGTGTGGGAGTATAGAAAAGTGTTGTTTTTAGACTTTTTCAGGATTTTTTTTTTTTTTAGAATTTTTCTCTCCGTAAGAACCATCCTCGTACTTCAAGGAATGTTTTAAAAAAAGAATTAGCGAAATCGGTCCAACCGTTCTCGAGTTTTGCGCTTAGCAACACATTCAGCGACTCATTTTATATTATAGATTTAATTTATCATAAAATTAATAATTTAAAACATTGTTTATAGCAGGTTATTGTTCTATTTCTGCTCCAAAATCACTATTTTTCACAATATTCTATTATCTGTTTATGTATAAAGCACTTAATATTTTTATCATTCAGTGACGCTGTGTCAGTTTTTCAGCCAGGGTTAAGAAATGTTTTACAAAACCCGTTTGTAAAGCGAATGTGGTCGAAAACGATAAGATTCTATTATTATAATTATGTTCCATTAATTGTAATGATTGTTTTCATCCGTAGCTTCGTAAAAAATAATAAAAATAAAATAAGAAAATAAATGCATACACCTCCAACACTCAAGGGCCGCCAATAAGATTAATTCCTGTTTCGGAAACACACAATACGCAAGCAAAAACACTCAGACCACAGCAAAATTCTGGCCAATACCATGTGCGGGGATCGAACCCACGACCGTCAGCGCAAAAGCCGCAGTCCAGTAAAGTAAGCAAGTACCCTACTAATCAAATAATAATAGCTTTAAGATGAGTTTCGATAAACTGCGTATCTCCGTTTTTGGTTTCTATACTTTTTGTTAGAAATCTAATAAAGATTATTGAAACTGACCCTTAATTTGCGTTAAAGAAAATTATGAAAACCGTGTACCATGTCGGTGCCTAGACAACGGCGTTTCGTTTCGGAGAGAATAAATCTACAAATATTTATTATCAGTCTGGATGTCTGTCCTTGTGGGTTTCCCTATCGTAGCTTGGAAACGTACAGCTGTCGGTCCCAGTTAATGTGATATATACCTGATAGTGATTACTCATAGTAGGGAATATATCCACCAAACCGCAATGGAGCATCGTGGTGGATTAAGCTGATTCTTCTACATGTAAAAAGAGGCCTATACCCAGCAGTGGGATGTTATAAACCTGAACCAATCAAAGAAATATATGGCCAGACTTTTTTAACTTTTTTTACTAATTTATAATTATTTAATGTTTAATTCTATCTTAAGTTCCTCGAAAAGTATTAATTGCATAATTATTATTTTGACAATTAAAGTATACTTATCCCACCGAGACTTATCCTATTTATTGATATTATGATTAAAAATATCAATGTCGCGTATGCTTCAAAAGCGTTGAAACTCCTCCAATAATATCCAGAGTTCTAACTTTTTTAGTGTTTAAAAAAATAGGTAAACGTATACCGTCAGATGGACTGCGCGGGTATAGGAAGGTTAAAGGTGACCTATAAAAAACTTTATCACTATTTTAAGCATTTAAATTTTTTAAAGTTACATCATAAATATATTTAAAAAATACACAGCTTCTGAACGATGTCAATAAATATCATTATTTTTAAATTCTTTCTCAAATAAAACTAAATTATTGTACGATTTGACAACATAGTTACTTGTTAAAGTCTCCCAAGTCCTTGTTCGAGGACACTGACCCATCGCTACCTCGAACACGAACCTTTATATCTACTCATAACTTTTGTTTTTTTGCAACTATGTATTGTTTATAGACCCACCTGTCTTGTAAACCTTCCAGTTCTTCATCCTGTTCCCCAAGAGTGGAATCCAGGTCTAAATAAGGTCCGTAGTCGCCGTCCTTGAACACCTGTAGCGTTGCATCGTCCAGCTGCAACAATTAACGTTAAAATGTAAATAAAATATTAATCATTAGTACAGCGTCATCTGTTCGTGACTCTTGAAACTATACTGTCACAAAGAGTCTATTGTGGTAGTGTGCTAAAATAATAAAATATATCATAGATGGCGCTACGTTTTAAATTATTTAATATCAAAAAAACTTGATTGACAGTTTATCATGTTAATGGGCATTAAATTTAATTTATTGACTACCAAAAAGCTACCTTGTTTTAAAAAGCTGTACAAGCTGCATTAGCATTTTTTTGTTTTAACTTATATGTATACTCGTATACTATGTTAGTTGTTTGACGTTTATCTAATTATTTCTAAAACATTCTAATTAAGGCGCCTCCCTGACCAAAACGCCGCGCTAGCCGTTTTTTGTGCACT
The DNA here is from genome assembly GCF_905220565.1 of Melitaea cinxia. Taxonomy (NCBI): domain Eukaryota; kingdom Metazoa; phylum Arthropoda; class Insecta; order Lepidoptera; family Nymphalidae; genus Melitaea; species Melitaea cinxia. The sequence goes on along the minus strand of NC_059424.1, from coordinate 21,627,567 downwards.
TTTTTGGAGCTATCTACTTGTTAATGGAAAGAAGAATCAAACTAATAAAAACACAGTTAAATTCTGCATAATTTTAATTATACAATGGTAGATTTTTTTTTTTTTTTGAAGGAATAGATGTTAAATAATCTCCTTACAACGATACCACAAAAATGAGAAATAGTGATTGATAATATGCATCTCCTCGTAAAGTAAACATTATTTTATTTTGCAACCGACACCAATGGATTGACAATTTAATACTGAACAATACGTAAGAATTTTTTTTTTCAAAAGACCCAAATTTGAATTTTTATAGATTTTTTTCTAAAATCTGGGCGTATTCACTACTGTAACTCAAGCACTGGGTATCGGAATTCAGTCTGCCGCAAGGTTTGGAGGGAGAAGCTTGTGTTGTTTGTCACCGTGTCGGCTAGCGCACGCTCAATTAACAATAATAAATTTATTAGCATCTTATTAGCATCTTGAAGCTTATAAAATAAAATTTACTTTGTTATAAATAAAAAAAAAGTTGTTTGTTAAAAATAAAGTATTTTTCTACTTACACTGTCTGAACAATAAAGATAGATTGCTTTTTAACCGACTTCCAAAAAAGGAGGAGATTCCCAATTCGATTGTATTTTGTTTTAACCGACTTCCAAAAAAGGAGGAGGTTCTCAATTCGACTGTATTTTTTATGTATGTGGACATCAGAACTTTTAACTGGGTGGACCGATTTCGACAAAAAAAAATTTAGTCGAAAAGTGGTGTGTGTCATTTGGTCCCATTTAAATTTATTTGAGATCTAACAACTACTTTTCGAGTTAGATCTAATAATGCGTTTTTACTTGACGCTTTTTTCGTCGACCTACGTTATATTATAACGCATAACTTTCTACTGGATGTACTGATTTTGATTATTCTTTTTTTGTTGAAAAGGAGATATCCCTAGTTTTGTACCATGATAAGGAAACCAGGATTTGATGATGGGATCCCAGATAAATCGAGGGAAACTCTCGAAAATCCGCATAACTTTTTACTGGGTGTACCGATTTTGATAATTTTTTATTTAATCGAAAGCTGATGTTTATCATGACATTTAATATCATCATATTTAAATTTTATCGAGATCTAATAACTACTTTTTGAGTAATCTTTGATAACGCGTAGTTACTTGTCTATTTTTTCGTCGATCTACGTTGTATTACTTGTTGATGTAATTGAATTTTCGTTTGCGAGCAAATACAATTATTAGCAATAATATCGCCTGGTTGAACAATTTATTACTATAATTGCTTATTATGTAAATTTTTAACCGACTTCCAAAAAAGGAGGAGGTTCTCAATTCGACTGTATTTTTTTTTTTTTTTTTTTTATTTATGTTACATCAGAACTTTTGACCGGGTAGACCGATTTCGACAAATTTTGTTTTAATCGAAAGGTGGTGTGTGCCAATTGGTCCCATTTTAATTTATTTGAGATCTAACAACTACTTTTCGAGTTATATCTAATAATGCGTTTTTACTTGACGCTTTTTTCGTCGACCTACGTTGTATTATACCGCATAACTTTGTACTGGATATACCGATTTTGATAATTCTTTTTTTGTTGGAAAGGGGATATCCCCAGTTTAGTACCGTGATAAGGAAACCAGGATCTGATGATGGGATCTTAGAGAAATCGAGGGAAACTCTCGAAAATCCGTAATAACTTTTTACTGGGTGTACCGATTTTGATAATTTTTAATTTAATCGAAAGCTGATGTTTATCATGTGGTCACATATAAATTTTATCGAGATCTGATAACTACTTTTTGAGTAATCTTTAATAACGCGTAGTTGCTTGACTATTTTTTCGTCGATCTACGTTGTATTACTTGTCGATGTAATTGAAGTCGGTTTTTTTTTCGTTTGCGAGCAAACACAATTATGTTCTTTATTTACATGTGCAATAAAGTATATTATTATTATTATTATTATAGATAACTCGCCTTCAATCCAAAAAGTCAACACCAAACGAGTATCATGAATACTTATACTTCACTACATAGTATAAAACAAAGTCGCTTTCCGCAGTCTGTATGCTAAGATCTTTAAACCTACGCAACGGTAATATAATAATGTACTAATATATAATATATACATTATAATGTAATACAATATATTTTTTATATATTAGTATCTTTTCATCTATATATATTTTATATTTAGTATCAGCATTGCACCCGTGCGACGCCGGGGCGAGTCGCTAGTATTAGAATAAAAGTTGTAAGTATTCATTATGAACGTAAGTGTAGTGACTGAATTCATTACCAAAATTATTTATGCACCAATTAAATAAAATTAATTTACTTTTTATTGTACACAGCAAATATATTATATATTATATTAATATTAAATAAAATATATTTGTAGTACATATATATATATTTATTTATTTATATATTTATTTATTTATTTATTTATTAACGTAGGTGTTGTCACTGAATTCATTACCAAAATTAATTTACTCACCAATTAACATTTCTTTCTTTCTTTAAAAAAAAATTTTTTTAATGAATGCCATGTCTACGGACTCCATGATCTATATTTTTTACGCGTATTCGTAAGTTGTTTACCAAATAGCGCTAGTAGTGTTTTACGAAGTATTGTAGAGGTGGGGTGCGGCAAAGAGGGAACGAATGCTCAAGGTTATTTGGTCGGGGTAGCGCCTTAATTTAATCTGTAAATTTGGCGTGTGTTGCGTATACATGGCGTGTGTGTGTGTGTGTGTGTGTGTGCGTGTGTGCAAGTGTATGTATAAAAAGTATAAATATAGACGACATACCGGTCACTTGTATAGCTATTAGTTCCAGTGACTTAGGGCTGTCCCAAAAACAAAATGAGTCAACAAAATAAATTTAGATATTTGTGAAGGTGTAAACGCATCTTGTTCGCTATCTATCGCGCGGCAGCTGGCGGTTGGCCAACGTTTAGATAAAAATAATTACTCGGATTTTATTAATTTCACTTATATATTATTATGAATAAATGGTTAGTGAAAATTTCGTAATTTGTACCAGGGCTGTGTCTCTAAATAATACTTTACAATAATTTATAATAATAAATACAGAATCTAAAGGTCGGCCTAACGACTCAGATCCTTACGTCTGAAAATTATTCACTTCTCTTTTGCCTAAAAGTAAAAAAAAATCTGAACCTACCAGACGAATTGATAGCCGGTAGAAGATAGAAAACGTTCGTAAATCAATTGTGAATCTCCTATTTTTCACCGACTTTAAAAAAGGAGGAGGTTACTCAATTCGATCGTATATATATATATATATATATTATATTTAATGGGGATAACTCCGTCGTTTATGAACCGATTTTGATAATTCTTTTTTTGTTGGAAAGGAGATATCCCTAATTTGGTACCATGACCAAACCAGGTTCTCATGATGGGATCCCAGAGAAATCGAGGGAAACTCTCGAAAATCCGCATAACTTTTTACTGGGTGTACCGATTTTAATGATTTTTGATTTAATCGAAAGCCGCTGTTTATCATGTGGTCACATTTAAATTTCATCGAGATCTGATTACAACTTTTGGAGTAATCTTTGATAATGCGTATTTACTTGACTATTTTTTCGCCTACCTACGTTGTATTACTTATCGATATAATTGAAGTCGGTTTTTTTTTCGTTTGCTTGCAAACACAACTATTATAAATAGATATTATATTCAAATTTTATGTAAAAATCTGCGCATAAATACGTCGTCGATGTGAGTGGAAATACAATTTATTAGTGCTGATGTCATTCCAATGGCTTCCAAGCTCCAGTTGAGATACATCTTTATCCCTTTACAAGTTAAATCTACACGTTACCGTTTTTAGATCTCGTCTGTACGTAGTTTGTTTTCTTATCGACGAAACTAGAGTAAGGGTATCAAGGCTTGTTTGTAATTATCGGAAAAATCAGGTTTGTTTGGATTTGCGGTTCTACTTTTATTTTTTATATGTAAAAAAAAGGAGACCGCCTTACAACGTTGGCATTTTGCTAATGTAGTTTTCTCTCTCTCTAATAGAAAACCTATAGGTAGACCAAGATGGACACTTAGTACAAGATAGAGAGATAGCGAGATTAAGTGTCAAAGGACATGCACCAGTACCAAGTAACTGATGATGTTGTCGAGGATAGTAGCGTCGAAGATATAGGAGAAAAAATAAGTAAAGCTGATCCCTACAATCATTGGAAGAGGGAGATGTAGTTTACTAGTATACATATGTTAAGATGTGCTCATTTTTTAGTCAAAGTGGCCGTGAAACATTTAAATAGTTCATACAAATATCTATTTTAATATGATTTGGTTTTACGTTCATTTCAATGGAGTTCTATCTTTGGTTTTGTCTGTATGTCCTTTATAGAATCATAAACTATGACATGGTATACTATATTATTTTTCACCTCATGATTTTCAGCGAAGTGTTCTGCATGAGCCCACAAAGGTATCTGAGTTGGTACGACCAAAGAAAAGACAATAAATATTACGATACGATTGTGGAGATCAGCAATGATAATGAAGTGTTTGTGTCGATAACCGAATAAAACAGGAGCATACATTTATTGCGTAATATTTTATAATAAATATGTATATTTAACTGACTTCAAAAAAAAAAGGATGAGGTTCTCGATTCGGCTGTATTTGAGTTAATTCATAACTATTTACTCGATGTCTCGATTTGTATGATTCCTTCTTTTTTTAAAGGCTTGTGCTTGTCATGTGGTACATTTGAGCGAGTTGCGAGATGTGACGAATATTTTTTGAGTTATACCTAATAACGCGTTTTTAATTGATTATTTTCTCGACTACTCACATTGTATTTGGTACTTGTGGTTATAAATTGAAGGAAATTTTTCGTTAGCGAGCAAATACAATATCAATATCAAGTTATTTGATTTTTAAAATTAACTTAAAAATCGCGACATTATTTGCGCTTAGACATTTTGACATTCATACCCTCCTCCAAGAGACCAACGCTGAATTTATCTTAGACTAGCTGACCCGGCAAACGTTGTCTTGCCGCTAAACGCTATTAAAAAATAAAGGTTGAAAATTTAGGGTTGTACTCAACAACACGTGGTAATTATGCTGTTAAAATGTAGCTTATATGACACGTTCGTAGATTTACCATAGCAGCGCCATCTATTGATTACTTACTCAACCCAGTCGAAAGGTATCGACATCTGTTAGAATCATTTGGAGTTAACAGATAATTGTGACTGTCAAATAATAACAGACAAAAGTTAGCAATAAATTAAAATTGCGACTATAATTTGAGATTTAAACTATCCTATCTCTCAAGTTGGATCGAACTGCACATGGTGTGCGAATTTTATTATAATCGGTTAAGTGATTTAGGAGTCCATTGAGGACAAACATTGTTACACGAGATTTATATATATTAAGATTATCTTTAAAGTACACAAGTCAAAATGATTTTTACAACTGCGAACTAAGAGTACAATGGCCACAGAATATCAAAAGCATTCATAGCATTGTATGCTATACAAAAACACTACTTTTCATTCAATTACAATGTAATTGAGTTATGCGTTTATCTTGTGGCTTAGTTGGCATATTGCTTAAAACATTAACAAGTTAACAATTGCGGTGTCAATAAATATTTTAATGTCATTTGTTTTATGAAACCGAAAGTGTATTTTTTTTGACGGAAGTTATATTGTAAAAAAGATTATTCTTCGAACACTAGTTAGTTTTCATTGTACATGAAAATTTATTACATTTATGGTAAGAATAAAAAAACCGTATTTTTGTTTTTTTTTTTTTTTTATATTTTTTCATAAATCGAATAATTGTGTTTGGTCGCGAACGAAAAAAAAAAACCCGACTTCAATACTACATCGACAAGTCACACAACAGTAGACGAAAAATTTATCAAGTAAATACGGGCTATCAAAGATTACTCAAAAAGTAGTTCCCGGATCTCGATCAAATTTAAGTGGGACTACAAGACAAGCATCAGCCTTCGATTAAAGCAAGAATCATCAAAATCGGTATACTCAGTGAAAAGTTATGCGGTAGGTATATATACAAGATAGGTCGATGAAAAAATAGTCAAGCAAATATGCATTATTTTGTTAGATATTACTTGTCGACGTAATTGATGATATACAATTATAGATCTTTATTTAACAGATTAAAATTACATTTATTTTATTTTATCTAAAATTATAGTTAGAGTGAAACAAACAACTGATTCGGAATGTAGATTCTGCAGAAAAACGGGCGAGAAACTCCGCAGTTAATCTTTAAAAAAAAAGACCAACATTTTCCAATAACATCGAGTAATTCAAGGATAACCGACAAGTTGCGTCTTGTTCATGAAGTATAAAAAGTCTCGTCATAACGGTTCGGACTGGCCGGCGACAGGTTGAGACATACATAATAACTTGTCTGTGCATTGTCTCGACTTCGTTCGGACAGGTTACGCGGTCATTGTTTTAGATGTTATGTTTACAGAGATTAGGTACGTTTAACAATTAATTCACATTCTTTGTTTGAATGAGTTTTGGGAAATTTTTATTGTATTAAAAAGAAATTGATAGCTAAAGTTTATTATTTGTGCAGGATAATATTAATGACTAGCTGTGTCCACGACTTCGTCCGCGTGGAATAATGACTTTCCAGTTTGGGCAGCATTTTTGGGATATACCTATCTTTTGTTTATTTTGGATTATAAACACCGTCGTTTGGGCATTTACATGTTCAAGACGATTGTTATAATTGGCAAAACTTTTTTACTTATGAACCGTTTGATATGAAACAAACACTAGGTAAATACGGCAATATGCAAGTGAAAACAACATTTAAATCGGATAAGCCGTTTCTGATAGATTTCTGATTAGCGTGCACGAATGCACAGCCAAACAGACTAAATTCTAACAATCATTGTTTTGGTGCTATTTGCGTTGATAAAGGTCCCAATAATATTTTTCTTATTTATGTTACATCTACAGACAGCAATCGAGTAAGCTAGTGAATGCGTGACGAGAGCGTTACGAAAAGTGTTATCGGACGATGCGTACGGAGCAAGAGCACCTCTCTTCTCTTCAAGCACAATAACATAACTTCTCACACTCTTTGCCTGCAAACATAATTATTTGAAGTGTTTATTGAATTTATAAATCATAGTTATCATTATATTTTATAGTTATGTTATGTGTGAGAAGAAACAAGACGGTGAATTTGTTTGTTTGAAGTTGTTTATTGTATTCATTTCAGCAACTACTGTTTATACTGGAATGTGTTTTATATTATTTTATGTGTGCTGTGTATTCCATTTTTAAAAAAGTTATATCTATATATTATACTTAAATTGCATGAACGTAATTTCAAGGTCTTACATTAAGGCGCTACCCTGACCAAATAACCTTGAGCATTCGTTCCCTCTTTGCCGCACCCCACCTCTACAATACTTCGTAAAACACTACTAGCGCCATTTGGTAAACAACTTACGAATATGCGTAAAAAATATAGATCTTGGAATCCGTAGACATGGCATTCATTAAAAAAATTTTTTTAATATATATATATATATATATATATTTTATTTAATATTAGTATAATATATAATACATTTGCTGTGTACAATAAAAAGTAAATTAAATTCATTTTTTTGGTACGTAAATAATTTTGGTAATGAATTCAGTCACTACACTTACGTTCATAATGAATACTTTTAACTTTTTAACCGACTTCCAAAAAAGGAGGAGGTTCTCAATTCGACTGTATTATTTTTAACCGACTTCAAAAAAGGAGGAGGTTCTCAATTCGACTGTATTTTTTTTTTATGTATGTTACATCAGAACTTTTGGCCGGGTAGACCGATTTCGACAAATTTTATTTTAATCGAAAGGTAGTGTGTGCCAATTGGTCCCATTTAAATTTATTTGAGATCTAACAACTACTTTTCGAGTTATATCTAATATTGCGTTTTTACTTGACGCTTTTTTCGTTGACCTACGTTGTATTATACCGCATAACTTTCTACTGGATGTACCGATTTTGATAATTCTTTTTTTGTTGGAAAGGGGATATCCCTAGTTTGGTACCGTGATACCAGGATCCAGGGAAACTAGGATCTGATGATGGAATCACAGAGAAATCGAGGGAAACTCTCGAAAATCCGTAATAACTTTTTACTGGGTGTACCGATTTTGATAATTTTTAATTTAATCGAAAGCTGATGTTTATCATGTGGTCACATATAAATTTTATCGAGATCTGATAACTACTTTTTGAGTGATCGTTGATAACGCGTAGTTGCTTGACTATTTTGTCGTCGATCTACGTTGTATTACTTGTTGATGTACCTAATTGAATTTTCGTTTGCGAGCAAAGACAATTATTAGCAATAAGATCGCCTGGTTGAACAATTTGTTACTATAATTGCTTGTTATGTAAATTTTGTTCTTTATTTACATGTGCAATAAAGTATATTATTATTATTATTATTATTATTATTATAGATAGCTTTCGATTAAATAAAAAATTATCAAAATCGGTACACTCAGTAAAAAGTTATGCGGATTTTCGAGAGTTCCCCTTAATTAACTGGGATCCCATCATCAAATCCTGGTTTCCTTATCATGGTACAAAACAAGGGATATCTCCTTTCCAAAAAAAAGAATTATCAAAATCGGTACATCCAGTAAAAAGTTATGTGGTATAATACAACGTAGGTCAACGAAAAAAGCGTCAAGTAAAAACGCATTATTATCATCATTACAGCCTATACAGTCCACTGCTGGACATAGGCCTCCACAAGTTTATGTCAAAAATAACGTGAACTCATGTGTTTTGCCCATAGTCACCACGCTGGGCAGGCGGGTTGGTGACCGCAGTACTGGCTTTGTCGCACCGAAGACGCTGCTGCCCGTCTTCGACCTGTGTATTTTAAAGCCAGCAGTTGGATGGTTATCCCGCCATCGGTCGGCTTCTTAAGTTTCAAGGTGGTTGTGGAACCTTGTTATCCCTTAGTGCCGTAGCCACACAGCACACGCATTATTAGATATAACTCGAAAAGTAATTGTTAGATCTCAAATAAATTTAAATGGGACCAAATGACACACACCTCTTTTCGATTAAATTTTTTTTATCGAAATCGGTCCACCCAGTTAAAAGTTCTGATATCCACATACATAAAAAATACAGTCGAATTGAGAACCTCCTCCTTTTTTGGAAGTCGGTTAAAACAAAATACAGTCGAATTGTGAACCTCCTCCTTTTTTGGAAGTCGGTTAAAACAAAATACAGTCGAATTGAGAACCTCCTCCTTTTTTAGAAGTCGGTTAAAAAGCAATCTATCTTTATTATTCAGACAGTGTAAGTAGAGAAATAAAATAAAAACAAAGTAAATTTTATTATCATAGATAATCATCAAAATATCATAGATAAAAACTAATCAAAATAAACTTCAACAATAAATGCTAACAAGATGCTAATAAATTTATTATTGTTAATTGATATTGTGAATTGAGCGTGCGCTACTCGACACGGTGACAAACAACACAAGCTTCTCCCTCCAAACCTTGCGGCAGACTGAATTCCGATACCCTGTGCTTGAGTTACAGTAGTGAATACGCCCAGATTTTAGAAAAAAATCTATAAAAATTCAAATTTGGGTCTTTTGAAAAAAAAAATTCTTACGTATTGTTCAGTATTCAATTGTCAATCAATTGGTGTCGGTTGCAAAATAAAATAATGTTTACTTTACGAGGAGATGCATATTATCAATCACTATTTCTCATTTTTGTGGTATCGTTGTAAGGAGATTCTTTAACATCTATTCCTTCAAAAAAAAAAAAAAAAATCTACCATTGTATAATTAAAATTATGCAGAATTTAACTGTGTTTTTATTAGTTTGATTCTTTTTTCCATTAACAAGTAGATAGCTCCAAAAAAGTGCACAAAAAACGGCTAGCGCGGCGTTTTGGTCAGGGAGGCGCCTTAACCGTATGATCTTTACACTAAACGTAGTCTGGAAATAGGAACTCTTTCACCCGTACGATACGATATAAATTCGATTAGTACACAATTTATGTCGTGAGGTTTAAACGTGAAGAATTAAGGCAGTGGATGACGTTTCGACTTATCCGTAGAACAGAGTCCGATGTGATCATAAAGCAAAAACGAGTTAAATGGCTAGACGAGATAAGCAATTCGAACTCTACAGACGTACGTTTTTAAAATTTTCGTATTTTATTTAGTTTCGAAAATATAGAATCGAATAACGTTCTATCTGAAATTTGCTCCGCGTAATAACGCACGAAGTGATCAAGCGACGGCGCGCGGGTAGCGGGAGCGGCGCGGGCGCCCCGTCCATTCGTCACTCCGGCCGCTGTTTGTTGGAGAACGGGTGTTTTTGTGGCATGCGCTTAGCTTTATTTCGCTTTGATATAAAAGTATATTTTATGAGTGTTTTGCATGAAAAAACATATTCTTAAAGATGTCACGATCTCGGAAAATGTTAGATATGCTTAAAAATGATGCAGAAGAGCTTGATGTTAATTCAACATTTACAAAAAATGATGCTGTTTATACGAAGAACAGCGTAAATACTGGTAAGCTGACGATTTTTTATTGCATTATGTCGTGATATAACATTAAGATCTTAAATTAGTAAATATTATTTATATATATTTTTTTTATTGCAATTGCTAGTTGTGGGCGATCGATTTTTATATAAGACGTTTTTTGACGGACAGGTAGTGAAATAGCATTTTGAGTACGAAAATACGTTTGTAGTAATACATTTTCACTTAATATTCATTCTTTATGTAATAATAAACGGTAAAAAGTAGAAGTCCTATGTAATATTAGGCCAATTTTGTACAAATAAAATTGAACTTTGAAGCGTCATATGTGACTATCAGACGTTTTTCTACGGAGTCTGTGATACGCGATATTAAGATGGGACGTTGTTACAGGGAAAATCAAATCAGTTAGGACGTTGTTCGTTTTAAAATATTGTTATTTATAAATATTTTTAATTTAAAAATTGTTTAATTAATTGCTATATACACTGTCTTAATATATACATATTATATTAATAATATATTATGAATACCTACATAAAAATATTTTTTTTCTTTTAATTTTAGTTGTGTATGATAATGAAACCACCATGACAAATCAAACGTCACCATTGCCTCCTGGTGCGAAAGAAATTGGTCAGCAACTAGCTGATGTATGGGAAGAAATTCTACATGAAGATGATGGAACCAAAGAAATTACCTGCGAGAGCTCAATACCGAATTCTACACCTGATCCGTCTACCGAGAGAGTCTACAGTAATCAACCTAGTACATTTTCTTTGGAAGCCCCTTCTAGTTTCGAAAATTCACCAATAATACCGCTTGAAGACTTAGAAGTTTTTGACGATAGATCGACTCCGGTAAATTTGGAACTATCAATTCCAACTCCCATGCCGTCTCCTACTAATGTCCATAAGTTCTGTGATAACATATTCTGCACTAATCACGTAGACTCTGTGATTTCTTCGTCCTCATTCAGCGCTACAAATACGCCTGCTGTTTCGCACTCAAGCGATTACACCCCATCTATTAAAACGACTAGAAAACGGCAGAGGCACCCAAGAGAATGGACTGACTTCCAACGTAAATGTCTTAAAAACTTAGGTAAAAAATACGTCACAAAAAAGGGTAAAGCCGTAGACGAAAAAACAATGGGGCCATCATGTAAATGCCGTTACAAATGCTCTAATAAAATATCTCACCAACAGCGGCTGGACTGTTTTACAAAATTTTGGCAATTGGGTGATCGAGCTTTGCAGTGGCATTTCATTATTAAATATTCCGATAAAATAAAGAAAAAAAGATGCTTAAACAATGACACTCCTAATAATAGGAAACATACTTTTAAGTATTATCTCCCGCTGATTACAGGTTCCCATGCATCTCACTGCGAAAAAATCGAAGTATGTCAAATTATGTTCATTCATACTCTTGCAGTTTCGACTCGCATCTTAAAGACTGCGTGGAAAAAGTACGATGGAAGCGCTATATTAGAAGAGGACAGACGGGGTCGCCACGAAAAGCATAACATTGTTATAAATGATGCAATGAAACAAAGTGTCTGTGACCATGTTCGGGCCTTTGTACCCATTGAATCGCATTATATCCGTAAAAACAGCCAAAAACTTTATCTACAAGGGGACTTAAGTATTGCGAAAATGTTCAAATTATATCTTCAATGGTTCGACTCAGAGAAATACACATCTAAGGCTATAAAAGAACGCCAGTATCGTGACATTGTCAACTCAAACTTCAATCTAGCTTTCCATATTCCCAAAAAGGATCAGTGTAATGAATGTCACGTTTTCCGTTTGAAAAAGAATCCAACTGACCAAGAAAAAGAATCTTTTGAAAAACACCATACTAATAAGCAGGTTGCAAGGCATTTAAAAAGCCAAGATAAAAAAGACGCTGAGGAATCAAATGGAAACATGGTTGCTGCTGTGTTTGATTTTGAAAAAGTACTGCAGTGTCCTCATGGCAATATAAACATATTTTACTATAAAAGAAAGCTATCTTCTTATAACTTTACGGTATTTGATATGGCTAAAAGAAAGGCTGTTTGTTATATGTGGGACGAAACGGTGGCAAAACGTGGGGCAAATGAGGTTAGCAGCTGCCTCTTGGACTTTATCCAGGCTAATGTTGAGCAAGGGGCCAAAGAGTTTCGCTTTTGGTCAGATAATTGTGCTGGTCAAAATCGTAATCGCTATGTATATTCATTATACATTTATGCAGCAAAAAAGTTCAACATACGTATAACACACCGATTTTTTCAAAAGGGACACACCCAAAATGAGGGTGACAGCGTTCACTCGGTCATCGAACGAGCTTCCCAAACCAAAACTATTTATACACCTCATGAATGGCGTTTATTAGTAAGATGGGCCAAAAATGAAGGAGAGCCCTATGTTGTTCGTAACGTAACTCAGAATAACGTGTTTGACTTTAAATGTCTTGTTAATAATAAAGTTTGGTTGAAAGATATTGAGGGCAAGAAGATTAACTGGAATAACATTCGAGAAGTTTATGCAGACGGTAGTGATTCTAACAAATTGTTTTTCAAATATGACCTGACTCAATCTGATTATAATATTCTAGTCATTCGCGGTAATACGAGAAACTCAGTACAAAGTGAACTAAAACCTGCATATTCCAAACCTTTCATGATTCCTGCTGTTAAATATAAGGACTTAATGGATATGTGCCGCTCAGAGGTCATTCCCTCAGAGTATCATCTATACTTTAACTCTTTGCCACATCACATTACTGTTGATGGTTCCGAAGAATCGGATGATGACCTATCGGAATGAGATATGTTTTATAATTTTTCGTTCTTTTTTTTAATACTTATTTTTAGACCTAATTTCTTTTTACTAAAACAATGTTAATTACAACCACACAAGCACTCACCAGAATAATTTATTGTTTATCGACGTAATATTTCCTTGGTATAACGTATGTGTAACCTACCTACACACGTCTAGGTCACGATGTAAGAGTGATTGATAAATTAATGAGGCTGAATATTTTGGTGATTTATTTTGAATTCAGTCACTAGCGAAATATTTAAAAGTACTTTTTATCAGTTGTTATAATAAATACTTACGTACCTTAATAAGTTTAAGACTGCTATTTAAGTCCGTGCTGTAATTCCTGTAAGCTACCTATTTATTAGTTACCATACAATAGATAATGTGATACGATATGCCATTTAATTACTATTTTAAGTTTTAAATGTTACGCCACCAATTTATAGTATATAATTATATATAGTTTAATTGTAAAGTTATATACTACCTCGCCTAGGTGTTTCTAATTGTAAAATGATAAAGGCTGAATGTTATTTGTAAAAATATGTTACTGTTGATTTTATAATTATAGCATTTATTTTGTTTTATCAGGAGCATAGATCTCTAACTTCTAACCTAATCAAACTGTGATGTAATTGCTATTCAAAGTGATGCCTCTAATGGTTTTGTTACTAATTTTGAGATTTTTTTTTAATTAAAAAACTAGCAAAATTATATTTTCGTCTTTTATTTAGTTACATCATAGTGTATATATAATTAGGCTAAAATTATGTTTTATATTTCAATGTTATTATTCACAATGGACTCTTAAAGTTATGGGTAATTCCAACAAAAAACGAACCATTTTAATATGGGACGTCACTTATTTTAGACAGTTCCGTAAAACAATGTACAATATACACTACGGACCCAAGTTATTCCACAGTAAAACGTCATATGGTAACATAGAACTCACTATCTCGTGTAATAAAAGGTAAAAAAATATACGCTACAAAGCATTTTACTAGACAGGTGCGATGTAACAACATACCAAAAAATCAAAATTTCAAGTCTCACCGTTTAAGAGTTACATAAGTCAACAACTTCTTTAGCCTCTACTGAAAACTATCGAATCTACAGATCGGACTTTATTCTACGGATGAGTCGGTTTGATAATCTGGCTTGTTGTGTTTGGGTTGTATGTCTTTAGAAACCTGACAAAGTTATTCTTTTGTGCTATAGGTGCCATAAAAATCTGGTGTCTAAATAATTTGTAAAATCATACATTTTGAAAGGATAAGTCGTGTCATGTGATTTCCTACTTCCTTCTTACTATACTCAATACTTTTGTTTGCGACTTGGTATACTTAATTACGTAATATAAATCAAATATAATCAAGTTTCTGGAAAATTGCCTAGAGTATTATTAATAATAAAAATATAAATGTGATAATTATTTAATGTTTGTTATATCACTAATTAGTAAATAGCGATAACAATGGAAGCAATAAGAACTTCTTTGTACATCTTTGTTCCAAACAATTATTGTTTTTTTACTAATGGTTTACAATAAAAAGAATTATTATTACACATTTTGTAACAATGTATGAAGAATTAATATTTGATTGTAAATATATATATAATATCCTGTTTTGGTGAAACGTAAACAAGTGATGTATGATGATATCTTTAAGCGCAACAATCGTCAATCAATGTATAGTACAATAATTACACAATAAAATTATTTCTTTGGGCAACACTTATAAAAATTATTTTAACACATTAAAATAACTGGAATAAACAATAATAACTTTACATGTTCAACATTATTCTTTAAATTGGCAGAACTTTGATTTATAAACCGTTTGACATGAAACAAATACTAAACGTTAAGCTAATCTTGCCACAGTATATGAATTAAAAAAAAAAAAAAAACACATTTAAATCGGATAAGTCGTTTCTGAGATTATTTTGCACAAACGCACAGACAAACAGACAAAAATTCTGAAATGACGTTGATAAAGGCCTCGATAATATTATTTCTCATATGTCTTAAATGTACAGACAGCGACCCGTTACATTTTAATTATATGTATTGATTATAATCGTGTCGTGTGCGAGTAAAGAATCTTACGATCTAACATACTTAATAAAGTACCGCGTTTTATAATCGTTGGAACGTGGGATGTTTCATTAAACGGGTGATTTGCACGCCTTCTGTTCTTTATATTATAACACTTTTACATATTAAACTATCGGAGGTTATGTTAAACTAACTGTGTGTAATTAATACGGTATATTGGTCAAGGTTTTAAGCACTCAATCTTTTTAAATCGATATTGGTAATTGGTGTCAAATTTATATATTAATTGGCCGGTTGACGGTGTTGGTAGACACTTTTCTCGGGTTTCTGTTTTCTAGGGTTGCGTTATCTGGTTGTTTTTTGTATATCAGTTGGCTTTTACCGTAAATATATACGTCAAATCTTAGGAATCTATCTACTTTATGAAAAATGACGGTGTATACCTACGAACAAATATAGTTATTTATTTATTCACTTTGAAATTTTAAATTGATATTAAATAATAATGTTAATTGTAAAATCCACACGTTTTAAATACAATTCTGATTTTCTGATCGATGTACAAATATAATTATGTACACGTAGTATAATAAAAAAAAAATATTTTGCGTCTGAGCATAAACTTCGCACTTGACCGAATTTTTAAATAAAAATATAATTAAAACATTATTACTTAATTATAATGAACTTGATTGCACATAAATATGTGTAATTTTTTGATTAATAGTAAAAATGTAACAATAACGTGAGTCACAAAGGTTATTGTTGAGTCCGAGCGGGCGTGGGCGAGCGAACGTTTCGTGTCGATACTAGTCGAAACCTGTGACTTCGTTTACTTTGATTTCTCTGTAATTTCATATTGGAAAAAAATATCTCGTCATGTTTTTTTATCAAATTCCTCCGAAATTTCTTAACCGATTTTAATTGATTTTTTTTTTGTGTATATATTTGATAGGGTATCGGCATACGTCGTAGACTATTTTTAGATGATAATGGTGTCTCTATCTCTATGGCAGATAAATCGTTTGCAGTTCCCGAAATGTAGGCCTAAGCTTCCGAACACGATAATACTTTTTTTAACCGACTTCCAAAAAAGGAGGAGGTTCTCAATTCGACTGTATTTTTTTTTTATGTATGGTTACATCAGAACTTTTGACCGGGTGGACCGATTTCGACAATTTTTTTTTAATCGAAAGGTGGTGTGTGTCAATTGGTCCCGTAGATTTAACAACTACTTTTCGAGTTATATCTAATAATGCGTTTTTACTTGACGCTTTTTTCGTCAACCTACGTTGTATTATATATACCACATAACTTTTTACAAAATGTACCGATTTTGATAATTCTTTTTTTGTTGGAAAGGAGATATCCCTAGTTTTGTACCATGATAAGGAAACCAGGATTTGATGATGGGATCCCAGAGAAATCGAGGGAAACTCTTGAAAATCCGCAATAACTTTTTACTGGGTATACCGATTTTGATAATTTTTAATTTAATCAAAAGCTGATGTTTATCATGTGGTCACATTTAAATTTTATCGAGATCTGATTACTACTTTTTGAGTAATCTTTGATAACGCGTACCTAGTTACTTGATTATTTTTTCGTCGATCTACGTTGTATTACGTGTCGATGTAATTGAAGTCGGTTTTTTTTCGTTTGCCTGCAAAAACAATTATTGTTATATCAGTTATTGTCAGAACCTTTTATGTAAAAAAAAAATTAAATAAAACGATAATTTCATCAAAAATAAATAAATCTCGGTACACACTTTACCGGTAATAGTTATAACCCGCAATTAGTTTTGTTTATAGCTATAATTCCATTTCTAGATTATCAAGATTGATCCTACATCAAATTTTAAGTTAATTTTCTAGGATTACCTAAAACTATGAAGACTGCACCCGATTTCCTGCTGATAATTTTGTCTGAGCGTTTCTTTATACTTATATAAAGACAAACATTCTAAAAAAACAATTGTTTCAAGTTGTATTACTCTTGGAAACCCCCATACAATTAATCCTTTCTAAATGTCTCTTGCCAACCCGCAGTGGAGAAGCGTGGTGGATTAGGCTCCGATCCTTCTCCTATATGGAAAGAGGCCTATGCGCAGCTGTGGGATGTCATATTATGTGATCGCGCAATGTCTATTACGTATAGACATCCAATAACAATTTTAACACACGCACCTAAAGATAATCGTTGCTAAAATTACTGCAATATAATATCACTCACCTGGTCTCTTGCAAATATTCAGAACGGTTAATTTTAGACAAATACCGCGATGAACTCACAAATGTTAAGTGCGCCCGTTCATGCTCCGGTTCATATTAAAACACAACTAATTACACAAAACTACATCTCGTATACAATTTCTATTGTTATGTAATGTTTTCAAATTAGCATGGTAATAATTCGGGTGAGATATTGCTATAGACCATACCAGGCGACTCGCAGTGGAGCACAGTGGTGGATTAAGCTCTGATACTTTTTCCTACGTGGAGACAGGCCGATGTCCAGCAATGGGGTGTTACAGGCTGAATTGTGATCGTATTACAATAGATTCATGTATCATGTGTGTACTTTACTTATGTTAACGACTTATTATTACGAGTATACATTTAATACTTGTGTTTGCTCGCAAACGAATATAAAACCACTTTGATTACATCGACAAGTGGTAAAACGTAGGTATTCGGTCTATTAAATACACATCATTAGGGATTACGGGGATAACTCAAAAAGTACTAACTATAATGTAAGATCTGGATTAAATTTAAATGGGACCACATGACAAACCAGCTTTCGATTACAAGGTTCAACAAAGTCGTACTGACTCAGTAAAAAGCTATGAGGTAAGGTGTACAGCGCACAAAATAATGGTCGAATTGAGAACTTGCTCCTTTTTTTTAAATCGGTTAAAGTCACAACTATATAATATCTATGTAGGTAATTTATATGTAGATCTGTTATATTGATTGCGATAAGATGCTACTCGTATTTATAAATATTTAATAAGTACGAAAAAAATAATTGTATTTGTTATATGATTACAGTTGGATCAGTTAATTACTTACCCGATGTGGCGCTTGAAGCAACCGATGCACAGCAGCTATTTGGTACGATAAAGGGATGGTGGTGTTGAACGTGTGGTACAGGGGCCTGGGAGGCTCCCTCACATTGTACTCCATAAACGGATCCAAATCGTTCAAATACTGAACCCTGCACACGAACGAATCCTCCCCGAGCTCCCTCATTGTCCCGTTCACTCTGTTCTCATTCACTTTCACTAATTCGATCATTATTATAAAAACTATCACTGAACACAAATCACAGCATTACATCGCTTACGTTACCTACTAAAGAGATAAAAGTTATTAAAATTCTTGCATCATAAAATGGTAATATTTAAAATTCGAACGCACGACGGTAACGTGCGAAGCCGTTGTTTTTTAAATTTAAACGAATGTATTCGTCTCGTCGGCCAATGTTCGAGCGCCGACTGAAGACTCGTGTTGCGGGAAACACGTGCGTCTGCCCGCCGCTTAAGACATACTTGTGTCGCGATGTTATATGATTAGGTCAGTTTTGTTGAGAGTTCGCTCCGAGTAAATACATTTTGCTATTTGTATAGAAATTAATTACACAGATAATGATGTATACATAATTTTATCCTTTAAACCTATAACGGCAACCCCCACGTTAATATAAAATTATATAAGGTAATAAATCGTAGATAATATTGACGTATTTTATTCGTTATAACGATTAAAATGAAACATCAATTAGATGTTAACGGTTACATGTCGTCATGCTTAGATGATCTAATGTTGTTAATTCTCATATTGATATACTCAAGTAAATAATTTTACTACGGGTAACGCGTTATGTTTAGTTAACGAAACGTTAAAAATGTTATTAGACCTATATTGAGAAACGTGAGTTTTACGTAAAATAACAAATTAAAAAAGGTTGTCTGTGGTGTTTGCTTTTTTAATATCGTCTAATGTATACTGCCTTACGGTTAATTGTATAAATGTTGCATTGAAGCTTCAGTAAGTACTCTGGGTCTCAGACGATCCGGTTTCTTGACCCACAACTCTCCATCTCCCTCACACCATTCGAGTGCGAGTAAAAAAATCGAAAAGCAAATCTTTCTATTGTTGTTTAAATCCTAACGCTTCGAACAATGCAAAATATAATTTCATTAGTAATTACTGTTTATTATTTATTGTAAACACATTTGACGAGGCTAAACGGACTACGACCTTTGTCGTTTATTTTCGTGAGTAAAAATATTTATGGTTTGCTAAATGTCATCAAAAATATATTTTTTTAAATAATAAACCAGATGCTAACTAATAAATATTAATATATGGCTTATCTTAAATAATATTTATAACATTGTAAATACATAAATTAGAATTAAACTTATTTGCAGACGAATTTCGTTGGCGAATATTTAATTAGTGTTTCCATATGGAAAATACTGCACGGCTTCACGTAGTTAATCCGTCAAATCCTCGGTATTGTTATTTATAGATATAACAGATTTAGACGTTTCTAATGTTTGTAACAAATACGATAAATGGATAGGTGTTTAATAGTGGTGTTAAAATATATACTAGCGACATGACCCGACTTTTCACGACTATTTACTGTACTATAAAAAAGAATATATAATTCTACCTTTCTGTATTTATTTTCGTAGTTGTTTATATATTTGATATAATTAAATATAAAAATCTGTTGGTTCTACTAAGAAATACAAATAAAATAAATTAAAAAAAAGGATGTGGTGACGTTTCAGGTAGCCATTTTGATTTGATATAATTTGTAAGTATTTTTAAAATGTAATATTTTATGCCATATAAAGAGCAATTTTAAACTATAATAAACACAAAAAGTAAATATATTTAATGGACGAATAGTAATATGTAAATATTTCTTGTTTGCTTAAACATAATTAAGATTTACATTATTAAATGATGTTTTGATAACTATGGTTGATTTTGTAGGGTGAAGTCATTTAGCGTGTCTTATCGACGTATATTCTTGGCAGCTCCATCGCTCCATCCATTTTAATTCATTTTCGTTTTTGTCATATAAACTTCCTTGATGGAATTCAGCTGCTAGCACATTAGCCAGTTGCAGTGACCAATTTCACGTCATCTCACGTCACCTCATGTCATGTCATGTTATGTCATCAAGGCAACTGACGTCACTAATAGACCACGACAGTGGGGTTTTTATGTATTAAATGTTTAACTCTAATAATTCCTATTTATTAATTACCCAACAATTGTTTCTAGTCAATTAGGACATGTGATTGAATTCCGTGTAGAGTTTATTGGACGAATGTTTACAAGTGACGATTGTTTGTTATAAGTAAATTGATATTGAATACGACCTCGTCCGCGCCTCGCGATAGATTTAACAAAGCCTAACCCATTGCTGAATGAGTAATATTTTCTATTTATAAATAGAACGAATAAACGATTTACAGTAATTAAATTTACAGTAATTATAATTTGTATAAATATTTGCATGATTTTGTGTGGTGTACCGTGTTAATTACCACACATACTTAAACAAGCACACAAACACACACATGCGCATATAAATTTTTCTTTGATATCTCTAAATCATACAATAACTAATCTAACCAATATTTACGAACAAACAATACGTCATATATAAGTTAACATTAGGTACACACTGTAGAAATACGTAGTCGAGTTGAGAAATGATATTTCGAAATAATTTCTAGACTTTACAGTTAAATCATGATTTGCACAAATTAGACAACATATCGCGTAGATATCATTTGACCAGGGTTGTCATTGGATGATAAATTACACATAAGTTATTATAATTATAATCTTTATTAAAAAAAAAAAAAAAAACGAAATGTTACTATATATTTTTGGTTTTGGTGTTGTCAGGACAAGATTTTTGTAAAAGAAAATTAAAAAAAAAAGATACATTATAAATATGGCGGTACGAAGCAAGTTAAACTAATCATTTCGCATGTGTTATTTGTAACATAACAATACAGTTTATTGTACACCAAAACAGAAATAATACATATTATGGACTTAAACAGAGTATCATCAGGTACAAAGGGCGGCCTTATCGCTGAAAAGCGATCTCTTCCAGGCAACCTTGGGGCAGAGGAGATGGTATTGTGTCAGTAATGTAGTCAGTCAGTTTGTTGTAATCTTAATAACATAAAAATTAAACATAATATAGGTATTTACGATCTCGTGAGATCTCATATAAAACTTGTACGCGATTCTATCTCACGATTACATTCTAGTTATCATTGGGAAGAACAGTGTGCCGTTTTAGATTCGTTTTAATAGTAACGTTTTTTCCCGTTAAAAGAAGTTGATAATGAAACGCAACAGTTATAATAATTTTTACACATTCGTTTGTAGATTTTTATTACGAAAGCTATTTTTCAAAATTTATGAGATATTACAATAAATGTTAATTTGTTATTAATTGATTTTATAGACTGTCAATTGACTCCTTTTTTTGTATATAGTGCGTTATTTGACTTTTATCATAGAGTCCGCTGGCTAGCTTTATCAATTATCAGCCTTGTTGGTCTATTAGTCTCTCATGAAGTACCTACTTTTCAGTTTATTAATTTTTCTTTTGCAAAGCGAATATCCTTTTTTAATAGACTTCAAGAATAGAATGAAGGTTCTCAATTCTTCTGTATTTCTTTGTACGAGAATACCGCATAACTATTTACCGGGTGATTTTGATGATTATTAACCAACTTCAAAAAGGAGGAGGATACCTTCGTCGTTTATGACCCGATTTTGATAATTCTTTTTTTTTTATTCAAAAGGAGATATCCCAAGTGTGGTACCATGATAAAGAAACCAGGATCTGATGATGGAATCCCAGAGTAATCGAGGGAAACCCTCGAAAATCGTAGTGACGACTGGTGCGTGTGTTAATTTTGTTCGTCTACTTACTTTATATTACTTGTCGATGTAATTGAAATCGGTTTTTTCATTTGCGAGCAAACACAATAGTTTTTCTTTTACTTCAAACTTATGTCTCATTTAAATTTGATCGAGAATAAATGAGTACTTAGGAATAATCCTAATAATCAATATTTAACTTTTTTGTAACTTTTCAATGTAATTGGTTGATGTCGGTTTTTTATCGTTTTCGAGCAACAACAATCATTGTTTACCCTTAAACTTGTAATAATAAAATAAAAAATATTACGAAAATATAAAGATTATTATGATGGAAATGCGATCGTTGCATTCCCGGCGCGGTCGATGGCCTCTACGACCTCTTTCTCGATCCGTCACTTCGATTAGGGAGTACTTAAAATACGCTTTGGGACAGTTTCAATGCTTATCAAATAGCAACGGACGAGATTTTTAACATTTTAAATAAATAAAGAAAAAAAATTATGAATTTATTAATGTTTTAATTGCTAAAACGGATTAATTGCTTATATTATTGCGTAGTTAATAGCGTTGAGTTTATATTGTTTTTACAATAAATTTATTAAGTGAATATTAGCTTTATATTGAAGAATTTTACATGCCTAAGTATAAATTTATCTTAATTTTAAAATAACAACATAAATACTATATAATTAGAATCTTAAGTTTATTGGAAAAGAGGTCAATGTATATTCTACTGTTCAAAGATTTAAAAGTACAAAATTAAATTATTTTTAGGTTATATTTATAGGTCTACATACTATTTAACGAGTACGCTACAGCCAGTGATCTTTTTCATTTAAGTCAATTCATCAATATCGAAATGCGATACGTGTTAATGAAGCCAAAAAAAAAATAACAATAAAAAAAAGTATAAACATAGACAAGTCTATTATATATTTTTTTTTTATTATATAGCGTAACACTTGATTCTATGCAACAGTGTGTAACCCGTGAGCACGGCCGTCTGGGTGCCGAAATATCGGGAAATTAAATATTACAGTCGCGGTAACTCGCGTATAAAAAAAGTTTGCATGGTGATCGTAAAAGTTTAAAAACTTAAAATCAAATATTTGATGTAATAACTATTAATTTTAATGATTATAATTTTCGAGATGTAGGTAGGTCAATAAACCCAAATAAAATTATATATAAAAAAATAATTAGACTGTTTTAACAGCTGTCAAATTATAACAAAGATGTGACCAGTATATTTATTTTTATCTTTGTATAGCTAAGTATAGTTTATTGGGTTACAGTAAAATTATGAAAGTTTGATAGAAAATCGTCGACGGTAGTAATTTAGAAAAAATGTAGTACGTAAGTTAGTGGGACATGAGCTTTCTATTACTGGAAAATGAGTCGCGGGCGCCATATTTCAAATCTAGGTTCGATATGCAGCTCCGTTCGCGATCGCAGGCTTTGTAATTATTTATTTATACTTATATACAATAATATACACTGTTTGTACATCCGAAATATTTAGGGAAAATAATTTAAGACTAGTTTAACTCTATGAGGCTTAGAATTTCTGTTTGTCCGTCTTTGTTTTTTGTTACGACATCACGACACTCGAAATAACGAAATTAGGTGCGATATCGATCACGATTCGACCTGTAACATCCCACAGCTGGGCAGATGCCTCTTTCTCATGTAGGAGAAGGATTGCAGCTTAAACCACCGCGCTGCTCCACTGCGGGTTGGGGGATATTTCCCTACTATGACTAACGATCACTGTCAGGTATTTATAATAACAACCGGGACCGACCTTCAGAATTACGAGTGTGTATGCCGCACTTAAATTCTTATTGTATTAAATTTGTATTTAGAAATATTTTTTTCCTGTTTTGATGTCTGTCCATGTGAGCCTCCGCACCGTGCCTCGGAACGCACGTCGAGCAAGCTGTCGGTCCCAGTTGTTATCATAAATACCTGATATTGATCGTTACTCGTAGTTGGGTTCATATCCGAAACTTTAAAGCTTATAATATCACTATTTACTTTGTTCAACAACGCGCACTTCGCGCTTTTGTAATTACTCTGGTCAAATTTTCTTTTATCTGTATTATAATCTTCGTGGTTTTTTTTTACGTTATTATTACAATTGATATTATTTGCTTAAGTAGGCTTTTATTTATTTAAGTAGGAATTCATTATAGTTAAAAATGAAGCTAACACCGATTCGAAATATAGATTCAGCAGAGAAGAATCGACAAAGAATTGTCTTGTAACGTTTTGCATCAATCACTAACGTAGACAAACTACCAGTATAGCTTTACGATCGTTTAAATGTGGTAATGCATTTTCATTTAATAAAGTCTATGTGATTATAAAAAAAAAGATCTTAACCCCCTTTCTTAACACTTTAATCGGATAACCCAGTACGTTCTAGAAGTTTTTAATTGGCTTTTAATGATCGACACGACGGCGTTCTCGTGTTGGATTCGTGTCATTTGTAAAACAATTTATTATGTTATAGTTATTGGAAGATTGGAGGTCCTTTGTTAGGTAGCTGTTATTCCAGGGAAACATGGCAAATTTAACCAACATGTGATCCTCAATGTTTATCTATCGCGGATCACTTTTTGAAGTTATACTTCTTTTGGCGTGATAGGGAAAAATGATGACAGTAAATTTATACGATACGCACACACTGTCTCAAAAAAAAAACCGATACCCCGAAATTAGCTAGTCAACGAAGAAGTTAGCAACGTGAAGTTAGCTAGCCAATGAAATATAACTTCTTACGTGTGTGTAAACAAATTTTTTTTTTTTTAATTAGAACACATATATAGTCGAAATTTACTAAATGCGAGTCTTTTAAAAATTACGACAATTGACGAACCGTATTTCATGCAAAGACTACAACAATTACAATTAAAATTGTTAATTAGATCGCTGAAGATCCCTTTGTTCCGATATTCCCATGGAACCAGACAACGCGGATGAGACTGAGATGAAACTAGTGGATTATAAGTTGATTTTTTTTTTACTTATATAATTATTATAATAACGTTCAATCAAAAGTTATAAATGTATTGAAATGTCAAATTTGCAGTGCCCTTGCAGGGTTTCTTTTTTGATCTTAAACGTTGTAATGTTATGTATAAAGAACCTTTGTATACAACAAGATTTGAAATAAATTTTCACTATTTATTTATTAAGACTTTATTACATATACATAATAAGAACTGTACAAAAGCCAGGCTTAATGCTAAAAGCATTCTCTACCAGCCAACCTTAGAACGTACAAGAGCAGACGTTTGTAGGTGTGCAGAATTGGGTATTAGCAAAATTCACATTTAGAAAAAGAAAAGGGAGGAAATGTAAGGTAATGTTTTTGGAAATCGTTATATTATATACACGAGCAAATAATTCATATACATACATAAACAGATACACAATACTTAATAAGCTGATGACAATAATCAAAACACAATTACAGGGTGTTTATTGAGTTCACCAAATTAGGTTAAATTTTGGTAGGTTTTTGTTGGTTTGGTTTATTGGTTGGGTTTTATTATGTACGTGCTTTAAATGGTTTATGTATTGCCTTTATATCAATTTTAGATTTATTTATTTAATTAAACATCATTATTCGTTGGTTTTAAAATCGAAATTCATTAAAAAAAAATGTTTCGTAAAAATTATTTAAAAATAAATATATAAGATTTAATCACTATTATTATGAACTTACATAAACAGGAAGTAGATAAGCCAATGCTGAACAATGTCAAAGTCGTCATAAGGCGTCACGATGTCTTTCTTCGTGATCGTCGACGGGACTGAACTCCGCGACCTCCGCTCACGACCGTCCACGCGACCGATACACGCCGAGAGTTTATAATGCCGCTTTTTAATATTTTACATATTTATTTTTAACATGAGTATATTCGTTTTAATCATAGTAACATTTAGTAAATAATAGCTTTTTTACTTTATTCATTTACTTATATTAGATGTTTAATTCAGCCTGTAACATCCCGCTGCTGGGCATAGGGCCTTTTCTCAATGTAGGAGAAGTGTCGGAGAAGAGAGGATAATTTTGACAGATGGAGGTGTCTTACGAACTGTCAAATGAATGACGTTGAAATAATTGTTACGTGTATTTTTTCAAATTGATATATTTTTTTGGATTATTTTACGCAGATTCTCAATTTATCCTATTGTATGAACCTTCTATCTTGAGTTGTATTAGTTGAGTTGATCTGCCTTTCTCGAATTTTAAATTATTTATATAGATAAAATATAAAGATATAGACTTTTCCAGAAAAGAATAGTAAATATAGCATTTATGTTTCTTACTTTTATTGTGTTTTTTTTTCTCCTCACAATTAATAATACAAGCAATACAGACGAAGTTACGGTTATCAGGTTGATATTTACAAAATGGTGATCTTATGTAATGTTTGACCTATCAATTAATTATCCAATTGAACTACGAAGTCACGAGGACTTTAACTAACGAATAAATACAACAAAAATAGCATTAGTGATATCATCCTTAGTATTTATATTTAAGCGTTTGTAGCACGAAGGACAACTATTTAAAAACTACACTAATTTAATACCAAAAAAGTTGAATTGAAATGATAAAAATAAATAAAATATTAAAAATGTTTATTAAACTTTGTTTGATTACGCAAATACATAAATAAAAAAATATGTAAATGAAAAAATAAGTTTTTGTAAATATAAGCTATGATGTCGTTCTGAGAAGGTTAAAAAAAACGCGTGTCATGAGATAAAAATAGCAATAAGTATATGGCAATATGTTTAAATAAGAATTGTTTAAATGATAGTTATAGTGATAGGTTTCATATTTGTGTTTTGACACTAGCTGTGCCCTGCGGACTTATACGCGTTAAGGAATAAATTAGCCTATAGTCTTCCTCGGTAAATGGACTATCCAACACAAAAAATATTTTTAAATCGGACTAATATTTACTGAAATTAACGCGTTTAAACAAACAAACAAACTTTTCAACTTTATAATATTAGTAGTAGTAAGTATAGATAGAGTTTAAGATTATTAAATAAGGTATTAATAATTTTGATAAATTAAGTCTCAAAGTATTCTTTCCGATTCTTCTCAAGAGAGTCTTTTATTACGAAATAGCGTTAATTACATAATTATGAACACTAGCTGACCCCGCAAACGTTGTTTTGCCATATATGTTATTAACCCGCTTAAGCCCCCCCCCCTCTCCTTATAACTTAGGGGTATGAAAAATAGATGTTGGCCGATTCTCAGACCTACCCGATATGTCCACAAAATTTTATTAAAATCGGTCGAGCCGTTTAGGAGGAGTTCAATGTTTTACACCATGACACGAGAATTTTATATATTAGATTATTGTTGTTACTAGCTCGTTGGCGCGGTTTGTAGTCGCCCTGATTTCTGCTCCGCGGGTTGCGAGTTTGATTCCCGCTTGTGTCTGGGTGTAATATTTGTATTTATATATTTATATATGTAGCGTTTCTATATATATTTATATAAAAAATTGCTATATCAGTTACTCGGTTGTTATTATAACACAAGCATTAAGTTGGTTACCGGAGGAGGAGGAGGAACAGACGACCGTGTGTGTGTGATAAGAGACGATAAGATATGTGAAACTTTTCAATTTACAATATTTGTGTTAGAATAGTTTGCGCTCAGAATACATTAGAAATACCTATAGCAATTTATATCGGTTTATACTGTAGGGAAGTTACTTGTATGCAAGGAAATAACTTCTGAACGGCTTCTACATTAACTTTACAACATTTGTGTTTATTAATTTTTATACAGTGTAACTTCTAAAGCTTGTACTATAATCAGATAATTGTTGAGATTTAATTTTGTTCTTGGGGCCAAACTATTATAGAATCATGTCGTAAGATAAGGCAGCGGAGAATATTGTGTTGTGACAAGAACGGACTGGGTTCGACGGTTCAAGAATAGAAATATTCTGGTTCACGGTTGCGCAACCAGACGCTGGTTGGGCAACACGTGAGGACGTTAATAACAGCCGACTACCAGTGGCACGTGGATCTCACAGAAAGGTCGGAGTTCAAATTAGGGTTGGACTTGCTATTTTCAAGTTGGTTAAGTTTCGCCTTGGGCTCAGAGTTCACGGAAAATGTTTACAAACTGCACATTTTTTTTTTTATTAATTGGGAGGCAAACAGCGTACAATAATATAAAAATTTGATAAATACTCGTTTTACACAAGCCAAAAATGTTTCCACTTCCATAGGTATATATTAAAGCGTGGAGTTAACTTAGTAAACGATAGGAATTTATAAAAGACAAAACAAAACAGAGCAAAAAAAAAATAAAAATGAGTCATGAGAAATTTGGTGTGATATAGTTCGATACCAACAATTTATACTACGCCAACTCGAATTTTCGATAAATAAATAAATATTTAATTTTAGAATTTAATTGTGAAATTGCAATAAATAAATTAACTATTAAAGATACCAAATTAATATAAAAGCTATCATGTTTTTTCCTTTTTAAGCCTCTATTGTAAAGTTCACTTTTATGAGTTAGCTTAGTATAAATTGCCGGTGTCGAGTTGTCATTTTTAAAGGAAGAAGGTTACAGCGGTATTACAGCATCTCACGGCGACTAATAAGAACTTCGAATCAACTAAACTCTTTTTTTGTACTAATGTTTCATTCCGTGCAGTACTTACTCGATATGTAAAATAATTGTGTTTGCTTGCAAACGAAAAAAAAACCGACTTCAATTACATCGACGAGTAGTACAACGTAGATCGACGAAAAAATAGTCAAGTAACTGCGCGTTATCAAAGATTACTCAAAAAGTAGTTATCAGATCTCAATAAAATTTATATGTGACATGACAAACATCAGCTTTCGATTAAATTAAAAATTATTAAAATCGGTACACCCAGTAAAAAATTATTGCGGATTTTCAAAAGTTTCCCTCAATTTCTCTGGGATCCCATCATCAGATCCTGGTTTTCTTATCATGGTACTAAACTAGGGATATCTTCTTTCCAACAAAAAAAGAATTAGCAAAATCGGTACATCCAGTAAATAGTTATTGCGGATTTTCAAGAGTTTCCCTCGATTTCTCTGGGATCCCATCATCAGATCCTGGTTTCCTTATCATGGTACTAAACTTGGGATATCTCTTTTCCAACAAAAAAAGAATTATCAAAATCGGTACATCCAGTAGAAAGTTATGTGGTATAATACAACGTAGGTCGACGAAAAAAGCGTCAAGTAAAAACGCATTATTAGATATAGCTCGAAAAGTAGTTGTTAGATCTCAAATAAATTTAAATGGGACCAATTGGCACACACCACCTTTCGATTAAAAGAAAATTTGTCGAAATCGCTCCACCCAGTCAAAAGTTCTGATGTAACATACATAAAAAAAAAAATACAGTCGAATTGAGAACCTCCTCCTTTTTTGGAAGTCGGTTAATAAGTTTATAACTGAACGGATAATCCTTCATTCGAAAAACGCCATTTAACTGAAAGCCTACTTCTGAATCTAGATTTATTTAGATTCAGCGACTAACATTTTTTAAAAAGCATAACAGTCACTGACTATTTTTAGTTCGAATTTTTTTCCTGTACTCGTTAGTTTAGATGCAATATATATATATTAATCACTAGCCCAAGACTTCGTTCGCGTTGAATAGTTACTTGAAAAAAAACCCGATTTTGAAACATTAGTCATTAGTGCTCCGCTCCCATTGATCTTGGCGTGATGATATATATGTGTGATGGGCTATCTAACACTGAAAGAATTTTTTAAGTCGGACCAGTAGTTCCTGAGATTAGCGCGTTCAAACAAACAAACAAACTCTTCAGCTTTATAATATTAGTATAGATAAGAATACTTTTTTTGTGATACAGATAATTATTGATTATTTAAAGCTTCTGTTTCATTATTTTGTCGTAAAATAGCTTTGGTTTTAGGTATATTTTTATATTTAAAAAAAAGTATTTGCTAATATGAAAATGTAGCTTTTTATTACACTTTATTTCTAAAACTATAAAATGGACTGAAGTAATTAATTTACTTTTAGAATGTTACATCATCCAGGAGGATCGTAGGCTAAATAGCAACACGCTATGACTCATTCCCACGTGAGAGTGCTGGCAAATATTTTTAATTTCCTCGTAATAACTACGCGGGGAGTACATTTATGAATAATACTGTAAAATAAGATCTTAGTCAATTTCCACTTTGCCAGACAACCCAATTTGAGCGGGACGTTGCAATCTTGAACTGTGCTGTGGTTGTATTTCATATAAAAATAATAGTGTTTGCTCGCAAACGAAAAGAACCGACTTCAATTACTTATTCTAGGGTGCCATGTAAGAACCTTATTACACCGGCATTTACATCAGCATTTCTTCTTTAATGTTTAATATCCAACTCATCATCATTACAGCATATATTTTGCCCATAGTCACCACGCTGGGCAGGCGGGTTGGTGACCGCAGGGGTGGCTTTGTCGCACCGAAGACGCTGCTGCCCGTCATCGGCCTGTGTATTTCAAAGCCAGCAGTTGGATGATTATCCCGCCACCGGTCGGCTTTTTAAGTTCCAAGGTGGTAGCGGAACTGTGTTATCCCTTAGTCGCCTCTTACGACACCCACGGGAAGAGAGAGGGTGGCTATATTTTTTAGTAACGTAGCCACATAGTACAACTTATTCCACTACTAAAATGAAATAATAAAAAAAATAATTTAATATTAATTTGAATGTCAGTGTCTGACGATTTTCTAGCGATCTGAAGTAAAAAACGAACGCCAATAAGAATGAAATATTTTATGTAGTACGAAATGCATGGGCAACTTTATTAATAAGAAGAAGGAATGAAAATTCAGAAAAACTAGTGTGTTTTAGACTACACGACTGAAGTAAAACTTACGAAACGTAACTCTCTCTTTCTATCTTCATTAACTTATAACTCCCTCTCAGCTCCAGTTCGCCTCGACAGATCACACTTTTCGTATCGTTGCCGTCACGCATTCACCAGCTTACTCCGAGTCAAGCGTGCGTAATGAAGTGTAACATAATGCTAAGCTATTACAGTTGTAACGTTATATTGATAAATTTACAGAATTATGTATCAACGATAACGTTACAAACTGGTTTATACTAGTACCTAATAGTATAGGATTTAATGTATGTAAATCTAATTCAATGCCTATGGCTGCAATTATCTTTAACGATGAGCTAATGTTCATGGAAGTACAGAATTAGTCTTTGTAGAACAATTCGTATTGATTTTTCAGAGTACTGTCAAGGTACATGAAGTGGATTGAAACGAGATTATGACGCAGTAAAAGTTTAGACGGTAACGGTAGTAATAGATGCAAAGATGTTAGTGTGGATGTAAAAGTGGTGGTACTGACTGTAGAAGTGGTAGTAGTAATACATTTATTTTTTAATAACATTAATATTGCAATATAGACTCGAATGAAGAAGAATGTTAGTGTAATTTTGATATTTGAATGTATTTACTAATAAATGGAGCCGGTTTTTTTCTTCGATTGTACTGCTCCTGAACCTTTCGGAATAATACTTATACCACAAGATGTAGCGTGTTTCGGAGAAGGTTAAAACCTTTATATTAGTTTATGATATGTTGCTGATTACTCATCGTGTAAGAAAATGTGGACGGACAGAGGTCGATAGTATGATCTATTAGGAGTAATATCAAGATTTTGTTAATATTAAAAAATTTCATTAAGTGCATTTAAAAATTAAGTTCAATTTTTTTTTTATTTTTATAAATATGAAATTCTAAGCTAATCTTAATTCGAAGAAATTAATTTGCGTAACTCTTTTATATATGAATACGGTAAACTTAAATGTTTTGTATTATTTCACGCCTGAGAGCTTAAAAATAAACTTTTAATCTCATCTAATTATTATAAGCATTTTATTTTGAATTTCGTGATGTCTAGAAAGTTATTAAAGCTAAATATATTCTTGACTGCGATGTGACAGATGATAGATTTTTAGGCTTAATTTTAGGTACAGAAAAGGTAGGCAAATAAGGCGATAGTTCCACACTGTGTCAAGTGTATATCACTGCTATGGACATCCGAATCATCAGTACGCGTTTGTCTGCTAGTCTTTAGTTAAATACTGTAAATTCGACATTTGAAAGCTCCTATATTATGACAAAATTCAGGATTACTTTAAGAAATTAACACTTTCAAAAATGTACGAGTATTATTATTTGCTAAATCCTTTATCTGGTTACGTTTGCGTCAAGTTATCGTTTAATATATTTCTTTTTTATATTATGAATATTCAGTTCAGTCATACTATTTCGGTCTCATGTGCAAAGTGTATTTCTATGGAAAAAGTCTCATAAGCGTCATAAAATTATGGACAAATCAAACCTAAGTCTAAAGTAAGTCTAAGACCAAACTCTCATAGATATCATAGCCTTTTATAATTCTGTGTGAATATTTGGTCTGCATTTGTCCATATTAGATTTAAGGTTATGAAAACAGAAATCTTAATCAGGCGCGCCAAATATTGCTAGGTATAATTTTAACTTTATAATGTAATATAATGGATGACCCCACGTAAAAGACAGTATATCAGCTGGGAGTATTCACTTCATCTTCTTCTTCACTTCAGTCTATGGCAGTCGACTGCTGGATATAGGCCTCCCAAAGTTCGCTCAAAGCATCCCGGTTTTACGCAATCCTCATCCAGCCACCACCGGCAATCTTACGTAGATTAGTGAGAGTACTACGTAATATTAATTAGCAAAATCTTGTCAGCGGATATTGAACTTGCGTTCGTTGGTACAAGCGCCAAGCAGTGACTGCCTGATCGAATGAAAGTAAATTTTAACATAGATTTACGTGACAATTAGCGATGTCAGTAAAAGAATCGTTAAGATGCTGACACGCAACACCGCGTACATAATTAAGTGATTGTAGTGTGAGCCTTCAACGACTTGATCTGCATCACAATTGGTACGTAGAAACTTGACTTGCCTGTTTAAAATAGAATGCACGGAATTTTTCTTTCGGTTGCTAAATTTACAATGAACATATGTAGATACTAGCTGACTCCGCAAACGTTTCTTTGCCATATATGTTATTAACCCGCTTAACCCCCCCCCCCCCTTATAACTTAGGGGTATGAAAAATAGATATGCCCACAAAATTTTATTAAAATCGGTCGAGCCGTTTCGGAGGAGTTCAATGTTTAACACCATGACACGAGAATATTATATATTAGATAATGCAGAACCTATAAACATATTATTTAATGATATTTGTGATTGTTCTCATGGAATGATTATAGGAATCTAGTTTTGCTTATTAGCGATAGATTTTTGACACCATTTGGAAAGAGCTTACATCAAAATGATATCTCTAGTAAGCAAACTAAGAGATCGGCTTAATAAGTTCCAAGGATAGATAGAATATTGAATCTGACCGTAAGGATATTCAGGGTAGTTCTATATAGAAGTAAGAGAAATAAGTAAGAAAAAAGGGGGTTCTTAATATCCATCATTCATTCACCATAAAAAGCGTATACTACCAAAGGCAAGAAATTCATTTATCTACGATTAGTAATCAAGTATCCGCAGTTAATAAAACAATTTAATCAGATCTACAGACTAAAAAATTAGTCTGATGACGTAACTTATTTTCCGTATCAGAAGTTCAAGGACGGGTGTCAGGTGTCAATAACCCTGACCAGTGTCAACCCTGCTTCGGAAAATTTCAAAACACACTTGGGACGTTCAAAACACTATTATGTACATAGAATAAAGATTTACGTTCAAAACAAATGCTCGAAGCATATCTATAATAATATTATATAGGTTAAAAGATTATTATACCTAGGAGGGAGGATTATACCTAGGAACGCTATAGGTTATATACTATTTTAGTATGGTTTTTCCTATATAAGCAATCCTATGGTGTTTTAAATTTAATGCAATTTTGTTTATAATTTGTTTGTTTCGTGTGAAAAAAAAATTGGAATCTATATAGTATATAAGTGGACAATTCGTTGTCGCCTCCATCTTTCTGGGGTTTCATTGTGTCATATTTTACGACTAAATTATACTATATGAGACTTTAAAAAGAGATGTTTTAAATCGTCTAAGAAATATATTCCTCTTAAAACTACCAAAATAGCGTATAAAAAATCAACATAAATTAAAAAAAAATAGAATTTTATTGAAACGTAATTTACAAATCATGTAATTCTATTGAAAAGAGATCATTGTTAGGACCTAAAAATAAACTTTGGAATCTTTCATCATCACTTCCGGCTAATACAGTCCACTGCTAGACATAGGTCTCCACAAGTTCGAGCCCAAAATGGAATGGACTCGTGTGTTTTGCCCATAGTCACCACGCTGGGGCGGGTTGGTGACCGCAGGGCTGGCTCTGTCGCACCGAAGACGCTGCCCGTCTTCGGTCTGTGTATTCCAAATCAAAATATATTCGAATCTTTGTTTTACTTAATTCCAATTAAATTGCTAAATAGAGGTGTATTTGTATATAAATATATCAACGATGACATAGATAGTTAACTAGTTTTATTAACAAGTAGACGCTCCCATGACATAAGCGACGTTGCACAATTAAGACGTAATCAGTTGGAAAAAATCGTGCCATTGTCGGCGCACACGCATCTCGTAGGGCTGTCACTGTATACACAAGAAATTTAGTAAAAATGAAATGTTTATATTAATTGTTATTAATATCGATCACAGATTGTTTCGAATTCTATGCGTTTTTTTTTTTCACAAAAATCTTATAATTATTAGGCCACTAGGAGTCTGGGGTGTTCCAAAAACAAATTATTAAACTATATAAGAAGGAGAATTAGAAATTTAATCTGATGAGAAAGGGAAATGTGTATCTGCTATCATTTTTTGCCACAGTTCCGCTTCGACATAATTTGTTAACTAATTATCCGTGAATAACTGCCGTGATAATCCGCCTTTCACTTTTATTAATTAGAAAATAATAATTTGTTACGACGTAATTGTTTTTAATATAAAACAAATTGAAAAATTCCGATATGCGACATCCCTAGTAATTAATAAGCACGCTATCTTAAATTCGTTCTCGAAATTAAGTACTGTAATTTAGTCTTTTTAATCATCTATCTTTTTGCTAAAAAATATTGCTATAAATAAGTCTCTTTTTATGGCTTTATACCAGCACCAACACACAGTGCGTTCAACTTGACTAAAAATAACATATTTTCAAAGCCAGAACTCTGCAGTAATTTAAAATTCAAACTAAAATGCGTAGTATTCATTCATAGCATAAAAGAATTGACAGTATAATGCGAGTGTCTAGGTGGTTAGGCGGAGCTAGTGAATATTGTAGTACCTAAATCGTGCGGGCGTACTGTTTTTTATTTTGTCAACGGTCCAAGTGTCAGTGTTTAGCGATTAAATTAAAAATATTATTTTGATAATATTTCATCTTTTAATTTCCATAGTTGATTGTAGCCGTGCGTATCGTTATTTTAATTTATTTAGAAATTTACAAGAAACCAATGAACCAATAGTAAGTAGCAACCGACTCATTCATTGACTACTGAAAAACTATAGCAACCCGTCTGAGACGTACCTCAACCTTACAGACGATCATAGCTAAATAATACTCATAAGTAGTGTGGTGTTCCTGTAGGTAGCCAGAGCTTCTGGGAAGAGTCGGCGGTAACGCGCTTGCGATGCTTCTCGTGTAGCAGGCGTCTATAGGCTTCGATAATCGCTTACTATCAGGTGGGCTGTGCTCCGGTTTGCAGCCCTAATTGTAGAAAAAATTATAATGTACAAAAAAAAATAAATAAATATTAATAATATTATCAATCTACAGAATAGGACCGTGTCAATTTTATTACCAGTATAATAATTTATACTACCGTTATGATAACCTAACGTAATTGAACACGATCGTTTTATGTATGAACATTGATAATGTGACCAAATAAAATATCTCTTCGTATATGGACTGATTATATGGAAAGGCTGTAATACGCAGAAGATCACAATATAACTCTCTTTGCTAAGAGTTAATCGTATTTGATAAAGTGATATAGTATAAGCATTGCTTAGCGATAGTGGCACTTTTTGGCAACGTCGAATTCTTCTAATATTATTCCATATATCGATGGCTCCTAAGTATACTGAGTCAACTAACAACTTTTGACTATTTCATTTTTTAAAGATATTAATAACATTTACTTCATTTCCTATCTACCTATGTAACAAAAAAATAAAGTTATTAGAAGTAGAGTTGACTCAGTATACTTAGGAGCCATCGATATAATCTCAATATTAAGTACGGCAATAAAATAATGTCAAAGGTTTTTCTTAGTGTTTAGTTGAACCTTAGCATTGCCACAACGCTGTCTGTAGGTTCCGTGTAATGACAGCTTTGATAATCTTTTTAAATTGGATTGTCATTACAATCAATCATAACATACTTAGCGTCATTGCCAGTCATTGTCAATAGTTGATAACTTATAATGACACTCATTTACGTAATTGTAGTTTTTGTTTACAGACACATTAATTCAGCTTTACATTGACTTATTTTGATTACTTAAGCTTTAAGGTGGTGATAGACGTACGAACTTAAAATACGCGTTTTTAAAATCGCGAACTTACTCGGCTCGACGGCGGTGACACTCGTGAAGCTTACTCATTCTGTATTGCGATGTCATCGACAGAAGAAGCTTTGTATTACTTAGGAATTGTATCGTATTACATTTTTAAAACCAAAAAAAGACGAAGTTTTGAAATAATTCATTTTGAGTAATTTCTTAATCAAAAGTAATAAAAATTACAAATACCTACACTACAAGCGTTGGGCGTCCACAGACTAGCGAAACATAATTGTGTTTAAAAAAAACCGACTTCAATTACATCGACAAGTAACACATCGTAGTTAGACGAAAAAACAGTCAAGTAAATACGCATTATTAGATATAACCGAAAAACTTATTATATCGCAATCAAATTTAAATGAGACCACATGACACACACCACCTTTTGATTAAAATAAAAATCGGTCTACCCAGTCAAAAGTTCTAAGGTTCTGAATCGAATTGAGAACCTCCTCATTTTTTCAAAGTCGGTTAAAAATGGCGGCTCGCGGCTCGTAGTGCTGCCACGCGCACGAGCGGAGACGGGTTACGAGTAAAATTTCAAACTTGTCGGATCGCCAACGAACTTACTCGGCGGTTTTAAAGTACGCGTACTTAGGGTGACACACGGGCGAAAAAGGTCGTCGAGCCACAAGTTCGCGAACTTACTCGCACGTCTATCACCCCCTTTATTAGTTTTATTTTAATGCAAGTTTTCTGACCTTTAATCGTTGGAGAGTAATTTCTCTAGCAAGAATAACAATATTTATTAAATGCTTAGCATAATACTGAGACTGATATATGTTATTTTTGAGGCACGGTGGACGCACCAGGACTGTCACATAGGGATCTTGTATCAAACCTGCCAACGTCAGCCAATGACAACAGATCCCGGACAATAATCGGTATCGATTAAATATTAAAAAAATATCTTATGTGTATGAACTAAATATTATACACAACACAGGAATTAAAAATAATAAACGTATAAATTTATACGATCAGTATCCGCTCGTAACTTGGACACTATTAATTAATTAATTTATTTATTAAATAGACACAACATCGATACACCATAAAAACATTGCAAGTAGAAATACAAAGATTCTCAAACTCTATTTCCAGGAAGGTAGTTCGCACTCGATTCGCGACTTTACTGCTGTTGCGCGCGCTTTTAACTCAAACTTACGCTATTTGATGATCTACACGAACACTAGCTATGATATGCTGTTTTGCCCACAAAATTGAAGTATTGAAATATTTTGAAGACAAAATCAGGTTTGGTATATTTTTATACAGTAGATTATCAAGGCTATCAAGCAAGTACACAGTGTACCTGATGTTAAGTGGTTATCATAGCCTGTTGACGCGTAAATTATCAGCAGTCAACACAGCACATCCCCAGAGAATCTGGATACATTACTCATCAGAGGAACACGTTACTTCTTGATGGAAGTATTACTTTACTGTGTTTCTGTAACTTTGAGACAGTAATAGTAAGGTTCCTCTGTCACACTTATCCAGGTTTGGATCATTAACTCAGAAAGAAAATATCCTGCACAAAATCTAGAGCAGAATGACTGGGGAAGTACCTAGACCTTATAGAAATGGTGAATAATGCTTTCAAACAGTGTTATGTATCTGCGATGAGTACGGTGACCAGATCTCCTGGGAGATTGGGGGTAGGGTCGTCAACGCACTTGCGATGCTTCTGGTGTTGCAGGCGTCTATAAGCTACGGTAATCTCTTACCATCAGGTGAGCCGTACGCTTGTTTGCCTACCTAGTGATATAAAAACAAAACTTGCAATGTTTTTGGTTTTTTTTTTTAAATACATAATATAAAAATCAATGGGCTCTTAAGTGCCCAAGCCTATTTTATTTACATTTTCAAAAACCTAATTTTAGGATTTTTTATCGTGGAGCCAATGTTGTTAGTATGCGTGTTAGGTTAGGTTAGTAGTTTCTGGTGTTGCAGGCGGTTAGAAGCTATGTACGGTAATCACATACTATCATGTGAGGTGCTTGTTTGCTTACCGAGTTGTGTATATATATATGTGTGTGTGAATGAAGTTAATAAAGTCAAGTCATCATCTTTCAGGTTTCAATTATAAGTCAACCAGTTAACCTACTGTCTCGTACTAAAATAGACACAAGGTCATACCAAATATGGCCGCCTGAGTCCTGAGTCACTGTATCAGTAGGTAAACTTCACTAAATCTTATCTAAAACACGTTTCGACTGACAAAACAATTAGTTTAAAAGGTTTTTTAGGTTACAATAGGAATTTTATGTTATTTATTCTTAGAATATATTGTTATGTTCTGCATTTAAAGCGAGAACAATAAATAGATCTTAGGAATATTTAATAGCTAGCTGACTTAAACTTGTGTCCAAGTCTTGTCGAGAACTGTTGAGCGCGTAAAGTTGAAAAGGACGTCGCATGTTCTGAAATGTTACTTATTTAAACAAAAGACTGTGTGTCTACTTATGTACGCACGTAATAAGTTATAGTTTATTGGTTAGCTAACTTCACGTTGCTAACTTCGTTGACTAGCTAACTTCAGGGTGTCGGTAGTTTGTGACGGTGCGCGCGCGTCGTAAAAATTTACTCTCATCTTTTTCCTTAACGTGCCAAAAGAAGTATAACTTCAAAAGCTTCACAAATTATATTCAATCAATTATTACCCCGACGTTCCCCGGAAACGTATGTAAAGCAAATGAAACTGCGGTTCGCGGCTAGTATAGCACATACAATAAGTATCATCTGAGCAGGCGCTTTCCGTGAGAATAGATAAAAATTATGTGGTGTCATGGGACACCAGGTAGGGACGAAGTTTCTTCGGATAGTATAGAAGCAACACAATTTGAAAAAAAGGTTGAATTTTTCATATATTTTCTAGTTCTTGATTTTTTAATGTTGTTAATTGGTTTTTAATTAAGTACATAAAAGTATTTAGGAAATTTAGTATTTTAGAAAATAACAAATACCGTAAAATGATTTAAATCAAACAAAATAATAATAATAATATTTTAGTTTTACAAACCTCATGTTATACAGTCGTGTGACTGATATTACGTCACTTCCGTTATATATTTTTCTTACGGTTTTAGTCTCACATTTTTTTTTAGTTCAGTCGTCCAGCCAAATGTCAAGCCTGCCGTAAGGAACTTCGATCCAATTACGCAGTGATTAAGGATCGAAACGAATGGGTTTCGGTTTATATGACAATGTTTTAGTGTAGTGGTGCGTGTGCCGACTGCTGTGTATGCGTATGTGTGTGGATATTTGTATTTGTGTAAATATATCTTTGCAGTCTGCGTATTTGTCCTTGTGGGTTTCCCCACTTTGGCTCGGACAGCACTGTCGACCCCGGTTGCTATCTTACACACCTGAAGGCGACCGTAACTCGTAGTAAGGAATATATCCTCCAACCCGTAATGGAGCAAGCAGCGTGGTGAATTAAGCTCCGAACCTTCTCCTATAGAGAGAAGGCGGTTATGTCCAGCAGTGGGATGTTGTACAGGTTATCGAATGGGTATCAGTTACGAGTGAACAAATGGTTTGCGGTGCAGGATTGAGAAGGATCGTGTGTCTGTCACTGAGGGATATCTGTATTTGTTACATCTGCGGTCACGATGCTATGGGAAAATGAAAAGTACACCCTACCTTACCGGATTCCTTGACAATGTATGTAGGAAAAAATAACTGCAATTATTTTTTATTTGATGTAAAATGTAAATACTTTTTTTGCGCCCTACCCCACCTGCCCAAAGGATGCCTGGAAGAGATCGCTTAGCGATAAGGTCGCCTGTTGCAACTGACGTAAGTTATATTTAAACGGTTTTATTTAGCTCACCCCGTTTGTTTTATTTATTTTTTATTATTTATTCTTGGGTCAAATTTAGTAATTCAAATTTCACCCTCTTCCTGTCAACCGATTAATCTGAAATTTTGTATACACTTTGGATTTTGGTGACAATACAATTATGTTTATTCATTATCATTATAAATTCAAGATGGCCGCCGCTACAAAATGGCGGATAATTTATGTTTTATTAATCCCATCAATATGGGTATCAAATGAAAGGGCTCAACAAGCAGAATACAATATACTATAAAAAATTGAAATCCAAGATGGCGGCCGCTACAAAATGGCGGATAACGTAGGTTTTATCAATCCCATCAATATGGGTATCAAATGAAAGGGCTCAACAAGCAGAATACAATATACTATAAAAAATTGAAATACAAAATGGCGGCCGCTACAAAATAGCGGATAACGTAGGTTTTATCGATTCCATCAATATGGGTATCAAATGAAAGTGCTCAACCAGTATAATCAATGTACTATATAAAATTAAAATCCAAGATGGCGGCCTCTACAAAATGGCGGATAACTTAGGTTTTATCAATCCCATCAACATGGGTATCAAATGAAAGGTCTCAACAAGTAGAATACAATTTACTATGCAAAATTGAAATCTAAGCTGGCCGCCGCTACCAAATGTCTGATAACAATTTTTTATCAATCCCACCCATATTGATGGGTATCAAATAAAAGGGCTTGACAAGAAGAATACAGTGCACTATACAACCTCAATATTTAAGATGGGCCTTGCAATAATGAAGCACTAAATGAATTAAACAGAATACGAAATAAAAACTAAAAACTAGAAAATAAAAATAGGTAAAAAAACTTTTTAAGTTAAACGGTTTTATGTTAAACATACATTGCAATGTTTAAGATAAATGTACTAAAAACCAAAAAATAATAAAATAGATACAGTCGTGGGAATTATAAACATATGCATAGACTAGACTAAAATAAAACCGTGGGGCACGTCAATTGTCTACAAATTATCGACTTAATGTGCGATAGAAGAATCGTTTAATTCGTCGTTAAAATAGGCAGTTGGCCCGCAGACGGTGAGGAAATTACTTACTATTTTCTTGCTCATGGAAATTCCAATAGTTACATACACTCCATGTAAATAAAAGAGATGTTTCAACTAGTTTATCGTTGGACATTCACACTGCTGGCTGGCGAGGAATCGTTTCACTGCTCGTAGTTTGTCTTTAATCGACAAAACATATGATAAAAGTACTACTCGCTCACCACTATGAAACCCTAAAACTCGCTTATAATCGAGCTTGCTAGCTTGTTTCCACATTCTAACCCTACTTATCACACGTCCATCTTTGTCGGTTGAACAACTGCATAATTATAGTGTAACATTACAAAACAAACATTTTAATCAACGATTGTAGACAATTGACGTGCCCCACGGTTTTATTTTAGTCTAGTCTATGCATATGTTTATAATTCCCACCACTGTATCTATTTTATTATTTTTTGGTTTTTAGTACATTTATCTTAAACATTGCAATGTATGTTTAACATAAAACCGTTTATCTTAAAAAGTTTTTTTACCTATTTTTTTCATATATCATTTGTAATACTTTTAAAACCTCGTATTGGTGTGCGAAAGTGTAAATAAATAAATAAAATAAATAAAACTGCGTGTAATATTTACGTCAATACTCTATTGGATGAGAAGTGTATATTAAAACATTATTACGTCACGCGGCTTACAAGATGGCGTTGCTCGCTAACGAGATTGGCCGTGAACGAGTTGACTACAAGTAAACGAATTATTTAAAAAAAAAACATTGTTTTAAATCTATAAACTATGTATTATTGTCTATAATAGTGGTTCTTAACATTTTATCGTTGAGGGAACATATGTCAAAATTTATGTTTTGCCATGGACCGCCTGTTTATGTAACTGTTGTCTCGTTTACTCTGCTCGTCTCTTTAACAAGACCACTTCGGTTGCTTCCGATAATAACCACTAATGATCCGAAGATCACTTGTTAAGAAACACTGGTATATGTAAATAAAAATTAATCGTAAAAATGTACGTAAGCATAGTTTTTGAACGACTGTTATTATTTTGTTTTTATTTTCGTTATTGTCACGTACGTAAGAAGTTACACTTCGTTTGTTAGCTAGCTTCACGTTGCTAACTTGTTCTTCATTGACTAACTAACTTCATGGTGTCGGTTTTATGTGACGGTGTGCGCGCATAGTAAAAATTTACTTTCATCATTTTTCCGAAACGAAACCAAAAGTAGTATAACTTCAATAATAAAAATCGACACATTAAAAACAATATGGCGTACGTATTTCGCGAAATTCACCGGTTAACTACAAACTGTAGATCTAGTACTGTATCCAGCTAATATTTTACAAATATTTTTCCACTCATGCCAGGTTACTATTTTGAACGCACTTATCACAAAGCAATATCGAACAGAAATAAAATACATGATTTTGAGTACATATTAAAAGCTAGACCACTGGGTGATTTTTATGTCAAATTTGGAGACGGTTTTCTTAGATGAAGGAATGAGAGCCAAAATGAGTAAATTAAAAAATAAACGGTCATCGATGTAGTTCATTAATAATTGTGTTTGCTCGCAAACGTAAAAGAAACCGATTTAAATTACACCGACAGGTAAAACGGTCACTTAAAACACGCATTATTAGCGCTAACTCAAAAAGCACTCGTCAGATCTCGATTAAATTTAAAAAGGCCACATTAACCACATTACGAAAATCATCTTTCGATTAAAAAGGAATGTTCAAAGTCGGTACACACAGTAAAAAGTTATAGGTAACACACATAAAAAATACATATAGTCGAATTGATAAACTATTCTGTCGTGACCTTGGTTGCTGTAAAGTATTCGAAATGTCATTATATCTAAAAAACTTAATAAACCGCGATTAATTCCGAAAATGTTTTTTCATTATAATTGATAAACTATTATAAAAATTATCATTAAAAACCGTTAAAGTAATTGATTGAATGAGTGAAGTTTATTGAAAATTATTTACAGTTTTAATTTAATGT
The DNA here is from genome assembly GCF_905220565.1 of Melitaea cinxia. Lineage (NCBI taxonomy): Eukaryota > Metazoa > Arthropoda > Insecta > Lepidoptera > Nymphalidae > Melitaea > Melitaea cinxia. The sequence continues at coordinate 21,583,573 of NC_059424.1, read as the reverse complement.
ATTCGATATTTTTCGAAAAGAAATTTTAATGTAACACACTCGTACAAATAAAGGCTCTTATCACTTAACTGTATTAGTGAAAGCCATATCAATTTGGTTGAAGTCTAATTATTATAACAATAATATTAAATTGGTAATTGAAAAAGTATAATTTATTGTAAACTTTCATTTACGTTCGCGCCAAATTCGATGATAAATTAATTATTTTTAATCTGTGGGTTTAAATCGATTTATTTATAAGAGTTTTTAGTATGTAACTTACTTTTTTTTAATTAATTGGATATCATATTATTAATTTGAGTTTTAAGCTATATTTATCTGTATTTTTTTTATTTTTTGTAAATATTGATAATAATAAAATAAAGCTTATTAAGTTTATTTGTATGTTATTAAACTTATTTTAATTTTACACTAGATCTAAACTATACTTATCTAGCTGATGAATGCTGCTTCCGTTGAGTTGTTGTTATTTCATAGCATTACAATTAGATTTTTCTAATTAGAACCTTTGATGCATCTAATTTAGTGCAGATTTTGCGAGAAGCCAAAACAAACACGCTGGCTATAATTTTAAAAATAATTATTTTGACTCCTATTATTAACATAAAAAAGATTATAATTCGATTTTACTTTATTTATTGATGTGCTATATTTTTTATGTGTATACGCTATGCTGGGTCCCGTATCTTGGCACGTTTTACATGAGCCATGATTATTCTTTGATTTCTCGGAATAGGTGAAGCTATGGGGTTTCAAACGGGCTATGGGAAACCGTGACAATGGAATTGTATAAATGCCCCGTATCCAATATCTGTTTGAAACAAGCAACTGCGTATTGATACTATAATACCCGCTCGATTTCACTTGTGTCTTATAGTCTAGTAACTTTTACAGAATTTCTTATAATAAAAATGAATATAATCAATGTAATGCTTTAAAACGCATAAGATTGTTTCTAAACTGACTTCCAAAAAAGAAAGAGGTTCTTAATTCCATTGCATTTTGTTATATTTGTTTACCTCTTAACTTTTGACTGCGTGGACCGATTTTTATTTATTTTTTAACCGGAAGGTGGTGCGTGTGATACAATTTAAATTTAATTAAGATCTGACAACGTATTTTTTTTTCGAGTTATATTTAATATACTAATGTATCAACATGCCTATAATATATGCAGTCGTGAGTATTAAAACGTAATAAATAGAAACAAAAACATCATCGAAAATGATGTGAAAATTACAAAATATGTGACGTCATACTAGATATTGGGTCTCATGAAAAGTTGTGGCAAGAACGGGGGAGGGGTCAAAAAATCGTGAACTTCGTGTGACGTAAGTTATGGATGGCCTTACCTAAACACGGCAGTATACTCGTATATGTATGTAATAATAATAATAATAAGATTTATTTATTTTCTCACCACAATATTGCTAACAGGACATTAGATAGGTAGGTAGGTGTATATTTGTTATGGACCGAGAGTAAGTGCTTACGTTGCGTTATTTAATTTGATTGTTATTGTTTTAATTTTGATTTGTTAACTACGTACGCGCCTAAGTTATTTTATTACTGTTATGTGTAAGGCTTCCGTTTTTAGCTTCGCCTAAAACTTGGTTCTAACGCCGCTTGCCTGATAGTTTTATACCATTACAATAAATCATAAATGTAAGAAAAAACTGACTTGAAATTTGCATAGACAAGTAAACGACATATGGTTGTTAGGTATAACTCAAAAAATATTCGTTAAATTTTGATCAAATTTCAATAAGTCCACAAGGCCACAAGACAAATACTAACTTTCAAATACAAAAAGAATCATCAAAATCGGTGCATCAAAATTCAGTCGAGAACCTCCTGTTTTAAAAGTTGATTACATATTCTTTGCCTCGACACGCTGGTAATATGCATCTAGCTAAGGCATTATTGTAAAAAGCACGCAGTTATTCTAACTGGTATGAAATTGATGTACCTACCAGATTGTTAATTGAATGGACCGTAGCATTGCTCAAAATGCTTTGATGGGACATAGTAACGTTATGTAATATGCTTACTTGCAATATTTTATCTACAAATACATATGAATAGGAACATTAATAGTATAGTCGATACTAAAGCAAATTATTGTGTGTGGTCGCAAACGAAAGACAAACTGACTTTGATTATAGCGATAAGTTAATTTCCTGCTCAAAATATGGAGCTGTCTGACTGGGGTAGTATTTTGACCTTACAGAAGATCACAGCTAAATAACACTGTTTTCAAGCAGTGTTGTGTTCCCGTTGGTGAGTAAAGTGACTAGAAATCCTGTGGAGAACTGGTGATGGGGTCGGCAACGCGCTTTCGATGCTTTTGGTGTTGAAGAGGTCTATAAGCTACGCTAGGTGAGCCGTATGCTTGTTTGCCGACCTAGTTGTATAAAAATGGCTTCAAAAACACCTTCGAATGGTCATCTTACAAACTAAAATTTTAATTATTGTTAAAAATAAAGCTACCTCGGAATGTATTATAATATATCCCACAGGAGAAAACTCCGCAGATAATCTTTAAAAAAAAATGAACTGTGTTTTAATACGAAAGAAATCGGTCGTCACTAAATCAAATAAATAAATAGTAACCACCGTAACAAATATTAGAGTATTTAGTGATACTGCAAATTGTATTTAACTAACAAAACCAACACATACCACGGCCATACATACCACAAATAAATTACTGAACAATAAATAAAAAGCACATTAACATTTCATAATTCAGTTACCGCACAATGTATATTTTAAGATAAGTAAAGCAAGGAAGGAAGGTTGCTCAATTTAGTTTAACACACGCTATTTAATAATCTTCAAGGATTTTAATTTAAATCGTAATTATTAATCTTAGAAAGGCTGGATTGTGTAATTTACGCGAAGGTGATAATTTTCGAATTTAACATTAGAATGAAGAGAAGTACCCTAAGTTTACTGGAGGTTGAAAGAAGATCACAGCTAAATAACACCGCTCTCAAATTCAAGTTGCGTTGGACACACACAGGAACAGAACATCGTACGCTTGTTTGCGACTTTTGTATTAAAAGAATTGTATTTGCTCGCAAACGAAAAAAAAAACCGACTTCAGTTATATCGACATCGGCGTTATCAAAGATTACTCAAAAAGTTGTTATCAGATCTCGATGAAATTTAAATGTCACCACATGATAAACATCAGCTTTCGATTAAATTAAAAATCATCAAAATCGGTACACCGAGTAAAAAGTTATGCGGTATAATACAGCGTAGGACGACGAAAAAAAAGTAAAAACGCATTATTAGATATAACTCGAAAAGTAGTTGTTAGATCTCAAATAAATTTTAATGAGACCAAGTGACACGCACCACCTTTCGATTAAAAAAAAAATTGTAGAAATTGGTTCACCCAGTCAAAAGTTCTGAAGTAACATACATAAAAAAAATACAGTCGAATTGAGAACCTCCTCCTTTTTTGGAAATCGGTTAAAAACCTGTATGATATAGAGTTGTCCAATAGGTGATGATTTTCGATAGCACGTGTCACTTCCTGCGTCACCGTTTGTCTAGGAGTAATTATCTCATCGGTGAGATTTTCACAAGTTCTAATCGATGTTTGTGGTTCGATAACATTATCGTTGTGTGTTATCAATCGTAAATTTAAAATGTGTTTGTTTTTGTGTGTAATATGTCCTTGAAATTATTTAATTTTTACATAAATATATATTTTTTTGAAATTTTAAGTCGGTAAACAAGCGTACGGCTCACCTGGTGGTAAGAGATTACCGTAGCTTATAGACGCCTGCAACACTTCTGGCGTGGTGGCATTGCAAGCGCGTTGCCGACCTCACCCCTAATCCCCCACATGAGCTCTGGTCACCATACTCACCACAGGAACATACCACTGCTTGAAAGCAGTATTATTTAGCTGTGATCTTCTGTAAGGTTACTCAGTTACTTGGTTTGGTGATAAATTTTATCTTACATTGTTACTGAAAGGTTTTATCAGGACGATGTTAACGCTCTTAGGGTCTATTACACCTTAACTAACGAGCTATGTTACTACAAGCTTCAGTTTAACAGTTTGCGAAAGAAATAAATATATTTGCCAATCCGCATTGGAGCGGCGTGGTGGATTAAGCTCTGATCCTTCTCCTACATGGGGAAAGAGGCCTTTGCCCAGCAGTGGGATGTTACAGGCTGAAGCGAATAGAAATACAATAATTATAATGACAAAAATATAATTTAAATTTGTAAAATGACTGATGAATGATGAAATGAACAAACTATTTTTTTTTTTAATTTTGATATCACGCGAACAAAGCTGCGGTCAGAAGGTAAGCGGCTGTTCAACGATGATTTCGCGATGTTTTAATAACCATAAAGATATTACATATTCACGGTCGCTGAGCAGTCGATTCTTATCATCGTTTCGCCGTTTGTTACGAAAACTCTGTCATGCTGCACTTGTTCCATCCTTCGATGTCTATTGCCTAAATATTACCAATCGACATGATAGCGAAAATATAATAATCGACTATTACGTCTACGCAGCCATTTTAGATTAAACCGAAAAATTTATTGTTTTAAGTGTAAATACTTAGTTATTATGATATCTAACGTATAACGGTATCCAACAGATAAAAGTTAACGAAATTTTTTAATCATTACATTTCATTTTACACGTCAGATATTTTTAGTTGTAGCATGAGAATTCAAATTCTTGTTATGACTGTTTCATCTACTGTCTCAATTTTATCACTTGCTAGCTGTATGTACCCTGCGCGCGTTGCTACGCTTTCTTTTTGGTCGTACCAACTCAGAATCCTTTGTGGGCTCATGCATACTTTGTTAAAGATCTATAAAGGACATACAGACAAACATTAATAAATATATATATATTGAAGATTAATGTGCGAGATATACTACTTCAGAAATCATTAAAAATAGGCCCTAATCTTATCGTTTTATAATAAAAAATAAAAAAAAAAAAACATTAAAATGACCGGTGTTTCATTGCGAATACGATGACATGGGGTTGCCTCCTAAAAGTCTGGTATAAAAAAAAGTATTTTATTCGTAACAAATAAAGGTACAATTCACACTTTGAACTTTTCTCAATACAGATAGCTCAGCTACCTAGCTAGGAGAAGTAGAGATCATAATAGTAATTACTTTCAAATTACACCTAGAAACTGATTGTTCCTTTATTGTTACTTGTTACTTGTATATGTTGTGTAATTACGGAAATAAACACTTTGGTTTGAATGGCGATTGCCGAATATAATAAAGCCTGCCAGGAATTTTCCAGCAAATTTTTTTGCGATTAATCATTAACATACTATTATAAATAAGATCATTATTAAATTTTTATCCATTAAGCAGATGGATGAAGATCACGATCAGTTCGTAGACTATTCTGTTCGTTAAAATGTTTTTGTTTTTTAAATTTAACCTTCTTTTGGTATTGCGTGATACTGTTGTTTGATAATATTGAAATGATATATCTATATACATACAAATAAATAAAATTAGAGTGACTGGTTGTAATATTAAAAATGCTGCTTTAAATTAAATTCATGTCTATATCAAAATAACGTTTTTTTTTAATATAATTTTTGTTTGTCTGTCTGACTGTTTGTTTCGGCTAATCTTTGAAACGGCCGATTTTGATGGGACTTTCTCTCGCAGATAGTTGATGTAATAAGGAGTAAAGTAAAACTTTTATTTTGAAATCTATTTAATAGCTCTGCGATCTCAACAATAACTTTTTTGTTAGATTTCACGCGAACGCAGTCGCGGGCACAGCTAGAATTATAATATAATTGAGTTTATTGTATATTGTATTTATAGGTACTTATTATAAAAAAAAAATGTGTAAATACTCTTAAACAATATATATTTGACTCAAACACACATGAATACTCGTACACACGTATGTGTGAGAATAACACTGTCTACAACAATATTGTTATTTTTATTTAATTTAAATAAATTATAAAAATATGTAAATGCAAACGCTTCGTATATGTTAATATTTGATATAGATCCGAAACTTATTTAAATTTTTGCATAATTGATTAAGCTTTCAACTTTAAAGAGAAATAAAATGGATAGACGGATTAATTTTTTTTTATGTATTGGATAACTACATCTTATAGCATATTAAATTCTAATAACTGTGTGTGCTCGCATACGAAATAAAACCTACATTAATTACATCGACCAAGTAATACATCGTAAGTAGTAGAAAAAATAGTTAGGACAATACGCGTTATTAGCGATAAGTCAAAAAGTACTTTCAGAAATGGGACCACATGATGAGGACCACCTTTCAATTAAAAAAAGAATAATCGAAAACGGTCTACCCAGTAAACGTTAGAATTGAGAACCTCCTCCTTTTTTGAAGTCGATTAATAATACAAAAATAATATTTATATTGGTATACAAAACACGAAATACAGTCGTTCCAAATTGGTGATATCTTGTATGAAATACAGCGTCACTAAATCGACACATCTTTATCATTTATCCTGCACCAAATAATGCAAAGCATGTTCAATAACAAATAACCCAAGTAAAGCCGTATACTTTGTGTAGTCTATAAACGTCTTACAAGCAGGAGTGGTCAGCGTGACAGATAGTGACTCATGGCTTTATAAAGACTGGACAAGAATGGGGTACGTTTAACACCATTACAGTAACCATTTCCCATGACCGTCTTGTATTGTTTGAAAGAAAATAACCATGGTACGAGAAGCCCTTATACTTTGCTGTGTAAAGTTCTTAACAGCAATCGATTTTATATCTTATAACTATAGAATTAAAGTTTAGTTTTAAATATTTGATTTTTGATTTGTTAGTGTAAGCTGTAATCACGCAGAATGTATAGCACTCCGTTGAGACGGTAATACCATAACATAGGACTTGAAATAAGGACTATTAACTTGCTTTTGTTAGCGACTTTCTGCGTGTGAATGTTGAAATTAATCTATATCACAATTCACAGTACACGCCTTTTCAAGATTGTGTATGAAGTTAAAATAATTGTATTTGCTCGCAAACGAAGAAAACAGACTTCAATTAACTGACGAGCTTGTACTTGTCATGTCTGATCTGACGAATACTTTCTGGGTTATCTATAAAAATAAATAAGATTGGAGTGTCTGTTTGTAACAATAAAATAACCGCATTTTACTAAATGCGTATACATGGTACATATAACAAAATAACATTTTTTTACAATTTTTGTCTATCTATCTATCTATCTGTCTGCCTGTCTGTCTGTTTGTTCCGGCTAATCTCTGAAACGGCTGGACCGATTTTGTCGGGACTTTAGCTGGAAGATAGCTGATGTAGCAAGGAGTAACTTTTATTATCGAAATTTATTTATTTTGCGTATTTACTTGTTTTTTTTTCGTTACATACGGTGTATTACTTTTAATCAATTCAAGTAATTGCAGTCAAGTGTTCTTTTCTTTGCAAACAAACACAATTCTGTGTTATTGTTTTGTAGAACAAATAATAATGTATAGATTAAACAACATAAAAAATTGAACGATAATCACCTTATTGATGGTACTTGACTCATAAATACAACTTACAGTCTGGAGAGTCTGTGAGAGGCAGCTTATTACTTCATAAGTAAAATAAAGTTTTCAAAAGATAACCCTATAGAGCTGAAAAGTTTGTTTAAGCGCATTGTCTCAGGAACTATTGGTTCGAATTGAAAACTTTCTTTTTGTGTTGTATAGCTCATTTACCGAGTAAGGCTACAGGATATCTTCCTCAAATTAAGGCATGTGAAAGCGCGGGGTTTATTTAGTACGTATATAATTCCACGTGAAGCCACAACGGTTAGTAGTTATAGCACATATTAGCATTTATTTCGCAATATGATGCCATCGGTACGACCATAGTTGATTTATATGTGAAAGTGTTTGTGAAACTTTTGTGTATACAACTAGGTCGGTAAACAAGCGTACGGCTCACTTGATTGTAAGCGATTACCGTAGCTTACACACGCTTGCAACACTAAAAGCATCGCAAGCGCGTTACTGCCCCTACCCCCAAAACCCCTACGGGCTCTGGTCACGTTACTCGCCACGGGAATACTTGCTTGAAAGCAGTATTATAGCCGTGATCTTCTGTAAGACCGAGGTACTACCCCAGTCGAGCTGCTCTCGATTTTGAGTGGAATATTTTCTGCTTTGTCCTGCTTCAGTTACTTAATCGTGATCTTCTGTAAGTTCGAGTTACTTTACGAGTCGGGTTGCTCCGGATTTTGAGTGGAATATTTCCTGCTTTGTCCTGCTTCAGTTACTTAATTAAACGGGAAAACCAGGGCAGGTCCAAAAACACGTGTAAAATCTTTGTGCAAAATATATTGAAATTTTCAGAATTAATTAAGTTTTCAGACAGCTAAGTTGCAGTGTTTCTTGGTTTATAAATCGCGCGTACAACGAAAAATAATCATACGTGACATTTCATTATACCCCCTCCAGCCTTGTGGTGTTACAGGATTGGTTCCGAACCCCCTCCCTCCTCTCGAGCCTACGTGATTGATAGACGACCCCTAAATAGATTGTTTACATTATTTTAGTTTAAAGGCTTCTCTAACACCCTAGCCTAATACCTATTTTATGAAACTCAAATATTATAACAGAGCTGAACATTCTGATCTGACAATACTAATGTAAACAGCAAAGATTTTGTCACGTCGTTTGTCACTAATAGTTTAAACGAGTCAAATGTGTATGACAAATGAAGTGTTCGTGACGGAAAGTGACAGATAAAAAAGTGTGTGTGCAATTCACACACGGTAGAAGTGACATTTTTGAAAAGTCAAATTCAATCAATTGAAATTTTTTACGCATTTTCGTTTCATAAAGTTTTTAAATCACAACGATTTGGTTAAATCAATATACTTATTAAAAAACCTGTTACGTTTTTGGCGCGGCTGATATTAACTGTTACTTTTTTTTAACTAACCAGTGTTCCCGATGGTATATTTAACGGGAATCATTACGAAAAGGTAAAATAAAATAACTTCGATGTATAACCTCCTTTGGTTGTTAATTTAATATTTATTTAGTGTTCACGTGTTAGTACACAGTTAAATTCCTTAAGAAAAACTTCAAAATGATTAATTTATTTGTATTTATAAATTATACAAACTGTGTTTTATCTGTCAGCAGTTAGAATATTTTAAATAGATTATGAATTATAAATTCTAGCTTATAGGTTGTAAATTTCTGATTATTCTTGCTTTTTGGAGTACTTATGAAAATGCGTACAACTTCATTCCCAGTATTAGTATTTCAACCAATATTTATTCCATAAACAGGTCTCGTAAAACATATTCGGATGCGCCCACGCATTCCCCCGAACTATTTTCTCACGTGCACAATATGCCTGTCTTTTTCATTGCCTTATAGTTAGAAAAGGACATAATAATATCTTATCTACACCGCTAACCAAGCGACCTCTTTGTGTATTCCGGTACTCGCTCTGGGACTCACTTCGCATTTTAGTTATGAATGACTTTTTAAACACCTCCGCGTCGATACGTAATGTGATACTATGTTGTTCTATGTTGTTTGGTTAGACGTCAGAGTTCGTGGAAAATTCTTGAGTTGTTTTAAAATTTATCCCCAATAGGGAAAGGCAAAGGACTATAATCCATACAGCCGGAAAATTCTTGAATTTATATTATGAGCAATTAAAAAAGTTATTTTTTTTTTAATTTTAACAGATAATGTCAGAGGTGATATTTTTTAAAATTAGGTTTATTAGTCTATCAAACGTCATGTTACGTATAATAAAAATAAATCTTGATTTATAAACATTAAAGAGTATCAAATAAATAACAATTTGTAAACCCAACCTCACTCGTGCCTTATATATTTATTTAAATAGTGGTTGGTAACAGAGCATACAGTAAAAATTATACAATATACATGCGAAAAAAATCTTAAAACTTGGTTGAAAGCACAAGATAACGCCCGCTGCGCTGACTTGCGGACTATTTTAGAATTGAATTCAGTATTTATACAAATTTAAGTTCGTCGAAGAATACGGACAGTATTAGCAAATAATAGGACGGCTTGTACGTTTATACTGAATACTGCATTTTATGAATGACATATGCTCTGCTGCTACTGGAGTGGAAAAATGGTCGCCTGCTCACTGATCTAGGTCGCGGGTATTCGATTTTCTTGAAGTAGAACGATGTTCAATTGTTTATCTGTATATTAATTAATATACGTGAAGCAAAAACTTTGTACCCCTTTTCACGAAAATTGCGCGGACGAAGAAGAAGTATACAGAGAAGGAGTGTAGAATGATAGTTTTTTTTTTAATTCTGCTTAAAAATACATTAACTCAATAAAAAAAAAAAAAAAACCAAACACACACTGACATGTATTTGTCACACACGCATACATACTCTTTTGTTTATTATTATAGAAGCATAGTCGTCGTCAGCAGAACTTTAATAATGTTCAAACTTATAATTAAAGCTAATTAAGGTCGAATTTTGATTAAGGCGACCACTAGTATTAATGAATAGATATGGGAGGTACAAGTTTAGTGTTCTTTGAAATCCAATTTTTTTTATTAGATGGTATTTTAAAGCTGTCTCTGCACGCATATTAAGTTGCATAGAATTTGATAATAGTTTTTGAGTTAGATCAATGAACCTATGTCATAATCATAAGTAAGTATTACATAGGCCTCCGCAAGTTTGTGCCAAACATCTCGGTTTTCCGCAATCCCCATCCAGCCTCCACGGGCAATCTTACGTAGATCGTCCCGCACAGAGATTGCTATTGATGTATAAATACATGTAAAATTTACACCCAGACTCAAGACAGTAATCGAATCCACAACCCACGGAGCAGAAAGCAGAGTTACTTACAAACTGCGCCAACGGGCTAGTCTAGGAGTCAACTAGTCTAAATTATTATATTTAACAGAATACGTTGTTGTAGTGCTTTTTACTAATTATAATAATTAAAACTTTTTGACGAAACTCAACCATGAAAAAAAAAAAGATCACGTCTTTCTCAAAAATAGGTACTTTAGATTCTCTCAACAAATTAAAAAAATAAAATAATAATAAGCTAAATGAAAAACAAAAATAGACGAACAGTTAAGTAAGTAATAGTAATGTTTTAAATATATTTCAATGTGGATGCGAAGTTAAATTTCACGTGTTTGTGAACAATTAATATGCTTACAGCGTAAGGTGATATCATGCACATTAAATATAGCAAGCACGCTTGAGTCGAATTGCGATTCAGAAAGATTGCGATTTAGAAAAAGAAATGTATTATCCGATTTATTGATACAGATACAATATCATAAATATCAATAAAACATTTTTTTAATCTGTACTAACATTACGACATGTTCCTCTAATCAACACGTGTTAAGTTTTGGCATGTTGAATACCAAATTTTAGTTACTACACACTGTGAACACTAAATAAAAGTATGTTAAATATCTTAAAAATTTAACAGAAATTAATACTTTTATTTTTAAATACCTACTTTAGAAGATATGAGTTTCAAAATGACGCGTTAACTAAAATTAATTTATATCTAAGTGAGTGGGTTGGTACGCCTGCGCATAGCGAGTAAGGTGTTACCATTAAGAAAAATTATGTATAATTATGTATTTACATACGCAGTCTCAGAAAAATGATATTCTTTAACTAAAGGCAACAATTTTATACAAAACTAGCTGTGCCCGCGACTTCGCCCACGTGGAATTTAACAAAATAGCTATTGTTGTAGTTCGCAGAGGTATAAAATAAAATAAAAAAAAAAAAAACGAAAAAAGCCTTACCTTACTCATTACATCAACTATTTGCCAGTGAAAGTCCCGTCAAAGTCCCGTCAAAATACATATGAATTTAGTAAAAAGCGGCTATGTTAATATTACAAACAGACACTCTAATTTTATTCATTTTCATAGATATATAGATTAGTGGTTTCACATGCGTTCATTTGAGTTAAAAACTTTCCTCGATAAATGGGTAACACAAAAAAAAAACTATTCAATTTGAACCAGTTGTTCTTGAGCATTAAAACAAACTTTTATGATTTTATAATATTTGTATAGATACAAATAACATTTTATTATAATTTAATAAATAATATGATTAATAAAAATGCATTTTAAAATCTAATCATTTTAATTCAACAATCCACACTAACAAACATTTACATACACAGACAGCTTATAAATAATTCTAAACGTACCATAATTACACCCTAAAATTTGTGTTAAAACTTGCGTGATCTTTAATTCAACCATTAGCTACCAATTGGTCTTTTTCGATGTTATTCAAATTGTAATTGTTTTAATTTTTTCAAACTTTAATTCATTTATCGATGCTTGAATCTAACTAAAATTATGGATCTAGTTTTTCTGCGTTTGTTTTGGAAATGTCGTCGAAATTAGTCGACACTAACGTACAGAGAATGAAGCCACATGACTTGATTTGTTCTGCTATTAATTAGACCAATGGCTACAAAAATCATCAGAAAGGTACCAGGGTCGTGTTGGCAGAAACGACTAAACTTCGCAACAACAAAAACAGTAAACGTCCTTAGGCGTTCAGTAGCGTACTTTAAGCTATAAGCAAAAAAAGGACAGATAAAAAAAGATATAGCAATAGAAAAATAGCGTCAGCGTTTAAACACGTCCTAGCATTACTAAACAGTCACAAGACTGTCGATCTTACTCTTAAGAAAATGGCGTTTTAGAGCCGGTTAACTAGAAAAGGAAAACTGATATTTGCACGCATATATGCAATATCCAAATAAACAACTACTGTCCATTAACACAGTCATTCTCTTACTCTTCAATTATACATTGCTAAGATTCTGCAGTAGTTACTAGATAGCATTAGATAACAAATTACAAGAAATACCCAAAGTTTAGACACTAAAATAACACAGTAGATGATGAATTATATTCGTTAGAATTAAATCTTATACTATTAAACGAGCAATTCTTGTATATATATATATAATCTGAATCTCGGAAACGGCTCCAACGATTTCCATAAAATTTAGTATATAGGAGGTTTCGGGGGAGATAAATCCATCTAACTAGGATTCATTTTTAGAAAATGACGTTTTATCCCTGTTTTTAGGGAGTGAAAAAATAGCTACAATATCGTTAGAATACGAAGGTAAATTTCGCAACTGTCATTAATGTTGTAATAGCTCGGTGGGAAATCGGCCGGTCGGGATCAACCGAGGAGATCCTGGTTCAAATCCCAATGTCCCTGATCAATTATTTTTTTCCTTTTTTTTAATTGCACTCGTTATTTAAAAAAAAAATTATTCATATTTTATAAATATGTAATTCGAATTAAATATGAATTCCAAAAAACACGATTTACTAAAAATACCGAGCTAGGCTCGGTCACCCAGGTACTAAATTTTATTGCCCGAACAAACCGATACCTGATTTAGAGAATGTATCCAGGAATACAAATAAAAAAGTAATAAAAATAATTCTAGAAAATGATATAAAGACGGGGATAAGATTCTCATCATATTCCAAACACCGAGCCATTTATAATGCGACATTTCTGACTTGACTCTTTGACACGTTTTCGTTAGTATCAAGGAAATACCAAAAGGTGAATATATTCAATTTTCTTAATATAGTCAACAATGCGGAATCACGTTTGATTAATTGTATGAATCTTAAATTTTTAAAGGCGACTTGTTAGTATTTGCAAATTAAAATTTATGACAATAATTTTAAATGGTTTTATCAAAGATATAGGTTTTTTTGCTCTTAATTGTTGTAAGCTAACTAACCTTTAGGCGACAAATAATCCCAATACTGGGCAAAGAACGAACAGTTGGAGTATAAGGTTCCACGCTATTTAACTTTAGGTTAACTATTATCGTACATATGTCCAATACAAAACTTATTTTGAAACATCCTGAAAGACTTTTCCCAATTACCCGAGCTTGAATTGAAACACGTGTTTGTTAATAATTCAAGTCTTTTCCAGAGTTTCTAGTCTCGTTTCTTAGAACAACTCCAATAAAATTAAAAGACATACAAACAAGAACCTTCATAATGACCACAATTGCAAATAACCCTTTTAATAATTACTTAAACACAAAAAAAAAACTCACTTCACGTCTTATATGGTACAAAAAATTGAAGTACAATTTTCTCAAGAAACGTCCCTGTTTTTATTGAACGCCGAAAGTCTCCGATTACGTTTTTATTAGCATTTTAAGGAGCAGATGTTTTAGTTAGTTCAGAGTTTGTAAGGCTGCTCGAAACTTCTAAGAAATTGATAAAAAAGCGAAGCCTTGCGTCGCGCCGTGCGTGCCTTAGGTCGATAATCCACTCCGCGGAGATCTTTCTGTTTTGGTGCACTCCACGAAGAGAGATACAAAATGACTTTGGTGTTAAGAGAAAAGGATGCAAGGTGCTCTGCATTGCGCCACGTCTCGCTGTCTGGTAGAGGTCAACGCCTCGTCTCGAGACCATTTCTATACTCGCATTCGTTACAAATTGATCACGAAACATTTTTAGTTACGTACGAAAATTGATTAATAACATGTGATTCTTAAAATGTAGAGAATCGAATAAATTTTTGGGTGTTCCATGTTCAAGGCTACGCAGATGCTGTCTAGCGAAAATAAAGCGATAACTTTTTGCTTGAACGCGCTCAACTTATATCATCTGTAGATCCAATTTAAAAAGCACATTTAACGCTTATAAAGCATTTACCTTGTAAAATGGTTGGCTATAATAACAGATCACTACTAAAAATAACACTAGTTCGTCACTGCTTTTTAGTTTACAGCCTATAATCTATCTGAAAATATAAATAAACGAATACATGAAACAAACAGCTTTGAATGAAGGACACATAAGGATCTTATACACAATTAAACGAATGACAACATTTAAATTAAATCCACAGTAATTGAATGAAATGAAAATATTTATTTCGCCATAAGGTGATAATACACAAAAAGTTAGCAAAAGCATCAATCAATTAAACAACATGACATAACATAACAATACACCCTATTGTACACCAAAACAGAAATAATAAAAATCAGATTGAATCAGATGATCAGTATCATAAGGTATAAAGGGCAGCCTTTTAATCTCCAGGCAACCTAGGGGCAACAATTTCAACATACAAGGTACAACATATTAGGTACATTACAAACTTAGGCCATGAACTTAGTGTTATGCAGCAACATTGACTTAGTCACAATATTTCAGGAACACTAAATCCTTATTTTTGAAAATTATTTACGACTTTGTCTGATTCCTAAACTAACTAAAATTCTCAATAGCCCGACATAGATTCCTATCCGAATAGTCACAGAAATTATCCTTTACTACAATTCTGTAGGTAGACTGACAACGCGTAACTAAACTGAATTTTGGCCAAGGTCAGTCGAGCTAATCTAGGAGATACGAATTATCTGTTGACACCTAAATCTAGACTTTATTTAGATCGTAGGATAGGTAATTAGATTTAGTTAAATAGGGATTATGTGACTGAAGCTTCGATTGAAAAATGACTATCAAATATACACAAATATACACATACAAGCTTTGTATACGCGTTCAACTTTTATTAATCGAATTACGATTATCGACGCATATATTACCTATAAGATATCAGATACTCTATCAGCATATAGAAAAATAAACTTTTAAGGTCTATTTCAGTTCAATTGATGAAAAATAATCACCGGTTTATCATAATTGATAAATAGCCAAATACGAGTTACTGCTCCCATTGGGAGTCACGGTATACAAATTTTGTGTTAGAATTACAATCAGGACACAAGAAAAACTGTTGAACTGAAATATGAAAGAAGCGTTATACATGTGGAGTATGCGAGTGTGTAGGTATGTCTTTGGTTCCATATATGTGTGTGTATAAACATATGTTAAAATAAGCCAATTTCGATTATCCTTCGGCTTTCCTTCGGTGATATCTCTCATTAACAAGCTTTCTATTCTTTTTAACCGACTTCCAAAAAAGGAGGAGGTTCTCAATTCGACTGTATTTTTTTTTTTTTTTTTTTTTTTTTTTATGTATGTTACATCAGAACTTTTGACCGGGTAGACCGATTTCGACAAATTTTGTTTTAATCGAAAGGTGGTGTGTGCCAATTGGTCCCATTTAAATTTATTTGAGATCTAACAACTACTTTTCGAGTTATATCTAATAATGCGTTTTTACTTGACGCTTTTTTCGCCGACCTACGTTGTATTATACCGCATAACTTTCTACTGGATGTACCGATTTTGATAATTCTTTTTGTGTTGGAAAGGGGATATCCCTAGTTTGGTACCGTGATAAGGAAACCAGGATCTGATGATGGGATCCTAGAGAAATCGAGGGAAACTCTCGAAAATCCGTAATAACTTTTTACTGGGTGTACCGATTTTGATAATTTTTAATTTAATCGAAAGCTGATGTTTATCATATGCTCACATATAAATTTTATCGAGATCTGATAACTACTTTTTGAGTAATCTTTGATAACGCGTAGTTGCTTGACTATTTTTTCGTCGAGCTACGTTGTATTACTTGTCGATGTAATTGAAGTCGGTTTCTTTTTTCGTTTGCGAGCAAACACAATTATGTTAATTCATTACAAAACCCACGAGCAACCGTAATTGTAAAACAGTTTGCGCTGCACTTCAACAAGTATGTATGTACCCCACTGTTTTGCAAAAATTTTGACTTCGATTTACCACAGCCGATTGGCACACATTCGTTAAAAGTATTGAACTTTTAAAAAAAATAATGTTTAAAATACATATAATAAAAATGTAACGGGTCGCTGTCTGTACATTTAAGATATATGAGAAAAAAATATTATTGGGACCATTAACAACGCAAATAGAACCCAAAGCAATGATTGTCAGGATTTTTGTCTGTTTGTCTGTGCGTTTGTACACGCTAATCTCAGAAACGGCTTATCCGATTTATATGTGGTTTTTACTAATATATTATGACAAACTTAGCGTAACATTTATCGTTTGTTTCTTGTCAATTGATTAAAGAATCACGTTGAGCATGTAGTCACTATTCCACGCGGGCGAAGTCGCGACCACAGATTGTTTAAAGCAATAAGACTGCCTTTGCATGCTGTCATTGTACTTTTTGTTTAATTTTATTTCCGTACTGCGGTTTTTTTTTCCTTTTTTTACTACGTAAAAGTCTTTGATTATATTTATGCAAGAAGTAATAAATAAATAAATAAATTAATTAATAAATTAAATAAATAAATAAATAAATAAATAAATAAATAAATAAATAAATAAATAAATAAATAAATAAATAAATAAACGAATAGATACAATTTTATATCAACAGAAGTCTAGGAAAGAGTTATACGAGTATTTTAATCTGTAATATGAAGATTCGAAGGTGCTTTTGAAGACTATTTGAATATATTATAATTATTTATGACTTTAATTTTGCTTCAGTATCTACATAACCCAAAAAACTGTAGTCTGTTCCGTGAATGCGAAGATCTCAAAATTGTACGTCCTCGTTTCAGATGACAGCGACGTGTGATCGAGCGCAGTTACCACTGGACCAGTTAAACTCGCTTTAATTATATTTACTTTTTACGAACGACGTGGAGACCTTGATACAACATCGCCTAATTATAAATTTTATTTTGTATTTATTGGCTTATTTGATACAACATATTTCTCTTTTACTGATAAATGGCACACAACTACAAAAAACAATTCTGTTATATATGTATTTGTTATAAATAGTTTATTTATGCTTCAATATTGTTTTTGAGCGTTCATTCAGTCATTCAATGAAACTGCGTTGTCTGTTATATTATAGCATATGCTTGTGAGAGTTAATGATATAAGTGAGTAGTTTAATGAATTGATAATTTATTATAATTGAATAGTTTAGGTTTTTACTCTCATTTTTGTGATAATAAGTATTGACCGTCGCTGGACTGCTTGTGAAGAAAAATGCTGACTTGTAACGACTGTTGCAGACACTCAAACAACTATTTTGGAGGGGCGCGTCACGTTATCACAGCCGAGTTACACTACAGTATAAATCAAAAGAAATAATGAACTAAACAGACATTAATGTTAATTATTTAAAATAAGCGTTCTTAAATATTCTAAATTTAAATTTAGAATTTATAAATATTGGTAAATTTTTTATTTATATATTTTATTAATCTACATCTACAATTTTTTTTAATTCCTTCTTTAATTTAGTCAAAAATATACTGTAATTAAAAAATAGGCAGTCATAGCGTTCGATTCGAATATCCATCGAAAGTTATTGAATGAAAATGTATAGCAGCGCTAAATATCCGAATAGGTTATCGTTCTGTTAGGATGCCGACCCTGTTTGTCTTTTTAAAAAAAAACTATACTACACCGCTAACTGCTTTATTTAAAAAGATTGGACACAATGTTGGAAAACTGACTTCCGAACTTTAAATTGATGTCCGATCTACTCGGGGCTCTGAGTCTAACTGACTGTTTTTTAATAAAAATAATATTAACGAAGAAACAATATAATTCAATTGCTGAGTAATGATAAAACTATAGGAAAAATACAGTGTATAATATTAATGCTTATGAAGCTTTTACTGCGTTGTAAAATGGGATATAACAGCCCCCCCCTTTTGACTGAGCTTTTTCTAAATTAAGATGAAGCGAAGTTTCGAAATAGAAAAATCATTAGAGTTCAGAAGTCATTACAAAATGTAGAAATAGAAAATAAAAATTATAGTAAAATATTGCAAAATAATTTTGTAACAGTATAAAAATTCGAACAGTTTTACAATTAAATCGTATAAAAGAAACAGAGTAAAATTTAACAAACAATTAGTAGTAGTTGTACAATTGAATAATAAAATTGTATAAAAATTAAACAAAATTGTACAAAAGAGAAATAGTAAATTTTAAAGTTACTTTTTTTAATTTATTTATGAAATAGTAAAATTAGAAATTAAACTAAAATAATATAAAACACGTATTAAACAAAAATAATGAATTTAGCAAATAACATAGTATGCTTAGCGAAATAGTAAAATTTAGCAATTACATTTATTTTAGCTTATTATAACATTTGTTAAATAAGTAAAACAAGTCGTTTTACAAAAGATTTAGGATTTAGTAAATCACATTGATAAAATAATATAGTAGAAATAGTAAAATAGCATGACATAGAAATTAAAATTTTATAGTAATTAATTCATTTTTAGTACTAACAAAGTACAACTTGAAAAATAAAATAAGACATGAATTAGTTATTAAGATTTCGTGCAGAGGAATAGTGAACCTTGCTAACACTTTTATAGGGTTCATAATTGTTACAATTTGGTAATGATTTTACCGATTTATTATCTTCTTCAGAAGTTGATATATCCGTCATCTCAATTGAATTTGTAATTTTAGAACTATGTTTCGATGACTTTTTATTATGACACTGGTTAAATATTTGTATACAATATCTATCTTTACCTTGACGATTTCTTAAACATTTAAATAGTTTATATGTTAAGAATAAAAATAGGAATACAATTAAAATATACGTGAATGCGGAATAGTATGAGCCATATTTAATAAAGTGTGATTCATTTTGAAGATTATTTAATTCTAATTCTAAATTATTCAGCTGATGATTCGCGTATTTCAAAGAATCTAAATTAATTTTACTTAAAGAAATTGGCGTTAAATATGGTAAACTTTTATTAAATATGCTCTTTTTACAACAATCGTCTTTTGTTATATCAAAACTTATATCTATAGCTGATTTAACAGAAAATTGATAAGTAATTGTTGGCACTAGTTGAATAGTTTTAGAATAACCAATACAATTTTCAATTAATTTGACAATGCCTATGCCAATAATAGAATGATCAGTGATATCATCATTACATTTTATTATTAATTTATTAATATCGGATTGTACATAAATCCATCTGTTATTTTTTAATTTATGCCATATATCGATTTGGCCGAATAATAACTTGGCGTTACATTCAGAAGGTAAAGAAAGAGTTACTTCTGTTAATAATTTCGATTCACAATTAGGATTAGTTATGCTAGACAACATAGTAATTTGTTCACAAATAGAATAGTTATTATTAATAAATTTACAATCATTTAAATTATTAAGCATAGCATAATGTATTCTATCGTCACTTAAAGCGGTATAAGAATCAGAAGGTTGGATAAGCGCAAAAGTTTGTACATGTGAGTCATCGTGAGGAGTCGGTAATGGGATATTTTTATAAACAGTGAACTTATCTGGTGTTATTAACGGAATTTGCAAACTGAAAACAATCTTATTGTTATAATAATATGAACTAAGTTTCGAAACATCAATCAATGAATGAATATTATGTATATTTAATTGAACTGGAAAGTCTAAGTGTTTGTTTATTTGATTAATATGCTTAGTTAATTCATTATAAAGACTTAAAGGGCTTATTACACTAGGGTGCAAAATATTTAATTTTGAGAATAAAATAGCGTTTAAAGTTGTATCTAGCAAGTTAGAAATAGAAAGTAAGGAACTTTCAATTATATTTAGCAAATTATTTATTCTAGAAATATGAAGAAGCAAATTATTAGTTTTTGTAACTTGCGAAAATATTTCATTCATGTAATTAATTTGGTTATTTAATCTTAACTCATTTTGGTTTAATTTATAAATCGTGGCGTTAAAATTATTTATTGTTGATTTAATTATGTGAATATTATCTCGAAACAAATTGAATAATTCTGATTCACTTTTCCGACAGGATTCTATCGCGGCGTCATATTTTCTCGCGTCATCTGCGTCTAGAGTACCAAAGAAAAATTTAAGGATTTCCCCTCCAAATTCTAGAGATCTTTTAACTTTATTTGACGATTGATTATTAATTATTATATGCTCTAAAGATTGCAGTTTAATGTAATTGTATTTTATTAAAATTTCAACGGGATTTGAAAAATCTTTACATTGAGAAAATTCGTCAGTATTTATTTTTGAACAAAGGTTTAAGATATCGTATAATAAATTTTCAATTTTATTGAGATACGGATTTAAAGATATAAGGTCTATATATGTTATGACTTTCCAATAATCGTTATAAAAATTAATATTCGTAATAGGTTCAAAATAAATTCCAGGACTATGAGATATAGGAATGATACTTGATTCAGCGTGGCTTCGGCTTCCATAGCATAAAGCTCTGAAAAATTAAAAATGAATAATTTTAAGGTGCGGAAATAGCAGGCTTAATCTCGTTTGTGTGATATTTAATATGTTTACGACCTATTTGTATGGTTACATTATGTTTATTGTGTACTTTTATGATTTTGTATGGACCTTTCCATATCGGTGATAGAGCCTTACGGAGTCGGTGATGGTATTTTACATATACTGAGTCACCAGTTTTATATGAAATTTCGCGTGAACTATAATCATAATATTGTTTAGACTTTTCTTTGCTATTAATTATATTTTGAATAGCTTTTTCCCTACTAACACGCATTCGATATTGCAAAGATCGAATATATTCATTGTAAGTTGTATTGTTATTGGTTTCATATAGAGAATTAGGAATGTTAGGTTTATGACCATATAATAATTCATAAGGGGTGAAATTAGTAGTGCAATGAGGGGTAGTATTAATAGCTAGTATTGCGGTAAATAAATAGCAATGCCAATCGTTTTGGTTTTCGTTTACGAATGATTTTAAATATTCTTTTAATGTAGCATGTGAGCGTTCTAGAGCTCCGTTTGTTTGTGGATGATAGGGTGTAGTAAATAGAGCTTTAACTTTTAGGATTTGAGTTAATTCTTTGAATAATTCAGACGTAAAACAAGTACCTAAATCCGTTAAAATTGTTTTAGGGAAACCGAAAAGAGACATAAAATGTACAAGATTTCTGGCTATTTCTTCACTGGTAGCCGTGACCATGGGATAGGCACTAGAAAATTTCGTTAAGTCATCTTGTAGTGTAAGGATAAATTTAAATTTTTGATAACCTGCTTCAGGTAAGGGACCAACGATGTCGAGAGCTAAACGTTCAAATGGTTTAGTGGAAGTAGAAGTTATCTCCATTGGAGCCTTATTGGACATTCTCAATGGTTTATTAATTTGACATAATTGACATTTCTTTACATAATCTACGATATCAGAGCGCATACCTTTCCAGTAATAGGCAGCTTTAATTCGATTATACATACGATTTGACCCTGGGTGACCTGCAATAGGTGAGTCATGATTTTCTTTTAAAATTTTAGGGATTTCCACGGGAGTAGGATAAATTAGTTGGTTTTTATATATATGGATTTTGATATTAGTATTATGGAAAATATAAGCAATCATGTTATATATTTTAATATAAGCTAGTTTAGAAAATGGATCTGAAAAATCCGATAAAGCGAGATCTGTAATATCAGGATTTTCAATTACAATTTTATTTCTAAGTTTTATTAGTAAATTGTAAATATCTTTAAATTTAGTTTCTTCATAATGATGAACTTTAGTAAACAGAAAATAGTAAGATTTATTCTTATCATTTACGCATTGAATTGTAAAAGGTTCGCGTTCAGAATTTAATAAGTCCTCGGGCTTTTCTAACTGCGCTAATATTTCTTCACAGTGAGGTATCGATGAGTCGAAATCTAAAGAGACGGGACACACAATGATTTTTTGTTTAGATAAATGTAATCCTTCTGTGCATTCCAAAATTATAGTATTCGAAGTAGAAAGTTTATTAGTAAATTGATCCTTAAAATATTTTTCATAACTAGAATTATTTAAAGTATTAATATTTATAACATTGACGGGACAGCGAGATAACGCATCGGCGTTAGAGTTAAGTCGACCTTGTTTATAAACGATTTCGTAATCATACTCTTCGAGTTTTAGGCGCCAACGAATGAGTCTACTACCGGGATCTTTAACGTTAAATAACCATACTAGTGGTCTATGATCGGTGACAATTTTAAATTTGTTACCATAAAGATAGGGACGGAACGTCTTGACTGCGAATAAAATTGCTAAAAGTTCTTTTTCAGTGGTCGAATAATTACCTTCAGGACGATTTAAAGTACGTGACGCGTAAGCTATCGGCTTATCTTTACCTATAGGACCTTGGGATAAAACTGCACCTACGGCGTAATTACTTGCGTCCGTGGTTACTATAAACGGTTGAGAAAAATCTGGGTATTGAAGCAGCGGGGCATTAATTAATTTTCCTTTCAAAACATCGAAAGCAATCTGTTGTTCCTGAGACCAGTGAAATGTGGCGTCTTTTTTTAATAAAGAAGTAAGTGGTTTAGTTAATTTGGAGAAATTTTCGATAAATCGGCGATAATAGCCTACTAGACCTAAGAAAGACTTAATTTCTTTAGGATTTTTAGGAACTGGGAATTGTGAAACGGCCTTTACTTTATCAGGATTTGGGGAAACACCTTTGTCGGTGATTATATGGCCAAGGTAAGTGACTTCGTGTCTTAGAAACTCGCATTTGTCTGGCTGAAGCTTTAAGTTAAATTGCCGAAATTTGTCGAATACAAGTTTTAATTTAATCATGTGATCTTGTAAATTTTGACTGTATATTATACAATCGTCTAAATAAATATAACAATGTAAGCCTTGTAAACCTGATAATACGGTGTTCATTAGCCTTTGAAACGTGGCTGGGGCATTTTTTAACCCAAAAGGCATTCTAGTAAACTCGTAGTGTCCAGACATGCTTGAATTTGTGCTTATTGTGAATCCTGTTTTTGGAGCATCTTTGGGACATGTCTTTAACTGATGAAAGCCACTGGTAAGATCCAGAGTACTAAAATACTTGCAATGACCTAGTTGGTCAAGAATGTCGGTGATAAGAGGTAGTGGATAAGTTTCGGAAACGGTGACGTCATTAAGGCGACGGTAATCAATTACTATTCTCCACTTTTGTTTGCCAGAAGCATCCATCTTTTTCGGAACTACCCATACCGGGGCGCTCCACGGCGAAATAGAAGGTCGGATAATATCTTGGTCCAACATCTTTCGAATTTGGGAATCGACTTCCTCTTTATGGCACTCGGGAAACCGATAAGATTTGACATGAATAGGAGGTGCATCACCTGTATTAATAGTGTGTTCAATAGCATTCGTGAAGGTTAAGGGTTCACCGTCTATATGAAAAATATCTGTATATAAAGAACAACACTCTAAGAGAGCTTTTCGCTCTTCATCATTTAGATGTGAACAGCGTATAAGACTTAAAACCTTATTTGCACGATCAAATTTATTAGTCGAAATAGAATTAATATTAAAACAAGATTCCGAATCGAAACAATCACGTTCAATTGGCGTTAACGTTACATGATAATTCTTTACTTCAATATCGTTTTCAGTTGTATTTAAAATAGAAAGATTTATTTTCTTATTTGGTTTTACCTTTACTATACAATTAGCGACATAAACACCTTCACTTAAGGTGTGATTTAATACGAGAGCTTCATCGTTATGATATAAGTCGGGCGAGTAATTTGATACAGTGCACTCGATAACGGCTTCAGCACGAGCCGGAATGATATAAGTTGGCTGTGTATAGATAATCGGAATAGAATGATTCATTATTGTCATAAATTTAGAATAATAATTAATATTTGATTTAAAATAATTGCAAAAATCACTACCGATAATTCCATCATAATTATTTAAATTAATATTATCTTCTGTTACATGAAATTTATATTTAAATATTTCGTTAGATATATTAAATTCCATTTGAAAAGTACCTAATGTTTCCACAGGATTTTCAGAACTGTTAATTCCTTTTAATTTGACAATTTCATTTGATAAATTTGGTATTTGTAATAGACAGGAACTTTTTATAATACTGATAGATGATCCTGTATCGACAAGGAAACACAACTTATTCGAGGCAAGTTTCGAATTTAAATAAATATGAGGTAAAGATACCTTTTTGCTATAATTATTAATTTCATAAATAAGTTTGGATTTGCAATTAGTATTTAAGTCACATGTATGTAACATAGTTTTAATATTAGAGTTAGTATTTTGGCAATTAATTTTACCACTAGAAATAGTAGAATTAAGTTCGTTTGATCGAGACATACATTTAGAGTTATTTAAGTTAGATTTGAATGATATATTCTTAGAGTTAGTAACATTTTGAGACTTATGATGATTAGTTTTGCCCTTAAAAATAGTAGGACTCGGCTCTTTTGGCTGAGATATAGATTTAGTAAAGTTAGTAGGATTCAACATTTTTAGTTGAAATTTAGATTTAATAGAGCTAGTAGGACTCAACGTTTTTGGTTGAGATTTAGATTTAGTAGAGTAAGTATGACTCAACACTTTTGGTTGAGATTTGGATTTAGTAGAGTTAGTAGGATTCAACATTTTTTGTTGAAATTTAGATTTAGTAGAATTAGTATGACTCAACACTTTTGGTTGAGATTTGGATTTAGTAGAGTTAGTAGGATTCAACATTTTTTGTTGAAATTTAGATTTAGTAGATTTAGTATGACTCAACACTTTTGGTTGAGATTTGGATTTAGTAGAGTTACTCGTAATAGGATTCAACATTTTGTGTTGAAATTTAGATTTAGTAAAATTAGTAGAAAAGTTAGAATATGGCGTGTCCTTATGACCTTGAATGGATTTTGGCAGACACGGAACCAAAATCCTTTTTAATTTAAATCTTCATGACGATTAATCGATTGAGAATCATTTATATAATTATGTGATTCGTTTTCACATGTATGTGCACCGGCAATATTAGAATTAGCATTTGACGTGTCATGTTGCACGTTGCTTGTATTCACACGGCGTTTCATATTAAATTGACG
The DNA here is from genome assembly GCF_905220565.1 of Melitaea cinxia. Lineage (NCBI taxonomy): Eukaryota > Metazoa > Arthropoda > Insecta > Lepidoptera > Nymphalidae > Melitaea > Melitaea cinxia. The sequence continues at coordinate 21,557,679 of NC_059424.1, read as the reverse complement.
CTTGCGACATTCCAAGATCGTATGACCGACGTGTTTACAATAATTACACGTTTTATTATAAAATATATTAGAGTTTGTATTTAAATTATTTTTTGGATTTATGTGAAATAGTTTTCGCGAATATTTAGGCTCTTTATTTTTATAGCAATCTGAGGAACTATGTCCCATCTTATTACATAGTGAACACTGTTTCTGAGGTCTTGAATTAATTTTGTATAAATTAAATAATTTTTCCTCGTCAGTTGCGTATTGTATCGCATCACTGAGAGTTAGAGGGTTTTTACACCTGACGATATAAGAAATTGAAGGGTTAAGCCCTAATAAAAATGAATTTAAAGCAAGGTCTTCCATGGCAGCAATACGGCCTGGGAGCTCGCTCTCGTCTTTACAGCTATAATGGATATCTGAATGTATTCGCGTTAAAATTTGCTCTATCCTTAATGAATATTTTGTTACGTCTTCATTTGGCAATTGTTTAGAATGTTGTAAATCGGACAATAAATGAGTCGCATGTTTCTTTTCTCCGAATGTAGACCTTAGAAATGTTTTTAAGTCTGTCCAATTTGAAAAATGTTTTAAACTGCATGCAACCTGAGCTTTACCTTCTAATTGCGATAATATGAATTTACATAAAATTTGTTGTTGGTCTGAATTAGCCAGTGACATCGCATTCTCACAATTGGTGAGAAATGCAGGGAGTGATTCTCTATCCCCACTATATGATTTGATAAATTTTGTTAAAAAGGATAATGTTATTTTTTCTGACATTTCGGTTCTTTTCAATGATTCCGCTTTAAGAGACATTAGCTTAAAATACTATTATGTATGCTGAGCTTATAATAGGACAAAAAAAAATACAATAAGTACAATATGAATATATGAAATGCTTAAATCTTAAATTAAGTAGATTTAGAGTTTATACGATTTAGAACACTGATTTAGAACACTGATTTAGAAAACTTTACTAATTTCAGCACTTTTAGCTGTTAAATTTTCGATTTGATACTTTAAAAATATCACAAAACACTTACAAGAAAACGGCAATACACACTCGCATGTCGTCGCGTGGGAACCGGTGTCGCGTTGCTGTGACGTCTCTCGTAACTGGAGCGGATGAAATTTTCTTGGTGTGGTGAGCTAGACCTGGAGACCCGGAGACTTGGAGCGGGCTCAGACGATATGCTGAGGCTGACCGTCGTCCTGGATGCAGTAGCTGGAGCGGGCTCACGCTTAAGAGCGGAGGCTGATCGTCGTCCTTTGAGCGGCTGGAGCGGGCTCACGCTGGAGAGCGGAGGCTTATCGTCGTCCTTTGTAGTTGACGCAGGCTTAACCTTTGGTCAAGGCTTACTGTCGGTCAAAAATTAAGGGTGGCTCTGTTCGGATACCAGCGTCTGTTGTTTGACTCTATGTCGTCAGACTTCTCTGGTATCCCACTTCTGACACCAATTTGTTAGGATGCCGACCCTGTTTGTCTTTTTAAAAAAAAACTATACTACACCGCTAACTGCTTTATTTAAAAAGATTGGACACAATGTTGGAAAACTGACTTCCGAACTTTAAATTGATGTCCGATCTACTCGGGGCTCTGAGTCTAACTGACTGTTTTTTAATAAAAATAATATTAACGAAGAAACAATATAATTCAATTGCTGAGTAATGATAAAACTATAGGAAAAATACAGTGTATAATATTAATGCTTATGAAGCTTTTACTGCGTTGTAAAATGGGATATAACAGTTCATTCGACAAGTCCAATTTATTTCGACCGGTTTTTAACGAATAAAAAATACTGTCACTCGGTCTGCCGTACTGACGAACTTGTCCCCGAGACATTGGACAAGATGGACCTGATACCAGACACTGACATTAAGAACTTGGTATTAATTGAGAGAAAAAAATTGTTAAATTAATTCACACTGTCCATACTAACATTACAGTTTTAAAATCTGGAAAATCTTTTAAGGACAGGAAATTCCAGTTTTCACCACAATGTAATAAAAATATAAACCGGTTAAATTTTGATTTAAAAAATAATAATTTTTTAGTCAAATCGTAGGATGTAAATCGTGATGCGCATTGTGCTTACCAATAAACAGTTATTATTCTACATAAAAAAAACCTAAGCTTTAATTAAATGGGCTTAATTATACAAATGTTGGTAACCTTAACTAATGGTAGGTGAACTATATTTATAGTTCTTAATCTATTGATAACAATAGATTAACAGATGATAGATGATAACAGATGGCGTATGTCGCGGTGTTTGTAGTTAAACTCCTCCGAAACGGCTTGACTGATTCTCATGAAGTTTTGTGTGCATATTGGGTAGGTCTGAGAATCGAACAACATCTATTTTTCATCTCCTTAAACGTTAAGGGTAGTCCACCCCAATTTTTTTTCTTAATTTTTAGATAAATTATTTATTTTTTATTTTATTATGATTTGGCGTTCAAAAATACATACAACCCTAAATTTTCACCCTTCTATCACCAACCCCTATTTATAAATAGCGTTTAGCGGCAAGACAAAGTTTGCTGAGTCAGCTAGTTTTTATACATATTTGGTTTATATGTTTCTGTCTTCTAATTTAATCCATCATTTGGCAAAGGTTGATGACACCATGAATCTACCTACCGGGATGTATGTGACGGTGTTGACAAGACACAAAAAGTTAATCCAATGTTACATGCTTGAGACAATTTCGAACACTAATTATTTAGGATGGCTAGACGTCCAGCGTGGTTTCACCTGCGTAATCTTTTTGTTATTCCGTGTCGTAACATTTTATATTATAGTATTATAATATAAAATGAATATGAAGGATATATAATATATATTACATTTTATATGCAATGCCTTTAATCTCTTGCGAATATCTTTTTAATAAACGAACGGATTTTTTAATTTTATTATTTATAAAAAAATATAGTTTACCATAACCTTATAGATGTATATTAGATACGAAATAGAAGAGTGATATCTGTAGTTTCTCTAGCATCCTAACGTCAAAGGCTATTAATCTTAGTTCAACCTTAAAATCTTTTTAACAGTTATTCACCAATAACTAATGTAAGCTACCAGTCTTAAGTGAAATCTAGGCGATCGTGTTTCTCAATTAAGCTTTCATATTAATTGTTTTTATTTCCTTGATCTTCTGTAACCTACATTTGTTATGGAGAACATTACGGCTCGGAACATTTATATGCAGTGAGTTCATTAAATGTTTTTTTTTTTATCTTTCTGTAAATGCGAAAGTTGGAATGGATGTAAGTTTGTTCAGTTATTCCAGGATTTATAAATGGAACTGGATGAAGTTTAGGATATTGGTAGGGAATTACGAAACAAACCAAGGATACTTTTATCCTGAAAAAGTGGTAGGTTCCCGTAGGCTATACGCAGGCCACCGCTCATTTTTATTAAAAAAATAATGATTACCGTAAACGATTTTTTTTAATCACTCGTGTGAGATACTTTATCATACAATTGTAAAAAGCGTTCGGTTATTGATAATATTTGATCGAAAGTCGATAATTTTTTTTATTTAATTGATTTTTTATGTATTTTTAATCTGTATCACGAATAAAATTCAAATTAAATTACTTTTAATGACTGTCATACTTATTTATGACTAATTCATATAAATTACGTCGTAGAAAATTGAGCATGATTTTGAAATAACTTAATAATGAAAAAAAGAAAGAGAAGAAAAAAAAAAGAAAAACAGAAATAGTACATAGCAAAGAAAGAAATTTATTAAAATATATTCATTAGGTACAAAGGGCGGACTTATCGCTAAAAAGCGATTTCTTCCAGGCAACCTTAGGGCAACGAAATACTATAAGTATAATGTTATGTTAATTACTATATTATAAAACATCCACTTTAAAATGCAATTAATTATTAAATAGTTTTCTTTATAAAATAAGAAAAATTTGGGGTAAGAAAGTAATAATTTCAAAAAGTTTTGTAGTCAAATTGGATGACAGAATGGAATCCTATATAAGCAAATTCGACTCCAATTTGCTAGTTAATCATATCTTCTGAAGTCTGACGTTTTAGTATTTTTATGAAATGTTAGTATTAAAGAAGTAAATGATTGAACATTTACTTAATTCGTTGTATTAAACCTAAACATGTAAAAATATTGTTATAACATTCCTAAGAAAATAATAGTAATGTTATTGGTAATATTAATCTATACTAATATTAAGGAGGAAAGATTTGATTGTTGGTTTGTTTGCATTGAATAGGCTCCAAAACTAGTGAACCGATTTGTATTCTTTCACTGTTGGGAAGTTACACTATTCGCGGGTGATATTGGGCTATATTATTTAAAAAAATATATTTTGAAATTTTTGTTAAATACCCGTGCGAAGTCGGGGCGGGATGCTAGTGTACAAGCCAATAATGCTAACAATAATAAAGTTTCTTTACTTAACTAGTTTAAACATTTACATTTATAGAATATACGTACCTATACCCATATCAATGTATAAAAAGTCTTAAAGGATATCCGGAGAAGAACGAAAAAAAATGCTTTGTGCACTTCAGAAAGTTTCGGTGAACGGATGAGTACCTACAGGTGGTAAAATTATTGACATGGAAAAATTTATCTTATTCCTTACATCATTAAAACTAATATCGTATAAAACATTAAGCGATAATTAATCTTTTATTTAGACTTGTGTTAACAATGTTCCTGCGATCATGTATTATAAATTTTCAACTAATTTACAAAAGATGGTAAATCTTTATGCTCATTTAAATGTATAAATTTCGTCCAAAAATTCACACGTATAGATAAAAAAAGTATATATTGTGTTCGGTTTTAATAGCGGAAACATTAGTTTAGAAAAAAAGAAGTGTAATGACTTTTATCTTACAATTTATATTTAAGGAAACACGTTTAGTAGCGACGGTAACTCTTGTCTTTAAATACTTCTATATATATTCTGTGGTAAATAAAAATTAGTTGATGCGGTTATTGCTTACGGATATTGAAATTATGATATTAGATTGAAAGTAAAAACGTAATGTTACGTTTTTACTACACTTTATTTATAAATTATTAACGTTTTTTCAAATGTTTTTTTTTTTTTTTATAATTAACCTTTTTAATTTATTTATAAATCAACTTATATGTTACTGTATTAGGAATTATATTATAATGTTTTTATCATCTATTACAAGAAAGATTATAAGGATAATTATTATTAATACAGAAAACAATTACAAAGTAATACACAACAGACGATCTTTACTTCGAAAACTAAAAAAGTCATAAAAAAAAACTAAGAAACCGGCTTCGCTTTAACGTTACTCATGGGACGTTATCAACTTATCAAATGTAAACTTATGAATAATAAACACTACCTTCTTGAGATCAGGGCAGTCTTAAATCACAAAATCACTGCATTATTTGTTTAAAACTTTTTTGTGTGACGGATAACATGACGCACTACGACGATACACCGACACCGTCTAAGGCTTATTTGATACTGAAGGTTGCTTTAAGACGACTCAGGTACAATTTTCACATCGCTATAAACCGACCGTATTCGAAAGCCTTTATCTGTGTACGAAGCGTACGTAATAGTGTACTATTCCGTTTAGCGTGGTTCGTTCGAGAATTACATTGTATCAGAACATCCAGTGCGGAAGAAAGAGATGAAAACAGAATGACTACAAGCCTTCTTATAAAGCAATGATTCCCAAAGTGGTCTATATCGACACCCAGGGGTCTATGACAATCTGCAAGGTGTCTACGTCAGCGAAAAAAATTTGTTTCTCCATGAAATAAAAATGGGGGTCTACGATAATGGATCTCTTCATACTGTCTTATAATATATATATATTTCTAAAATTGTGTAAGTTGTAGGATGTAGGTATCAGCTTTGAATTCGAACAAGAAATTGACGCCAAATGTTGATATTTTATTATTAAAGCATCAGGTTCATCCTTCTCACTAAAAATATTTACTTATTGCTTAGTTTATTTTATGTTACGTATATTTTCTATAACAGATACAAAAATTTATTTTTAGTTGTTTTAATTTAAATTAAATTAATAAATGTATAAAACTTAAGATGTATTGTTACTTTAAGTTTCTAACACTGAACTTCACTACAGTGAAATTTACAAAAAAATTAATATCAGGTGAGGTCAGGTTTACCCAAAACCGAAAAACATGACAAGGGGTCTACGACACAGAAAAGTTTGGGAGCCTCTGTTATAGAGTAACTACTAACTATGTACGTGAGTAGATGATGATTTAGGTATATTTATTATTAAATTAAGGTACAGATTAAAAATATTTTAAGTAGTAAAGTAATATATGTATAAATATCAAAATATTTGTAACTTTAATTTTATCAATGAGTATTGACTCTTAAATTTAAAATCTCAACACGTGATCCAGTTTTAGATATATTTGGCGTTACTTCGTCTGTCGTTTTTCTCTGATGACTTTTATAAGTACTGTAATATTATTATGAGTCGGAACTGGATGTTTTATAGCCTGTGTTATTATGTCTAGGCAATAGCATGTATCAATCAATAATTATTAAATCGATTTGAACAAACATAAATTTATTTCTCTTTATATATTTTTTATATTAAATGTTTAAAAACCTGACACAATATCTTGTAGCTTTATTTTATTATTTACATTAATATTATAAAGCTGAAGAGTTTGTTTGTTTGTTTGGACTACTCGTTCTACTGGTGGATAAGGCTAAAGGATATACATATAATATTTTAGTATGTTATTTCGTTAAATTAGCGCGACTGAAACCTAATAGTATAGCTAGTATGAATTTAAAAATCAAGGACATTCTTTTAGTTATTGTAATTTACAAAGTTGTAAATGACAATTCACAATAATATTTGTTGGTCATGACGTTAGCGTCATAAAATGCGAGTACCGAACATCGTACGAAAACCAACCCGTCTCACTCCGTCTCGCCGTTCCCATAGGGACGGATTCAAGGATAACAGTGCATGCCTCCGTTCACTGCTCTCATCCACGGAAGCCTTAAGGCTCTGTGTGAATATTAGGCACCCGTACAGCCTGTTATTGCACATCTACTACTGTGTTATTGTAACCAGTCTCACACCATCTGCTTTCGTAAAAAATCGACTAGTTTAAGTTTTTCTGTCTCGAACGCTTCATTCTTTAGTGGGTAATTATTGTAGTCGTCTTTCCTGTATTGGAAAGATCAATTCGAATGTCTGTGTGACACAGTAGAGATGTATTTTTATAATTAAAATATATCTTTTTTTTGTTTTGTCAATAATTTATAAACATAATGTCGAGACTTTATTGTCAGTAAATATCTAAATAATTATTAACTTATTTTGAGAACTTCGATATTGTTATTTTGACTTCAATTGTGTGTTATCTTGAAGAACATAATGTAACCTAGTTCTTCGTAAGGTACAACGCTGAAGACTTGTAAGATGTTAGAAATAATAATAAGTTAGGTTGTTAAAGTAAAATATATTTGTTAAAATGATACATTCAACTAAAATATTGGACCTCAACTAAAATTGAACTTACCTGGTCTTCTTCCCGGTACTCAATTATTTCGCTTCTGAAAATAAACAAAGACGCGATCGTTTAAAATTATTACTACTGTACACGACTTATTTTCTTGTTTTGTTTGTATAAGCTTCAAGGTCGAATTTTTCGACAAATAACTTTAACTAAACCGTTTTAAATTCATTTAAATATTTTTATAAACTTTTTCATATAAATGTTGAAAGTAAAGAACTGTTTTTCGAAATGATATAAACTAAAAATTATACATCAGTCTAGACGCAAATAGAAAAAATTGTTACTTTTTTCGTTTCATATATTTGAATTAAAAACAAAGTTCCAACATAAATAATACCGCGATCTGTTACTAGGCTAATGCAAGTCAAGGTACTTATTAATCATGCAGCAATTCCTTTAATACGAATGGACTCTCCCAATTAAAAACAATATGCGGCGTATTAAATTACCTGCAACGGAGTTTCTTGATAACGGGCATCTGGGCCGTACTGTCATGGATCCTTACTTGGGTGGGATCTATCTCTTCACATTCGTCATCGTCAAAAGGTATCTGACCGGTCCTACGCGCTAATATGGAGTCCATGAATGGGCTGTAAATCTGACCCGAAGTGCCCAATATGTCGTCGATATCCGTATAACGTGATATGTATTTTTCAGCGCCTTTGTGATACGGTAAATTAGTAGCGTTCCTTCTATATTGATGGTTATTTTCGTAAGGTGATCTACGTCCTAAACCGTAATCCTCATTTGGAGTTTCTAGCCCTTCTGGACTTCTTCTGTCACCAAGAGGTTCGTCATCAGGTAGGTGTAGTGGGAACGGAGGTATCTGGCTGGGTGGTACGTAAACCTCGACCTCCTCAGAGTCAGACGAGTCGCTTTCTTCCTGTGAAGGAGGAGTTGGTAATTTTTCAATGCCTTCTGGAATGTTTTTGTCACTTGATAGCCACCAAGGACGTTCGCCAGATTCGATGTGACGAATTCTTCGAAGCGAAAAACTCTTTTGATCAGATCCTGACTTACTTAAGCTTAAACTATTTTGTGATCCTTGTTTACTAAGTACGTTTTCATTGCTAGACATTCGCCAATCTTTTCTATCACCTGACTCATTATGTCGCACTTTAAAAAAGTTGAATTTTTCGCTTTTGTCGCTATCGCTTGATGATTTCCTCGGTGGAGTTAATCTCTCGATTCCTTCTGGAATATTTGCGCTGCTATCTAGCCACCAAGGCTTTTCATCATCAGCGAAGCTATTCAGTTTTACGGGTCGCTTTATGTCTGTCGTTCCCGATGTATTGCACTGCATTGATGATTCATTTTCAACTTTATGTTCATTAGACGATTCTTGGCACTGTTCTTGTTTCTTGTCAGAATCTGATTCTAACCACCAAGCTCGCTCTCCAGACTCAATATGTCTGATTGCTTTCAATTTCACCACATTATCATCATTGGAAGCTATTATGTTACTGGTATTCCTTGTTTTTGAAGATCCGTTTTCATTTATAATATTTGGAGTATCTTTGTTAGTCGATTCTGAATTAGAGTTTTCGAGCAGGCGTACTGTATCGCTATTATCTTGGTGTCTAAGTTTAAAAAGATTTGTGACTGGAGCCAGTGCTCGAATCAGAAATGATTTAGCTTCTTCTGCACCATCACTTTTATGTGATGATTGTTTGACAGCCTGTTCCAACGACAAAGAACTTTCATTGTTTACTTTTGTACCATCTTTTGCTTTTAAATTCAACGCTATTTCATCTTCACTTATAGATGATTGAGTCGAGAGTGTGATACTTGACTCCGGGCTATTGCTTTCTCTAGATTTAGAACATTTCAACTTAGTAGAACCGTTTGGTAAGTTTGTCGTAGAAGGTGTTTTACTTACAGTTTTGGATGAAACTTTGCTAGTATCTTTTTTTTTCTTAGTTTTATCGCTACTTTGTTCGGAATCAGTAGAGCTTACGGATTTACTTCTTTTCTTAACTACTTTTTTTGACGATGTCGAATCAGACGAAGAGTCTGTACTAGACTTTCGTATTTTAATTTTTTTAATTTTACTAGTACTTTCTGATTTAGGAGGTTGCGGTGGTAGCTGGTGATTATTAGTTATAGTTATTTCTGAAGACACCTCGGCAGCGGAAACCGTAGGTTGAGGACTTTTGCATTTTTGTAACTTAAGATTTACATTAATTATAATTTCAGTTTCGTCTTTATTTTGTTCTTCGTTCAGGCCTTCGTTACTATCTAGATGATTGTTTTGTGACACTATTTCTGTCTCTTTGTCATCAGAACCCATGTTGACGTTTGTGTTTTCAATGGGTTCTTTACTTCGACTTCGACTACTTCTATCGTTATTGTAATTCAAATTATCTCGTAAATTTGAGTATTGTGTTGAATATCTTCCTGCGTACCCAGTATAGCTGTTGACATTGGGTGAATAATATGTCCAATTAGTCATGCTGGTTCTACTTGTACCGGCGAACCTGCTTGTTCGAGTTGGGTCATCGAGCCTATCAGATTGAATTTCTTTATCTACCATTTCAGGACGTTTTTTAGGTCGAGTTGTAATTTTTTCAATTGTTTTTGCCATGTCTGCCCTTCTCATTCTTACGTAAGCTGACGATCCCGGTGGAGTTGGTGAAGTGTGTCGAGTAATAACCGAAATAGTTTCGATTGCGTCGTTGTCATCGACAGCCACTTCAGTTCCATTTTGAAGACATTCTTTATTGCAGTCTTTTTTATTTTCAACATTCTCCTCGTTAATACTAGACGGCATCAGAGGTTTTTCATTTTCGATTTTATTTATTGTAAGTTGATTTACAGGAGACAGTGAAGGCCTTTTTACAGGAGTTGGACTCCTTAAATAACTTGAAGATGATAAGCGATTAGCTATAGCATATCGGTTCACTGTGACCTCTGGCTTACTCTCTATCCGTGTAGTCGGTCTCGTGTAACTCGGCGTACGTGTATACAATTTATAATTCGATAGACTACTGTAATTGGTAGTCTTATCAGTCTTATTTGGAATGTCTTTGTCGCGATCAATAGGACTCACATTTCGACTTTTCTCTTTGAAGCTTTTAGTCGTTTTTCTCTCAGGACTCGTATGTCGTGAGGTGCGGCTGATACTATACTTGGAGGCTGTTGATACAGGACTAACATCTCTGCTTCTGTTCACACTTACTGATGGTACTGAGAGTTTCGTATAGTCTTTCTTTTCGTATTTCGAAGACGATTTATCAGCTGCTGCAGTCTTACCGTAGCTCGCGTAACGACTGGCGATCGCTGATATTGGTGTTTCATCGCGAGATGATCGATCATTGAGGACGGGGATACTAGATGACTTGTACGATGGTGTCGTTGTGTATTTGGCTGTGACCGTTGCTGGTCTGTCAGTGGACACGCTGGCAGTTCTTGCTGAATCTCGATTCCTGCTATACGAAGATGACGAATCATACTGAAAACAAGAAAAATAGCAACATCAAGTTATGCATAAGTTTATTTACTTTATTTTCAAATCTATTTATTACCATCGTCTTGCTAGTGCAAGCGCATAACGAAGACGTCGTCGGGTGATATTTTGAAATCCATAATACTCATTCAACACTATCAGACGTAAAATTGTTCCTTTTACCGTTTTATTAATAGCAAGAGGAATGCGCGCGGAGATAACATAGATGGGTTTTATTGAGCCCTACGCTCTAACAGACTGATTAATAGTCAGCAGAAAGAAGTGATTTTACAGCTACATTTATATAAATATTTTTCTTTTTATACGTGGAAGGGGGTTAAAAAGGTATTAGATATAAGGAAAAAAAAAATTAACGGAAAAAAGGCAAAAAAGAAAGGACAAAAATAAAGTGTATGAAAAGTCACCTTCTTTTATGCTTTAGTTTGTCTGCTGAGACTGTTATAGGCTACAAAATATCACGCTATGACAAATTGTCAGACGCAATAGTAAATACTCACATAATTTCTGAATGACATTTTTGAACGTTGTCACCGCGTTTCCATAGGCTTTAATATGTGAATCCAATGTATCCTGAAAGTGAAATACAAAACACGTTAAAAAGTTGTAAGACCGTTAATTATACGTGCAATGTTTTTAAAGGAGCCACTTAAAATTCTTCATGTTTCTCGAATGTTAACGAAAAACATCGCTGTTTCGCTATCGACCTGTTTGGTTGCGATCATCACGATCTGAGACCAGTCCTCGTCTAGACCAAAGCGACCAGAAGATGCTATTTATATGAAAAATTACTTGTTTTTTATTACTATGCCAGTGATGTTTCTTTATAGTTTTAAAATAGACATCGATTGGACGGTTCCGCAGTGACCTATATCGATAGACTCGAATAGTGATGGATAGCCAAATTTTCAACAAGCGCCAGACGCTATGCAATTAATGCAGTTATGTAATAATTACTTTTTATCCATACCAATATTTTAAACCGATGAGTTTGTTTGTTTGAATGCGCTAAATTTAGGAACTGTTGGTTCGTATTGAAAAATAAAAGTTTTGTATTGGATTTTCTTTTGACTGAGGAAGGCTGCAGGGCTATATAATATTCTAGTAGGTTATTTTTTCTTAAATTAACGCAGGTGAAACGGACCATAGCTGGTATACTATTCAATAGTATTCTACGTTATTCGTAAGCATATGGCTCCCATGTTTGTTATTAGTATTTATATAAAACCCTGATCCGGCGAATTACGTACCGCCTTATTTTGAGGAGGAGGTCTCAATTCGACTGTATTTTTATGTGTGTTTTCATAGAAGGTTTTACTAGATATACCGTCATCTATCATGTGGCGAGTATTTTTCGAGCTATCTTTAATAATGCGTACTTACTTGACTATTTTTTCTACCTAAGTCGTGTTACTTGTCTTCCGTCATATTACTTTTTTTTCGGTTATTCTTTTCTAAATCGAAATTTAGTACTTGTTATGCGGTCCAATTTAAATTTAATACATCTAACATAGGTTTAATTGAGATGTGATGAGTACTTTTAGAATTGTCTCTAATACTGCGTATTTTGTTAACTATTTTTTCGCCTACCTGTGTTGTATTAGGTCGATGTTCAAGCGAACACAGCTTATGACTCTGAACTCATTAAATTTCCATACGCTTACATAGTTATATACATATATATTTTAAAATATATTTATAGTGTCCATCTGTAATAATGTACATATATTAACAAATTAGAGATTTTTTTATATTTAATCATACACATGTAAATACACTTTGTATAGTAAATCGAATAGATTGGAGATGGCAAACTGCATAATAAATTGACGTATTCTAAAAATAAAGTTAATATTTAAGCAATATTAATAGAGACAGCAAGCAGCAGAGCAAAATAATACTGTTTTCAAGCAGTATTGTGTTCCTGTTGGTGAGTAAGGTGACCAGAGCTCCTGGGGGGATTGCGGATTGGGTCGGCAACGGGCTTGCGATGCTTCTGGTGTTGCAGGCGTCTATAAGCTACGGTAATCGCTTACCATCAGGTGAGCCGTACGCTTGTTTGCAAACTTGGTGACATAAAAAAAAATGGAAAAATTTTGTTTATTTTATTATATATTAATTTAATGTTTTGGTACATGTACCGTATCAATATCCATATGCATTTAGTAAAAAGCTTTTTTTTTTTTATATTACAAACAGACACTCCAATTTTATTTATTTGTGTCTAAACAATAGGAATAATTCTATTTAGCTAAATATAATTTTTACTTTGATTTTTAAGCGCAACAATTAATAATATCCCTTGGATCTCCCCAGCACAAACAACATTCCTAACCAGTATTACCTTCAGTAGATTGTAGATAAATTAATTTATAAATTGATATTCCAAAGTGCTTAAAGAAGCGTTGTTAAATAATGTATGTTTTTAATTTCAATTTGAATATTTTAGATGGAAAAAGATTGAGGTTATCCACCTCTTTATATGACCGCACTAGCACCGCGGTTTTATTTCATTTCAATTTTTTCATTTTTGATTTAAAGAACCTATTTCTCATAAAAAATATAAAATTAACGTACAATGAGATACAATCAATATACTGTTGTAGGATGTTACAATTTTCACCTCTGAACCCTTAATCGAAATATTTACAATTACATAGTACATAAGTACACATATATACGTGTTCTTTTAATTTAATTTACGCTAGGGCTATCACACAGCACAGGACAGAGAGATATGGGCATCATTGGAGGAGGCCTTTACACAAACAGGAGACCTTATTTAACCTAAGTAATTTAGTATAAGTAAAAGTAAATATAAGCAACTAGTAAAACTTTATATGCATGATCAAATAAAGGCTTTTTTTTAATTTAGAAATGGTCTATCCAACAAAACAACATCAGTTGATTGAGGAAAGCTATCGATTTTTCTTTTTTTTTTTTCAAATTAACGCGTGGCACAGTCAATTTTTTTTTTTTATGTCACTAGGTCGGCAAACAAGCGTACGGCTCACCTGATGGTAAGCGATTACCGTAGCTTATAGACGCCTGCAACACCAGAAGCATCGCAAGCGCGTTGCCGACCCAATCCCCAATCCCCCCAGGAGCTCTGGTCACCTTACTCACCAACAGGAACACAATACTGCTTGAAAACAGTATTATTTAGCTGTGGTCTTCTGTAAGGTTGAGGTACTACCCCAGTCGGGCTGCTCCATATTTTGAGCAGGAAATTCCTGCTGTGCCCTACCTCAGTTCAATGTATAAAACACACGAAATCACGCGTAACAGCACGTGTAACATCCGCGCTACTTTGACACTATTAAAAGCCAACTGAGTGAATGTATGATGAATGAAATGACTTCAGTTAAATACGACTGGCTTGGTGTAGCGAACTGATTTTGTGACAATTTTGGAATTGTAAGCTTTAATTTTCCTGACTATAAATAGCAAATATATCACTCTATTGTAGTACGGGAACCGTGAGGGCGCTCACACACCGGCGATTACAGGTTAGATTTCCGCTTGGGATAGATATTTGTATAATTAGGTGCAAATAGTGCTTTTCAGTCTTGTAGTCTGTATTTATGGGTCCAACGTCCTCGGAGAGCACGTTAAGCAGTGGATCCCGGTTATTATCATACCGTGGGAACGGACGACCGCGTGTGTGTATGTGAAAAATATTCAATTATGTATTATTTCACGATTCCGCATGTAACATCCCACTGCTGGGCATAGGTCTCTTTAACCGTGTATTGTTATAAGAATGTGTACTGTAAAATAAGACGCAATGACTTTGTTATTATATTATATTTCAATATGACGGTGGTTTTTCATGGATTGTAAAACCAGTCTAAAGTCCACATATAACCAGTCTAAATATAAAGTATTAAATATCATCGATTGAAACTGTTCAAACGTTTTGGCGGATTTTGTTTTCATTTTAGTATTTATTTTAAATAATAATTTGCATTATAATTACGTTAGGTAAATTATAAGTCCGTGAAAGTTGAAAAATATCCCATACTTTTTTTAATGATTTTGTGAAAAAAGCTCAAAAAGTAGCATTATATAAAATTTTTGCTAAGTTAGTTTTTATCATTTTTATTGTCAAATAAATCCCTACAAAACTAAATTTTATTAAATGGAAATTCTGCAGTGATTTTTAACGAGATTTTCATTTTAGTTTGTTATTAATGTATTTCAATAATTGTGTTTGCTACGTAACGAAAAAAAAGCAATCGACTTCAAATACATCGACAAGTAATACGACGTAGGTAGTTGATAAAACAATGAAATAACCACGCATCATTATAGATATATCGAAATCTCGATTAAATTTAAATGGGACCACATGACACGCACCACCTTTCGATTGAACACAGAGTACTGAGGTAAGATAAAAAAAAAAAAATAAAAAAAAACAAAAAATAAATAAAAAAATAACAGTCGAATTCGACCCTGATCCTTTTTCGGAAGTCGATTGACCACGTTTTCTCTATTACCTAAATGTGATGTTTCAATCACACGTGCGCGATCGCGTTCCAGTTAACCACAACTTAACTTTAGCGCCGACACTACACCGAGCTCGAAACAAACAACTGATTAGTTAATATCTATACTAATATTATATAGCTGCAGAGTTTTTTTTTTTTTTTGACTCACACCAATTTCAGGAACTAATGGTTCGAACTGAAACGCGTAGAGTATGTATAATATTTTTAAAGTGGGTTAAACCGCGGGGAGAAGCTTGTTATAATATAAAAGCCCCCATATATTTGTTAGTCTGGGATTATATAACAATAGCTTTTATCCTTAATACTGCAACAAGGTTTGCTTCAGCCTGTAATATCCCACTACTGGGCATAGGCCTCTTTCCCCATGTAGAAGGATCAGAGCTTAATCCACCACGCTGCTCCCATGCGGATCGGCGGATATATTCCCTACTATGAGTAACGATCGGTATACATGATAACAACCGGGACAGACGGCTTAACGTGCTCTCCTAGGCACGGTGGGGAGACCCACAAGGACCCAAAAGATCGAAAACGCTGATCTTTGAGCGTAACATATACACTTAAAATACACATATGACAGTTGTAACGGGGTTGCTGTAGCATCAAATTGCGTTCCCGTTATAGGGGTTGATAGAATAGGGGATAAAAATTCCCTGAATCCCTCTTTAATTTAATTACCTGTTTTGTCCTCTTGAGTTATATTATACATTGTAGACATTTTTTTTCGTCCCAATAAATGTTTTCATCTAAAGGTGACAATAAATTTGACAAATAGAAAATATCAAAAAAAAATTAGAAACAGTAAAATATATATAGTATTAAACATGCAGTTGAATTATTAAAAAAAAAAATGTTACATAGAAATCTTTAAACGTCCCAAATGAATTGAGAAAATTTAATTTTACTATATTAAATTTATACCAAGCTGACCGTCGACGTTCGTACTGCAGTACTTTTGTTTCCTTTTCCCTCAAAATATCAATTTAACTTTGTTTTATGCCAACTTGGAGCTGCAACAAACAGCAAATGAAAGATATATCCAATTCGCAATACTTTTTACACAACACTGTGTCCCGCGATTTTCGTCGTACCTAAATATTATATAGCCTATACCCTTCCGCACTAAATGGACTATCCAATATAAAAATAATTTAGTATTACCTGACAAGAGCGTGTTCAAATAAACAAACAAAAAAACCTCTTACACACTTTTTACAACTTAAGTCATTCATTGTTACTAGCGACCTCTGTCTGTCCATATTTTTACGCGATAAGTAATCACCAACATATCATATACTAAAACCTTCTCGGAAATACGCTGCATCTTATGGTATAAGTATTATTGCGATCGGTTCAGCGGTTATCGAAGAATAACCGAAAAAAAAACCGGCTCTCCATTTATTAGTATAGATAGATATACTTGTAGCAATGACAAGGCTTGCTATAAGCTGTACTAGAAATCATACGGTACGCTTTGTTCGATGGTTACAACGTGCTGATTCGTCATGAAGCCCGTAAGGCTTACCTCTGGGCTCTTTTCTCCTCACTCCGACTTTCCAAAGCGCCCTGTTTCGAACTATACCTAAGTGTTGATAAAAATTAACGAAACTGATTATTTTTAACAGACTTCAAAGAGGTTCTCAAATCGTCTGAATTTTTTTTGTGTGTTACCTCTTTTTACTTGATGGACCGATTTTGATGAATCTTTTTTCAATTGAAAGCTGGTGCTTATCGTGTGAGATCTGACAACTATTTCCAGGGTAATAATATAAAACGGTCTTTGTATCAGCTCTGACGCGCGACTGAAGTGTAGTCCATAAGAACAATTACCAATATTTTTTAAAATATATTTATTTCCTTCTATGAAGAGATACAGTTTCAAATAATTTCACTCCTCATATTTTTTATCCTACGGCTCTATCGTTTCGTAAGGAGTTAACTCTAAAGAAAAAAAAAACGAGTGTGCTTTATACCACACGACTGAAGTATAACTTCTTTAGTTGTCCTTACAGTAATATGAAAAACCTATGTCTCTTTCTATCTTCACTAACTTATCTCTCCCTCTCAAATTCCGTTCCGTTTAACGCTCCCGTCACACATTCACCAGCTTCCTTTTTTTTATATCACTAGGTCGGCAAACAAGCGTACGGCTCACCTGATGGTAAGCGATTACCGTAGCTTATAGACGCCTGCAACACCAGAAGCATCGCAAGCGCGTTGCCGACCCAATCCCCAATCCCCCCAGGAGCTCTGGTCACCTTACTCACCAACAGAAACACAATACTGCTTGAAAACAGTATTATTTAGCTGTGGTCTTCTGTAAGGTCGAGGTACTATCCCAGTCGGGCTGCTCCATATTTTGAGCAGGAAATTCAAGCCAAGCCAAGTCAAGCGTACGTAACGAAGTTTTAATTCAATAATTCGCATATAAAATACATGTCAAAAATACATTTAACGATATAGATATTGTCGGTTATTCTCGGCGGTAGTTAGGTAGTTTGTTATTTGGCAACTCCTGCGTAACCAGTGAACGACCGCTACGCACCTGAGCATCGTCTTGTCTATGAATCATAATCGTTCAGTTGGCTCGAATGGAACGATTGGAATCCGTTCGTTCATTCTTCCATTAAAACTAAATCGGTTATCGTTTTATTTCTATTTACATTTTGGTTGAGTGAAAGATGTAGTATATTTTTTAGACGAGGAAGGTACAAGAGTGCTTTATTTATGTATTAGAAAGAAAATAATAGCTAAAACTTATTTATAAGGATGTGTGGATTTAGTGACGCTGTATGTCATGCAAGATGTTACCAATTTTGTATTAAAACACGATTAAAAAAAAAAGAGTAACTGCGGAGTTTCATGCCGATTCTTCTTTGCAGAATCTACATTCATTCATATAGCTGCTCGACTCCAGGTTGGCGGATATATTCCCTACTTTGAGTAACTATCGCTATCAGGTGATATTATAACAACCGGGACCGACTGCTTAACTCTCCGAATCACTGTGGACGTCATGTTGTCATGACCGGGAAGAATTATTTGCACAAATACTATCCATCAGGAGTAGGAATCGAAACCGCAATCCCCAGTGCATGCCCCCCACACGGTGCATGCACCGCCGTACCAGAGCAATGTCTAAAAGTACCCACTAACCTAACCTTTATTAAAGACGGAAATACGTAATAATCTGAAATATCTTAGTATATAATAAATTAGTCAGAAAGTCAATTCAGCCTATTGTAGTCCACTGCTGGAGGCCTTCGCAAGTTCGCCCCTGACAATCCAGTTTTCCGCAATCAAGACAAACAAATAATATTGGTAAAATAAGTCACTTATCTGCGAAATATGAAATATTGTGAGTGACTTATTTTTTTAGACTATTACCAATAATGATATAGATTTTAACAAGCGCTACTTATTAATTTTAAGAACTTTTTCATAATAATAGTTGAGACCTGGAAATGAATTCTCACTTTATTTTCAAAGGGATATTACCAGCAATAAAGCTACCTTTTGACCCTCTGCCCTTTGCCCTGAAACCACGACTAGCATCGTTTAAGAGAAACGAGAGATGTAACCGATACAAAACATAGAAACGGTATGATTTATTTTCGTCGAAAGTACAACACGAAAATAAATGGCCTACTCTCAGTAAGTGTCAAAGACTCGGGGTTCATAGCGTCGGGTTCTCGATTCTCGAAATGAGGTCGGTTCGCTTCCCGCGTCGCGTCGGACTGTTGCCAGCGATATTGTAACGCAATCTCTGATAGTATTGACGTTTGATATGAGCCGGTGACTCAGTGGATGAACCAAAGGACATCGAGAGCTTAAGATATAGCAGTTAAGTATCTAATACTATTAAATGAGCAATTCTTGTATATATATAATTTGAATCTTGGAAATGGTTCTAACGATTTTCATGAAAATTTAGTATGCAGGGGATTTCGGAGGCGATAAATCAATATAGGTAGGATTCATTCTTAGAAAATGTCGTTTTATCCCTGTTTTTAGACAATGAAAAAATGGCTACAATATCGTTACAGTACAAAGGTAAATTTCGCAATTGTCAATAAAGTTGCAATAGCTCAGATGGAAAATCGGCCGATCGGAATCGTCCGAGAAGACCGCCGTTCTAATCCTCATGTCTCCAGAACGATCATTTTTTTTCTTTTTTTTTCTCCTTTTTTTCTATTTGCACTCATGATTTTTTATTTAAATAGCCAGTTCATACTTTATTATTATTATGTCGGTAAAGTCGGAAAATATTATTCATATTTTATCAATATTTAATTCGTATTTAAATATGATTTCGAAAAAACATGATTTATTAAAAATACCGAGCTAAGCTCGGTCACCCAGGTAATGTATTATTTATAAGTAAGTTTATTGAATAAAAATACATTTATATCGGTCGGCTGTTACCTATAACACAAGCATTAAGTTGCTTACCTTAGGAACAGGCGACCGTGTGTATGTTATTATATATTTGTTTATTTTATTTATTTTTGATATTTTTTCTATTATTACAGTTAGGGCAAGGTTTGTATCCGGGGTGAGGTGGCAAATGCTAGCGCGACCCCATCTCGCCCCACCCAGACGGACGACTGCTCACACGTGGTGGTTTTTTTGTCAGTAGGAGTCTGTCATAACCCTCTGGCGCCCCCGAGCTGGATCCATGATAAATTTTGCCCACGTAAAAAAAGAGTTTTGTATAAATAATACGATCAAAATCAATAATAAATGTGTTTGCTGGCCAACGAAAAAAAGACCGAATTCAATTACATCGACAAGTAATACAACATAACACGACGAAAAAATAGTCAAGTAAATACGCATTATAAAATATAATGAAAGTTCTTGTCTAATCTCAATTGAATTCGATCGAAATCGATCCACACAGTCCAATGTTTCGAGGTAATATACATAAAAAAAATCAATTGAATTGAAAATCTCCTCCTTTATTGGAAGTCGTTAAAAAAATATGACTACGAGACTCGCCAGGTCACCTATTATATAAATTAGATAATATTTATTTAAAATACACAACCTCAGATTGTTAAGTTGGTTTCAATTGAATCTCGGTATTAATACCAAACAATCCTGTTATCGATGCACTCGAGATCGAGTGCCGCTTCAGCGAGGAATTCACGAACATACATCACAGCAATGATGCTTTATATTAATGTCATGATTTCTTCGCTGCACTGACTTGTAGCTTCCACTCACATATGTATGTATAAGTAAAGCGTATATTGATTACTATTTTAGTTTTCTGCTATAGAAATTATAAAAATTATAATGTACTTTATTGTTTCAATGCTGCTAGGGTGATACCAAGCTTATGGCCCGTCTGATGGTTTGCCTGTAAGAGGAGAATTAGAAGCAAGTTGCCGATTCTACCCCAATCCCTTCCCAGGAGCTCTCTACCTCTGTCACCATAGCAACACAACACTGCTTGAAAACAGTATTATTTAGCTGTGATCTTCTGTAAGGTCGAGGTACTTCCCCAGTCGGGCTGCTCCAGATTTGGAGCAGAATATTTTCTGCCGAGCCTTACCCCAGTCACTAATTTCATACTCTAAACAAATAATAATATATAATAACTAGCTGTGACCGCGGCTTCGCCCGCGTTAAAATCAGTGTGTCACAAAGTTTTCCCGGCAAACTTCCAGTGAAACTCTCATCAAAACCTTCCTCTTGAAACCCTCTCTCCATTGGTGAAACCGCATGAAAATCCGTTCAGTAGATTTTGAGGGAATCGATCACATACACTTTTGGAGACTTTGTTTTATAGTACACTAACTGTTGCCCGCGATTACGTCCGCGTGGTTATGCAGATATGCATTACTGTTAAGATGTTTAACGCAAAATATTTTTTTATTTCAGTCTCTTGAAATGCTTGCACAATTTAGTATAATTTAATAGTTACTTTTATAAAACCTCTGTATACACAACATTTTTAGTTTTATTTTCAGGCTGCATATGTTTCATACAAACTATCAATCCCAATCAAACCCCCCTAGAGGTGGAATATCATAAAATCCGTTCTTAGCGGACGTCTGCTAACTATAATCTACCTCCCTGCCAAATTTTATCTTTGTCCAACCTGGATAGATAGACCATCCAGCGGTTTTTGAGTTCTCGTGATGAGTGAGTTAGTGACCTTTCTCTTTATATATATATATATATATATATATATATATATATATATATATATATATATATATATAGATTACGATTCATTATTTGGATACCTCAATTTCAAGTCTTTTACTTCAAAAACATAAGACTTTCATACAAACTTCCGACCCCCGCTTTATCCCCTTACGGGTCGATTTTCGTAAAATCAGTTCTTAGTGGATGTTTAAGCCCTATAAGGAACCTACCTGCTAAATTTCAAGTTTGTAGCTGTTATAGTTTCGGAGGTTTCGTGATGAGTGAGTCAACCTACCATCCCCCGTTTTAACTCCAAAAGAGAGTTGATTTCTAAAGATACATTATTTGGTCACCTTTCTACAATCTATAGAGCATACATTTTAAATTTCAAGTCTTTTACTTCAAAAATATAGGACTTTCATACAAACTTCCAACCCCTGTTTTATCCTCTTTAGGGTCGAGTTTCGTAAAATCAGCTCTTAGCGGATGTCTACGCCCTATAAGAAACCTACCTGCCAAATTTCAAGTTTGTAACTGTTATAGTTTCGGAGATTTCGTGATGAGTGACCTTTCGCGTTTATATATATTATAGATAAATATCTACACAATCCACATACGGTCGTCTGTTCTTAAAGTAAGCAACTTAATGCTTGTGTTATAGGTAACAGCTGACTGGTATAGCTACATATTTTTTTGATAAACATACTTATAAATATTACATATATGAATATATAAATAAATATGTATATTACACCCAGAATCGGGGTGGGAATCGAACCTACAACCCTCGGAACAGAAAGCAGGGTCACTACAAACTGCGCCAACGGGCTAGTCAATATTCGGAAATACTAATGAATCAATAGTCAAAAATACTAATGAGTTTCATGTTATGCGAAGACCTTGGTCCGTTATTGAGTTACCAGTACGTTTGTTGTACCGTCTCATTAACCAAAGCATTACAAGAGGGAAATGTTTATGGTTATAAGTATAAATAAAACTTTTAACGTTAAAACAAAATATTATGTTCGTTCGACAAATAAATTCGTTATTTAAGACTATTCGAAGAATGACCCCGTTGGCACAATGTTCTCTATACATCTGCCAAAACGCCTCTGGGTTCGGTTCCCTTGTTTAGTTTTTCTAAAAGGTCATCCCGGTTCAACCGGTAGTCTCTGATAAGTTCTGAATCATATTTTTAGTTCGGTGTATATTTATACATTTTTTTTTGTATTACATATATATGTTTGAACAGGTCTAAATTAGGGTACCTAATTGTCATTTAGCCTAATTTGGCAGTGTGCCTGAATTCAGCGAGCCCGCGGTTCTACACGCGGTAATTTGAAAAAAATATAGTCTATAGTTTTCCCCGGAAAATGGACTTTATTAATCTATCTCAAAAACAATTTTTCAATTTGAACCGGTAGTAGTAGTAGATTATAACTTAGCTGTATGAAAAATAGATGTTGGTCAATTCTCAGACCTACCCGATATGCACACAAAATTCTTCACGTCTACTTTACACCAACAAATACATTCGAAAAAGTTTAAAAAACGAAAAATATAAATAGCATACGTTACTCTGAAAGTCCTAAGAAATCTCTTCGTACAGCAAATTACAAGTTTAAACCAACACACTAAACATTTATATACACGAGTGCCCCAATAGTCTGTTCAAATGACGCTCAAATAAGACAGAATAGCCCGCGTTTATTGATATTCAATTCGATGTTCTATGAATGCAGCATAAAATGAGTTCTGGACGAAGATGGTAGCTGCAAAAATACAATGCGGGCATAAATAAGTTGGACGTCGCATCCTCTGTAACATCGCCTGACAGAGATGACGGGGTGCGTACGCGCAGCGAACGATATTAATAATTATTATCATTTTTGTGTGCGTTAAGACGACATCTAGAGCTCGTCTGTGTGTGTATCGTTTAAAAATAGCGAATGCAGCCACCGATGGGATATCCTGGCTGATATATTTTTACATATCCACATTCTCGACATCCAACGAACGCTGATATTTAGTTACCATTTTAATTTCATTAAAAACAAACGTTGTTTACCGCAGGACTAAGTTTTCTCGTAATCAAAAACTTTGTATGAAAACTATTTGTAAAGTATTACATCTGAGTTTGTTGTCATTTCTTATAGGAATTTATGTTTCAAGACAGTTGATACTTTGCTTTGAGCTGTGTATTTACTTTTGTAATGTTTACGCGATTTTCACTCATTACAATGAAACAACTTTTTTGTGAGAGTTGAGAGATGGCCGACGTTTCGGACACTAAAATCCAAAAAATTGTTTAATTGTAATGTGTATTTACTGTTATTCTTACATCTATCCATATACATAATTATAAATGTGTAATCATTATAACGTGACGACGAAATTAATACAATACCTAAATAAATAAAATTAAATGGAATCTTTAAGCATACACTTGTAAAAAGTTACAATTAGGTACTATGCTACTATGAGTTTGAGAATATTAGTAAAGGGATACAAGAAATTACTTATTTTCAAACATAAAATATGTAGCCCTAGCCAATTTCGCAGCTAATAAACAACGAACAATAACAGTTAATTTAAACTTCAAAACAAATAAATAATCGTGTTTCTTACGCGTTTTGAGTGAAATAGTTACTAGCCGTAAATAAACCGCTTGTGTTATCGCATTTGGTTCCTGTTACCTTCTAAATAAGAGCTATGTAACAGACATGGAACATAGAACTGGCCGCGGAAATGTTTAACGCAACGTATAATGATATTGTCTTTGTTTTTTGGATTTCGTGTTAATGTTTCTGTCAAAATATCTTGTAATTATTTTAGTTTAATATTTATTTGCACTGTTGTTAGAATTATACTTGTTGTTGTTAGAATTATATTACAGAAGATCACAGCAAAATAATACTGTTTTCAAGCAGTATTGTGTTCCTGTTGGTGAGTAAGGTGACCAGAGCTCCTGGGGGGATTAGGGAGTGGGTCGGCAACGCGCTTGCGATGCTTCTGGTATTGCAAGTGTCTATAGGCTGCGGTAGTCGCTTACCATCAGGTGAGCCGTACGCTTGTTTGCCGACCTAGTGACATAAAAAAAAAAAAAATTATATGTAACTAGCTTTACCTCGCGGTTCACCCGTGTGATTTTAATCTGAACAAGTTTTAGGTATATGCCACTGAATCGTTAACATAGTCACGTAGTTTTCTCGCAAACGAATTAAAAAAACCGACTTCAACTACATAGACAAGTAATACAACGTAGGTAGACGAAAAATAGTCAAGTAAATACGTGTTATCAAAGATTACTCAAAAAGTAGTCATCAGATCTGACATTACGAACTTTTGATTCATAAAAGAAAAATCAAAATCAAGTAAGCCCAGTATTAAGTTATGCGGTATAATACAACGTAGGTCGACGAAAAAATAATCAAGTAAATACACATACATACACATTATTAGATATAACTCGAAAAGTAATTAAAATTTAAATGACACGTAAAATATTTCCATCGCTTCAGCCTGTAATATCCCACTACTGGGCATAGGCCTCTTTCCCCGTGTAGTAACATCTTTCCATTAAAAATTAATCATCGAAATCGGTTCGGTCTGTACAAAATTTCTGAGGTAACATACATAAAAAATACAATCGAATTGAGATTCTTTTTTGGAAGTTGGTTAAGATTTAAAATATAAATGTTTGGCACATTGTTATACATACGCATAAACATATAAAGGTGATAGGAAAATGTATTGACACACTGGCATATATTTCAACTTGAGCCTAATTTTTGAGCAATACGACACATACAGGTGCGAATGTGTGTAAATGTGTCGCTTTTATTAGTCACGCGAGACGCAGCCAAAACGTCGTCAGGGATAGACAAAATGAATATTTTTTTTTTGGAATATTACTGAACATGTTTACGAAACTCTTGAACTTATAATTAGTAGAATGAAGAGGCGATCTTGTTATTTATAAATTTGTTCCATACCTTTTTTTTACAAGTAGGTCGGCAATAGTGATGTGCCGGATCATCAAAAATGTATATCCGCGGATACGGATATTTATTGTCAAGATCCGCGGATACGGATACGGATATGGATCTTGATTTACTCGCTCAATCGGTGTCGGCGCGTGATCTGAAAACCATAGTTGACGTCACGCCCGCTGTAAAGACGGGTAGGACAGGTTTCAACTTGCATTGCGCGCGTATTTTTTTTGTTAACCGATTTCCAAAAAAGGAAGATATTCTCAATTCGTCTGTATTTTTTTTATGTATGCTACCTCATAACTTGTTACTGAATGAACCGATTTCGATGATTCTTTTTTTAATCGAAAGGTTGTACGCGTCATGTGGCCCCATTAACATTTAATTGAGATTTAACAAGTACTTTTCCAGTTATATCTTATAATAGGTATTTACTGCACTATTTTTTCGTCGATCTACGTTTGTATTATACCGCATAGCTTTTCACTGGGTTCACCGATTTTAAATAATTCTTGTTTTAATCGAAGGCTGGTGCTTGTCTTGTAGTATAATTTAAATTTGATCGAGATATAACCTTTGATGACGCGTATTTATATAACAGTGCGTACGCGTCGTTGTCGTCACTTATTTTCTCTTTAACGTTATTTGAGGTTTGAACGTTACGTTTCGGTTTGAACTATCGTATAACGTACTGATCTATGTTATCCATTAGATGGCAGTGGCAGTTTATTGTTATAAATAATTTTTATGATTCTTGTTTTCATCGAAAGCTGGCTTGTCTTGTGGTCCCATTTAAATTTGGTCGAGGTCTGATAACTACTTTTATAATTGGTCGGTTTTTTTCGTATGCGAGAAAGAATTATTAAGCAACCAGGTCCAGGAACTGCGATAAAATCCGAAAAAGTTGTTTCAATGAAAAAGTTATTTGTTTTTCATTTTCTTATATTTATGAAAATAAAGTCATAACTTGCTATGAGTAATAGTGATCTTATAAGATAGTTGATTTAGTATCTTTGAATTCTATACTAATGTATGGTAACTTACTAGAATATATGTTTGGTATTAGGTGCCAAATATTTGATTTTAAGAAAGAAAAAAATTACAATTAATACATTGAATGGGATTTTTTTAATTATAGTACTTAATCACATAATCTAAGTTATTATGCAGCATTTTATTCTGTCAACTGAATTTAAAAATTAATAAAAGATCCGTAAAAGAGCCGCTAGAAAAGTGACGGATACGGATACGGATCTCATTTTTCCCGCGGATATCCGCGGATACGGATACGAATACGGATACGGATACCCGGAATATCATTAGTCGGCAAACAAGCGTACGGCTCACCTGATGGTAAGCGATTACTGTAGCTAATAGATGCCTGCAACAAGCGCTTGGCGACGCTACCCCCAATCACCCCAGGAGCTCTGGTCACCTTACTCAACAAAAGAATACAAGATCGGTTGAAAGCAGTATTATTAAGCGGGTGATCTTCTTTTAGGTCGAGGTACTCTCCAGGCGGGCTGGTCCAAATTATGGGCAGGACATTTGTCCTCAGTATAACTGCGGTTACCAAGTCGTTTCCTGCGGTTTTTTGGCCGCCGAGTTACATTTGAATCAGATTAGTGCCGGCCAGAAACTCCACTATTATTATTTTTTAAAAACCGTGAATCTTTTTTAAATTTAGTTAGGTCTTGTATGAAGTAGATACAACGCCATTAAACGTCTATATCATTGATGTGGTTGGATTATCTGTGGCTTTTGAAAATTAAGTAACTGGTCAAAAATTAATTATTTGAAAATAGAATATTTTAAATTTGACAAGAGTCCACTAACAATATTCGTCTGTTGTTATAACATATGTATAACTCTTATGGTCTTTCTCGCGTATAGACGTCAACTCTAATAAAGAAATATCTATATAGAAACTTAATTTGCAGTATTATTTATCCCAACCTTCTAGAGGTATAATCTTGAACCGTAGCAAAAGGACGATGCCATTGTGCTGTTAAAGCAAACATAAGTAAAGTCATTTTTGATTTGATTTAAATTAAGGTATAGAATCCGATGTGTTAGTATTTAAATGAAAATATTTTGTAGGCGACAACATGATACAAATTATTTGATTACTTATACAACTGGTATAATGTGTTTTAAATGAACAAAACTATTGGAAAACCAAATTAATAGTAAAAGTTGATTCTTAATATAACACACTTCGATTGTCTGATAATTCTATAATACTCTGAAATTCTTCTGGAATATCTCCGTTTCCAAATTTTCCTACATTCCCAACTCAATAATGTATGCATTTGCAAATTAAGTTAAACCCATCTATATAAATAAAAATGAATGTTGCTAAGCGCATAACTTGAAAATAGCTCGACCGATTCGGCTAATTTATTTTTTTGTATGTTCCTTAACAAAAAAAAAGAATAATAATAATAAAAGATTTTTTTTCACTATCAACTTTTGACAGAACGAAGTCTGCCCGAGCAGCTAGTGCATCAATATTTACGAGACGTTAAAAATCAACTAAAAACAAGTAAAAACACAAACGAACGTTGAACGCAACAGTTTATTGTGAACTTGACATAGATCGCCGGTACGTTCCCTGCCAACTCGCTTTATTTATGAATTTCGAATACAAAAGATCTCGAGATAAAATCGTTGAGTTTAATTCGAATCCCGTATTAATAACTCGGATCGGATCTTGTTTTAAGGAACATGCGCGCGCGTGTGCATGTTTGATATGACACACTGGATCGTACATGACAATCACTCATATTGTGTATTACATTAATTGCAGTTAAAGTTATAGAATATTCTTTTCAATGTTATTTTATTTTGTATTTAATAAATAATATGTGACGAGGCGTTGACGCAACGGTCACAGAAGTGGTTTGTGGCTGTTGCGCTGGCGGTTGCGGGTTCGATCCCCGCACATGACAATGATGACTAGCCCGTTGGCGCAGTATGTAGTGACTGACTGTGTAATATAAATATTTATTTATGTATTTATATATGTATAATTTATAAATATGTTTATCGTAAAAAAAAAATATGTAGCTATATACCAGTCGGCTGTTACCTATAACACAAGCATTAAGTTGCTTCCTTTAGGAACAGACGACCGTGTGTGTATTGTGTAGATATTTATTATTTATTTATTTATTTATGTATTGGCTATACAAATGTTTGCCGTGATCTGGGTGTTTGTGTAGTCCTTGTGAGTCCAGCTACTTCCCGAGTCGAAATACTGCTGACTTTGAGACAGATATTTGCTGTTCATGTAACATGCGGCTTTTTGTTCATTATTTTCTTAAATTGATTTTTTTTGCTCCACGAATTGCTATCATTAAGAATTTTCTTTGCAATTATTAAAACGTTTTAGAACGTGAAAATTTAGGTTGCTAGGACCCAATCATCTAAATCGTCACTGAGGTAGGGAACAGGAAATATCCTGCTCAAAATTTGGAGCAGCCCGACTGGGGAAGTACCTCGACCTTACAGAAGATCAAAGCTAAATAATACTGCTTTAAGCCAATCTAGTCTTCCCTTGCTGAGTAAGGTGACCTGAGCTCCTGGGGTGATTGGGAGTAGCGTCGCCATGCGCTTGCAATAATTCTGATGTTGCAGGCGTATATTAGCTACAGTAATCGCTTACCATCAGGTGAGCCGTACGCTTGTTTGCCGACCTAGTTGCATTAAAACAAAAATAACCTTATCTTTATACCTTATAGTGTAATTTGAGAGCCATATTCAATTCTAAGAATTTTTTCGTTAATTAATCATAGCGTCTGGAAGTTTAAACAAATGCCAACAAGCGGAATTTGCGTGATTTAAATACACACAAATAAACGCGTTTCTTAGAAAGATAATTAAATAACTATGTACAATGCTTTTTTCGCATTGAGTTAAATGGACACTGTCTACTAACATGGCTAATATTTTGTTATTTATTTGTTTATTAAAACGATATTGTCATGAAATTGAAAAATAATATGCTAATAATAGACCAGAATATAAGAAATGCAGAATATAGAATGCTAGAATAAAGAATGCTCATCGAGTCTTAGTAGAATCGTGGATCTTGTGAAAGTCCGGTGATACAATCAATAAATACACAAGCACTAACGTACGGTTTTACTTTGACGCCTTTAGGGATAATGCCATAATGATTTTTTCAGTATATTCCACTTTGTCTCGCTTTTTTTTAAGGTGGGACAATGGAGAAAAATGTTCATTAGTATGGAACCGAGAGACTGTTTTTTTATACTAGGATAGTGGCAAACCTATTGGTAAGTGGATGCCGTAGCCTCTGGACATTTACAACACAAGAAGCATTGCACGAGATTTCATTTTCATGAAATGTCGAAAAGTCGAATAGTCGACAAAGACGACTATAATTCAAAGATTTAAGCATTTTTTTAAAATTAAATAATTGATTTTTCAACGTTATTGAGATTCTGGTACATTGTAGATTTACACAATAATTGTTTATGTTTGTGGACAATGTTAGATTCGATTGATTAAACAAAAGGAATGTACTACTTTTGAATTCAGACTGTAACATCCCTGGTGCTGGGCATAGGCCTAAGAAGATACTTTTATTCCGAGATAATAATGAAATTATTTTAGAAGACATTTTAGAAGTAGGAGCATATCGTATTAACGTAAATCAGTTAAGGACGTCTTAATGGCAGTAGCTTAAATTAGAATCCTTATATTTTGTAACTAAAGTAACAGCATCTTTGAAATTTAAGTTTTGATGTTAGCTTCTAAGTTGGACACGCCAAAACCACTAATCTAACTAACTAAATATTTGCTCTAAACAAAAAAAAAAAACCGATTCCAATTTATTCAAAAACTGCTAATCAAATCTCTTTGATAATTTAAAAAGGTCCACAAAACAAGCACCAGCTTTGAGTAAAAAAAAAGAAGTATCAAAATCGGTACACCCATTAAAAAGTTTTAAGGTAGGGTTGTCAGATTCAAGCATGTCATTTCTGGGACAATTCGAGGATTACGAATTCGATCGGTTGAAAAATATACGAAAAATGATAATTTTTGTAAATCGCTAGAAAACTAGTAGTATTCGTAATCCGGGACAATCAACTATAATTCCTGGAAACGGGACAATACACGTAATTCCGGGACAATCCCGGATTTCCCGGCCATCTGGCAACCCTAGGTAACACACTGAAACAAAAAATACATTCGAATCGAAAATGTTATTCGCTTTTGAAGAGAACTGATTAAAGAAATTAAGGCCAAACTAATTTAGGTTGGATATTAAGAGTAAGCAATGTAGTTGTAAATAATTTGAAATTTCTGGTACATTTTTGTCTTAAGAAGCTTTTGAAGCCTTTTGCTCGTTTACGGTAAAGAGGGTAGTGTTTATTTTCATTTCGTCGTTTCACTGAATGTATTAAGTGATTGTTATAATAATAGGTTCATAAAAATACTACAAGTAATATGACAAGAATTTTGAGATATTGGACACGGCTAACTTTTCAAATATAATTGTGTTTCATAACTTCAATTACATCGACAAGTACTACAACGTAAGTAGACGAAAAAAATTAACAAACGCACTAGTCGTCACTACGATTTTTGAAGGTTCCCCTCGATTTCTCTGGGACGCCATTATCAGATCCTGGTTTCCTTATCATGGTACCACCCTTAAGATATCTCCTTTCCAACAAAAAAAGAATTATTAAAATCGGTTCATAAACGACGAAGTTATCCCGGATCATACATAAAAAAATATATGTATACGGTCGAATTGAGAAATCTCCTGCTTTTTTGAAGTCTGTACTAAACAAGAAGAATTGATAGTTTGGATTGTGATCTTGACGAGGAATGAAAAAAAATCATTGTCAAACCATATGTACCGAACATTGGTCCGGAGTATACTTTACAAGTCAGTGAGATAGACACATTTAAGATGAATAAAAGAGGGATGAACTTTATTCACAGCCATAATTTTAATTTCGCCAAGGTCGTAGTGAATGGTGAAGATATGAATGGGGTCAAAGTTGGATGTCACCTGTAACACAAGCATGTCTTAGGAATAGACGACCGTGTGTATGTTATATGATATTTATTGATTGGTGCACTTGAAATCGAGACAATGTCACATTTTTTTTTCACTTCATATCATTTGCCTATTAATTAGCACAAACTTCAAATCAATTTACGTAATTGATGTTCGTGTATTAATGAAACCGCGGGTCCATAGCTTATAATAAATTATTTTCCATATTTTTAGATCATTGAACATAGCTTTAAACGTCTTTTTAAATAGTTCGGTTAGTTTGTTTTTGTTGCGTATTTAAATCTATACATATTATATAATGGTAGGAAAGTCAAAACTGTACATAGAATATTTTTTTTTAAAGAATATATCGGGTATGATCTATAATCGATACCGAAGCCAAAAATATGGTTTTTAGAATTTTTGTCTGTTTATCTGTATGTATGTCCGGGATAAACTCAAAAAGTACTGCATGGATTTACTTCAAATTTGGCACGAATATTATTAAGAAGTCGGGTCAACATATAGGCTACATATTATCACACTATCACCTACGGGGAACGAGCAGTGAACCTCTTACCATCACATGAGCCGTACGCTTGTTTATTGATGTAGTTATATAAAAAAAAAAAAAAAAATTCTCAATAGCTATTCGCTTCTCTATTGTGTTATTTTGGATTTCAAAAACAACGAAATTTAGATCAAAATATTAAATCTATATTGGCATAATTTAATGACTCCTATTTTTTAAATATATAATGACGAAATTCAGTTACTCAATTTTTATTTAAGTGACTTCTTTAGAATCATTGTGATTTAAAACTCGATAAAACGAAAATACGTCACGATAAAGAATAAAGAAACAAACACTAGTAAACTATACTATGGTATTCTATCTCATTCTATACTGTGTATTTTATAATTATTCTCTGTGAAAAAGTCTCTCGTAGGCTACGTTTCAGAAGTTTCACTTCTGCCGTGTGTGAATTGCACACTTTTATATTTTATAGACCCAACATATATGGCAAACGTTTCTTTGCCATATATGTTATTGACCCGCTTAATCCCCCCCCCCCCTTGTAACTTAGGGGTATGAAAAATAGATGTTGGCCGATTCTCAGACCTACCCGATATGCCCACAAAATTTTATTAAAATTGGTCGAGCCGTTTCGGAGGAGTTCAATCTTTAACACCATGACACGAGAATTTTATATATTAGAATACGAGAATTTTATATATTAGATTTCTAGTCACGTTAACCTAACACGTGTTTTGACGGAGTATTTACGTAAAGTAATTGTTTATTTTATACCGTCACTTAACATCATCAAGTATTAATCTTATGAAGAGAAATGTAGTTAATTTTCTAATGTTCTTAGTATTGAACATATTAATGAAATAATACAAACAAACATCACCGAATATATGAATTTTTGACAAGAGTTAAAATTAACTTTGAAGTGAATATTTTTTTTTAATTATGTCATAGATAATATTAAAGATATAATTAAATCGATAGTATATTTGTTATCAAATGTATATTTTTAAGAAACATTTTAGAACAACGAAGGCAAACACAAAATACCGTTTTGGTTAATTAAACATCCACAGAGCGGGCGACATGCACCCGACGTAGTCCAATCCGAAAATAAACACAATGATCAGAAACACTCGAAACACATTTCATTTAATTTACTTTGTTTTTGTGTTTGTTAATTTTCTGTGTAAATATATTAGGAAACGTGTAAAAATGTATGATAATCACTGACCTGGGTGTAAAATTGATGCGCGTGCGATGCAGGGCGGGCGGCCGGCGACTGGGCGGGCGGAGCACGAGAACTCGTGGCGAGACACTAGGAACATTTATAGCACGTGAGATGGAAACGATACGATATTGATATGCTTATTTATTTTGTTGTGGGATGTAAATTTTTGAGAATCCTTTTTCTCTAAGGTTTTTTTTTTTTTAAATTATTTTAATATTAATAAATAATATAAAATGTTTATTTTTTATTTTAGTACAGATGTGTAAATTTTAGGTCATTTAGCTATAGTATTGTAAATACGCCCCCCCCCCCGCCCCTAAAAAAACATCAAAATCCAAAGTAAAATCTATACATAATTACCTACAAGTCAATTATCAAACGCTTGCAAATTCAAAGTAGGTATTAACATAACGGCTAATTCATATATATTTTAATAAATAAAACGTATTTTTTTTAGATGAAAATGGAATTTGATTCAACATCGATATAAAAGTATAATAAATGATAAAAACAATTTATTTTCGCTAAAAATATTTATTAAGTGGTAACACTTTTAATTAAAACCTCTTTCAAAAGAAAAATCATTTTATATTTCGTAATAGGGGTAATAAAATTTAATATCTGTCTCTGTCGCACATATGATAACGAACGCGTGTAAAAGAGACAAAGTTATTTTTAACCGACTTCCAAGAAAGGAGGAGGTTCTCAATTCGATTGTATTTTTTTATGTATGTTACTTCAGAACTTTCGACTGTGGGGACCGATTTCGATAAAAAAATCGAAAGGTGGTATGTGTCATTTTGTCACATTTAAATTTATTTGAGATCTAACAACTACTTTTCGAGCTATATCTAATAATGCGTTTTTACTTGATTATTTTTTCGTCAACCTACGTTTTATTATATCGCATAACATTTTACTGGGTGTACCGATTTTGATGATTTTTAATTTAATCGAAAGCTGGTGTTTATTATGTGGTCACATTTAAATTTCATCGAGATCTGATCACAATTTTTTGAGTGATCTTTGATAACGCGTATTTACTTGACTATTTTTTCGTTTACTTACGTTTTATTAATTATCGATGTAATTGAAGTCGGTTTTTTTCGTTTGCGAGCAAACACAATTATCCACGTTGCATGTGGATCGCTACGTTACGTCTTGTGTTTACGTACGTCTTCAGTGTGTGTGTTCAGCGTAATAACCGGCGTTGAATTGATTAACTGAGTCTGTTTCAACGGTTGTGGTTAGTGATTATCTTGCAAATAAGTTTCGAATAGAATTTAACAGCAGGAAGTAGAATAATCCATTAGAACCTGTTTCAGAATTAATAAACTAGCCTTTAGTTTCATTTTTGTGAATAGAAATATCTTATAGAGAAAAAGAATACGTCGTTATCTGTCAAATACCGTTCTCCACAATTGATGTGTCAAATGTGTCATGACATCACTTCTATTTATGCCAAGACAACAAGATAAGATATTTGCTCCTGTACCAAAATTATCTCAATAACATTATAATAGAAAGGAAAGACTTATGAAGCAAATCAATTCTGAAGTATTTCAAAATATCTTCAAATCATTCTTTAGAGACAACTACATTCCGGTTTGTAGCGCCTAATACAAAAACGATTGCAATATTTGTTCATGCGCTTGTATTGTAACTTTATAAAAGAGTGGTCTCGGATATCACTTAATCGGTTAAATTGTAATTAAAAACAATGTCGTTAAGGTAGTGTTTACAAACAATTTGCTCGTGAATCAACTGCCTATAGGTCTACGACGATATGGCCTATATGTCACTGGATGCTTATCATTATAGTCATTTCAAAAATATTTGTCAACTTAAATTTAGTATTCGACATTTCTGTTCATCACACACTTTAGGTCACATATTTAGCATATCCATAGTAATCGGTTCCTTACGTTTTGCAAATTCATCTGCAGTCATTTTTTATTCTGATAAAGTTATGTTATAAATACTAACTTATGTAATCTTATGATCTATAGTTTCAGATAATTTAACAACACGTGCTATAATTTTATCTTTATCAAAATGTTTATGCATTGCTCTAGTTTCTGGCTGTTGCGCTGGCAGTTGCGGCTTCGATCCTAGCACATGGCAAATATTTGTATTGGCCATACAGATGTTTGCCGTGGTCTGGGTGTTTGTGCAGTCCTCGTGGGTCTTCCCACCGTGCCTCGAAGAGCACGTTAAGCCGTCGGTCCCGGTTGTTATCATGTACGCCTGATACTGATCGTTACTCATAGTAAGGAATATATCCGCCAACCCACATTGGAGCAGCGTGGTGGATTAAGCTCTGATCCTTCTCCT
Source organism: Melitaea cinxia (assembly GCF_905220565.1). Taxonomy (NCBI): domain Eukaryota; kingdom Metazoa; phylum Arthropoda; class Insecta; order Lepidoptera; family Nymphalidae; genus Melitaea; species Melitaea cinxia. The sequence goes on along the minus strand of NC_059424.1, from coordinate 21,521,855 downwards.
ACATGGGGAAAGAGTCCTATACCCAGCTATGGGATATTACAGGCTGAAGCGTAATGTAATAATAATAAGCCTTTATTTCTTCAAACGTTAGTACATAACATTAACACATATTACATCAGTTATATTTAGTCACAAAAAGAATAGTATGTCTCTGGTCCCCACACTAGGATTCCCTGTGTTGTGGGGTTCAGTCCCTTCCATTAGTTTAATACGATTCCGTTAGTTTAAACAAAAACAATGCATTGAAAGTTTATAATTTAAAAAAATAAAAAATACAAGAACTAAGGCAACAAATGGTGAGTGTGTGTGTTTGAGTGCGCGCGCGTGTGTGTGTGTGCGTGCGTGCGCGCGTGTGTGTGTGTGTGTGTGTGTGTGTGTATGTGTGTATGTATGTGTGTGTGTGTGTGTGTGTATGTGTGTGTGTGTACGTGTCTACATCAGGCTCATTGTATATGAATAATAAATAATATATTTATACACCGTATTTTATTCCTCGACGCCTAAAGTAGTAGTGTTCATATTATTGTTTTTTTCTTCTTGTACTAAGTTAACACACATATTTCTGTAGTTCTTATACTTTTTTTGTAAATCTACATTGTTCGGGTTTGTAATATATTCATTACTATTCTGGAAACATAAAATACCGGAAATAAATAAGTATCCAGTAAAATAAACCATCAACGCTATCCGATTAGGAGTCATCACAATATAAGGTTAATTTAGAATAAGTTTTAAGTGCACTTACTGTCGGTAGTTCCGTGAGTGACTGTCCAATATGAACATCCGTAACTAACAAATCATCTGGGATTACATATTGTAACATATATAATGTTAATAATTTATTTTGGCGCGTATTTGCTCTTTTTTTTTTTGCTAGGCGTTGTCGTTTATTTGCATGGTCCTTGTGACATGTGTTTTTGCGTATGGGACCCACCAATAAGTGGGGATCAGATGAGTAGGGTTTAGCTCATGAGTATATAAGCGCTTGCGGCGAGTGGCTCCTTCTTTTCCTTCACCTCCAGCCACGACCAGGTTCAGGGTGTGATTTTTTGGTGTCCTTGGCGAGGCGGTCACGAGCGGTGTCGGATGCCTCTGGTCTGACCACGTGGCGAGATATTTTGCCCAACGTTCCCGATTTTGATGTCGACCCTATGGCAGTCGGCGACGCTTATTTACGTCGCCAGAAATCGTGGGGAGCTGCGTGAGCCTAACCACGTGATGCATGGTGATGCTACGGGCGGTGCCACGTGGTGCTTTGGAACATGATTCGGCTAAGTTACCTTTTATAACCTCCAACCATGTGCCAGGAATATGTCGAACCTTAGATAGCTACGGCACTAAAGAATTTAGCCATCCCCTCTCTTCCCGTGGGTGTCGTAAGAGGCGACTAAGGGATAACAAGGTTCCACAACCACCTTGGAACTTAAGAAGCCGACCGATGGCGGGATAACCATCCAACTACTGACTTTGAAATAACCAGGCCGAAGACGGGCAGCAGCGTCTTCGGTGCGACAAAGCCAGTACTGCGGTCACCAACCCGCCTGCCCAGCGTGGTGACTATGGGCAAAACACATGAGTTCACGTTATTTTTGGCGTAAACTTGTGGAGGCCTATGTCCAGCAGTGGACTGTATAGGCTGTAATGATAGATAGCTAGTGCTATAGTTTTTTTTTTATTACGAGTTTGTGTGTTCATAATTTTAATTTTAATATTAAAAATTTGTCATCTTTTATTAAACTACATGAGTGTGTTATATTGAAGTATAATGTACTATGGTGTGTTATACTTTACGCTTCAGCCTGTAATATCCCACTACTGGGCATAGGCCTCTTTCCCCATGTAGGAGAAGGATCAGAGCTTAATCCACCACGCTGCTCCAATGCGGGTCGGCGGATATATTCCCTACTATGAGTAACGATCCCTATCAGGTGTACATGATAACAACCGGGACCGACGGCTTAACGTGCTCTCCGAGGCACGGTGGGGAGACCCACTAGGACTGCACAAACACCCAGACCACGGCAAACACCTGTAAGGCCAATACAAATGTTTATCATGTGCGGGGATCGAACCCGCAACCGCCAGCGCAACAGGTACAATCTATGGCTGTAACCGTTGCGCCAACGCGGTGTTATACTTTACAATAAATTAATTTCATTCTCATATTTTTGATTTTATCATTCTTTTATTGAATTATAGTTAGTTTTTTATTTGTTTTAGTTCATCATGTCAAAAATTTAATTTAACGCTCGACAATTTTTTTTCCCACTAGGTCGACAAACAAGCGTACGGCTCACCTGATGGTAAGAGATTACCGTAGCTTATAGACGCTTGCAACACCAGAAGCATCGCAAGCGCGTTGCCGACCCAATCCCCAATCCCCCCAGGAGCTCTGGTCACCCTACTCACCAACAGGAACACAAAACTGCTTGAAAACAGTATTATTTAGCTGTGATCTTCTATAAGGTTGAGGTACTACCCCAGTCGGGCTGCTCCATATTTTGAGCAGGAAATTCCTGCTGTGCCCTACCTCAGTTAGAAGAAAATAGAAATATAGAAAGGAATAAGATTCCCTTGAATTTTAATAGAAAGTATGGTATACCTCTTTTAGGAGTAGTGATATGTATTGTTTATGAAAAGATTTTGACAACATTTGTAAGTAACTAATAAAAGTAAATTATACAAGAAATATTTTATTTAAAAGAAACGGTTTTATATATACATATATGGTTTATATTTTATTTTTTGTATCACAAAATAAAAAAGAAAAAAAATGTAAAATAAAAACTTTATGCTTTTATACTAAAATTAGTTTAGCGAGTGGGCGCTAGTTGGTGCGGCGGTGGTCGCACGACATGGCGGCCAGCAGGCTTTCGAAGTCGGGGGTGGCGCGCTCGGCAACGTGCAGCAGCGCTAGGCTGCCGCGCGACCCTGCAGCTCGGCCGCCGCTACGTTCGCCTGTTGCTGGTCACACAGCTCGGCGACGAAGGCGTCCGGTTGTTCCGCCAGCTGGGCGTGCAGCTCGGCAGCGGAGGCTTCTAGCTGTGCCGCCGGCTGGGTGCACAACTCGGCGACGGAAGCGTCCGGCTGCGCCGCCGGCTGGGCGCACAGCTCGGTGACTGAGGCGTCCAACTGCGCCGCCGGCTGGGCGCACAGCTCGGTGACTGAGGCGTCCGGCTGCGCCGCCAGCTGGGCGTGCAGCTCGGCAGCAAAGGCGTCCGGCTGATCGTACAGCTCGGCGATGGTGGAGTCTAGCTGCGCTGCCGGCTGAGCGTATAGCTCAGTGACGGACGCGTCCGGCTGCGCTTCTAACTGGGCATGCAGCTCAGCAGCAAAGGCGTCCGGCTGGGCGTACAGCTCCGCAACGGAGGCGTCCGGCTGCCCCGCAAGCTGGGCGTACAGCTCGGTGACGGAGGCGTCCGGCGGCGCCACCAGCTGGGCGTGCAGCTCGGCAGCAAAGGCGTCCGGCTGCGCCGCAAGCTGGGCGTACAGCTTGGTGACGGAGGAGTCTGGCTGCGCCGCCAGCTCGGCGTGCAGCTCGGCAGCTAAGGCATCTGGCTGCGCCGCCGGTTGGGCGTACAGCTCGGCGACGGAGGCGTCCGGCTGCGCCGTCAGCTGGGCGTGCAGCTCGGCGACGGAGGCGTCCAGCTGCGCCGCCAGCTGGGCGCACAGCTCGGTAGCGGAGGCGTCCGGTTGCACCGCCAGCTGGGCGTACAGCTCGGCAGCGGAGGCGTCTAGCTGCGCCGCCAGCTGGGCATGCAGCTCGGCAGCAGAGGCGTCCAGCTGCGCCGTCAGCTGGGCATGCAGCTCGGCAGCGGAGGCGTCCAGCTGCGCCGCCAGCTGGAAGTGCAGTGCGGCAGCGGAGGCGCCCAGCTGCGCCGCCAGCTGGACATGCAGCTCCATAGCAGAGGCGTCTATCTGCGCCGTCAGGTGGGCGTGCAGATCGGCAGCAGAGGCGTTCAACTGCGCCACCAGCTGGGCGTACAGCTAGAAAATTATTTAAAAATTATTTTTGTTTGGATAATCCATTTACCGACGAAGCCACAAAAAGAAATAAAAAATAAAGAACAAAAATAAAAGAACTAACAATAATTTCGCATAGCTCTGTAATCGAGAACTATATAGATATTATAGTAACAAATATATTTTAAGACTTTATTGAAATTGGAATTTTAAATTTCGCGCCATTACTACACATGCTGCAATTGCTCGCAGCGCCTTTCGAAATGCAACCCAAATAATCGTTGTTCTGAATGAAGTTCAAGTACTCGACACAACAGATGGCGCCACCACACATAATTTCCAAGTTGAAGGGTAGGAAAAGCCCTTAAATAATCTTAATCTTTAAAAACACGCTCTTTAATAACTACATATATGATTAATTCTTATACTAGTAAAATCAGTTATATATTTACCGCTGTAGGCGGAGTAGTCGAGGCATAGTCCTCTGGAGTCTTGCTTTCCTTGTTCTGTTTTGTATACATAGCTTCTGCTTTGGTTATTACAGACTCCTGGTATACAGATAACTTCGATGTGAGCGTTTGGACCACTCTGGCTGTTATTGGGCTGTTTTAAATAAACAAATTAATTAATTTTAAAAATATTATAAAACTCGATTTAAATTCTATTATTTAAATTATCATTATTATTTTTTCGTTTTTCTTTTAATATTGTTGTTTTGATACATTTTCAATAATTAAACTTTTTCCATGTAGCAGAACGATCGGAGCCTAATCCACCACGTTGCTCAACTGCGGGTTGGCAGATAAATCACAAATCTAGTTATTTATTAACTGACACGTACTACCTCCTACGTTATGGTACTTTTTTTGGTCTCAGCCAGTTTTCAATAAATACTCACGTCGTAGGTATAGGTATAGAAACCACAGATGCATTGACCGTCGCCACTGAACTAATGACGCCACCCGACTCCGACTTGTTATATTATTTAATGTGTTCTTTTTTTGATGTGCAATCAAGTATGTTATTATTATCATTATTAATAATCATGACGATAATAATTTTAACTAATGATAATAAATTAATAATTATTATAATAATAATGATAAGGATAACTCGCTAGTGACTATTAATATCGTCGGAACTGCATAATTGCATTTTTTTGTTTATTTCATAAAACGTTCCCAAATAACCAAGTCTATCATCAGCTGAAGAGAATTTTTTTATTTTATGCATATATTATTCAGTTGTGGTACTTCTGACAAATCGGTACCTATTAGTCTTAATCTGTTAAAAATGTAACAAGTGACTTTTCTAATATTTACACATTAAATACCGGCTAGTAATAATATTAAACATAAATAGCCTGTACAGCATTACTTTAAAATTTCATGATCCTGCTTAAAATAAGTGAAAAGCTACACGCAATTTACACTTTGAATCGCTCTCCTGTAAAGTTGCTGTTTTTCACATCCGACGTTTTTAATAGTCATGAGCGAACTATAAATAATGATAATAAATTAATAATTAAATGTGTTGTACAACAAAGCGGTCTTATTGCTAAAAAACAATATCTCCCAGATACCCGTATAATGTAACATAATTATTAACAAAATATACAATTTTTTTAAAAGAAATATACATGAAATAATCGGTTTTTGTTATATGAGAAACTAGAATGTATTTAGAAACAAATTTGATAGACTGAAAAATATTTCAACAATACTTGTTCTAAATATTCAAAATTAACGTTTTATACAACAGACATTTGCTAGCCAGCGGAGCCTTGTTACAGTAAAAGTAAAAAACATTACATTTTCAATAGAACATTTTCGTCAAATAGTCCATTGGCAATTTAATTTAGCGGATAATCAAACGATTACATTTAAAATGGTTCACCTTTAGTCTGATCCTGGGCTTGGGCTTGAGCCTGGGAATCGGTAGAGTGTTGTGGAGAGGGCGCTGGTGTACTGTTCTTACTACCACTATCACCTTCACCCGTAGACGATCAACGTCGAGTGGGAAATTTCTGTACAACTAGGTCCCCCCCTACCGAACACCTGATATGAATTTAAAAAAAAAGGAAATGAAATTAAAAAAAAAATTAAATGAATTCATGCTTCTAAATTTTAGTTATTGAAATAATTGTGTTTGCTCGCAAACGAAAACAACGGACTTCGATTACATAGACCAGTTAATACAATGTAAATTGACGAAAAAAATTAATAATGATTCATGATTGCTATGATGATTTATATGTCCTTACTCATCTGTATAAAAAAATGGACTAAAGAGGGTAGAAATAAACTAAAAAAAAATATATGCACCAATAGTATAGATGTTAAAGCAAAAAAAAGCGGCTGCGGTAACTACTTAACATCAATCTTCATCAAATTATTCTAAAAATTATAAAAAAAGCGTAGTAAAGCGCGCCGGGTATAGCTAGTACAACAATAAAAATAAAACGAATTTGCAATTTTTTTTTAACACGTTGAGGACATTTTGTGTGGGCACTGTAACATTTTGTTCACATCCTACTGATGGGCAAGGAGTTATTCTTATGAAGTAGGGATGAAACCTAATCCGCCACGCTGCTTAATTGGTCGGAAAAATCTATCAGATACCTTACTGAACTTCAGCGCCTAGAAAAATGTGAATGTTTAATAAAGATGAATATTGCAGACTAAAATAATTGAACACTGTAAGACTTAGTGATGCTCGTCAAAATTCTAATCAAATTCTGCTTGCTACGAATGTTTTTCATTTATTCTACAGCGCAAAGAAGGTAATTCGCATAATGAACATACCGGAAACAACGTTGAAAAACTCGCAGCATTGCACAGAAATTATAAACACCAAAATAAATACATTTATTACTTTAGTAGATAAAAAAAGGTTAAATTTAAATTAAATATACATCAGAATATGCGAAATAAAGTAGAATATTAAAAATATCCGCCACTATGGCCGAGGCAAACGAGCTCCTACCGTCATTTACAGATTTTTTTCGAAAATTTTATGTTTTTTTTAAATTACCCACAAATAGAACTAAGTGACAGGTCAACTCAATAAGACTATCACCGATCGGGATTTAAAAATGAATTACGATGTTTAAATGAATCTAAAAGAGAAAGAGGGTAAGAATGGGAAAGAGAGCGAGTTATTGTCTTTTCTATTTTTTTCTCAGTCAACGTTACGATTCAAAAAAGTATAATTCTTTTATAAATTTGCACTGATGACTAATTATAGTAACTGATATTCGCGACTGCGTCAACGTCGTGGCATTAAAATTCTTAACAAAATTTTCACTTAGATCTACAAGATCATAAATATATAAAACCGTATTCATTTTCAAACATACCGACATAAAAATATATTTTACCTTATTCTATTCATATAAATTTAGTCCCCTTAAATTATCGTTCGAACACAGTCAAAGATTAACTACGATTTCTTAATTTATAAAATCTAACTACAATCTAATACGATTGCAAATATCATTGAAGCTTAACAAATTCTCAGAAATATCCTTTTTAATACGAATAATATAAATTAATATACAAACACATTTTTTTTTCTATCTACCTCCCTTGCCTAAAATGCATTTAGTCTTTAAAAGCACTTTCGAATTGTCTTTTGAAACTTTACAAAACGTATACTAAATATAATATATATAATAATTTTTTGTTTATTATATAAAGTTGACATACATCCACAAATCAAAAATTAATTATAAAAATATTGATATATATATATACCGTGTGAACCAACAAAAAAAAAATTTAACAATTACAAATCTAGGCCATACGACATCAATAAGTAAATTAAAAAAAAGTTATTTCCCTTACCTTCTACACTTTATTCGCAAAACCACCTTTTCCTTAGATATCCGGTATCGAAATGAACGATCGCTTTCATAGTTCATCCTTTTATTAATCACCTACCCTCAGATTTGGTTATATCAAAGTCTTAATTCATTTAAGTTTGCTTGGTTTCGTAAAGAGCCCTGTACACGGTCAAATTTGACTGTCAATTTTGTTTGTCAAACTTCATGTTTACATCAAACAAAAGCGCATACGATCAAACCAATGCATGAAATAAACTGATGATTAATAATAATAAGTATTTTTATGTTTCAGATACTCAAAACACCAAAAAGTTAGAAAATATTGACACGACAATTTAGAAATACGTGGAACTTTGATAACTGCATTGGAGCTGTAGATGGAAAGCATATCTCTTTACAAATACCGGAGCATTCCGGTTACTATTATTATAATTATAAAGAAACACACAGCCATTGCAGTCGTCTTCTCCATGGTTTCAAAGCGATAACTAAGATTTTATTTGACAAACACAGTCGCATACTATCAAACAGGTTTTGAAAGTCATTAAACCAATCAATCAATCAATCAATCAAACAGGTTTGTTAAACACACCGTAAATTTAAAATTTCCATCAAACACGTCAAACATTTTCATTATTTGACAAAAACGCTAAACAAGCTTACACACTTTCAAAAAAATTGACAAACACGTTTGTCAAACAAAAATTTGACAAACAGTTTGATCGTTTACGGGGCCCTTAAGGTGCATCAACGTCACGTACTTTTTATGTGTCAATCATTGGAAACTGTTCTGGTGATGATATTCGAAATATGTGCAATGTATAAAAATTATTATGCACTATTTGTTTCCATAAATAAATAAATGTACATTTGATAATAAATTAATTTCGGAAATATTATTAAATACCCGCGACGTGTAAGAAAATTTTATGATAATAAAATTTAAAATTGAAATATTTTTTGAAAACGTATTCGAATTATTTATAACTAATTTTTAATAAAAAATTTCACCGTACACCTGATTAATAAATAAGATTAATTAATTACCTGGCAATACCTACACAGAGAATTATTTGACGTGCAACAAAATAGATAGAGATAAATAGCCACACTGTGTTGCAACTACCGATGATAATTATTATTTAAAAATAATAATAAAATCACAATGAGTCGTCTCACTGCGATACAAGTGAGATAATCGCTATGATATTGTGATATGCTTAGAACAAGTCCTCACGTTTAACTCTAAAGCATATATATACTTTTTACACGCAACATCGTACTCGTCCAATTTATTACAATTTCAGCACAAGTTATAACTCCATTTCCATGGTGTATCATAAATCATGTTTTAATTGAAGCCTTCACAGCTCATAAGACGTAACACAATCGTAAATAATTATGTAGTCGATTTTTCGTGATACAGAACAAAATATATCAAAAGGTCAAAAAAAATTGATTTCTCTTGCTTCCATAAAGACAAATTTCGTTTTTCCTGAATAACTATACTTCGTATATAGACAGCTGATTATAATTTTGTTATATTCAAAAATAAATATATGGTTACATTTTTGAATATCATATCAAAAATTGACCGCTCTAGCGGGGTTCGAACCCGCGTCTCCGACTGACCGTGTCGGCGCTCTAACCAATTAAGCTATGGAACGATGTACCCAATGAAGCGAAATTTTTGATATAATGATTTTTATTTTCGGTTTAAGCGAACCGTGGCGCCGTCTATAGTGAGTTCTTTACAGAGACCCGTAACTATTCAAAGTTTCATATTACAATGAAAATCTTTGACAGGAGACGACACCATGCTATTTTTAATATGTACGATTTTTATTTTTGTGTTACCCACACATTAGGAATTCTAAACATTTTTGAATATCATATCAAAAATTGACCGCTCCAGCGGGGTTCGAACCCCATATGTTTATGGTTACATTATTAATTGTATATGGTTACATTATTAATTAAACACAAAGAAGATATTTAAATGTTACAACATCACCTCACTTTTATTAATCTTATTTATTTTATAAGCCATACATCAAGTGATTAAGTCGACCTTATTTTATTTTCTCACTCTAATTTTCGAAGATTTATCTTATCTTATCTAAAAAAACCTCGACAAAACATAAATCTCATCCACCCTACACCAGCAATCTTATTGAAGATCGTCGTAGTGTGGAGTATGATTATTAATACTAAGCGTAAAAATTTTAGTTAATAAAAAATCCTGTGAAAATGGGAACGATTTTTTTACAAGACGTACTGTTAAATTTCTTTTTTTTTTGTTGCTTGGTGATTTTATGCATATAAATATTTAATGTAGGTATGTGTTGTTTAGTAAGTGTAAAGTAGACCATACAGTGTTTGTTTTCACCTGAGTTCATGGTTTATTTTAAACATAAAAAAAACACTTTATTAAATTCCAGTGATAAATATGTGATCCTAACTTTGATCCAAAAGTAAAAGGTTTTATAAAAATCTTTAAGTTGAAGTTATTTCTTAAATAAAAATCCATTATGTTTTTGAATTTTTATTGCCTTTTTTGTTTTCTTTAACTCTGTAACATAAATAGCATTTATTTTTATAATTATAAGTTACAGTTACAAACGTACAGTACGCGATTCACATATAATAAATAATATTATAAAATAATTCTTTACTTTAAACTACTGCACCTAAGTTACGGTACGTAAAGTAAACGTCAAACGCTGGTAACCTTAAATTAGAAAATAATTTAAAATAAAAAGATTACTGAGTTTTTGGTTCCTTTATTGATTTGATTTGGTATTACAATAGAAAAAATCTCAGGGGACGCTAGGTCGGCGGCCAGCCATAGTACTGTGGAGACACGGCAACGTTAGGGCGAGCCTAGCCGCTGAGCGAGCGTCCCCGTTCGCAATTCCGGCATCGTCTAGATGGCGCTACTGTGCTCGCACGCTCACTAGCGCTATCTATCGGAATTCAAACATCACTTAACGAACGACTAGGTTTATACCCGACCGGAATTGCGCCCCTTTATCGAGTGGTGAAAAAAATGCTGGTGGGGCGGGGCGGAAGACTGGCTTTTCACTCTGTGCTGAGAGCGCGGGACTCCTGGACCAGGTAGACCTGGGAGCCGGGCACCGTGGAGGTGGTGACGAAGGTGCGGTGCTTGGCACGGATGAGTGAGAGATTGCTCTCAGCGACGTCAGCGCGGTCTTCGGCGGCTTCCAGTTCGCGCTGGAATCGGCGTACCCGTGTTACGCTCTGTTGAGAAACGCCCTCCTGTTGACGTAAGACAACAATGTTAGATACTGTAGGACTAGTCTTAAATTGTCTATTATTTTGTCTAATCTTACCTGTTCCGTCAACTGCCTCTTGTAGATGTTAACTTTCTGAGTACATTTCTCCAGTGAGTCCTGGAGGAGAGAGATGTTCTTCTGATCTTCCTCGCATTGGATTATGACTTCCTTGAGTTGACGCTCCTTCTTGCGGAGGATCTTGATGGTTTCAGCGTGCCTCCTCTTCTCCTCGTCCATCTCCAGTTCCATATCCTTGATGCGGGCCTCGAGTTTGCTGATGATGCGCCTGCCACCAACTATGGCATTTGCTTCAACTTCCTCCAGACGTACAGAGAGATTCTGATAAAAAATGATAATTTTGTATGTTATTATAGTTTATGTACCTAAACTATGTAGGTATCAATATATATACTGCAGTAATACAATACCTTGACTTCGATTTCGAGAGACTTCTTAACAGCTTCGACCTTAACAATCCTTTCTTGTTCCTCGTGTAAGTGTTCAACGGTATGTTTTAGTTCAGTCTGCAATGAAACGCAAAATAATTAAATACTTCCTTAGCAACTAAGGAATAAAATAAACAAATTAATTATTAACAATAGCTACCTGAACGCGCTGGTATCTTTCGTCAGCTACGCGCAGCTCCTTGGTGATCTCGTCGTAGTCAGCGGCAACCACAGCCAGCTCCTGCTCAATCTTGGCCTTGCTGCTGGACAGATTGACGTTGATGACTGTGAGCTCGTTAATACGGGTTTGCGCCTCTTCGAAGGACTGTTCAACAGTGCGCTTGGCACGGAGGGCCTGGAAGAAATATATAATATATACTATATATCTATTTTAAAAAGTAGTGATGACAATATAAATTTTAATTTCAGCGTCCCTAACCTGTTCGTAATTGCCACGGATTTCTTCAACCTCGCCAGTGAGAGACTGAATTCTGCGTTGAGCGACACCATACTGGTCAAGAGTTACTTGCAATTGCCTCTGGACCTCATCGTAGTGACTTTGGATCTCAGTGAGCTAAAAAAATAACTATGCATTAAAAATCGCTCATTATTGTACGGTTAGTTACAATAACATGAAACAAAATATTTTTATTATGAAAAAAGCAAGTATTATTACAGCTTGTTAACCTGCTGTGTGGTTACGGCAGTAAAGAATATAGCCAACCCCTTTCTTCCCACGGATGTCATAAGAGGCGACTAAGGGATAAAACAGTTCCACTACCACCTTGGAACTTAAAAATCCAACCGATAGCGGGATAAACATCCAACTGCTGACTTTTAAATACACAGACCGAAGACAGGTAGCAGCGTCTTCGGTGTGACAAAGCCATCCCTGCGGTTACCAACTCGCCTGCCCAGCGTGGTTACTATGAGTAAAACACATGAGTTCACGCCATTTTTGGCGCGATCATGAGGAGGCCTATGTTCAGCAGTGGACTGCGATAAGCTGATGAGTGTGTGTGTGTGTGTTTACCTGCAGAGATTGTTTCTTAATGGTCTTCTGAAGATCAATGTTGGTCTTGTTAGCGACATCAAGGGACAGCTCGAGTTCTGTGATCTGGATCTGGAGCTTCTTCTTGATGCGGGTCACCTCGGTCTTGAGTTTAGTCTCAGCCTCAACAACACGAGCATTCAACTGCTCAATTTCAATACTGGTCTGTTTGCTATTGTAAAAAAAAACAGACATTAAATAATAAATAAAATAATATATACTTTACTATGAAATCTATGTAACCGAATATGATGAGCTTCGATTATTTCTAGTACTTTGAAACTATACCTTTGATCAACGAACAGAGACGTATTTAATTGCTCAAACTGATTTATGGTTTGCTTTAGTTCGTTTATTTTTTGTACATATTCAGTATTTATAGAAGGTATATCAGTTTCGATTTGTACGACACAAACTTTAGGTGTTTTCTTGGCAATGGCAGCGATTTCTTGTAACTTTTCATCGAATTCGTCATTTAATTTAGTTTTAGAAAATACAGAAACGCTTTTCGATAGCTTTTCGGTAACTGGATCTAAGTCGAAGTTCTTCGTTTTAATGTCCACTTTTTTAATTTTTCCATCAGCTGCATTTTGTCTTGTTTCTTCGAGAAGAGTTTGAGCTATAGCTTTCGCTGATTTGCCACGATATATTTGAGCTTTACCTCTCAACTCAGTTCCTACGTTTAATTGTGCATTATACAGATCGAGAGTTTTATTTAAATCGTCGATCTTACTACGTCGTTCGATTTTAAAGTTTTCCTTCTCAACCCTTTTCTTTTTACTTTTCACAGAAACACTTTTAACACCAACGTGCTTTGTGATATTAGTTGCAGCAGCGGTAGCGATAACCGAAAAAGGAGTTCTCCTACCAACACTATACGTATCGAGATGGTTTTTCGCTTTTTCAGCAACTTCTTGCGACAATTTTACAACGTCACCTTCAGAGTAAGTCTTCACTGGTTTGTCGAATCTGTATTTTTCCAATCCCCTTTCATTGTTCCACGGTAAGTGTGGAGGTTTGACATTTTCTCCTTGATTTTTAGCAGTAATATAATCAATCATGGGCTGGTAATAGTTGATTCCATAGCCATAATTGTTTTCGTAAATGGCTGTAGGAGGTTTCGTCCATTTGGGAGTCTCGGGGACTTTAACTGGTGGCATGTTGCAACTTTAGGAAGGTTTCTTTTGTTGTGTTCAATAAAATACTAAATGTTCACCATTTATTCGTATATAACGAGCGCGCGCCGCGTGTGGGTGAGAAACACTGACGTCTGTACAATTTCAAATCACCGCAGTGCCAAAGTTTGTATTTGATAATTACTGATATGCACCAATAGAAGATCGAGATATATTTAAATAAAACGCTTGCCAATAATTGGAGATAAATAAGGAACGGACGCAACTGAGTCTTGTCGGAAATACTAACATTGTCGTAAGACAAGCATTTACGTCTTCGAAAGTTGACAGTTAATGTGATATTTCGTTACTTGGATCTAAGTTTAAAAATAGAACTTGTTGCCGTTGAAATTACAAACGAAGATTGACACGTAAAATTAATTAGAACTATACTTTTGAGAAAACTTTGTAATTTTTTATAAAGAAAAATTGAAGTATTTTATATCTGCTTTAGAAAGTTCGAAAGTTACAACTTACCGGATGGATTCAATTTCTTCTTCCTTCTCCTGAAGGCGACGTTCAGCCTCATGGCGGAACTGGCCGAATTCAGCGGTCAGCCTCTGAGAACGTTGCTCTTCGGCTTTGCGACCCTAGAAAGATTAGAAAAAGAATATAAAACAAAAAGAAGTGTTAAATGTTCATTCAACGTCTGTGTTTAATTTTTTTTGTATTGACGACATTAGATCACGATAATAAGATTATTCCTACTTGAAATTTTTAATCAAATATGTATTATATCGAAAGGGAAAGATTTTGGGCTAATTAAATTTTATGGCCCTATTATGATATTATTATGATGCTCATGGTCTACTAATTGCTATGGTTATCCACATTTAAGATTGTATTTTTTTCTATATGATAAACTGATTTATCAGTTAATTATACCTATTTTAACCAGTTTTTCATTTAATTATAATCTATTGACTCATGATGGCGAAGGCGTTACTGATTTTTATTACAATGATTTACTTGACCTTTGACTATACCCATGCATGTCTATTTCTTTGAAAATGTACTACAATTTTAACACTGAGCAGGCAACGCAAATCAGTGAGTTTATCATTGATATAGTCATTTGTTAATCATTTGGCAAAACTACGCATATCTCAAACTTGATTGCATGTCATTTTTTTTGGCAAAACTGTCTGGCAAAGTCATAGTCAACAATCAGCACTCAGCTTAATAGGAAATCCGTGTAACATAGAACCAGAGTTTGATTACACGCCAGAAAATGACAATTAGTGGAACAAAGAATTTTCTTTATTGTTATGTAAGTGTTCTAGCGTACTCATAGTTTATTTGAACGTATTGTGATAAACATATTGTTATTTAGTGTACTAAAAAGAAAAGGTACAGAATATCTTGTCGGATACATTAAACAAAGATAATAATGTGTGCAAAATCAAAACCAGTAGAATCGCAATTACGAAATTTTGTCAAACTTTTTAATTATAAGATGGATATATTATCGGATGGGATATATATTAGCTTTTACAGAATTCCTGAATTTGGTATTTGACCAAGTCCAAATCGTATGTGTGATTTCCATCCCTGTTTTCTTATATTGGTGTTAAATTCAGTGACTGTGTAGACTTACGGCTTCAGCTTCCTTGTAGGCAGCGGTGAGTTCTTCTCGCTCGTTCTCAAGACGGCGCAGCTCGATCTCGAGCTCGTGAAGACGGCGGGTCAACTCCGTGATGTTGGCGCGGGCATCGTGCAACTCATCTATTCGGTAAAATTTCGTGCTTTTTATTCTGCTATGCTTAAGATCTGACTAAGCCTACTAATATTAAGTAACCGTTAAATTTTGAAATCTAACAAACTCACCACTTCTCACCATCTAAAATGGTCAAAGGAATGATAATTAATCACTATTTATCTTTCTTATTCTTCGTTTTCCTTTTTTTGTGCGACGATAGTTCTCAAAGCTATTAATTTATTATTTAATATTGTATGTATTAATAATTTAAGGCTTAGTGAAATATTCTTACACTTTGTAATTGGTAAAAAACCCCATAATTCTGGCAGTTTTGTATTGTTAGTGTTGCTAACATTATTATGTTACATTTTTATGTTGTTATGTTGTTGGGTACAAAACGACATAACTATTTTTAGATGACATAACTAAAACGAATTAAAAAAAATTACTAAAAAAGGTGAACAATATATTTAGTATGTATGCCTTGTTTTGGTGTTGTATTCGTTAAAAAAATGTTCTGTGTTTGTTGTGTGTATAATATTTAAATAGCGAAAATTACTCACCACCCAGTTTCTTGTTTTCGCGACCGAGGGCATCCTTCTGTTCACGAGTCTTGTCGAGCTCATGAGAAATGCGTTGGATTTCGGTTTGCTTGTTACGTAAGTCACGCTGGCTCTGTTCGTAAAGCTGCACCGTTTCTTCCAGGCGAGACTTGATCTCGATGTTGACACGTTCCAGCTGTTCCGTCCTCTTTTGGAGCTCCCGGGCCGTTCCGTTGGCCTTCTCCAGGTCGATGATGAGCACTTCAACCTAATGGTAGTTAAAATTAATATTTATACTTATTATATACTCGACTAATTTTCTATTCCAAGAAAGGTAGCATTAATAAAACCTCACCTCAGACTGAAGACGGGACTTCTGCTTCTCAACGTTGCTGATCTTGGCGATGAGGGTCTCGATTTGTTCTTCTTGTTCCTGGATGCGGATGGAGTACTTGCGGCGGATCTCCTCGATTTCTTCAGCTCTTGCCGCAGCCTCAGCTTCGTACTTGGACCTCCAGTGCTGAACTTCGCCATTGGATTTGACTAATTGGCGCTCAAGGTCCAAACGCGCCTCAGACTCTTCTTCTAATTGCACGCGAACCGATTCCAAATCGATTTCAACCTAGTCAAACAAGTTTGTGTTACGTATGTGTAATAGATTAGCTAAAATATAGATGTAAAAAAAATATTTTATGCGTGTCAGACATGTTTGTTTTATTAATAAAAATAATGGAGCGAACACACAAATGTAAAGCAAGGTCAAGGTTTTTGTAATACCTGGTGTAGGTTGGCCTCGAGCAGAGAGCGCCTCCTCTCATCGTCTTCGAGCCTACGACGCGCGTCCTCGAGCTGGCTTGCCAACTGGCTCCTAAGGTACACGACGTTCTCAATGTTCACCTGAAAACACATCACAGAAATATTATAATCAAGTTTGCTTTCTAACTATAGAAAACGGAAACGTATGTGATTTTAAGCGCACCTTAAGGTCCTGAACTTCCTTGATGAGCTCAACATTCTCCTGGGACAGGCGCTGCTTGTGAGATGTGATATCAACAATAGTACGGTTCAGTTCTTCGATCTTAACGTGGAGTTCACTGATAGTGATTTCGAGTTTTTCACAAGTCTTGGAGATTGAGATTTTCTCCTTTGTTACGTTCTCCACTTGGGCCAACAGCTCGTAAACTTCGGCTTGGAATTTAGCCTTTTCTTTCTCGACTCTGAAGACAAAGGAAATGGCAATGCAATCACAAATTTCAACAAAACGTTTTCGTCGTAGATCATCAGAAAGATATAATATGAAAGTATTTAATTGACGCACAGCATTTCGCAAAAACGCACAGCACTTACAACTAACGTATATACACGTATTATTAGTTTTAAGTGGTCACAATGTTAGTAGGTATGCCTCACCTGCTTTTGCTGTGGGTGAGTTTATCGATTTGGTCCTGGAAGTCAACCACAATCTCTTGGTGCTTCTTCTTGAGGAGGTGAGCGGTTTCTTCTGACTCCAGGTGGACATCTTCCAGAAGCTTGCGGAGTTTGGTCAGCTCGGTATCACGTTTTCTGTTGATCTCGAACTGAAAAATGCAGATTTGATTCAAATTGTGTTCCCAGAATATATTCATTGGGGAACATATTTGACTTTTACTGTAGCATACATCTGAAGATTGAAAACAGCTTAGTTAATCAGTAATTCAGTACTTATGTAATTTAATTGTGGTAATATAACTATTTTTTTAAATTAATTATTTTTATTAAATGTTACAAATATTTAAGTTTCTTTCAAATATAAAAGTACCTGAAATAAAACAAATAACAAAATCTATTCAGATATCGCATAGCAAAATATTTCGCAGAAGCAATAAAAATTATTAATTTTTCGCATGGCAACACATACTATATAATAAAAATAATGTTTGATTTTATCCAAGTTTCAAGTCTCAATAAATTATTATTGTAATGTTGAGTGCGTTTGGTGATCCATTTTTTTTCTTCAACTCCCGGAGTATCTAATTTATTTTGGAAATTCTTAAAATTTTTGGTCAATTTTCTGGCTTCAGTCTTTTTTCTCATTTTACAGATATTTTACAAATTTGGTCTTTCTGTAGTCCGATATATTCTTCTTACTTACTGAACGACAAACGACAGTTCTGTAGGGTGTTTGCTATTGTGATATTAGTAAAGTAAGAGGGCGTATTAAGTACGGTTTGTTTACCTGGCTTTCAGCTCCGCCCTCAGCTTCCTCCAGCCTCTCCGAGAGCTGGATTACTTGCACGCTCAAATCTGCCTTCTCCCTTTCGATCTGGAATATCAATGCATTGTTAAATATTGATACTAATTCATTTTTTACTTTGTTACTGATTGTTAATTGAAGACGTTACTTGTGTGCTTGTATTTCTTTATTAAGTATTTGTGGTGTAGTATGATCTGTTGTAGTTTAAATATGGTAGGATTTTAAAAGTTTTTAATAAATGTTTGATTTGATATTAATGAGACTCGATAATTGTAATTGTATCAAATAATCGAATTATCTTTACATAACGCGTAGTTGTGTAACAACATCTTTAATCGAAAATACGTCCTTCGCATATTTCAGTATTATGTCCATCTAAAATTAGCATCCGACCGCGTCTCACGGCAGTGACTAAGTCGGATATTTTCGCTACTTTACCACGGTCTATTATTATATTTAAATATTGTAGCATTCTCAGCAGGAACGAGCATCGTTTGGCCCAGTTTCAAAAGTGCGACCGAAGAGACGTCGAGGTTTCACAGAATGCTTTGCTGCGTGTCTAAATATATCGCGTGCGTGGAGGAAGGCGGTGGCGGTCCGTGGACGCGGCCACTTGCGCGCGCTCGCCCGCTCTGTTCACCGGTGCAATTGACTAAAATAGACCATGCGAATATCGGTGACGAGAACGAACCCGACCTCAAGTAACGATAGGAATCGATTGTTAAATGATAGTTAAATTTTTAATTAAGATTTCCTTTCTATCGCTTAGAAAAGCTTTGTATTCTGTCAAGCAATGGAAAATTTACGGACTGATAAGTACCTTACAGGGTACAATATTTTTTTGTTTTATTTAATTACTTACGAACTTTAAGTTTGAAATGATGATTGTAAGAAAATATCTGTTATTGCTAATGTCCTTACTACGAGCTGATAATTTACACGATAGTTACTAATTATTATCAATTATATCGATTTTTTATTCGAAAATATAATGATATTTTATTTTTACAGCAAATTATATAAATTTGCGGTTTAAATGATTTTTTTTTTTGATACAAGTGTATATAATAATGTGAAAACATAAAATTAATTTCACAATATAACATAATAATTATGTGTTAGGTACTAATGTGTAGTATTATATTGTAAGGCCCTTAGTAAAGTTTTTTAACAAAAGCAGATTTTTGTTAGTACATACAGAGAAAAATTACTAAAATGAATTTAGTTACATAAATGTTTTACGAAACGTTATAGTTAAATAATGATTTCCATAAGGGTGCGAAAGGGCAAAAAATAAAATGGAGGGCGGCGGTATTAATAGAGGCGTGTGAGCGGCGCCCACCCCGCCCACACCTGCGCCAGCGCGCCCGCTATGGCCGTGGCGCCCGCACATATCACATTTCGCGCGTTCGAAGGCTTACCCTCTGACGTAGCTCCCTTTCGGATTCCAGATCATCTTGGAGGAGACGAATCTTGTCCTGAAAAATACAACATATTCTATCATGTGTCCGCAAACACTTCACAAACACTGCACTGATTTCAAGGCCGCTACCTCCAGCCTGGAGAGAGCACTCAGGTCGGCGCTGTACTCGATGTTAACGTCGGTGGTGCCACCGCCGCTGCTGCGGTAGGTGTACTTGGAAGTCTTCGCCATGGCGGACATTGTCGCTGGTTCGTCTCTCGATCGGCAGTCGGCGCTACGTTACCGGTCGGGCACCGTTCGACTAGTGAGAGCGGGAGCGGGCGTCGCAGGCGCTCGAGCTGCTCCGTCCTCCCCCCGCGCCGCCCCCTCCGCCCTCCACCGCACTGCCTCACGCGCTGCTCCAGGGCGGCCGGCCGGCTGGAGCTCGCGGATCGTGTTACCACCCCCGCGCACCCCCCTCTCGGCCTTTTATAGACACGCCCGCCTTAACGCCGCTGTCGCGGTTCTCTTTTATTTGTTTTGCCCAAAAATTTGGCAAATCCATTCACATGTTATGTCGGGGCGCCGTGCTTGAGCCGTAATGCAGCGGGAGGTATGCGTCGGAGCGGCGCAGCGGCGCGTGTGCGGCAAGCGTTCCCTGATAGATTTCTGCAGTCGCTGGCAGTAGGCCGCTGCACACCGCGTACAATGCTGAACTTAACAATGAACTCCTTCTATTCTTTTCATTAGCGATTGTCCGTATGTTTACAAACACTAAAAAGTTTAAATATACCTGGTTGATTAGGTACTGTGTTCTATAATCAATTTATATGAGTACAGTACTCTCTCATTACATTGCTGCACATTTAGTAGCTCTTTAAAGAAGGCTTGTTTACTGGACACATAACAGGTATAGAGGTAGATTTTAAAACGTCAGTCGTCATGAACAGCTACGAAGTGTATCCTGAAACTCCGAACTGACTCATATATCATGCGATTTATATCAACAAATTTACTGCTACTTTAGTAAAATTGCTGTCAGTAATAAATATATTATAATCCCGTTTAACGAGGGTAATAAATGCTGTACATAGTTAATCACTTTTACAGATATTAAAATTTCTATACTGTTTGTTTGTAGATGAGAAGTCCTCACATAAATATCGTGTTTAAGAAAATCATGAACGCCTATAACGATTTGAGTTGTTTGACTTGGCTCAATTACTTCAGAGTGTGTAAACGATTGCAAATTGAAAGCTGCCAATAGTACTTCTTGCCAGTACAATTGACAGGTTTTTCATCGTTGCATACTGAAGGTTGTATACATTCCACTGCAAACACTGCAGCTAAATTTTAATCTACTACCGTATTGTTTCACCTTGAAGAAGACAGGCAAAGCTAGTTAATTTATCAATATAAGTACTTATTTATCATAGCTACAAGGATCATGTTAGATCTATTAGGTTCTATATAATTGCACTAGCGAACTGCCTCGGCTTCGCTCGGGTGCAATGCTGATAATAAATATACTTATTACCAGTTATAAGTTGTATCTACGAAAATATTACGCTTCAGCCCGTAATATCCCACTACTGGGCATAGGCCTCTTTCCCCACGTAGGAGAAGGATCAGAGCTTAATCCACCACGCTGCTCCAATGCGGGTTGGCGGATATATTCCCTACTATGAGTAACGATCGCTATCAAGTGTACATGATAATAACCGGGACCGACGGCGTAACGTGCTCTCCAAGGCACGGTGGGAGGCCCACAAAAAAAATCGAAAATATTTAGTAGTCATATTTCTCGTAAAAAGTAAAGGATAAAAAAAGTTTATTGTAGACCTAAAACATAGACATATACCGTTGTAGACTTTTTTGCAGACCTTTTTAAGGTGTACAATACTGTAGTACATTATTTTAATCTATCTCGTAGGGTTTAGCCAGCGTTTGCAATGTAAGCTCAAAAAAATGTGTTTAATTACGTCATCACATTAGAAACCTCTAAAACTATCAGTGCTCCTCTACTATATTATGCATGTATTATAAATATATTATACATATATACCTTCCTCTGGAATCACTCTATTTACGAAAGAAAACCGCATCAAAATGCATTGCTTAATTTTCAAGATCTAAGCATACAGACAGCGGGAAGCGACTTTGTTTTGTAGTATGTAGTGATGATAATCAACTGTTTTGATAGACATAAACCATTATGAGACTTAGGTCATAAAAAAGCTCTTAAATTCCAAACGTCAAATAAATTCACCCAAAACTACACAAAAAATAAAAAATAAATTATCTGGTACCTAAGTATATTATAAGTAACTAGCTTCGCGCGCGACTTCGTCCGCGTGGAACAGAGGCGCGCACAATACTTGATCATTATTTTGCTGCGATGTTATTTTAAAACTGCGATATCTCCTGAGATACTCATTGAAATCGAATTATGTAAAAGGCTATTTTGTTTTAAATTAAATACTTGTGATGAATAACGAATTTATTTAGATAAGGATTAATATCATGTTTATAAGAACATCTTCGCAAATAATAGATTATTTTAGAACAAACTTGGTTAGCATAAAAAAGGTTATAGTGAGCCAACCTTAAAAGATAGATATATGTTGTCGCGGAGTTTTTTTTTTTTTAGAAATTTTGAAGAGGATCAATTCTGTCATACATGATTTTTAAGAAACTTTAACCGTTTTCACAGCGCACGCAGCGGAAGCTCTCAAAAGGAAAAAAGAACCCCCGACTTTGAAACATTCTTCATCGGTGCTCCGCTCCTTTTGGTCTTTGCGTGATGATATATAGCCTATAAACTTTGTCGATAAATGGGCTATCTAATATATAATTTTTCAAATCGGACCAGTAGTTTCTGATATTAGCGCGATCAAACAAACAAACTCTTCAGCTTTATAGGACACGAAACGCAATATATAATTACTTATTATATATTTCGTTTCGTGTCCTGTACCAAAAATATATAACTAAGATAACGCTTAGCTTTTAGGATCATTTTTTATGATTATATCTGTCTATTGTCAGTGTCTATCTTGTTAGTGTTAAATAAATAAATAAATAAAAGTTGTTTGGAAGAGATCGCTCTTTCAGCGATAACACCGCCTTTGTACATCTTTCATTTTATGTTATTATTTTGTTGTTTCTTTTAATCGTGTACAATAAAGAGTATAAACGTGTTGAAAGAAAATCAAACTCATTAGAAACTATAACACCGAAAACACGAACACCCAGATTCCGATAAACTCACGTTAATATATACAATTTTTTTCCAATAGCAGAGAAATGCCTATAACTGTAAGTCGTAATTAAACTCGTATAAAGTCAGATAGATCAACAAGTTACATAACTCTAGACCAACGAGTACGGTTTAAAATGTATTGAAATAGCGCTGTACTTCCGTGTAACATACTTTTTTTTTACTAACGTGCTAAGTGCCAAATTTTTGAGGAACTGACAAATAGAATACTTATATTTGTTCCGTGATAGTAATTTTTAAATGTGTTCTTACAACACTCGTCTCTAGAGATATTGTTTATGAAAATTTTATTTACTAAAACTAATCTAAACTACGGAAGAATATTAACCATACAAAATTGCTTTCAAATCAGTGTTGTGTTGGTGTGTAAGTAAGGTGACAACTTACGATCCTTCTGATGTTGCAGACATCTATAAGCCACGGTAATCGCTAACCATCAGGTGAGCCATACGCTCGTTTACAAACCTAGTTGTGTATTTAAAAAAAGTATTAATAATGTTAAAAACGTAAATGACGCAATGAGTAAATATTAGAACATGTTTTATGGCAAAAAGTTTTATTAGTAATAATGAATATAAAATAAAAAAGACATGATTCCGGCCAGGATCGAACTGGCGACCTCCTGCGCGTAACGCAGATGTGATACCAACTACACCACGGAATCATGTCAATGTACATCCTAATTTTCTAAACACAATCGGAAATATTGAAAGGGAATGAAAGTGACTAAGTGGAACTATATTCAAGGAGTTACTATTTAAATATGAAAATGATCTAATATATAAAATGCTTGTGTCGCGGTGTTCGTAGTTAAACTCCTCCAAAACGGCTTGACCGATTCTCATGAAATTTTGTGTGTATATCGAGTAAGTCTGAGGATCGACAACATCTATTATTCATCCCCCTAAATATTGAGGGTAGTCCACCCCTAATTTCTTTTTAATTTTTAGATAAATTATTTATTCTTTATTTTATTATGATTTGGCGTTGAAAAATAAATACAACCCTAAATTTTCTGGTTAATATCTTTCGGTCGGCAACGTGCTTGCGATACTTCTGGGGTTGCAGACATCTATAAGCCACGGTAATCGCTAACCATCAGGTGAGCCGTACGCTTCTTTACAAACCTAGTTGTGTATTGAAAAAGTATTAATAATGTTAAAAACGTAACTGACGCAATAAGTAAATATTAGAACATATTTTATAGCATAAAGTTTTATTAGTAATAATGAATATAAAATAAAAACGACATGATTCCGGCCAGGATCGAACTGGCGACCTCCTGCGCGTAACGCAGACGTGATAACCACTACACCACGGGATCATGTCAATGTTCATCCTAATTTTCTAAACAGAATGGGAAATATTGAAAGGGAATGAAAGTGACTAAGTGGAACTATATTCAAGGAGTTACTATATAGCTCTCTCTCTTTCTATCTTCACTTATATCTCCCTCTCAACTTCCGTTCGCCTCGATATTCGTTTATATGAAAACATAAAATTAAATTTACAACAAAAATTGTATAGCGATGTGCGGCGAAACAAAGGAACAATCGCAAAACACACAGAAAATAATATTTTTTGAAGAGGGTATCTGTGAATACTTTGTACTGTTGTTGATAACTAGTTTTATAGATAGTTATAATTACGACTCGTCCATCCGCTCTAGATTAGGTAGAACATAGGATACGTTACAATGTATAAGATTCATAGAAATAAGCAAGAGACGCAAACTCAGCGTCTGGTCGGCCCCCCCTGACATCCGCTGGGCCCAAGACTGTAGTAGTTAAGCAGAGACATTAAAGCCTCCAAATCGGTTACATGTCTTTCATTTTATTTTTAATTAAATTAAGTTAGTTAGTAGTAATTAGTATAAATTGTTTCCAAACGCTCCGAAACCAAAAGTGGCGCAGCCGGTGAGGATTCTCTTATAGACTCCGTAGTTTTCGTGTTTTTCGACGTCGAAATTCGTCTACAAAAATTACGCGAATATTCTACGTGAACAGAGATCCTTCGAACCAAATAAAAATTCTTTTGTGTCTCGAGAAGCAGAGAAGACAGAATATGGGAGTAGCGGTCATTTGGTGAGTCAATCTTTTCGCCAATCCTTGTTCCCGTAATCCTCCTGTATTTTTCATATAAGTTATTAAGTTATTGTTATTCTTGAGATCAAACCTTGCTCATTATAACGTTGTGAAATTGATATCTCCGTATGAAATTATTCGGTCTTATCTTTCTTAGAATAGGAACATAGAGTAGTAAGGAACAAAATCTTTACGTTTTTAATGCTTACGAGTAGACTAAGAGATGATGCAGTTGCGCTTTTATCGGAACGAGAGGACATTGTAACACGGTCCACTTTAATAACCCTGTTAATTCAACATTATAATTATTTTAAGATTATTCATTACCAATTTTTCATGAACCACAAAACAAATCTGTAACCATTATTCCCAAATATCCTTACCTTTTGGCGAAAAGAATAAAGTACTTACCGCTTGTAAAACCGTGCTGTTCATTGTCGACCAGCGACCAATTCCTATGCATCAACGAGCTCTAATAGAATCAAATGTCGCTAAGAAGATCCCAATTAAAAATGCATATGACTCTATCTAGGGCAAGTGTACTCAACATGAAAGGAATAAGTTTAGATGAAGTGAAATATATGGCCTTTTCGTTGAAACATAGTGCAGTGATTAAAAGTGTTTTAAATGATAAGAAATACAATAACTTCAGTGAAATTTTAGGATATGTTACATTAGTTCTAGTAATTTTAAGTCTTTTGTTTTTTTTTTTTTTATTTTATATAATATGGCTAAAATCGCCAAAATGTTTATT
Source organism: Melitaea cinxia (assembly GCF_905220565.1). Lineage (NCBI taxonomy): Eukaryota > Metazoa > Arthropoda > Insecta > Lepidoptera > Nymphalidae > Melitaea > Melitaea cinxia. The sequence continues at coordinate 21,496,086 of NC_059424.1, read as the reverse complement.
ATTTAAGCAAAATCATCGGAATGAATCTCAAATCGATCCTTCCGATAATTTTCCTCTTAGGGATGGAGGAGTTATAATTACGACTCGTCCATCCGCTCTAGATTAGGTAGAACATAGGATACGTTACAATGTATAAGATTCATAGAAATAAGCAAGAGACGCAAACTCAGCGTCTGGTCGGCCCCCCCTGACATCCGCTGGGCCCAAGACTGTAGTAGTTAAGCAGAGACATTAAAGCCTCCAAATCGGTTACATGTCTTTCATTTTATTTTTAATTAAATTAAGTTAGTTAGTAGTAATTAGTATAAATTGTTTCCAAACGCTCCGAAACCAAAAGTAGATTGATTAGAATTAGAAGTGGTATGAGGTAGTAGAAATTGTATACATTTGTTTGTTTTTTTATTTATTTTAATGATTAGTCGAAAATCATTTTCCGTTACTATACTATTCTTATTATTACAATTTTTATTATTTTGTGTTACTTTTTGTTGTTTTGTGTTATTTTTCACATATGTGTATTTTTAATAGCCTTTTAAACTGATTTATACTGTTTGCTTCTTTGGTAAATTATTGTATTAGTTTGTATTAGTTTTAGTTCCTTCAAATATAATACTCTTATTTCCGCATTTTTTTGTTCGAGGTTTTGGTATTTCTATGTCATTATCGTTTCTTAATTTTATTCTTCGTGCTTGATGTTTTTTTATAATTTTATTTTATTTATAATATTTTTTATAATTATATTTAATATTTTTGTTTAATATTTTTGGAACTAATATACAAGTTAAGTATTTGTAAGTTTGAGTAACATTCATAATCCTCGAGTCTTTATAATTTTTTCGAGTAGATGTTTGGAAGTCATCATTAAAAAGATTTTTAATCAATATGTTCCGTTTGACTTGAAGTTGAGCTGTGTTTGTTTGGGTCGCTGAACCCTAGATTTCTATTAAATAGTCTAAGTTTAATTTAATTATAGATAATATATTTTACTTGACGTGGAAGACATTTTGCAACATTTGTCGATTTTAAGATCCTCCTCCTTTTTTGGAAGTCGGTTAAAAATGGGCAAAAACTAAATAAGAAAAATTAGATGAATTAAGGATTGGTCCTTTTAAAATAAATAAAAAAATATCAGATTTAATATATGAGGTTAATACAGGTCCTAGAAAATTGGAGTCAATTTTATTTCACATTACCAAACTTATTCCTGTCCCTGCTGAAGAAGACAGTGGCGAAATGTCGGAGGAAATTTTCTAACCTAGAGGGGGAGATATAATGGAATATATTCATTTGAGTTTGTATATTTGTATAGTACCTTTTTTATAGCAGTATTAATATGTATTGTTTTAAAAAGAGATTTTTGACACTCCATTAATAATAGTCACATATAAAAGAAATATTTAATTTTAATTTTATGTATAGGAATTGGTAAATAACTTTAAATGTCGTTTCTTTGTTTTTTCAGGTAGGTTAAGGGTTTTTATAATTTCTTTTTTTATCATAATATATAAAGAAAAATTGTATAATAAAAACTTTGTTTTTCAGAGCAACACATTGTATAATTTTCCGATTCCATATTATATGTATATATATATATATATATATATCTTTTTTACAGAATACGTCACTAAAATGATAAAAACTTAACAATAGCAGATATTTAACTGATAAACATAAATAATTAATACAGGAATAGTCAGCTATAGAAACGCAATTAACAATGATTTATATCCTAAGACTCACATTCCTTTTTTTTAAAATATCATCTTTTTTATAATATATCATCGTCAATAGCAGAAAGTAGCAGCTGATTTTTATATATCAGTCAGTCAGTCAGTTCAGCCTATTGCAGTCCACCGCTGGACATAGACCTCCACAAGTTCGCGCCAGACATCCCGGATTACCGCAGTCCTCATCCAGCCTATACCGGCAATCTTACGTAGCTCGTCGGTCCAACGGGCCGGAGTACGTCCCACACTGCGTTTGCCAAGACGCGTTCTCAACTGCAGGACACGTCTGCTCCAACGGTCATCGGTCCTGCGACACAGATGACCAGCCCACTGCCACTTCAACTTGCTAATTCTGTGGACTATGTCGGTTACTTTCGTTCTCTCGCGGATAGTCTCATTTCTAATTCTATCTTTGAGAGAAACCCCAAGCATTTGTATATATATTTCAGACGAATACTTACCCTACGAAAAAAGCAAGTTTAAAGCAAATGCAAACAACGGAACGTACTAAAAGCTTCGACGAGGATCAAATATACTATTTAACGGACTTCCAAAAAAGGAGGAGGTTCTCAATTCGACTGTATTTTTTTTAATGTATGTTACTTCAGAACTTTTGACTGGGTGGACTGATTTCGACATTTTTTTAATCGAAAGGTGTTGTGTGTCATTTCGTCACATTTAAATTTATTTAAGATCTAACAACTACTTTTCGAGTTATATCCAATAACACGTTTTTACTTGAATATTTTTTTTGTCGACCTACGTTTTATTATACCGCATAACTTTTTACTGGGTCTATCGATTTTGATGATTTTTAATTTAATCGAAAGCTGGTGTTTATCACGTGGTCACATTTAAATTTCATCGAGATATCAACCTTTTGAGTAATTTTTGTAAACGCGAATTTACTTGACTATTTTTTCGTCTACCTACGTTGTATTTACTTGTCGATGTAATTGAATTCGTTTTTTTTTTCGTTTGCGAGCAAATACAATTATGTTAGTAGATATTTTTTTTGTTTAAGTGTTAAACACAATATTCTTTCCAATATTCGATAGACAAGCTTTTAAAAAATAACAAATAGTCAATACTTTTTACGCGAAGTTTTAAAACAAATTAACTTTAAAAATTGTAATTGACAATCTGACCCAATCGCAAGAACGTTTAACTTTGCGGCATGAAAACAATTACTTGCACAAAGTGCAATACAAATTACGCTACAGAACATTAAAGTATGACTTTCGAACTATTAAATAAAATAGAATAATACCCTATTTTCATAAGTGCGAGAATGGTTTTGATATGCGTTTGTTCAACTACATTCCACTGTGCGCGGTGCGCCAGACGAAGAAAGCGCTCGCTGGTTAGACAGCAAATATATTTGTGATACACTTGGTACAGTCGCGCGGGAGATACTGTGGTTTCTTATATATCGTGAAAAAAAATCATATAGCTAGCTGTGCCCGCGACTTCGTCCGCGTGAAATACATAGGTTTTAGAATTTGAAACTTTCGCAGAAATACACTTATTGTTATCATTTTCCTTATTCATTCCTTATCCATACTACAAGGGGTTGAATATTAATAGCGAGCATGAAACCACCGATGTCTGGGGTAGGGCAGAGCAGGAAGTGTCCTGCACAAAATCTGGAGAAGTGCGACTGGGGAAGTACATCGAACTTACAGAATATCACAGCTTAATAATACTGCTGTCAAGCAATGTTGTGTCCTGTGGTGAGTAAGGTGACCAGAGCTCCTGGGGATAGTTAGAGGTAGGGTCGGCGAAGCGTTTGCGATGCTTCTGGTGTTACAGGCGTCTATAAGTTACGGTAATCGCTTACCATCAGGTGAGCCGTACGCTAGTTTACCGACCTAGTTGTATAAAAGAAAGTATCTATAAGGCTGTATCAGTTAACTTAAAAGGTAATTAACATAATAAATATGTTATTATTCGTACCGGCATATTTTCTTTCGTGAACATATCATATATTCATTTTCGTTTATACAAAATTTGTTCCTACACAAAGAACGCAAAAAGATGGCGCTTATGATGTGTCTAGATTAATTTTAATCGCAATGGATTACAATCTTGATCGCTACAAAAAAAATGAAAAAGAATACCATACTAAAATTGAGGAGAAATTTTATTATTCAATTTTATTACGTTTAATCAAATCATAAACCATATTACAAGCAGCGCAATTTATTTTACAATCATACAATTCATTAAATAAAAGTGTTACATAATACAATATATATATAAAACCCACCCAGGCGTTGCAGTGCTTCAGTAATTATAATTTATTAATATATACGTAATTTAAAAACTAATGTTTGAGATTTAAAACTACCCTATGTCCCATGTTGGACCAAATTACAGATACTTACAAAATTTGATAAAAATTGGTTTGGTTACAAAATTTGATAAAAAGTAGTTTCGGAGTTTATCGCTAACATACATCGTGACACGAAATTTTTATATACCTCTATAATTTTTATTCATATAGATTTTAAACACTTTTCTCAGCGAGTATTGACTGTCAGATTTTCTCGCGCAGGTGGGATAATATTCGTTTATATCTGTACCTGCGAAGTGGGCCGAGCGCTTTCTATGTAAACCCCCCCCTCCATTTCCCCCATCCGTGACTCAGTCGAAGCTCGAATTATATCAGCCCCACTTACTAGTTAGAAGTTTCTTCGACCATTCCATAATATTCTTAACTCATATTTACAAAAATCTTCATGTAGTTTCATAGCTAAAATATAGCCGATAGTGACTAGATTGGCCAAAATGTAGTTAAATTTTAATTTCTATTTTCGGCGTTAGTGGCGTGTTGTGTGGCGTAACTTCATTTTGTACGTAAATTTGACAGACAAAGAGTTCTATACAAACGTTCCTTTATTTCAATATTTTTTGTCCCAAAAGTAATCTAATACTATTAAACGAGCAATTCTTGTATATAATATACCTATATGAATCTCGGAAACGGCTCCAACGATTTTCATGAAATTTATTATGCAGGGAATTTCGGGGGAAATAAATAAATCTAGCTACTCGTAGGATTTATTTTTAGAAAATGTCGTTTTATCCCAGTTTTTAGACAATAAAAAAATGGCTACAATATCATTAGAATACGAAGGTAAATTTCGCACTTGTCAATAAAGTTGTAGTAGCTCAGCTGGGAAATTCGCCGGTCGCGATCATCCGAAATAATGCCCTGGTTCAAATACTCAAATTTTCAGATCGATTATATTTTCCCTTTTTGTTTTCTTTCTAATTGCACTCGTTATTTTCTATTTAAATAGCCAGTTCTTATTTTTTATTATTATGTCGGTAAAATCGAAAAATATTAATTCATACTAGCTGACTCGGCAAACGTTGTCTTGCCCGCTCAACGCTATTTAAAAATAGGGGTTGGTGGTAGAAGGGTGAAAATTTAGGGTTGTATTTATTTTTCACGCCAAATCATAATAAAATAAAGAATAAATAATTTATCTAAAAATTAAAAAGAAATTAGGGGTGGACTACCCTCAATATTTAGGGGGATGAAAAATTGATGTTGTTCGATCCTCAGACCTACCCGATATGCACACAAATTTTCATGAGAATCGGTCAAGCCGTTTCGGAGGAGTTTAACTACAAACACCGCGACATGAGCATTTTATATATTAGATCATTTTCATATTTAAATAGTAACTCCTTGAATATAGTTCCACTTGTCACTTTCATTCCCTTTCAATATTTCCGATTCTGTTTAGAAAATTAGGATGTACATCGACATGATTCCGTGGTGTAGTTGGTATCACATCTGCGTTACGCGCAGGAGGTCGCCAGTTCGATCCTGGCCGGAATCATGTCTTTTTTATTTTATATTCATTATTACTAATAAAACTTTATGCCATAAAACATGTTCTAATATTTACTCATTGCGTCATTTACGTTTTTAACATTATTAATACTTTTTTAAATACACAACTAGGTTTGTATACGAGCGTACGGCTCACCTGATGGTTAGCGATTACCGTGGCTTATAGATGTCCGCAACACCAGAAGTATCGCAAGCGCGTTGCCGACCGAAAGATATTAATCAAAAAGTTATTTGAAAATTTATTTTTCAGTTCACGTAGTAATAAAATAAATAGAATTCTAAAATAAAAGTAGCCTAATTTACTCCTTATTACATCAGCTATCTGCTAGGGAAAGTCCCGTCAAAATCGATCCAGTCGTTTCAGAGATTAGCTGGAAGAAACAGACAGACAGACAGACAGACAAAAATTGTAAAAAATGTTATGTTGGTGTATGTACCGTGTATACATCTATACGCATTTAGTAAAAAGCGGTTATTTTAATATTACAAACAGACACTCCAATTTTATTTATTTATATAGATTACTCTTATCTGTTTATTTCCTAGGTGAACTGAACTATTTCTCATTTTATTTTTTATCTGTTGCAGTAGGTTGCGGTAGGTTTGTAGGTGTAATGCTCTTATCTTTATTTTTACATTCACCCATTCTTACAATTTTATTATTAACCTATCCTCACATCTTCCCCCCTTAAATTAAGAAAATAAATAAAATTACATCTAATACAGTAGTAGGTGTAGGTAGATAGGTAGGTAAATAAGTAGGTAGACTACTCTTTTAATTTTTTTAAAAGTTATAACCCTTTTTAATTATTATTGTATGACTTCCATATTTTTCAACACAACGTTTTAACAATCATTTGATTCACACAACTTATGTATCCTAATACAAAATTAATAAAATATTGCTTGCTACCAGTTATAGTGGCGGCTACAATTAAATTATTTTTTTAATTTATTATTTTGTATAATTTTTTATTAATTATTCTTCGACATTGCTAATTAGCAGATAATAGCAGTAGGAATGTAATATTAAAACAATTATAAGTTAAACAATAATAAGTTTTGGTTGTCTGTCTTTATGGGTCTCCCCACCGTGCCTCGGAAAGCACGTTAAGCTTTCGTTCTCTATTGTTTCCCAAGACACCTGATAGTGGTCGTTACTCATAGGAGGGAACATATCCGCCAATCTTCAGTGGAGCAGATGGATATAGCTCCGACCCTTCTCCTGGATGACGAAAGAGGCCTACGAACAGCAGTGACATGTCACTGGCTAAATCGTAATCAACTAAAATTTGTGTCACCATAAATTCGTAGCTTCCTACTTGCAGCAGTGTGTAACGTGTGTGCATGTTTGTCGATATTTTTAAATCACACGAATAACTGAGATCGTTGGCAGCGCGCTCTGCCGGTGACTCCTTTATGACTGTATCGGGCGTAATGATTAAAATAAATTTTATCCACAGCGATGGCGCGGAGGACCATAATATGATTCGTACGATTATATCGGAACATCTCGTTACTATTAGCTTTAGAGCCACGATGCGTTGGCACGGTTTTATGATTCGTAAAGGAATTTGAGAGATACAGGTTATAATTTTTATTTTTATTACACTGTTTTTATGTTTTTTGTTTATATCACAAATATGTTAAAAAACACATATTTCAATTGTCGTGTCCAGCGACGTGTGATTTTATTGGCCTTTACGTTTTAGTAAAAATATTCTAAAAAAATATATTTTTTTAAATAACGTTAGGATGTGAATTAAATGAACTGTAATGTGTGTCACCTACATGAGTGAAATGTAATCTGTTTATTTGAAATCTCTAAGCGAATTTAGTGATAATAACCGCTTGTATCGTATATTACGTTATAAACTATTCATGTTAATATTTCAATTGTATTATTTCTTCAGTAATATGTGACCTCGGGAAGTTCTATTTATTTGCTTATATCGCTTCAGCCTGTAAAACCCACTGCTGGGCATAGGCCTCTTTCCTCCCATGTAGGAGAAGGATCAGAGCTTAATCTACCACGCTGCTCCAATGCGGGTTGGCGGATATATTCACATGGCACCCATATATCGAGCTTTTATTATTTTCTTTTAAAACTGTTTAAAAAAATTACTATCATGTTTACTATCATTGTTTCAAAAATTTATTTTATAATTGTTTTATGGTCAATTCTTAGATCTTCAGCTATACGGTAACTTCTCAAATGTCCACCAGAGTAGTGCGAATGTGAAATGCGATGTGACCGGAGCGAAATGCATTTTTGACATCAAAATTTCCTTACTGAAAACACTTAAACCAATTTCGTGCTACTCTTATTTTATTCATAATCCCCTCCCCTTAAAATTTATTTTATTTTTTTTTTTTTATGACAAATAGGCAGGCATTTGACCACAATCTCACCTGATGTTAAGTGACGATGCGGTCGAAGGTGGAGCATGCCTGCCTAATAAAAGCCTATTCACTCTGGCCTTGAAGGCACCCAGATTGTATCGTTCGGGAAACACAGACGCGGGCAACGAGTTCCATTCCTTAGCTGTGCGCATCAGAAAAGTAGAGCCAAAGCGTTTTGTGCGCGTAGGTGGCATATCGACGACATAAGGATGGAACGATCGACCGCGCCTAGTGTCCCGATGGCGGAAGGTTGTTGGGGGAATTAGATCGTGTAATTCCTTCGCACACTCACCGAAATATATTTTGTAGAACATCGACAGACGAGCTACCCTACGCCGATGATCGAGACTCTGCAACTTGGTGTCTGTCAGAGTAGGGTCACCTATGAGTCTCTTAGCTCGTTTTTCCACCGAGTCCAAAGTTGCCAGTTGGTATTTGGCGGATCCATCCCAAAGATGGCAGCAATACTCCATACAAGACCGAACTTGTGCTTGGTATAGTTGAAGCAGCTGTTCTGGAGTGAGTGGAGTATTAACCCCCTTACCTCCCCCCGTCCCCCTTTAAATTAAGATTATGAAAAATAGATGTTGGCCGATCCTCATATCGGGTAGATGCACAGAAAATTTCATAAAAATCTGTCCACCCGTTTCGGTTTAACTACAAACACCGCGACACGAGCATTTTATATATTAGATCATTTTCATATTTAAATAGTAACTCCTTGAATATAGTTCCACTTGTCACTTTCATTCCCTTTCAATATTTCCGATTCTGTTTAGAAAATTAGGATGTACATTGACATGATTCCGTGGTGTAGTTGGTATCACATCTGCGTTACGCGCAGGAGGTCGCCAGTTCGATCCTGGCCGGAATCATGTCTTTTTTATTTTATATTCATTATTACTAATTTGAGTCGCCTTTTTTAAAAATAAACTATGCACCGAATTCCTACGTTGGATTCACCCATTTTATTTATTTATTGACACTATTGTACACCACAGTAACATTTTTAACATTAAACATATTTTCAGACAGTTACAGATTGTGAAATACAGTCGGCAGACTTATTGCTATTTAGCCATTACTTCAAGACAACCTAAGTAAGTCTTCGGTGTGACAAAGTCAGCCCTGCGGTCTCCAACCCGCCTGCCCAGCGTGGTGACTATGGGCAACACACATGAGTTCACGCCATTTTTGGCGCGAACTTGTGGAGGCCTATGTCCAGATTGGACTGCGATAGGCTTAAGTGATGATGATGACGACGAAGTAAAGAAAGACTAAATAAAGGAAGAAATTTATGTATAGCTCGAAACACTTGAGATTTACTGTAAAGGAAAGTTTCAACTGTGACCTTGAAATCTTTAACAGCCTATTGTACTGTGACACATACACCTAACTGTAATCCTTGTGTGCATTGCAATACGTCGCGAGCCAGTTAATTTATTGTTACGACAATCATCTATAAACACTACAAGATAGCGACTTGAAGTAATTAAACTAAATTATACGTCTTGTTCTAGTGAAGTGGATAGATATGCGTTACTTATATCGAGCAGTCAAAGTAGTTCATGTAATAATTGACAGGGGGATGTGTGAGCGCAAGTGTTGGTTTCGTGTCACAGTATGCGTGACAGCGGTGCGAGTGTCACGTTGTTATCATCTTTATTATTTCAGAATAATGTATACGTTTTATTAATATTTTCATTTCACGATTCAGACAGTAACTTGCCACTGCTGGCAATGGTCTCTTTCTCCCAGAATGTTTAGATCTTAATTCACAACGCTGCTTCTCTGCGGAGTGGCGAATATTATAGTCCTTACTATGAGTAGCGATCGCTATTAGATGTATGATAACAACCGAGGCCGATAGCTTAACGTGCTTTCAAAGGCACAGTGGTGAGACCCACAAGGATGAACGTCCAAACCTGAAACAAATATTTATACAAATACAAGAAGCGGGAATCGAAGTTGGGAAGTTGTTTAGTAATATAAATTAGTACCTATGTTGTGGTCGGGTAAGTACCCAATTTAATATCCTTATTCTGATCGGAATCATGACTTATTCCGATATTACGTCAGTTAATTACCCGTTACAATTTACAATAAAATTCTACGTATAAGCGTTGTAAAATTTGAAATGAAGTTTCACAATTGCATTCAGTTGAGCCAAAGTTTATTTTCGTTTTATTTTGAAAAAAATTCCTCACCGCGAGCGGAGTATCGTGAAAAATTCGTTTGTCTTCGGATTGTTTTTTTCCTTTTAACTTTTTTAACTATAAACATATCTCAATTTTAATTTACTGGACTCAGACATCGTTTTGCTTTGACGATGTTTTTAACGACATCACTGGTACCAGAATAATTTGTTAAAAGCTGACACCCTGATTCTTGTTTATGTATTTATTAATAATATATATCTAATCAATCACTTTAGCCTATCGCAGTCTACTGCTGGACATAGGCCTCCCCAAACTCGCGTCAGACATCCTGGTTTTTCGCAATCCTCATCCAGCCTACACCGGGAATCTTTCGTAGATCGTCGGTCCAGCGGGCCGGAGGACGTCCCACACTGCATTTGCCAAGACACGGTCTCCACCCCATGACACGTCTGCTTCAGCGGTCTTGCACACAGGTGACATGAAAAAATAATTAAAACATTTAGTTGAACTGTTGTCGAGATTGCGATATTATTAATTTTTTTTTTACATACTAAGTTAACATTTAAAATAATAAATAACAAGCTTTTTAATACATCTATGTTGGCAAACAAGCGTACGGCACACCTCATGGTAAGCGATTACCGTAGCTTATAGAAGCCTACAACACCAAAAGTATTCTTAGCGCGTTGCCAACCCTCCAACTTCCCCCCCCCCCCCGCCCCGGTTTTGCTGGTTGCTTGCTTTTCACCTCTTTTTGAAATAAAGTAGACAATCAAAGAAATAATTAGATTGGAAGTGATACTTCTTTGCACTCTTTCGTTATATCGAATGATGACATATGATTGCCGTAATAATTTTAATTAAAAATATATTCCAGTTTCACGCAGATTTCTGTTATTAATGCGAGACTTACAATTTGGCAGCGGCTATTTCTCGCGCGAACTAAAACACGTGCTCTGACATTTTGATTAACAAATCATATTATTTGTATTCATACAAGCACTGTAAAATACTTACGGTCTTAACTATACGTTTCTTACGGTTTTGTCCGCACTATGACTCATAGCTTATTTATTTTGTTTACGTATTTCATCAACATACACTTATAAAATCATTACAGTTTACACTATCGCGATGCTACAAGTGAGACAAACTTCTTGGTATTCCATGGATTCACCGTAGGGGTGCCGGGTTCGTCGTGTGGCAGAGGGAGAAACTCAGAGCAGTTCCCAGGACTTGCGACCTAGGTGTAGGTTTAAGGAGGGCCCTTTGAGATGCGCATTAACGCTCACCTTTACTGCTCGAGTTGCCCGTCCTGCGATAATATTTTTAACGTTACTTAAAGAGAACTCTCAATTGCCCTCTGAGCAACATCCGTGATTTTGCGATATACTGTTCGAAAAAGAAAGCGTACTGTGTGGGTCTCCCCACCGTGCCTAGGAGAGCACGTAAAGCCGTCGGTCCCGATTGTTATCATGTATACCTTATAGCGATCGTTACTCATAGTAGCGAATATATCTGATGTAGTAGTGGTTTGTATGTATGAAAACATTTATTTGCGGTCTGGGTGACCTTTTTTTGAATCTCTCCAGCGTGGCTTAGAGAGCACATTAGGCTGGGCACATAGGTTAGATTAGGTTATCGAAAAACGATCCCAGGCCTTTGGAGCCTAGGCCTCAGACTTAGGTCTGGAACCTAGGCCCCAAGGGGAGGAGTTGCTGGACTTCTACCTGGGCGCGTCCCCCGTTTGGCGGATAGGGGAATGCCGCCTGCGGTTTAACGACTGCGGGTGGTAGGGGTCTTCGGACCTCCGCGGACCAAAGCCAGACGATGCACTCCGGGTACCGTTCTGGTCATCAGAGTAGCCCGTGAGCGCAGGTGTGTTGGCACGGAGGTGCGGAGGTGTGTGTGCCGCTGAGACGGCGCGGTGACGTGGGGGTCGGTTCTTCCTTCCCCCACGCGTAGGACGGGGTGGGTGGGTTTGCTCGCCCCCCCTAAGGCGTGCGAAAGCGCGCACTCGCGCCAAGGCCGCGGTCAGCCCGTGTGTGGGGGCCGTGGCCACCCTGGCCTTTCTCGACTCCGGTTGGCACTGTCCGCTCCGAGCTAGGCCTGGTGCGCCTGGGTTAGGCCTGGGGTGCCGGGGCGGCGCGAGGAGGTGGCGTCCTTGGGGTGCGTTGACGTAGGGCACGGTGGGCGGGCGGGGGGTTTTCTCCTCGCCCGCAGGGACCAAGCGGGCGATGGGTCGGGGGATTCTCATTGCTCGGTCCCAAGTCGGGGCGGGCGCGCTTCGTGTTCGAGTGCGCCTTCCGAGGTGCTTTGCACCGCGGTGGGCCCGCAAGGGCAAGCGCCGGTGGGGTTTACGGAAGCATGCTACAGCGTCCCCGCGACCCCGCCACATAGGCGCCTAGGCGAACACACGTGGCGGTTTTTATTCAATAAGAGCCTGAATCCCCCGCGCCGGAGGGTGTCCATGAGGATTTTTCTCACGCTAAAAAAAGTTATCGAAAAACGATACGTAGAGAGCTGTTAAAAATAGAATTAAAATTCCTTTTTTTTTAAATTACGATTTTACATAAGAATTAAGTATCCACTTAATATATATTGCACTCACACTATGGCACCATCTTCATGTTTTATTTTAAAGACTAATCAAGTAAAGAAACGGGTGACAGCTAGTGTATACATTGTACACTTGAATACAATTTAAAAGTTTTGAGGAACGTTTGTAGTAATTTTTTTTAACTAACCATCGAGATTTGAAATAAGTGATAACATTAATGGGTTATAAAAAGAGTTAGTTGACTGTAGTAAGTACTGAATTGTTCCACATTTCATTTCCATAGATCTTACAGCAAAATTTTCATTGAAGCGAAACCTCTTTAGGCGTATGAGCGTACAATTTTTACGGATGAAACGGCAACATTTATGTCGATGGCGCTGGAACGGAAATCTAAAGCTTTAGATTTGTATAAATGAACGAGACTTAAAAGTTAGTTTAGAAGATTTTAGAAGTTTCACTTCTGACATTTGTACGTTGTACGCACGCAGTTTTTTCATTTTTAAAGGTTAGCCAGTTTGTTTAGACATACTTAAAATGCATGTTGTATACACACAACAGTGAGATATACGCGACAAAGAAATATATAATTCAAAAGTAGAACCCACAAACATACAAACATTTTAAACAATTTAATTGATATAGTGGCTGTAGGAATTGAAAACGCGGTCGTTTCGTTTTCAGTTTTCTAAATAAGACGGTAGTTACAGGTGCGCGCCGCCTACGGACGACTATTTCTGCGCTGGAATGCGTCTACACCTCGTTTAATGTACTCGCATTGATATTCGCGTCCCTTTGGTGTTTTAACACAAAAAAAAAATAACTATTAATATTTTACAATAGGTTAGAAATCATTGTGATAATATACTTTATGGCGCCGTGTTAAGTTCATGTATTGTATCTTGTTTTTTATGTGCTTTGAAAATGTGCAATCAAGTTTTATTATAAAAATGTTATTGTTTGTATTTCTATTTTGTTAAATCGGTTGAGGGTTTTTTGGATACAGCTAAATTTTGTTATCATTTTTGAAACGGAAATTAAGGATTTTTTTAATGCGTTATAGCGATTAATGCAGTGAAGATATTCCGTAAATAACCGAACAGATTATTAATTTATCGAATATTTACTTAATAAACGTTCTGAAAATATTTTAATACAATCCTCGACCTGATCAAAATAGGAACGACACAGAAAATCGTCTAAATTCTTATGAGAATATTTATTAATCTATAGAAATAAATAAAATTGGAGCGTCCGTTTGTAATATTAAAGTAACCGCTTTTTACTAAATTCATACATACACGGTATATATACCACAATAACATTTTTAAAATTTGTGTCTGTCTGTCTGTTTTTTCCGGCTAATCTCTGAAAAGGCTAGGCCTATTTTGACGGTACTTTCACTGGCTGATAGCTGATGTAATAAGGAGTACCTTAGGCTATTTTTATTTTAGAACATTTATTTTATAAATCTGCGAAATGAACAATAACTCTTTTGTTAAATTCCACGCGGACGAAGTCGCGCTCACAGCTAGTTATGATATAAAATGCTTTTAATAAAATTCAAAGATGTCTTTATTTTTAATGTATTTATAACTATTAAGAACAACTTTAAATGTTAAAATGTTTTTATTCGTTCTTTTAATCGTTATACTACTAAAATAATAAATATTGTTACGAAAAAGTGAACTTAAAATCATAAGATAACCTAAACAAAATATAAAAAATGAAATGCAAATCTTTTGAATACAATTACAATAGATCAATTAAATTACAATGGAATATTGTAGTTGAAATACAATAGGTATTCAATAATACTTATAAATTAATTTAGTTAATTTAATATTCAAAAGTATATTACTTTTTACTTGCATCAAAATAATAAATGAGTACATTTAATTATATTTATTTTTATTTGTAAATTATTAAAAATTAAAATAAGGCGAAAAAGAGAAATTGAATTTTTTATACTATATTATTTTATGATATTAAATCATTTTCAAAACATTTTTTACTCACAACGGCGATTACTGATCTCGAACGGTTTTCTCGACTTCCACATTATTTCGGTTGAAACGACGCAGCCGTCATGACTCATCTTGTTTATAGCAACCGATTTTGAAACGCGCGAGAAAAATTTATTCGAATTGTACGTCGATCCACACAATATATAAAATGAAATAGTTGAATATTACACTATAGTTTATCGCCGTGTTGTCACTTGCGTTCATCATTGCGTGATATTTTGAATCAATTATCAGAAAGGAAAAGGCTAAATTAGTCTATACGACTTTTTCAAGTACTTAAAAAAAGAAACGGTTATAAATTTTATTTTCGAAGTGAATACGTCTTTTTGCGCACCGCACACACATTTATTTGTAGGTAGTAAGGCTGATCCTAAAAAAGAAAATTTGTATTAAAGAAAATTAAAAATGATATCTTCACAAAACGAAATTGCCGTACTAAATGATATCATCAGATCAGTTTATATAGATTAAAAATATGTACGATATTCATTTAAATCTTCGATTTCTCGCCGCATAAAAGTCTTTACCCAATAGTGCTAGCTGTATACAAGTCTAATAATTTGTATGACATAGGTACGCTTAAAATAAAAGAACGAAAGTAACCGACATAGTCCACAGAATTAGCAAGTTGAAGTGGCAGTGGGCCGGTCACCCGTGTCGCAAGCCATTGGCCGTTGGAGGAGACGTGTCCTGGAGTGGTAAAAATCGCGTGTTGGTAAACGCAGTGTGGGATGTCCTGCGGCCCGTTGGACCGACGATCTACGATTGCCGGTGTGGGCTGGATGAGGGTTGCGGAAAACCGGGATGTCTGGCGCGAACTCGGGGAGGCCCATGTCCAGCAGTGGACTGCAATAGGCAGAACTGACTGACTGACGCTCAAAATGCTAGTATCAACATAAGTATATGTAATATTATCTCAATGTATATACTTAATTCAACACAATAACCGCTTCTCAATACTTGCTTAAAATAAATGTAAAACAAAATGAATGTCGTTTTTTGCATATGTATGTGTCTAACGTAGAAATATATATTGTATTTGGCAAGTCTTATACTTATGCGTATTGAAAAATTTCAAGTACATAAATAAGCGAATGAGTCATTCAAAACATGCGTTTATTGTAAGATCTAGATTTGTCTACGTTTAGATATTCGCAGAGCGACTACGTCACTTTCTAAGTACGACACGTTACACCGGGTGTGGACAACGACATTTGACGGATGACGGTATCCAACAGATTAAAGTTTTTTTTTTCATGTAGGTAATATTCTTTTTTTTCTTATAAAGCGATAGTCGCACTTATACTGCAATGTGTATGTGTATATTCTATTATTTCTTTTAATGAATTTATTATTTATAGTTGTAGAGATGAGATGATTCATGAATGCGATGAGTGGGTAACGTGTTTATAATTTAAATACATTTTCGCGAATTTAAATCTAGGTTGGCAGCGCTCGTGAAGTCTTACTGGCGGAGGGGATTATATTTAATTTTTCATAACAATTTATTATATTAATAAATGATATATAAATATTAATATATTTATATAAAATTTTTATAATCCGATTTATTTAGAGCAGTCAATTGTACAGAAATTTTTATTTATTTTCATTTATTTACGACAGTCGACAGTTAAATATTTGACGACGTGATGGCGCAGCGGTCACAGCACTGGTTATTGAGCTTGTGATCACGGATGCGATCCCCGCTCACGACAGACATTTGTCTTGGCTGTATAGATGTTTCTCGTGATCTGAGCGTTTGTGATTGTTTGTGTGTCTGGACCGCCGACACAGAAAAAAATACCTACTGGGGGCCGTTGAGTGTCAAACGTTTATTATTATTTATGTATTATATACCCAATTGAAAAATCCGATAAATTTCATAAAAGCATGGTTAAATATAGACCAAACTCTTATACAGATTTATGAGGCTAATTCCGATTTATATTTCCATATTTTAATGTCACTTTTTATTAATAATAATAAAAAAGAAAACCCTTAAAAATCTTCAATAAATGTAACTAACACTAAGCAAGATTTAATATATGATAAAATTATACTATATTATTTGAATGATTAATTTTATTTACTTTTTTGAATATTACCAACGTGTCAATGTACGCTCGACGCTTTTCCCGTGTTAGTACGTAAAAGAGAAGCTCCATAATTAAATTGTTTTTTCTCGTGGTTAAAAGCGCATAAAATCATACAAGTAGTATCGAAATCATTATACCTAGTTAGCTCTAAAGAACAGTGGTGTGTTCAATATTGTAAGTATTGAACTGTATTAATGTAGGTACATCTAAAGTTCAAATATTTTAATTATTTATGATTATTTGTGCTTTTAATCATTGTAGTGACAATGCATGTGACATGCATGTCAGATACTTTTTAACCGACTTCCAAAAAAGGAGGAGGTTCTCAATTCGACTGTACTTTTTTTTTTTTTTTTTTTATGTATGTTACATCAGAACTTTTGACTGGGTCGACCGATTTCGACAAATTTTGTTTTAATCGAAAGGTGGTGTGTGCCAATTGGTCCCATTTAAATTTGTTTGAGATCTAACAACTACTTTTCGAGTTATATCTAATAATGCGTTTTTACTTGACGCTTTTTTCGTCGACCTACGTTTTATTATACCGCATAACTTTTTACTGGATGTACCGATTTTGATAATTCTTTTTTTGTTGGAAAGGGGATATCCCTAGTTTTGTACCATGATAAGGAAACCAGGATCTGATGATGGAATCTCAGAAGAAATCGAGGGAAACTCTCGAAAATCCGCAATAACTTTTTACTGGGTGTACCGATTTTGATAATTTTTAATTTAATCAAAAGCTGATGTTTATCATGTGGTTACATATAAATTTTATTGAGATCTGATAACTACTTTTTGAGTAATCTTTGATAACGCGTAGTTACTTGATTATTTTTTCGTCGATCTACGTTGTATTACTCTTCGATGTAATTGAAGTCGGTTTTTTTTTCGTTTGCGAGCAAACACAATTATTTATTATATATTGTTTAATTTTAATTTTTTTATATTGTAATTTTAATGTTTTTTATATGCGTGTGCTTTTGAAATAAATAAATAAATAAAAAAAACGTGTCACTAATTATATCAATTTCTAGAGTAGTGCAACTAATTTATTGTATTCTCGCACAAGTCTATTCATGGGTGAATTTGAACCTAGGTTAGTATAGCTGCGTCTCAATGCAAAAGGCTTGTATTTACCAGGTCTGGGCATTCGAGTGGTTACATTAATGCCTAATTTATTGAGAAGTTGAGGGCAATAAGTATTCCGTTTATTTACTGTACCTATTGAAGAAATGCCACGTCCGTATACATACCACCTAAACTATTAACACAGTAATGAAAACGATTAACAGCTGATACTAACATTATTTATGGAGCTGCTTTTAGAAAGGTGTGTTATATGTATTATACTCCTAATTCTACTTCCTTAAACAAACAAAAAAATATCTAATATAATTATATTAATAAAATCTTCAAGAAACTAAGAACAATTAATGATATCCCATCGAATATAGCTTGAAAAAAAAATATATGTATGTAGTCATGTTTGGATAAAGATTTTAAAGAGCAAAGGCTTAAGACGTTGACTGCTATTGATTTTGTATTGAAAAGTGTCTGAGAACCGTTCTGGAATATCCCATCAAGTGTAACTCCTCCCACTTCGAATCCTCGACAAGTATTTTGTGTATAAACATCATAAACAATCACATTTCCGAAACGAATTCTGATTCAGAGTAAATTTATATTTAGATCTTGATTCAATTGGGAAATGCTGAAATAGTGTTTATTATTCGTCTTTTTCTAGAATATCAACTCTTTAAGCGTAAGAAACTTTTTGTTCTTTGATTCGTCGATTATTTTTCATAAAGTGTATTTTGTACACATTTTCATTTAATTTGTTATCTCTACCCAAATTTGTCCAATATTGATGGCCACTTTTTATATTTAACTAAAGCACGGTACAGCAGAAAATAGCCTAATCAAAATCTGGTGCAGCCCTGCTGGGGAAGTACCATTTTCAAGCAGAGTTGTGTTCCAATGGTGAGTATGGTGACCTCATGAGAGCTCATGGGATGATTGGAGGTAAGATCGGCAACGCGATTGCGATCCTTCTATGTGACGTCGAAGGCGTCTATAAGCTACGGTAATCGTTTATCATCAGAACCTATTTGTATAAAATAAAAAAATATCACATTTACAATTTTAAAATTACTGTATTCAATATAATTTCATGTATTTCATGTCAACATTATTTTTTATTTAGTAAAGCCATTACATTTGGACTAGTCGGTCCCGGTTGTTATCATGTACACCTGATAGCGATCGTTACTCATAGAAGGGAATATATCCGCCAACCCGCATTAAATTAGAGCAGCGTGGTGGATTAAGCTCTGATTCTTCTCCTTCATAGGGAAAAATGCCTAGTAGTGGGATATTACAGGCTGAAGCGACATTTGGACTAACACATGTTTAACTCAAAAAAATAAAAAAAATCCACTCAGTAATAGTACAACTTGTTTGATTAGGCTTCTATCTTTTTCCTTAATCAGAAGATGAATTTAGCCAACATTGGACTATGACTCTATACTGATTTATGATTTGCATGTCCTTTTTCAAAGGGTTTTCTGGAGGAGATGACTTGCTTTTTGTTTTTTTCACATTTCTATTTT
The DNA here is from genome assembly GCF_905220565.1 of Melitaea cinxia. Classification (NCBI taxonomy): domain Eukaryota; kingdom Metazoa; phylum Arthropoda; class Insecta; order Lepidoptera; family Nymphalidae; genus Melitaea; species Melitaea cinxia. The sequence continues at coordinate 21,476,634 of NC_059424.1, read as the reverse complement.
ACGTGTATTATTTCTTGTTGAACTTGTATTTGTAAAGACCAAGCTTTTAACAACGAAATTTCATAGCTTTTTAATACTTCAAGCTGTATATTTCTGTACGATTGTTATATATACGCCAGGTAATGGGAAACAGGGAATATCGCACGAGACTCGCATTATATTTAGAGCGTGCTACATCTGAGGGGTTTCGAAACGTAAGCGTGGGCGCAAGACGCCTTGCATAGATCATCTAACGCAGAATCTACTCAACACTGGTGATTCATAAGCGCAGTGGCTAGTGGTTTTCAGGAGCTTGTGATGACTGTTTGATGATGTGATAATTTTGGAACATGTATCAATGATTATTGTTACAGTTTAAAATGTTATCAAAATAGAATTTAGTTTTTTTTAAACCGCGTTTAAAAATAGAGGAGATTATCAATCTGATTGTGTTTTTAAAACGTGTTATTCTATTACTTTTTTATGTAGATGAGGGCAAATCGACAGTTGGCAAGCCTGGTGGTAGGTGAAAGCAACATACATAGACACCCGCTACATCAGAGGATTAGCAGGCGCGTTTGCCGACTGCGTACAGTTTTGACTTTCCTACCATTATTATTATTATTAATTTAAATAATTTATTGTTCATTTAGTTAATTAATTCTTAACAGCCAATTGTTATAGCTAAATATATATATATTTCAATAAATACACATATTACACCCAGACTCGGGCGAGAACCGAACCCGCAACCCGCAGAGCTTAAAGAACACTACAGACTGCAAAAACGGGTAATATGCTGGAATAGATATAAAATTATTATTATCGATTAAATGGGCGCAGGGGGTTTCTAGCTCCGATCTTAGACTGTATCGAGTTATCGACATGTGTAATTTGAATATAATATCAAACAGTAATTAGCAGTTTGGATTTTATGTTACTTCTAGATTTTTTTTATCTTTGACCGTAAAGTTCTCGTAACAACTGTCAGGTAGCGGTGTTGCGGAGATGCGGTATAAACACTGCCAATATTTATAGATAACATTAGTACTGCGAATTTCGACATAAATGGAATATCGACTTTATTTTGTATGAAATGAGGTTGTTATTCCACTGTCATTGACCGGAGTTCACGTTGTGACGGTGGTCAAACTGTCTTGTATGATGTTTCTGTGAACATACGTATTTTACTTAAACTATATTTTTTTTTTGCATTTTTAAATTTTTATACATAATTTAATAAATGTGAAGTATCTAAGATTTTTATTTTTGTGTTACCCACATTAGGAATTCTAAACATTTTTGAATATCATATTAAAAATTGACCGCTCCAGCGGGGTTCGAACCCGCGACTCCGACTTGCCGTGTCAACACGAAAATAAACATATTACGAAAATGACTGTAAAATAATATAATGATAATTTCTGTAAACAAATGTATAATTTAATTTTCTTTTCTCACACTATCAATACAAATAGGCATTTCAATCTGTTTGTCTTGTTATTTGTTAATTAATATGTTTGTCGGTGTCGATGTCATTAAATGCTTTTTTATTCATATCGTAAATATTAGATTCACTCGTAAACTGAAAAAACTAAATAAATTTAAAAAAAATTGTTTCATAAAATTGATTTTTTATTTTTATTTTATTGACTGACTAATTTGTTGTTATATAATATACTTGAAAATTTTAACAAATTAATTATGTAAAAGACATTTTATACCATAGTTATTAATTTTTATTTACATTAGAAAATGATCAAGATGGTCTTTTGGTTGTCACACTATATTTACTAGCACAAAGATCGCGCGGCTCGAACGATTCGCGCGATGCGACCAAATTTACCTAAACTTGCAGAGCGTAAAATTGTGAAATGGCTCTTAAGCTACTAGCAGGATACAACAAGTGTATCGTGCCAAGCCAGAGCCAAGACTGCCTTAGCGGCGGTTGCACCGGTCATTTCGTACACGTCAGAATAACTCGAGTAATATAATAAATGAGGGTAGATGACTATCGAACGATGTGCTAGGTGGCGCGATCGTTGCATCTGTTGTTTATAAATTCCTTTCTAATTGCGTATGACAGCGCTAGTGTTGACAAATGAATTAATTTGTATCAAAACAATTATAATATTATTATTATTTCTTTGAAATGTGCAAATAAATGTATCAAAAAAATTGTTCGTAGCTTTGAATTTTAGCCAAGCCAAGTGTTAGAAAAACTTAAAAGAGGGCCCCGAATGTAAACAATTTTAATAACTCAAATAGTTTATTTACTCAACATAATAAAAGAATCATTAAGCAGCAATAATAAAATAAGAATCATTTACCAGCTTCGTGTTAGAAAATATGCTTTAAACAGTATTACTACGCTATAAATTGAGTTTTAAAAATAAAATATTAAAATAAACATTAATTGTAGGAAAAGTTTACACGACTGTGCTGCCAACACAAGAACTCATTTCGTTGATTTACTTCAATGAATGTTGATATTATTAGAATTTTCAAGTTTTATTCAAAAATTGAATCGCTTAGATTATGATTCAATACTTATAAATGATGATGTTAGTGGCCCGAGTTCCTGGAAAGGGTGGGAGGTAGGGTCGACGATGCGATTGTGATGCTTTTGGAGTTGCAGGCATAAGCTACGGTAAACCGCTTACCATAAAGTGGGCCGTACGCTCGTTTGCAACCTTGAAAGTAACAAAAAATTCATTAACTAGCTAATAAACTAACTGAATGTTGAATGAATGCTTTGAACTGAAAAACACTGTCTTTTTCAGTGATTACCATTTTGTTGGTACAAATGAAATACACTGTTTACATTTTTTATTATTATTTTATGTATTGTGATTTTTCTATTTTTGAACCTAAAAATAGTGCTTGTTCAATTGTTTCGTGTTTTTAATTGCTAAGAGGTTTGAATCAACGCCCTCTGTTATATTTAATACAACTTATGTTAATTGTAAAGTATACTAGAGCAATCCTTACAAGCTTTCGGGTTATTTTAATAGATGGCGGTGTTAACACTACATTGAATCCGAGACATTGAGTTAATTCCTCCCAAATTAAAAATATAAATTATACCTAATTATTTGTAATGTTTTATAAGTATTTATATTATTTATAAAAATATTTGTTTGGAAATTGTTGAGATAGGAATATAGTAATAATAGTAAATGTGTTTGATAGTTTTTGTCAAGTACAATTATTTACAAACCTAGTTGTGTATTTAAAAAAAGTATTAATAATGTTAAAAACGTAAATGACGCAATGAGTAAATATTAGAACATATTTTATAGCATAAAATTTTATTAGTAATAATGAATACAAAACAAAAACGACATGATTCCGGCCAGGATCGAACTGGCGACCTCCTGCGCATAACGCAGATGTGATACCAACTACACCACGGAATCATGTCGATGTACACCCTAATTTTCTAAACACAATGGGAAATATTGAAAGGGAATGAAAGTGACTAAGTGGAACTATATTCAAGGAGCTGTACACTGCCATCTTTACGTCCTTCTTACAAAATACAAAGTATTCCAATGAAAAAACAAATTAGGGTTCATGTATAAGTATATTTAAAATATGAAATTAATTAGTTCAAGTTATGTTTAATAGATGGCGATAGCAATGGCGCAGCGTTAACCTTTTATTTCTTAAATTCTACAATAAATAATTAGTACTTGGTATGCTTCAAATCATATTTCAATCTGTTATTATGTTTACATTAGCTTTGCGTATATATATAGCATTACTAGCTGTGCCCGCGACTTCGCCCGCGTTGAAATCAGTATTTCAAAAAGTTTTCCCGGCAAACTTCCAGTGAAACTCTTATCAAAATCGGATTAGTCGTTCCGTAAACTTTCCTCTTGAAGTCCTTTCTCCATTGGTGAAATCGCATGAAAATCCGTTCAGTAGAGTTTGAGGGAATCGATTACACATATATATAAAATAATTATATCGTGTCTATAGAAGCCTTTATGAACATTATTTAGATATCGTGCGCTAGGCAGACTAGGCATGGGCGTCATGGCGAATACTTATAAATAAGGGGTCCCATGGCGCCCCACTAGGACGACGAGGGCACCGCTGGTTTTTAGTGAGTAGTCCGGCATTGCACTTCCCGCCGGGAGTCTCAGACTCCCGTCGCCTTTGGGTGACGGGAGTGCGTAAATGCATTTTCCAGCGTAAAAAAAAGGAAGACTTGGCATGACATGCTTCAGGTCAAAGATAATTATTGTCATAAGAATTAACAATTCACTTATATGAGAAATACATTAGAAATAATACATTTTTAAATAGCTAAAAGTTTATAATTATTCTAGTCGAGCGTGTCGGTAATATACAATAGTCCATTTACGATATCGTCACAAAAAGCAAAAAAGTGAGGGTAGAAACGCATTACATCGATGGTAAGACCGGTCGCTATACAGAAAAAAAAAGTAACAAAACGATAAGCGACGAAACAAATAAATACAGATCTTAAAATGTTGCAGCCAGACGAATAGAAAGAAGTAATTTTAAAATTATATAATTAAGTTTTTTATTTATTAATTGCTTTATTTTTTTATTCAGATTTTGTAGCCTATTTCCTAGTTATTTTAACGTTACTACTTTGATTTATTATTTTAAGTGAGAATCTTTTAAATATATGTTTGTATATAATATTGGTCATGGGATACTCATCCCAACTTACCTGTCCGGTAGTTGTGGTATGGTATACGGGTATGCGACCCCGGCTTCCCTAGCTATTACTGTCCTATCCCTTGCACTCCTGGGTGGTAATATCCTACATTTCCTATTTTTCCCACTCTAACTTACCAATCTTCCTTGTTCACACCACCTATCCTTTCCCTTTCCCTATTCCTACCCTCCCCGCCAATCCAACGTCTGCCGCGCGGATGGATGCATGGCTAGGGGCAAGCCTAGTCGTAAGCGTGCCATATTGCCCTGGGACCGGGCGACCCAGAATAAGGCCAGCCTTACCCTGGCATGCGGGGCTCTGCCAGGGTGGACAAACTTTTCCCTAGCTACTCGTGGGAACGCAATGGATAACCGAAAAAATTTTATTCACAAAAATGGCGGCGGTGTGGTTCGCCACCCATCACGTCTCGTTTCTCGCGGGGGCGAAAAGCGGCCCATGGAGAGCCGCTTTGCTACGTTGAATGTAAGAGGAGGAATGGATGGTAAGGTAGATGAAGTATGTCAGATGATGGATGAAAGATTCATAGATATTTTGTGCGTGAATGAAACCAAGAGGAAAGGGTGTGACACCACGGTACATGGACCCTACACGGCATACTGGTCGGGAGTCCCCCAAACCAGCCGAGCCTGTCAGGGAGTTGGTGTGATCCTTTCCTCTCGAATGGTTGAATGTGTGATGGAGCATGAATGTGTAAGCCCAAGACTCCTCTGGATTAGGTTGAAAGTCGGACTCACTCGCTTGTTTATCCTTGGGGTCTATGCACCGACGGATCTGCGCGGAGGTGGGTCATTAAAAGACCAACAAGAGAGAGAGGAATTTTGGGATAGCATGAGAGAGGTCTTGAATAAATGCGGAGAAAATGAACGGATCGTAATGTTAGGGGACTTTAATGGGTGGGTTGGAGTAAAGCGTGATGGGTATGAAAGAGTTCTGGGTACGTTTGGGGACGAAAGAGTGAATGACAATGGGAGAAGTCTGCTTGAAGTATGCTTGGAATGGAATCTTTGCGTGGTCAACACAATGTTTGAACACAAAAAGATCCATTTGTATACAAGAGATGAGGGTGAGTCTAGAAGTATGATTGATTTTGTAATTGTGGATGAAAGACTGAGAAAGAAAGTGCTTGACACTCGGGCATACCGCGATGTTGGTCTCGACACAGACCACTTCCTGGTCATAGCCCGAATACGTGGCCTCTTTAAACGATGGCGCCACCGAGGGGCCGAGCCTACGAGTGTTTTAGCCAGAATAAAAGTGGAAAATCTACAAGGAAAAGAAAAGAAAGATGAGTATGTAGAGAAACTGAAAGAAAGTTTTAAAGGCATAGAAGAGATAGGTGTGATTGAGAATTTGTGGGAGACTTTTAAGAAAGGGGTCGTGAATAGTGCTATTGAGGTGTGCGGGGTAGCTAAAAGAAGGAAAGGAAGAAAGAACTATAATGTGTGGATGGATAAAGATGTACAAAAGGCTGTGCAAGAAAAGAAGAAAGCGTGGTTGGATTGGTTAGCAACAAAAGCTAACCAAAAGGTTCAAAAGGCAACGGATGACGAGGTAAAGGAAGCAAGAACGAAGTATAAAAGATTGAAATCAGTAGCGAAAGAAGTTGTGTCTAGAAAGAAAGAAGAACGAAAGGATGATTTTGATAGGAGGCTCACTGAAGATTTCCAGTCAAACATTAAGTTTTTCTGGAAATCCATCAAAACAGCCAGAGGAAAAATTTCTCCCTCGGAGCTGAGCACAATCAGGAGTCAAGATGGGAGCGTTATAAATGGAGAAGAATGTGCGTTAAAGAGATGGAAAGAGTATTTTGAAAGTGTGTTTGAAAGAGAGGAAGTGCAGGTACAACATCCGGCACCTTCCATTGAGAGTAGTATAAATGTCGATGAAAGTGAGATAAGCATGGATGAAATAGTTAAAGCGCTGAAAAGTATGAGATTAGGTAAGGCTGCAGGGTATGACAGGATCACCGTCGAGATGCTGAGGGCTGGACAGGGTATAGTGGCTAGCCAGCTGTACTGCCTTTTCAATTTGTGCTGGCGAAATGGGCAAGTACCGGAAGACTGGTGCAAAGCCGTAATCGTGCCGTTGTATAAGGGAAAAGGGTCACGGCAGGACTGCATAAATTACCGCGGTATAAGCCTTCTTAGCGTCGTCGGTAAATTGTATGCGAAAGTGTTGATTGAAAGGGTTGTGAATGAAACAGATGAAAAAGTATGGGATGCACAAGCGGGATTTAGAAAGGGAATGGGATGTACGGATCAGGTCTTTTCCTTGCGGTGCATAGCCGAAAAGTTTTTAGCAAAAAACAAAAAGGTCTATTGCGCGTTCGTGGATCTGGAAAAGGCCTATGATAGAGTGGTGAGGAATGAATTGTGGTCAGCATTGTCCGCGTACGGTGTGAGCGGCGCACTCATGCGAGCACTACAATCTCTTTATAGGGATTCTAGTGCTTGTTTGAGGATAAACGGGGCATACACTGAATGGTTTAATATCGAAAAAGGTGTTAGACAGGGATGTGTAGCGTCACCGTGGCTGTTTAACTTGTTCATGGACAATTGCTTGACAGAGTTAAAAGAGAATGAAAGTGGGTTGAGAATGGGTGAGTTACTCGTCAAATGTCTTCTCTATGCTGATGACCAAGTACTACTTGCGTCCTCGGCCGAGGAGTTGCAGGAGATGGTAACTGCTATGAGTGGAGCTTTTGTTAGAAAGGGAATGAAGATGAATGTAAAGAAGACGAAAGTGATGGTGTTTGAAAGAGATGAGGTAGTGACAGACTGTAATATCGTGATTGGAGATGAACAAATTGAACAGGTGAATGAGTTTGTGTATCTGGGTTCGAAGTTTACAAGAGATGGAAAGTGTGAGAGTGATATTGAAAGAAGAGTGAATGCAGGAAACATGGTGAACGGAGCTTTGAACTCCTTTATGAGCAGTCGGAAGGTGTCTAAAAAGGCTCGTTTGGCTGTGCATGAGGGGGTGTTGCTTCCGACACTCATGTACGGAAGTGAAAGTTGGGTATGGCAGAAGAGACATGAAAGCAGAATAAATGCAGTTGAGATGAGAGCGTTAAGAAGTATGATAGGAGTTAAACTGAGTGACAGGATGAGAAATAGTGAGATAAAGAAACGGTGTGGTCTGAAAGAAGATGTAGTGACAAAAATTGAGAAAGGTATGCTGAGATGGTTTGGTCATGTCGAGAGAATGAATGAAGAACGACTGACGAAAAAAGTGTATAAGGCGAGTGTGAGTGGAAGTGTTGGAAGGGGTAGACCTAGGCGGACATTTCAAGACCAAATCGGGGACGTCTTGAAAAAAGGCCAGGTCAAGAGTTTCCTAAACCGACGAGCATGTATGAAGGGAATAATGAAAGTGGATGAAGCGAAACAAGTATGTAAGGATCGTAGCAAGTGGAAAGAAGTGGTCTCTGCCTACCCCTACGAGAAAGAGGCGTGATTATATGTATGTATGTATGTATATAATATTAAATTGACGTGTTTATATGTATATTGAAGAGTAAGAATTTTATTTTGATATTTTGTAGATATATTTTTTGAATGTGTAATAAATAACGTTATTACTTTGAATTATTATTTTAGATGAGAATATTTAAGTATGTTTATAAATAATATTAGAATTTAATTAACAGTCGTAGTTGTGTTTGCTCGCAAAAGAAAAAAAACCCGACTTCAATTACATCAACAAGTAATACAACGTAAGTAGACGAAAATAATTAACAAACGCATTAGTCGTCATTACGATTTTTGGGGGTTTCCCTCGATTTCTCTGGGACCTCATCACCAGATCTTGGTTTCCTTATCATGGTACCAAACTAGGGATATCCCCTTTCCAACAAAAAAAGAATTATCAAAATCGGTATATCCAGTAGAAAGTTATGCGGTATAATACAACGTAGGTCGACGAAAAAAGCGTCAAGTAAAAACGCATTATTAGATATAATTTGAAAAATTGTTGTTAGATCTCAAAGAAATTTAAATGGGACCAATCGACACACACCACCTTTCGATTAAAAAAAAATGTCGAAATCGCTTTCTCATCGGCTCATCTGATGGTTAGCGATTACCGTGGCTTATAGATGTCTGCAATCCCAGAAGTATCGCAAGCGCGTTGCCGACCGAAAGATATTAATTAGAAAATTTAGGGTTGTATTTATTTTTCAACGCCAAAACACAATAAAATAAAGAATAAATAATTTATCTAAAAATTAAAAAGAAATTAGGGGTGGACTATCCTCAACATTTAGGGGGATGAAAAATAGATGTTGTTCGATCCTCAGACCTACCCGATATATTATTGTATTAGGAAGTCACTGAGTGAAGAACTATTCCCTTTCAATATTTCCCATTGTGTTTAGAAAATTAGGATGTACATCGACATGATTCCGTGGTGTAGTTGGTATCACATCTGCGTTACGCGCAGGAGGTCGCCAGTTCGATCCTGGCCGGAATCATGTCGTTTTTGTTTTGTATTCATTATTACTAATAAAACTTTATGCTATAAAATATGTTCTAATATTTACTCATTGCGTCATTTACGTTTTTAACATTATTAATACTTTTTTAAATACATAACTAGGTTTATAATATTTTGAGATTTTGTAAATAATTTTTATAGTAATTTTTAAACTTCAGGATGCTTTTAGCATCTTTAATAATTTATACACTTTTAAATCTTTAATTAGTAATGCTTTAACTTAAAAAAAAACAGTTTTTAGTGAAACAGTCATAGCTACATGTTTTATTTAATTCTTAGAAATAGTAACAGTAGTTGACAAAAAAGATTTCAGCTTTCAAAAAAGAATAAGGGAGAAAAAGGGTACGAACTGAGAGGCATGCTTAGTGAGATTGTGCTTTATTTTTATGAATCTCGAGTCGACTCTTTCCTATTGTTATATTATTATTTTATAAAAAAATTATTAAATTCAAATTTTTAATATGCGGTTTTCGTGACAGATCACGTCAAATATTAGTAGTTCGTATGGAAGAAACAAGAAAATAATAGACTAAACATCTAGGAATTTGATTTTTTTTCGTGCTTACGTATAGGTACTATTTTTATTATTCATTTCGATCCGTAGTCTCTAAGTGCCATAATTGTGTTTGCAGGCAAACGAAAAAAAACCGACTTCAATTATATCGACAAGTGTTATACGGATTTTCGAGGATTTCCTCCGATGTCTCTGGAATCCCATCATCAGATCCTGGTTTCCTTATCATGGTATCACACTTGGGATATCTCCTTTCCAACAAAAAAATAATTATCTAAATCGGTTTATAAACGACGAAGTTATCCCCGAACATACATAATATATGTATATATATATTACATTGACATAATGGAGTAACCTCCTTTTTTTGAAGTCGGTTAAAAGTAATTTATACCGTGGCGCCAGAAAATATTGTTATATAAAATAACTAGGATTTATAAATACTTAAAATTAAATATTATAACGATTTTTACACGAATTTTTTAATAAGGATAATATTCACATATAAAAATTAATATTAAAATATAGATTTATTCTAATACACTTTTATAAGTGGTTTAAAATATTTAATAGGAAATTTAATTCTCTTAAGAATGTAACACCGGCATCCTTTTCAAAAGATCCGGCAGTTATATATTATATTATATATTATATAGTTATACGTGCATTGTAACAAAAATCTAATACACAATAAGGTAAATAAAAAATAAATTTTAGGTATATAATTATGTATCCTTTGAGAGATTTATAGTAAACATTATACATAATATGTAAAGCTTCTCTTTGATCTCATACCTATTTGACTCAAGACGGTATCGACGATATAAAAGTTTTGGATCTATTATTCTTTTTACCGTAAAATATTTATGAGATATTTGTATTTGATAATAAACATGAATCTAAGAGTAGTTTAATAATAGATTAGAAACAGGTCCTAATAGTCTTCTACTTCTTGCTGTTGAAGTCTATCCGTAACTTTGCAGGATAAACTTATCCACTACCGGCGTAACCGGACCTTAAAAAAATTAAAATAATTCTGCAAATGCCGCTTTCGGACGCTCGCAAAAACCACTATAGGAACTAATTTTGACGACTGAAGGTACCTTATCCCTATTTATATAAATCATTAAGCGTACATTAAATTATAAACTTAATATATTCTTTTTAATTAATATATGAGCATTAATTAATATTAAAATAATTATGAAACAATTTAATTTATATGAAGTAAAAAATTATTGATGTACCATTGACTGTTCATATAAGCTAACATAATAATTATTTATTATAATGATATAAATAAATTATACGAATATATCATATACAAAAATATAGTGGCTTTCAAATTGTTTTATTCGTGCTGGTAGATACGTAAAAAGCTACAATATAATATTATTTTCAAATAAGGCGAGTAGCTCCGTATCCCGTTTAAGTCACTACCAGCAGCGCGTATGCACCACCTACCGCGTGCGGTAGCATGTCTTTTCTGTATTATTTTGTATTGGCAATGCTGTCAAACAGAATTAGTAAAGTTTTGACGTTTCAGCTAAATTAAAATTGAACCCTGATTCGCAATAACGTAATAATTTGCTACAGTTTCATGTTTGAGATAGAAATATTGGCTTTCGGTTGAATAGCTTGTTGTAAAAGCTACATGACAGAATTGTGTTTGCTAGCAAACGAAAAAACCAACTTCAATTACATCGATAAGTAATACAATGTAAGTAGACGAAAAAAATTAACAAACACACTAGTCGCCACTACCATTTTCGAAGGTTCCTCTAGATTTCTCTGGGATGCCATCATCAGATCCTGATTTTCTTATCACGGTATCACCCTTGGGATATCTTCTTTCTAACAAAAAAAGAATCGTCAAAATCGGTTCATAAACGATGAAGTTATCCGCAAACACACATAAAAAAGATATATACGGCCGAATTGAGAAACCTCCTCCTTTTTTGAGTCGATTAATAATACGATATTGACGTATTTTATGCGACAAATACTAATGTGATATTAGTTCATTTGTTTGCAAGTTTACATGAGCCAGTTTGGGAAAACAATTCTCATGGCGCTGCCTCGTGTGCCATGTGATTTTTTTTAGCAGTTTTCTGACCCCCAATCCGGGGAGGCTTGCTCCCAAAATGTGTTTAAGGTGAGATTTTCGACTACCTAAAAATCACGTGTATTTTTTTTTTGTGGAAAATAAATTAATAAGTAGAAGTGGCAGTGGGCCACCTGTGTCGCAGGACCGATGGCCGTTCGAGCAGACCGCGCCTTACCAAATGCAGTGTGGAATCAATCTTATCTTGTCAGATCTCAATAAAATTTAAATAGGACTAGTTGAAAAGGGCTACCTTTCGATTAAAAGTCACTTTTTATTATTCAAAGACTTACGCCCAATTAAAAAACTCTCTAAGGCTTAAATTTATTGATTAAGGTTACAAATTACGAGCTTAGCGAAAACATTATAGTTTACTGCAAGGCAATTCTAGTTCCGAGGCTATAAGAACTTTTGCGCAAAACGAAAACTTCAAAGTGACGTCGAAACACTAGCAAATATACCTCCATTTAGTGCCTTTTAAAAAGGCTTTCATTAAATCACTAGGAAAGTTTGAAAGAATTTTATTGATGACTTAAGTAACAAAGATGTCGTATGCAATTTGGTTCCTTTAGAAATAGGAACAAGAAGCGACGTTTAGTCGTATCTAATGCTGGACAATGTTATTGATGGTACAATGCCGTACGCACTTAAAGCGAGATATATTCTAACATAGTTTTATAAGATCATTGTTACTAACACTTTTTATGGACAACTTTTGTCTGAAAGTAATGAATATTATCTATATATTAATACGTGAAGAAAAAACTTTATACCCCTTTTTACGAAAATTGCGCGGACGGAGAGGTATGATATTTCGCACACTTATAGTTTATATAGAGAAGGAGTGCAGAATGCTAATTTTTTTTTAAATTATGCATAAAATACATATTATCAATTAAAAACGTATTTTGACACTGCATTTATATTCTTTTGTTTATTGTCCAAGTCTGTATTATGTCTCCTGCTTCCTCGTCAATAGATGTCACTGTGCACTTTTAAATCGCGCTGACGACTTGTTCACGTACTGACGACTTGTATATATACTGAAAATATTCTGATGAACTCATACTTTCCTACGTAACCTGTTATTCAACCATGTCATAGAATTATTAAAAATGGGTCGATTAAAGAAGTCGTCTCATGTCAGTCTTAAATATAATTAATATTAAAATAAAATTACAAACTCATAGTTTATTATAATCCCGGTGGACGTCTACTAATGATAAAGTAGGTACATCAATTTTCATGTTTCACGTTTGTAGTATAAAGCACTAAGGAAGGTTGATTTGATTGATAATAATAAAAAAAAAAAACAATAAACAACAAGAATATATATTTAAAATCTCAGAATCAACTATATAATAAATAAAACCATTCTTTATTTCAGTGGAGTTGCACAGTGTATTTAAAAAAAGTATTAATTAATGTATGTTAAAAACGTAAATGACGCAATGAGTAAATATTAGAACATATTTTATAGCATAAAGTTTTATTAGTAATAATGAATACAAAATAAAAACGACATGATTCCGGCCAGGATCGAACTGGCGACCTCCTGCGCGAAACGCAGTTGTGATACCAACTACACCACGGAATCATGTCAATGAACATCCTAATTTTGTATACAGAATGGGAAATATTGAAAGGGAATGAAAGTGACTAAGTGGAACTATATTCAAGCCTTCAAGGAGTTACTATATAACTCTCTCTCTTTCTATCTTCACTTATATCTCCCTCTCAACTTCCGTTCGCCTCGATCACACTTTTCTTCTCACTCTCGTCACGCATTCACCAACTTACTACCTTAGTCAAGCACGCGTAAAGAACTTTTGATAACCTCCTCCTTTTTTTGAAGTCGGGAAATAAACTTCCAGAAAATTAACACTGATTTTGGTATAACCTTAATACCGAATGATAATATTTTGAGAACAATTTTAAATGTGGAATAATATATCTAATATATAAATTCTCGTGTCGCGGTGTTTGTAGTTAAACTCCTCCGAAACGGCTTGACCGATTCTCATGAAATTTTGTGTGCATATCGGGTAGGTCTGAGGATCGAACAACATCTATTTTTCATCCCCCTAAATATTAAGGGTAGTCCACCCCTAATTTCTTTTTAATTTTTAGATAAATTATATATTCTTTATTTTATTATGATTTGGCGTTGAAAAATAAATACAACCCTTAATTTTCTGATTAATATCTTTCGGTCGGCAACGCGCTTGCGATACTTCTGGGGTTGCAGACATCTATAAGCCACGGTAATCGCTAACCATCAGGTGAGCCGTACGCTTGTCCGACTTCCAAAAAAGGAGGAGGTTCTCAATTCGACTGTTTTTTTTTTTATGTATGTTACATCAGAACTTTTGACCGGGTGGACCGATTTCGACAAATTTTTTTTTCATCGAAAGGTGGTGTGTGTCAATTGGTCCCATTTAAATTTATTTGAGATCTAACAACTACTTTGCTACTACTACTTACTACTACTCCCGATCAGTGGAAAGAGGCGACCGTAATAGGAATCCCCAAACCTGGAATATCCAGGAACCTCCCTTCGAGCTATCGACCCATTAGTCTTCTCAATACCCTCGGTAAGGTGTATGAGAAAATTATTCACACCCGCCTCAAGGCTGCCACGCAACAAATGCGTTCTCCGCTCATTGACGAGCAATTCGGGTTTCCAGCTCATCACTCCTCGGTTCACCAGGTGCACCGCTTAACGGAGCACATCCTAAAAGGTTTCGCCACATCCCGTACTCACACCACGGGGGCTCTATTCTTCGATGTCGCTAAGGCATTCGACAAAGTCTGGCATAACGGCTTGATATACAAGCTCTATCAACTAGAACTGCCAGATAATCTCGTGCGCATCATACGAGTCTTCTTGTCTAATCGCACCTTTCGATATCGGGTCAACGGCACTCTGTCTTCGCCCCGTCCTATCCGCGCCGGAGTCCCTCAGGGCTCGGTGCTCTCGCCACTTCTATATTCGTTGTACACGAATGACATCCCAATTCCAAAGAACAAAGCCACCAAGCTGGCCCTATTCGCCGATGATACGGCCATTTACACGACCGGTACCTCTGTCGAGGCTATAACTTCTCGACTCCAATCCGCGGCCACCGTCCTCGACGAATGGTTTAGGAAATGGAGAATCGAAGTAAATCCCGAAAAGAGTGCAGCAGTGCACTTTGTTAAGCACACCAGGCGCGTCTTCTGGACGAAAGGTCGACCCGGGACCATTACCCTAGAAACAAAGTACCTAGGCGTCATTCTCGACAGTAAACTTTCGTTCAAAGCCCATATCAACCGGGTCCGAAACAGTGCAGCGTTCATACTAGGTCGATTGCACACGCTGCTATGCGGGAGGAGTAGAATGTCTCTTAGAAATAAGACGACATTATACAAGGCCTGCGTACGACCTATTATGACCTACGCGTGCCCTGTCTTCGCTCATGTGGAGCCAACCCTCATCCATAGGCTCCAAATCATTCAGAACAAGTTTCTACGCACTGCCACGTACTCGCCGTGGTACGTGCGTAATGTCGACTTACATCGCGACCTTAAGATCGATTCAATCGCGAAGCACCTCAAAATAGTCGCTACAGCGTATTTTGAGAGAGCGCGCAATCACCCAAATCCTCTCGTAGCAGAGGCTTGCAAATACGTAGGTAGAGGAAACTTACAGACCGTACAAAGACGTCCCATGCACGTCTTAACCGACCCTGACGATAGGATCACGGCGCTTAACGCCATATACACCACCACACACAAGACACACAACACCGCCTCCGCCGGCGAGGGCGAGGTCCCCGCGTTCGCGTCGTTCGCGTGACATACATATTACAAAAATCACATAGTTGTCAACAAGTATACTTGTCTACAAAATAATTATATTTTTGTTAGTAATCACATGTTTGTTAATTTCAACTTTCCGATCATCGGCGCCGTGGCTTAGTTGGTTAAAGCGCCTGTCTAGTAAACAGGAGATCACGAGTTCGAATCTCGTCGGGGCCTTATCTGATACTATTTTTATTTTCTTTTTATATATAAATAAATACATTTTTTATTCTATTAGCAATTATTTCAATTATAAAATTAAAGTAAATGAAATTAAATTTATATATTGATTACTATTTTTATTTCGTAATTTTGTATAATAAAATATATTTATGTCGTGTATTCTCGTATTATTAATTCAACATTTTATAGTAAGTATTGGTTTTTAGAAAATATAATATTTTTGCTAACAATATTTTGCAATAAATATAAGTGAGTATATGCAAATACACGTGAGACTGCTTTTATATAATTGTGTTTGCAGGCAAAAGAAAAAAAAACCGACTTCAATTACATCGACAAGTAATACGACATAGGTAGACGAAAAAATAGTAACAAGTTTTTTTGTTAAAATAGGAACAGCAAAATGTTTTGCCGATTCGTATCTGCGTAATCCGCTTTTCGAATTGGCGGTAGTTGCACATTAAATATAAATAATTTATTAATAACAAATGTAAGTTTTAATTTCCATAGTGACAATTCGAAAGCGATTCTGAAGCCAACTTAGATGAAGTTATATTTTCGATTTGCTTTTGGTCCTATAGGAAAAGGCCTATGCTCAGGCGTTTATAGGTTACAAGCAGTTGCCTGCGGCTTCACTCGTGTATAAATTGATAATATTTACAAAGAGGGGTTAAACTAATTTATAATTATTATATTTCAACAATCTATGACCCAAACTACAGTCACTCTCGATCACGCTTCATGGAAAATTCGTGCGAAAAATGTCCAAAAACAAAACTTGAGGCCTTTTAAATAATATGCTTTTATTATTATTATCTTCAAAAATATCTTGCTTTAAATTATCCTAGAACGCTTAACACTTTGACCGATATCGGCTAAATTTCAGTTAATTTAGCCTCTTGAAGTCCACTGCTGGACATAGGCCTCCCCAAGTTTGCACCTGACATCCCGTTTTTCCGCAATCCTCACCCAGTCTACACCGGTAATCTTACGTAGATCATCAGTCCAACGGGCCGGAGGACGTCCCACACTGCATTTGTCAAGACGCGGTCTCCACTCCAGGACCCGTCTGCTCCAACGGCCATCGGTCTTGCGACACAGATGACCAGACCGCTGCCACTTAAACTTGCTAGTTCGACTAAATTTGGTAAGGTTTTATTATATCTACTAGCGACATCTGCCCATCCATATTTTTTTTTACACGATACGTAATCATCAACATATCACATACTAAAACCTTCTCCGAAAATATAATATATTTGTAATATCTTATTTTCATAGTATCTAGAAATTAACGAGGACACAGACGCAATTTAAACATTTCTACACAGGTTCGTTCAAAACCAGAACGGAAAATAGCTAGCCATTACAATTATTACCATCAACTTCCGCAGTTTACGTGAGAGGTAGTTATGGTAATTAAATAATTTTTGCACTTAATGCTTGACCGGTTATTTCTCTGAAAATAACCTACAGACAGTAGCGTTTTTTAATATTCAGCGCCCCGTACCAATAAAATATGAAGCCCCCAAAATTTTCGAGACAATTTTTTAGGCCGCCCAATAACATACATTGAAAATATTTTTAGATAACTTTCTTACATCCCTAGTACGTTTATTCGTCATGGCTCTTAGGGTAAATACGCTCATGTCTACATCAACATTTCAATATCCAACCTACAAGATAATGTCGTAAGTTTAATAATTAGGTCATAAAGAGCATCACAACACAACCAAGGTCTTACTTAGAAGCCCATTTAAAACATAGATACCTATACAAAATACACAAATTAAACAATTCAGCCTGTAACATCCCACGGCTGGGCATAGGCCTCTTTCTCCATGTAGGAGAAGGATCGGAGCTTAATCCACCACGCTGCTCCACTGCAGGTTGGCGGATATATTCCCTAGCACCAGTAACGATCACTATCACGTGTCTGTTATAACAACCGGGACCGACAGCATAACGTGCTTTCCGAGGCACGGTGGGGAGACAAGGAAAGGCAACAAAATATATAACAATAATATGCATGTCAATTACAAGTGTACATAATATTTATATACTAATAGAAAGAAAAATCATATTTAATTAAAATCACATCACAAGATAAATTGGTGTCCTCTGTTCGTATCGGTACAGTAATTATTTATCGTACTGTCTGTTGTTTTACAGGATTTCACACCAATATTGTTCATAATACGGACGTTATACCGTACCATATTATATAATGTTACTAATTTATTTTGGTGCGTAATTACTCTTTTTTTTTTGCTAGGCGTTGTCGTTTATTAGCGCGGTCCTTGTGACGTGTGTTTTGCGTGGGGGCCATTGGTGGGGATTAGGTGAGTAGGGTTTAACTCATGAGTATATAAGCGCTTGTGGCGAGTGGCTCCTTCTTTATCTTCGTCTCCAGCAACGGCCAAGTTCAGGGTGAGATTTGTTGGGGTCCTTGGCGAGGCGATCACGAGCGGTGTCGGATGCTTCTGGTGTGACCACGTGGCGAGACATTTTGCCCAACGTTCCCGGTTCTAATGTTGTCGACCCTGCGGCAGCCGAAGACGCTTGATTCACGTCGCCAGGAATCGTGGGGAGCTGCGTGAGCTTAACCACGAGGTGCAAGGTGCTGCGGGCGGTGCCACGTGGTGCTTCGGAGAATGATCGGCTATGTGACCTACTATAACCTCCGACCATGTGCTAGGAATAATTCGAACCTTTATTAAACTAGTTTGTGTGTTCATAATTTTTAATTTTAATATTAAAAAATTGTCATAGTCTTTTATCTTGTCATCTTTATTTAAACTACAAGAGTGTTACATCAAAGTATAATGTACTATGGTGTTTTACACTTTGTAATAAATTAATTTGAATCTGTTATTTTTGATTTCATCATCCTTGTATTGAATTGTAGTCAGTTTTTTTTATATTTTTAGTTCGTCGTGTTAAAAATTTAATTTCTCTCGACTAATTTTTTAACCGACTTCCAAAAAAGGAGGAGGTTCTCAATTCGACTGTATTTTTTTTTATGTATGTTACATCAGAACTTTTGACCGGGTAAACCGATTTCGACAAATTTTGTTTTAATCGAAAGGTGGTGTGTGCCAATTGGTCCCATTTAAATGTATTTGAGATCTAACAACTACTTTTCGAGTTATATCTAATAATGCGTTTTTACTTGACGCTTTTTTCGTCGACCTACGTTGTATTATAGCGCATAACTTTCTACTCGATGTACCGATTTTGATAATTCTTTTTTTGTTGGAAAGAGGATATCCCTAGTTTGGTACCATGATAAGGAAACCAGGATCTGATGATGGGATCCCAGAGGAATCGAGGGAATCTCTCGAAAATCCGCAATAACTTTTTACTGGGTGAACCGATTTTGATAATTTTTAATTTAATCGAAAGCTGGTGTTTATCATGTAGTCACGTATAAATTTTATCGAGATCTGATAACTACTTTTTGAGTAATCTTTGGTAACGCGTAGTTACTTGACTATTTTTTCGTCGTTCTGCGTTGTATTACTTGTCGATGTAATTGAAGTCGGTTTTTTTTTCGTTTGCGAGCAAACACAATTATTTAACGCACGACACCGTTTCCTAAAGAGTAAGCTACAATATAGAAAAGAACGTAACAGGCTTTTACAAAGTTAAAAATAATTTATTCGTAACTTAAAGATTTCGAAATATACCATATTATTGTTATTATTTTCTTATTTAATAAAAAACAAATAGGTACAGAAACCTTTACGAAACATTCGAATGTTGATATAAGCAATTAAACTTTAAAACTTAATGCATAATTAACGTGAATCTATATTTAAGTCGTTAACAGTCGAGTAAAAATATGTTGCGATTTTCATAATAATCTTATATCCGCACGTAGATTAAAACAAGTAAAAATAATGAAGGCTAGCGGAGCTCGCTTCGTATACCACGCAACTATGTGAATAAAATATTTCGTAATAACTTATACCACAAAATGGTATACTAATGGAAACTTATTGGAAAGAAGCAGAGCAGAAGAAGAAGAGAACAGAAATATACGAAGGACAAAAATTCTAACATATGTATTTTTTTTATTTATATAAACAAGTACTTACTAATTATTGCTGATTCCTTTAGAACTAATAAAGAACTACAAAGGGGAAAATAAAATAAAAATATTATTCTGAAATATCCTTAATATAGTACTTATATAATTCGAACAAATTCTTCCAATTTTTATATTATTATTTTCCCATGACTGACAGTCCTTTGTTCTAGGTATTGTATTGTATTCCATGCTTATTGAAACCACATCAAACGATCCGGTTAATACTTTATTTTGATTAGCTAATAGTTTTATTTCGAAATGTGCTAAATATTTACAGATAGTTATGGTACAAATCATGTCCCCGTGGAATCGTGTCAAGAATGCTGGCAGCGTTTCACCGTTTAATCGCTATACCGATTCTCTGAGCAAAAAACCTATCAGCCCTCTTGTCACCAGTGGTGGCAATGAGACGAGGAGTTGTCTTTATTATTTTTTTTTAGCACAGCTACTCCAAGAACCAAGTGTTTCGACTGAAAATGGCACAAAGATGTAATTTAAATTAGCGTAAGCAAAATCGAGGCGTGATGTAGACACAAAAAGATTTTCGTTTGTACCTCGTTATCAAAACAACTCTCTTCTGAATCTACGCAGAAAAAAATTAACACTTTATATAATTACATGCTGAAGACGGGCAGCAACGTCTTCGGTGCAGCAAACCCAGCCCTGCAGCCAACCCGCCTGCCCAGCGTGGTGACTGTGGGCAACACACACGAGTTCGCGCTATTTTTGGCGCGAACTTGTGTAGGCCTAAGTATGCCCAGAAGTGGACTGCGATTTGCTGTGTGGTTACGGCAGTAAGAATATAGTCACCCCCTCTCTTCCCGTGGTTGTCGTAAGTATTATATCTATGTAAAGTTAAATTAATCTTTAATAATCTAACTATAGTTGGAGCTACCACAGATTCGGAATGCAGATTCCAATGACAAAAATCGGTAAGTTTCTCTACTAAAACCAATATATTATTCAAAAATAATATGTTTAGCTTTATAACAGCGCAACCAACCATCCAAACCATCATTTTTGTCACTTACATAATCATTTAACATTAATTACATAAACAGCATTGAGAGTGGCTTAAAAATATATTTCTACCATAAGGAATTTAAAATGGAAATCTATAAAAATAAATAAAATTGGAGTGTCTGTTTGTAATATTAAAATAACCACTTTTTACTAAATGCATATGGATGCAGATGGACGTTACTTATACCAAAATAACATTTTTTACGATTTTTGTCTGTCTGTCTGTCTGTTTCTCGCAGATAGCTGTAGTAACGAGTAACTTAGGGTACTTTTAATTTAAAATAAACTTAGAAGAACACACAACAGTGAAACCACAAGAACAGTGCAGCACCATTTTATTAAAATAATATAAAAATCGCAAATAAAATACAGCACGGTAAAATAATAATAATTAATAACCTAAAATATATTAAAACCTCATTCAACATTTGGTTCAATCATAAAAAACATTCCTCCCATATTTTCCACTAACTAAATCTGCTTAAAATTAATCGCATTTCAAAACTAATACTTGCTTTTGAACGTTCGTACATCTGCAACGTTAATCCAGCTCCGATAAGATCTCGTTATTATGTGCGTTTATCATTGTACATCTCCAGATCGTTACTGATACGTAATCCTGTAAACTCAAAGGGAACTGAACAGTTCGACAATCGAATTAATTAAGCCTCTGATACATGCAAATATACATTCGAATGATTTATACATGCGTTCAAACAAGCGGATACGACTATAGACGAGGCTTAAGCAACTGCCATTAAAGCGAAGGCCCTAAAATGAAGAAACGTCAAAAAACACTTTGCTGGAAGGACGGGTAAAGTAGTATCAAATTCGGAAGGAAAATTCGAAGCTGCTGAACTAAAAATTCCATTGTTTGTATCACTCGTCAGTAAAGAAACAACCAACATCGAGATATTTTGTGAATATATAAAAATGAAATCAAACGTAGAAGTTTTAATTTTTTTTTATATTACTAGGTCGGCAAATAAGCGTACGGTTCACCTGATGGTAAGAGATTACCGTAGCCTATAGACGCCTGCAACACCAGAGGCATCGCAAGCGCGTTGACGACTCAATCACCAATCTCCCAGGAACTCTGGTTACCTTACTCACCAACAGGAACACAATACTGCTTGAAAACAGTAGATATTATTTAGCTGTGGTTTTCTGTAAGGTCGAGGTACTACCCCAGTCGGGCTGCTCCAGATTTTGAGCAAGAAATTCCTGCTGTGCCCTACCAAGTTATTCTGGAGCAAATAAACATGAGAAAAGAAAGACCATACTCGTATAATGCGTTTAAAGTATACTTTCCAAAAAAAAACTGCTTTTTTGGATGACAAGTTGTGGGCAGACCTTCCGAGGGTTCATTAATTTTAAAAATAGCAGAGACGCCCGATTGGTGAATGAAAACAATTAGAAATATGAAAACGTCTAGAAATATGAAATTTACACCGTTCGATTGTAAAAGTATCACTAGATCAGCTAACTGCGTGCGAGATCTGTGCGATGATTGCGATATTATGACTTCACAGGTGACTTGGCTTCTTCGTTACGATGTGGCGTACATAGGGAGCTTGTCTCTGGCAAGTCCGCCGTAGACACTAATACTGGTTGTCCAATTGGAAGACCTTATGGTGTCATTGTTGTGGTGAAAGTCGATATTTCAAATGGTTACCGTAGTGCCGTGTAATAGTGATCGTTTGGTTGCAGTAAAAATCGATCATGCGGGCTGTTCATTTTGAAGGTATCCATCAAACTTGGATTTTACATAATAAACCTAGGACTGGTTATATATCTGATAACATGTGAGAGTTACGAAATATCTTTAAAAGTAAATTAAAATGTTGTCAAGACAACAACGTAAAGATTTAAAGTCATTTTGGAAGTTAACAAAGAAACTTAATCCGGGGTCGAGCCGTCCTGTGAGTGTAGCGGTTGTACGACCCTGTTGACATAGCCAACTTGTTTCAACAACTTTTTAAAGTAGACTCACCCCTAAGGTGATCTGTCCGGATGCCCAGTGTTAGGTCTTGGGTGACATTTACCGAAAAAGAGGTTGTCACGGTTATATCACGTATGATGAGGGGTAAGGCACCCAGCCATGATGGCTTCAGCATTGAACATTTGCACCACGCAGTTGTACACCTGCCTCGAATTTTAGATATGTTTTTCAACCGTTGTATAAGTCACTGCTATTTACTTAAAGATCCAATGTATACTGTGGTAGTACCTTACAGTGACCTCCGCATACAATACAATAATGCGTTCAGTCGTCTCATACTGTTGGGGCTACCGTGGCGTCGTAGTTTCTAAGTTATGTCCGCGGAAAGGCGCGTTGATGACTTTAGCGTTATCATGCGCAAGAGGTGCGCGTCATTACTTTGGCGTTTCCACGGCAGCCACTAATAGTATTCGTGTTCAAACGAGTCGAGAGTAAAACTCAATATGATAAGACAATATTTTAAATATAAAAATGTTACTATTTTAAATTTATTATTGTACTATAGTTTGTACAAAAACATTGTTACTAACACTATCACAGCACAATCCATAGTTGTGACCGTTGCGCCAACGCGGCAACACTATATGGGCTAGTCGTGAATTTTTTATTTTATTATATTAAACATTATACATATTTACAATTCATTAATTTGTTTTAAAATAAATTAATGAATTGTTATTATAATATTATTATAAGTCTACAGATATTGGATTGGAAACAGATTGCTCTACAGCGTAATACTAATCAGTGCAAAGTCAAAGCCAACGTCAAAGTTTCGATGACCTGTCTCCGGCACACTAGCATATCTAGTACTTACATACGTACACATTGGAGCTTGTTGTGTACTGCTTTCTAACTTGTAAACTAACATAACGTTTTTTAGTGTTTTCGTTGCTAAAGAGGTTTGTTTTAATCGTTCCCAAAAATTTTAATGTGTATCATGTGTTTAATCTTAATTAAAGAGCTTAAATCAAGTCTTTTTTTTTCTTTTTTTTTTAGAACAGTCTAGAAGAGACAATAAATGTTATTATAATTCACATACAAAATTAAAGAAGGTAGTTTTTAAGTTTATATAAAACCAGCGTTAAAATGACGAATTAGAAAGAGGGAGAAGAGGAGAAATCCATAGGAGGAATGGAGTAACTACCAGAGCTTAAGTCGTCACAAGCCTATAGTGGAACTTGACAGCTATTTGTCAAATATAAAATAACGATGGTCAATCTTCCGAGAATGCCAACCCCATCCATATTTAGGTCACATAGGTGACAATGGACAGTGAAAAGGGCCACCAGTGGCCAGTAGCGGTGACCAGGTGAACTGATTAACATATACGTTTAGGAGGAAGTGTCTGCTTTCTGGTGGTAAAAACGATTAACATCAATGAACAAAGAAAAGGCATATTTATTAGTGGTTTTAAGTTGAGCGTTCGAAAACATAAAACAAAAATTGATCATAGTTTTATTGATCAGCGGTTCTCCGATCACTATCGATCGAGCATGTATGCTATAACCAGTACGCGATTAATCTTTTGGCTTCGCAGAAAAAAATTATTTGTATGAAAAAGCTGTCTTTAGACTACACTGTTACTGAATATTCACGATATACAAAATTGCGCCTGTTTGATCAATCAGTTGCGACGGCTTTTATGCGTTAAGAGGCTCAACACACTAAACGCGTTTTGACAACATGCTTAGTGACTAAGTGAATATTACCATAATTTACTACCACTACCACTGAAAATAGTACGTCACAAGAGTTAATCAATTCCTACTTATTCCTAAGGAGAAGAATATTGTTATTCTCTTACTCACTCACTCACTTCCGCCTATCGCAGTTCACTCTTTGAGGCCTCACCACACAGTATACTGTTATTCTGAGATATAGTTTTAAGGTAATGAGATAATTGAAGTGAAATTTCTTTAGGCGCATGAGGGTAAAATTTTTACAAATGAAATACGCATCTTTGATAAAACGGTAACGTTTTTGTCGAACAACAGAGCCATCTTGCGTGTACTATAGAAACTCAAAGGTTGTTACATTAATATCGATAGTATTACATTGTAAACTAACTAGATGGCGCTGAAACGGAAATCTAAAGTTTTAGATTTGTATAAATATAAACGATACTTAAAAATTAGTTTCCCAAAAAGTTTCACTTCTGACATGTGTACTTTGTACGCACGCACTTTTTTATATATACGGCTATTTCTATGGTATCGCATATTAGTAATATTACTACCTATATATAATAGTGTTAAAATTTTACCACCAGTATTTGCCAATCAATAAAAAAAAAATAATGTTCAGATCCCAGAGTTACAAAATAAACATATTTCTAAAATAAAAGTTGCCTATCCTGTGCAGCTATTTGTGAAAGTCCCGTTAAAATTGGTCGCGCCATTTCAGAGATTAGCCGAAACAAACAGACAGACAGACGGACAGACAGACAGATATACAGACAGACAGACAGACAGACAAAAATTGTAAAAAATGTCATTTTGGTATATGTACCATATGCATTTAGTAAAAAGCGGTTATTTTAATACTACAAACAGACATTCCAATTTTATTAATTTTAAAGAGCGTAGATAACTGAATTTCGCTTTAGTTTAAATATCTAATAATTATTACTCTAAAAAAATTACTCTAGAAAAAGCTTATATATCGCGTCACGATACTTAATAATCTGTCAAAATTCGCTGTTGCGCTACAGTCGTTGAACGCGAGAGGCTTATAAATCACTTATAAAGTAGTCTGTATAAATTTAAAAAGCGTGATGGAACCGTAATCCGATTAAATGTAGCCGTCCCGTATGAACGTTTACTAATTATAACTTAAAAGCATTTGCATATAGCTTTTAGCGAGGCTTAAAATAAATTAAAAAAAAAACGCTTCACACCCAAACGGCCACCAGTAGGATTTTCTCTTGTGTCGGGAGTCCGGAAAAACACAATACACAAGTACAAACGCCCAAATTACAACAAACAACTATATGATCAATACAAACGTTTTTTCATGTGCGGAGATCGAACCCACGACTGGAAGCGGAACTGCTAGTGCTGTGACAATGATATGGTAGTGGTATCGTTTGGTCCACCTGATGGTCCCCTGAACGCCTGCAACATTACGAGACCACCTCACCTCCGCTGTAAATTCAGCGAAACACTACTTATTGGAACAGTATTATTTGTCTGCGATCTCCTGGGAGATTAAACTTCCCCCGTTAAAGAGTTCCAGCTGTTGAGCAAATTTTTCCTGCTCTAGCCTAAGTGCTGGGCCTCTTAAAACCGTCAGTTTCTTTTAAGTTGTATTTTTCATGTTTGTGGTTATTCTAGGCATTTGTTTTTGTTCTGTGGTTTTTCGAACCCTAAAACATACCATTAAGTGTTATGTTTATTTTTTAGTTCTGTTATTCGATCAAAGATAATATTTTTCTAGCTAGCCGCGCCACACGCGCGTAAGCTCCGATCTGTTACTTGTTTTTCTAGATATACAGCTATCTAGGTACCAAGTAGGTTTAGGTCGACAAAACAAGCGTACGGAACACACGGTGGGAAACGATTACTGTAGCTTATACACGCCTGCAACACCAGAAGTATTACATGCGCGTTGGCGGTCCTACCCCCAATCCACCGTCGCTTTACTCACCACAGGAACACAACACTGCTTGTTCACAGCATTATTATTATTATTCTTGGGCTTAATGGCTTTCAGTTGTGCCAGGGAGCACTGTCGATTTCGCCAATGTCCACAGTATTATTGCTATGATCTTCTGTAAGATCAAGGTACTTCCCCAGTTGGGTTACTCCAAGTTTTGAGTTATGCATTACTTCAGTAAATATGTTTGCTAGATATAATAAGCCATGTTTTACAACAAGTTTGCACAGTTTTTATTCGATAATCTGCGATAATGATGATAAAAGACAATGCTAAAAAAAAACCCAGGCCCGGCGCAAAAGAAAAGTAACTCAAATTATAGGTAATAATAAGTAATGAAATACTGCATAGGAGGCATCATCGAAATCAATGGCTATATGTATGAAATTGCCATTTGAATTTTTACAGCGGTAACATGAGCAGCTGGGACTTATAGTTTAATTAAAGTGCTATCTGAAAAAACAAACAAGTAACCAAGTAACCATCGGTGGTCCGTCGAAAGCGCGACTTCTCAAGTCAAGACATGTAAAGAACGATTGACCGCTTTCATAAGAAATTATTGTGAAATTGTTTCGCAACTTTGAAATTATTGCGCAATTTTAAAATGATTATGCAACTTTAAAATTATTAGGCAATCGATGACTTTTAAGCGTAATTATTAAAATGACAAGTACATTCATATCATGTTTTTAGTTCTATCATCCTATTATCTTGTAAAAGTAGTTGGGATAGTAGAGAAGTTGCCATAAAAATGTCATTATATACACTCTTAAACTACAACTGTATCTGTTTACTGTTCCTTTTACTAATACATTATGTTACCTCTAAAATCTCGAGTAGCAATGTGGCGCAGATGATAAAATTCGAATAGCAATTTCACACATAATATAGCCACTGATTTCGATGATGCCCCCTATGTAATATTTAATTACTTATTTTTACCTATATTTTGAGTTGAAGAAAACTTTCAACTCTCATTTTAATCCAATATGATTCTGAAATAAGGCATAACGGCTTTCATTTTCTTCTTCTTCTTCTTAAAATGGCTTTCAATAGTGCCAAATGAGCACAGATGATTTCGCCAATGTCACGTAGAATGGAGAATACACGAAGGAGATTGATCGGTGCGTTCGAGATTACAGCCTTCGTTAATATATTTGAAAAGTATATAGGAAATAGTAGTAATTAGTATGAAATAAAATATCACTTCACCTAGAACAACACAAACATTAAAGTTAGTAATACATATTACATTATACAACTATGTTATTCTAGGACAATAACAAATATACATTTGCACATACCTAATGAGTATTTACAATTTAATTTTATTACATTTGATATATTTACATAAAAATTTACAAAAAGGACTGAACACAAGCATCAATAAACATTCAATATTTACAGGGCGGGAGATTTTGCGAGGAAGGACCTCATATAGGGGATAAAGGAGATTAGGACAGTTAAAAAGTATATGGGATGGTGACCCATCGTCGAGGCCACATTCACACAGAGAATGGTCTCGTACCCTGATTTTTGTCAGATGAACCGGAGTGCTCGCATGACCAAGACGTAAACGAAATATCGTGGACGAAACCCAACGATCAATATATTTAAGTAGAAAAAACCAAGGGCGTCTTGGTATTTCAGGTTATATGGAAGCATAAAACTTTCCCTTTACCGATTTTGACTCAACCCAAAACGAATTCCAGGACTTGTCAAGGTTTGTTCTCGCCAGAGCGCGCACGTCATTTGAAGAGTTATAAAAATGTTCTAAAGAGCCAGTATGTACAGCCATTTTTGCACAAAAATCAGCAGTCTCGTTACCCGGGATGCCTGAGTGACCGGGAATCCATACCAAAATAACTTGCAATGCTTTTTGATGACATAAAAACATAGCCTCTCTAATCTTTAAAATAATGGAAATCCTTAGTTTACTACGAAAAGGGTTAGCTTTTATAGCTAACAGGCAGCTGAGAGAGTCGGTGCAGATTACAGTTTGTCTGAAGTTGTGAGAGATAGCGTAAAAGACAGCTTCTAAAATGGCAACAGCTTCACCAGTAAAAACTGACGTTTGGGGAGGGCATTTAAATTGTAAAACTATTCTGTATTTTGGGATCCAACAGGCAGCACCCACATAGCTATCGGGGGAAAGTTTAGATGCATCAGTATAAATAAAAAGGTGTTCTGACCAATTTTGATGAACGATATTTTGGAAAATGAAACTTGTGTCTGATGCACCTTTTACTAGACCAAGATCTGTGATAATAGGTGGATTATATACAAGAGCTTGAAACGGGGTAGTAAAAAGAGGATTAGAGGGGAAGGATTTCAGAGGATGAGGTAGTCTGGTAAATTCAAGAAAGCTGTCTAGCAGGCAAGATGAGGATCTGACATTGGAACAGAGATGGGATAGTTCGTTAAGACGGGATATGAGGGGATGGGATGACAATTGCAGTATTTTGGCGATAAAACGATCGCATAAATATCTTCTTCGGAATTATAAAGGGGCCTCAACACACTCTACCTGTAAGGCATTTGTAGGTGTAGATTTCATGGCACCTAGGATTATTCTCAGGCACTTGTACTGAATTTTGTTCAATTTTTCGGAAATAGTTTTGTTAAGGGGCTCAAAAATAAACATGGCGTAGTCTAGGTGACTACGGACTATCGCATTATAAACAAGTTTTAACGTGTAAGGATGTGCTCCCCACGAAACACCTGAGACCGCTCTAAGGGCGTTGATATTTTTTTCACATTTTTTAATAACATGATCTGTATGATAAAATCCATTCAGTTTGTGATCGAGTACTACACCTAGAAATTTGGCCTTAGTCGCGAGGTGAATGTGTTGATCCCCCAATCACAAGTCCAAAGAAGGGATGTTTCTTTTCCTAGTGAACACCACCGCTTGACTCTTAGGGATCGATAAGGACAAGCCATGATCCGAAAGCCATTGGTCCAAATAATTCAAAGCAGAATTAAGTCGAAAAGTTAAATCATCCACGGAATTTGACATTTGATATAACACAATATCATCCGCATATTGCAGAGTATTACAGAAACTATTCACAGACAGTTCGAGATCATGAGTATATATACTGTAAAATAGAGGACTGAGTACTGAGCCCCGAGGGAGACCTTTCCAGACAAGTCTGGGGGGAAGAGGAAGATGCTGATGTTTAACCAATATGGATGTGTTAATTAGCAGATTGCAGATGAAATGGACTATCCTCGGCGGAATACTCAGCTGTAGGATTTTCTGCCTGAGTACCGGAAGAAGAACATTGTCATAAGCAGAAGTGATATCTAGAAAAACACCAACAAGGTACTCACCCTCAGCAAAGGCAGTTCGAATGTCTGTGGAAAGAGTACTAAGGCTATCAATTGTGCTCAACCCCTTCCGAAAGCCAAACTGGAAGGGCGAGAGAATATTTCTGATGAGATGTTCAGCAATTTTGGCTAAAGTAGAAGATAAAGCTATAGGTCTGTAAGAGTTTGAATCTGACGGATTCTTACCTGGTTTCAAAATTGGTATAATGAGTTGCGACTTCCAAGATTGTGGGACGATTCCTTTTTTGAAACCAGTGTTAATAATGTTTAACCAGTGTTATTAATGTTTTTCTTTGCTTTATCACTTAAGTTTACAATGAACGAATAGGGAACACCATCCTCTCCAGGACACGAAGGCTTTCATTTTATCTGAAATATAAAATCTGCCTTTCATAAACGTCAAGTAAAGTAACATCAGACGTCAGGCGTCAGTTTGCGTCACTAAAGTAACGTCAGAAGTCAGGCGTCAGTTTGGGTCACATGTGCTTAATTGACAAGGGCGCCCATTAGCTAGTGAATGCTCTCGTCTATGTTAAGAAAGTTTTTATTTTAACAAAGGGACGATAGTATTTATTTTTCATTCGATTTAATTTTTCGTATTTATTAACTTTTACAAATGGATGGATAAATCAGTAAATATTTTTTTTTTTGAGAAATTGATTAACGATCTTTATCAGGTGTCACTGATAACAACCGAAGCTGATGGTTTTACGTGTTCCCCAAAGCATGGTAAAACTTACACCAACATGAGTAGGAATCGAAGCTTACTCAAAAAATATTTAATTACTAATTATCAAAATGTTTTCCCACTATATCTATATGTTTGTAAGCTATAAACTTTCCTTAAACTTCATATTATTTTAATTGTATTGCCATGTCTTAACTTAGGTCGCTGGCAGCTGCATACATGTATATACGTACAGTTAGCGGAACATTTTGCTACAGATGGCACAGCTTAGGAACTCACTGCATTATATAAAAATATTTCATTTGATGTACTATTTAAAGTTAGACGCGGCTTAGCTGTGGGTGCGACCACTTTTTAACCGACTCATAAAAACGAGGAGGTTATTAATTTGACTATTTTTTTTTCAATGTGAGCTACCTCATAACTTTTCTCTCTTACTGAGTGGACCGATTTAAATTTGATTAAAATCTGACGAGTACTCTTTGAGCTATCTCTAATAATGGTTATTTACTTGACAGTTTTTTCGTCTACCTTCGTTGTTTTACTTGTCGATTTAATTGTAGTCGGTTAGTTTTTTTCGTTTGCGGGTGAACGCACTTATTTATATAACGTCTTACATTATTACCTATCTACATTGATATTACAGTAAGTATAGTATCTAGGTTTTATTGTTTCTTTTATCTTGATGAATTAGACTATAGTGTATATGACAGATTTCAATAGATTTGCAATAGATATATAAACTTTGGTTCGATATATAACTAGTCGTGTAACAAATCTTATAGTAAAATAAGATTGATATTATTAAGTAATGCATTCGTCACTAGATGGCGCTAACTTTAGTTACATAATGCTTTCAAAGTTATACGGAGAATAAATATACTTTTCTGGCTATCAAATCTCAAGTTTTCCAAGCCCGTTTCAGTGCTCCGCACAGCGCTTCCTTCACATCGACTTCGTCCTAAGCCGAGGTGCATTCTCGCTAGGAGACACCCTTAGGACGAGCGTTCTCCCCGCACCCTCCAAAAGGGCTTCCATCTTCTTTCGCGGCCGGAGTCTTTAGTGCCCGGCCCCTGTCACCGGTGACGCTGTAAAGGCCAGTAGGGCAATAGCACTCAACATTTCGAAAAAAAAAAGTCAAAATGTATCGTTCTTAAAATTAATATAATAAAGTATATAAAGTCTATGGTATAATAGAAATGTGTAAATCAAATGACATTGACGCATAGTGACGCCGGCGTTTAGTGACGAACGTCATTGGCTGTAGAACATCGAGTTACCGATTTTCAACTTAACACCTAAGTCGATAACTAGTCGAGGGAGAAATTTAAATTTAATTTTAAGGCTAGGAGAAATAGGTCAACGCTTTAGACAAATTAACTTAGTATAAAATCGGTTTTTCCCGGTAACACGTACAGCCTGTGGCCTCTTAGTGTTTATAAATCTGAATTCGTTCAAAGACCGGCGATTTTGATCCATATTTCAACATATTGGACTAACTTTTCTGCTTGCTGTATAATAATTAGTCATGATTGATGTAGAACACTTATTCTATTAGCTGATGTCTACTGCAATATTTATTAGCAAAATCAAAATCAAAAACACTTCAGAGCTCTTTCGAATCGTCATTTTACAATTTTTATTTTTTATTTTTATATCACTAGGTCGGCAAACAAGCGTACGGCTCACCTGATGGTAAGCGATTACCGTAGCTTATAGACGCCTGCAACAACAGAAGCATCGCAAGCGCGTTACCGACCCAATTCCCAACCCCCTCCCCCCCAGGAGCTATAATTAAAACATAAAAATAAATTATTATTTTTGTAAAAGTAAAGCTACCATCGATCCTGAATGTAGATTCTGCAGAGAGGAATCGGCAAGAAACTCCGCAGTTAGTCTTTTGAAAAATAATATATAAAGTTTGTTTTAGTACAAAATTAGTAACATGTTGCATAAAATACAGCGTCACTAAGTCCACACATCTGTATCAACTATGTAATAATAATAAAGTAATAGCGTAAAATATAAGAACATACATTAAGATTGAACAGTATGTAAACATTAAATTAAGGGTAGAAAACAAGTGTACGGACGTCCTATAGATTTATGTAAAACGAGGAGTATAACAAACGTGTTACTAACCGTACCTACGCTGTGAAAACAACATATCCTATTTTACTCAACTCAGGGACACGACGTTATTGCTTCAACGCTTCCTGCTTGGATTTTCTATCCAAATTAAACATTTCAGTATATAGACATATCGGTGAAATATTTTACAGGTACAGGTTTATTGCGATCTCATCATAAGTGAGTTAATAATAAGATCGAATTTGAAACTTCAAACTTTTTGTTCCTGTAAATCCTGTTTACTAAGCCATTGTACTTTTTTAAATCTATATAGACTGCATTAACCTGTAAGCCTTATATGAGCTAACGGATTATCGCCCCATTATCATTATCAAGCTTAAAATAACAATAAAAACAAACAACGGCTTTACAACTTACTTTGTCTTCTTAAATACACTAAAAAAATCACTCGGTACGGTAATTTTATTTAAAGTAAAAATCAAGTGAACTTCATTGGCAATAGCAATCAAGCAATAACGCAGTAAGTCCCGAGTTCACCCGATCGAGCCTTTCACTTCAGAGTGTGACGGATCAGCTTAATCATCATCATAGGCCTCTACGTCTATTCCAGACGATTTAAGCGGTGTCTGAAGAGCATTTCTTCTGATGGCTGTACAAGCCGATACGGGAGCGGCAGATTCTACCACACACCGAACAAGGAAAAGATGTGCTAGTGTCACTGATGTCGCTGTTCTGGTGTTTTTTGTTTCTCCTGTCCGATAAGAGTCCAAACCAGGCTTCATCGTGATGTTGTTGACCATCCTTCACGCTCTTACGCCATTGGTCTCTGTTCTCGGCTAACTTTTCCCAGCTGTTGTGATTTATGTTAAAAGCGACCATATCGCGCTTGGCGCAGTCTTTAAAACGGAGCAAAGGCCTCCCAACATCCCTCCTTGCGTTCGCAACTGCGCCAAGCATGATCTGCCGCGGAAGTCGAGAGGGGTCCATCCGGTGTACATGCCCCAACCAACGCAGCCGACGCTGTTTTAGCATGGCAGTTAGACTGGGCATCCGCGCAATTTGTAGGACCCTCTCGTTGGTCGCTCTGTCTTTCCAACTTATACCCAGGATGTTCCGTAGGCAGCGCATATAAAAAGTGTTAATCTGACGTTCTTGCTTCGCATAGGACGTCCACGCCTCCGCTCCGTACAAGAGCGTGCTCAAAACACAGGCCTGAAATACTATCATCTTGGTCCTGTTGGTAAGATGTTTGTTGTTCCACACTCTTGTACTGAGCCGCCCGAACGTAGTCGCCGCTTTTCCGATGCGAGTATTGATCTCTGCTTCTAGAGAGAGATTGTTCGAGACAGTCGATCCCAGGTAGCAGAACCTATCAACCACTTGTAAAGCAGTGCTATCCAGCATTATTGCAGGTATTTCTGCACTGCCTTGCGCTAGAACCACAGTTTTTTGGGGGTTTATGGACATGGAAAACAAAGTGCATGCTTTGGAAAATTTGTCCATGATTGTTTGAAGCTCGAGAACTGAGTTTGCCACAAAAGCTGCATCATCGGCAAATAACAAAGAGTCAACGAAAAGATCATGACGCTTTCGTTTAGCTTGAAGCAGTGAGATGTTGAATAGCTTTCCGTCTACTCTTGTATGAAGGTGGATACCCTGTTGGCTGTCGCCGAAAGCAGTTCTTAGGATAATCGAAAAGAATATACCAAACAGGGTAGGAGCCAACACGCAGCCCTGACGGACACCCCTACGCATTTCGAACTGATCAGACGTTTGGCCATCAAAAACTACAGCGCCCTTCATATCTTCGTGAAAGGATTGAACAAGGCTCAAGAGTTTCGGTGGACACCCAATGCATTTCAGTGCAGTATAAAGACCCTCCCTGCTGACGGTATCGAAGGCCTTATTTAAGTCAACAAACGCCACGTACAATGGCGTTTTCTGCTCTCTGCACTTCTCCTGTAATTGGCGAAGGGAGAAAATCATATCGACTGTGGAACGCCGGGGGCGAAAACCACACTGTGCCTCAGGATATACGCGATTTGCAAGTTTTTGGAGCTTTCCTAATATTACACGTCCAAATATCTTGCCGACTGAGCTCAAAAGGGAAATACCACGGTAGGAGTTGCAATCGCCGCGATCCCCTTTCCCTTTGTATAGTGTGATGATGTTGGCATCACGCATATCCCGAGGCACGCACCCCGCCTCCCAGCACTTACACAGCAGACTGTGCAGAATAGGTGACACGCACTTAAGTTTAAGTATTTCTGCTTGGGTTCCATCACTACCAGGACTCTTACCGCGCTTAAGCTGCTTTACAGCAATGTGGTATTCCCTTATAGTAGGTAGGTCGTCTAATTGACTCCAAGTATCCAGTTTAGGCATGCTCTGAATAGCCTCCGGTTCGATGCTGACTGGAGTTGCATAGAGAGTGGTGAAGTGTTCTACCCAACGTTCCATTTGACGATGACGATCTGTTATAACAGAGCCATCAGCTTCTTTAAGGGGAGCTGTCTTTTTGGAAACTGGGCCGATGGCCTGTTTTATACCAGAGTACACACCGCTGAAGTTTCCTGAGTCTGCACACGCTTGGATGTTGTGGCAAATATTGGTCCAATAGACATTCGCAAAGTGGCGTGTGCTGCGTTGAAGAGCTGCTTTAGAAATTGTAAGCTCTTCGCGCGTCTTTGGATTAGGATTCAGACGGTGAGCAAGAGCAGCG
The DNA here is from genome assembly GCF_905220565.1 of Melitaea cinxia. Classification (NCBI taxonomy): domain Eukaryota; kingdom Metazoa; phylum Arthropoda; class Insecta; order Lepidoptera; family Nymphalidae; genus Melitaea; species Melitaea cinxia. The sequence goes on along the minus strand of NC_059424.1, from coordinate 21,441,191 downwards.
TCGCGTTTAGAGTCAAGCAAGGGTGAAAGTTGCTCTATATTTTCAGTGAACCAGTCTTGAGATTTAGCTCTCTGATAGCCGAAAGCTTTGGCAGCTGTTTCCGTGAGAAGAGCTCTGACATTACTCCATTCGTCTTCGACGGTCGCATTTACATCCCAAGTTTCAGTCTCCTTACGTACCAAATCCTCAAAATCACGAATCAAATCGTCATGCCTAGTTTTAGGAAGGTCTAATTTCTTCTTACCAGGTGGTTTGGACGAATGAATCTTTTTGTGGATCAGGGCTACACGTGTTACTACTAGGGAATGATCAGTGTCACATTCCGCGCTGTGGAATGTACGCGTGTGAATGGTTTCGCGGAGGTCTTTTCTTCTGGTGAGGACTAGGTCTAGCTGGTGACAGTGACCAGAGCGAGGGTGCTTCCAGGACACCCTACGCATAGGCTTACCCTTGAAGAAAGTATTGGTCACACACAGCAATTGGCTCGAGCAGAACTCAAGTAAACGTTGTCCGTTCTCGTTGAGTTTTCCAATGCCGTGGGGGCCCACACAATCGGGCCAAGCAGAGCTGTCCTGGCCGACCCGGGCGTTAAAGTCACCCAAGATGTAAAGTCTGTCACTAGAACTTACGCCACGTACCGTCTCAGTGAGTTGGTCGTAAAATTGGTCTTTGGCTTCGTCAGGTGAAACTAGTGTTGGGGCATATGCGGAAATAATAGTAACAAAGCCGCAGTTGCTTCGCATCCTCAACACCATAATGCGCTCCGAAATTCCTCGAGGAGTTTCGATTGCGGAAAGGAGATCATTGCGGATTGCGAAACCAACGCCATGCTCACGTGCGGCAGTAGAGTCCTTTCCCTTCCAGAAAAATGTATATGAGGCCTCGCGTATTGAGCCTTCGTCCGGTAATCTGGTCTCTTGCAGTGCGGAAACCGCTATGTTAAGTCTTTTGAGCTCGACATCGATTAAGGCAGTTTTGCGCAGGTCGTCAGCGCCATTTGAGCTTCCATTGGTGTCTGGGAAGCCTGTCCTCATCGTACGGACATTCCATGTCGATAAACGCATGAAAAGTGGGTTTTTGGTGTGTATTTTTAATTGCTGCTTAGATCCAGGTGTGGTTTGTAACGACGTGAACTTTCTAGATTTACTAGTGCTTCCTACACCCTAAAGAAGCAAATCCACGACGAGGCGGATTGGTACCTAATTGGCCGGGGGCTGCCCGGTTTAAGCGGGCGGTAACCGATCAATGGGTCTTCGATGAACCCTCCCACTGACGAGAGTGACCCCTGGCGCCCGCACTTGACGCCTATTATATGCGGACTTATAACCGGTCACTGCCACTCCCCGTGTTGTTTTCCACGCAGCAGCACTGTCGTGGGCAGAGTGACCTCTCCGCAGACACTGCGTCGCCTGGGACACAGATTAAGGAAAACGCAGGGTTGCCCAAGACCCACGCCCACCCTCTCGACCTAGCTGACTTAATCCGCAGGAACGGCAAGCCGATACGTGCGGAGCCAGTTCGGTTGCAGGAATCAGCTGCGAGAACGCCTAACGGAGACTCCTTCCGGGTTTAATAACGGAATTTTCCATTTCCTGGATGGTGAATAACTACGCAAACTAGAAGGTCTAGTTTGAGTTCCCTTAGTCGCCTTTTACGACTCCCTGGGAAGAAATGGGGTGGTACGATTCTTTTGAGCCGGAAACCACACGGCCAGATCAGCTTAAATTACCTACGAAAAAAGGTGTGTACGGTGCGCAACAAGAAGTTTTCACTTCAGAAAAAAAGTTACTGCTTTGCAACCTACAGGTGTATTAAATATATACCAGTATCTTTTGTGAACAGGAAAATACTCCGCGATCACGCACCACTAAATCAAAAGATTCTCGATTTGCAATTATGATTTTCTCTAAATCATTAAATCCATTTGAAACTTTGTACGATTGTTTTGTCTTGAATTCACGCTAATTTGCGAATAAGGAATCTGATCCACAAACAAACAGGGCCTTGTTTATTGTAGTCTCAAAACGCTGAACAGATGTCGATATTGTATAAAACATGGATTCTCGCTCAGTTTTATGAAGACTTAGACGCGGAAGAAAATGATTTTTTCAAGTAAAACTTCTCTATGCATGCTTGACTTGGGGGAGTAAGCTGCTGAATGCGTGACCAGAGCGTTACGAAAGGTGTGATCGAGCGAGGCGAAGGAAGCGAGAGAGAGAAGTGCGAGCACATATTTTCTTTCTCTCTTTCTCTCATAGCCTGTTACGTCCCGTATATCTAATAAAATAAATAATTAGTATGGAGCTTACGTTAAAATAGTAGAATAATGAAAATGGCCGTAAATTGCAAGATTCATACACAAAATAAATATATCATACATCTCTTAACACCTAAAGTTGATAAAGTCATTTTTTTGTAGCGGAAACTTTATATAACACAATTTTATTGTTAATTTTAACTGTGCTTTTTCCATGCGAAGTCCATAAAGTTTCGTCAACTCTCTTTGAGTACGGAATTCTAATTAAATGAAATAGTTGCTTTATAACGCTAAACTAAGACTATTCCAATCTTTTATCAGATTTATATTGATCTTACTCTAAAATACTACAGACACCCCACTACTGTTTCCAGTGGCGTGTATAGTTTTTAGACAGGGTAGGCAGTAAAAAAACATTTGAACAACCATACTGCACTTACTGTCTCGCAATTTTTTCCTAATTTATTTTGATTTTGCTGGGACTAGAGGCTTTTAGATAATTTCAAGAACAGACAAGTAAATTATTGGACACGTAAAGTGTATTTATACTAATAATGCAGGCATACAAATACACGTACAGCAACCGACTGATCCTACCAAACAAATCAGTTACTGGATAGACATAGTGACCTCATAAGGCCGGCACTCTGATAATTTCGTTTGTAAATCATTGATAACACTATTAATTAGTTACGAAATTGTATTCTTAATGAAAGTACTTGTTTATTTATTAATAAATGAAAAATTATAACGTCATCGTTATTTATGTGTTAAATCGATACGCCTGAACAATTTTTAATTTATCTGGAAAATCGAACGTGTTGAATTTCGATGCACTATTTACTTTCATCAAACACACGTCTCCTTTACATATTTCACTAGTAAACTTATTCATCACTAATATATAAATATTTTCACTAATAACAAGAACGCACAAACGAATTTAAAGTGAATTGTCATAATATTACTCTGTGGAATGTTGCGATAACGCGACCGTGTCAAAAATCATAATTATTAGTACAAATGGCATCGAATTCAAGACAATATTTAATTTGACAGGTTATTCTAAGGCAGTGCCTAATTTCGTTGTTAAGCCGACCAATGTTAAAAACACAATACTTTGTTCGTATTCCATATGACGCGCGCGACATTATAAAATTGTAGGATTATATAATGTCTTACTGTCATTGCGAACATTAGTTATGCGATTATAGGCAGAAGTTTCATAAAAGGCCCGTCGTCGATGTGCACGAAACGCTAATATCGCATATATATGACGGCGGGTTTTTTTGAAACGGATTTAAATTGCATTATGATTTATGTTTTTTTCAAAAATATGTATTCAAAAATAATTGTAATGTTCATGTTTTATATATCATTTTTAATAACATGTCAGGGTAAGCGTGCCTTTCTGCCTATATGAAATGCACGCTACGGGCTATTTCCCACTGTTTGTCTTTCTCTAACAGATATTAGTTGCCAAAGTAAATAAGGAAAAAGAGAAGTTAAAAGTTATTTTATACCTTCATTTCTATTTCTAAAAAAATTTCAATTTTTTCAGTTATTACTCGTAGTATCTTGGTTTTGTATAATTAACTCGTATACATATTATAGCATAACCTAATTACTATTAGTAATAGTCGCCTCTGCGGCGTAAGCCTCTCCTAAACAATTCCATTTATCCGTTAAGAAGGAAAAGGTGGAGAGACTTCTTCAACTAGAGATGTGGACCATTATGGATACGGAAAGCACGGGAAAGGACATATATCCGGCTCAAAATCTGGAGCAGCCCGACTGGAGAAGTACCTCAACCTTACAGATCACAGCTAAATAAAACTGCTTTCAAGCAGTGCTGTGTTCCTGTGGTGAGTAAGGTACAGAGGCCCTGGACAGGGTCGAGGGTAGGGTCACTTATGAAGCTTCTAGTGTTCCAGACGTCTATAAGCTACGGAAATCGCTCATCATCAAACGGGTCGTCCCCTTGTTTGCCGACCTAATCTTACTCGTATATATCAAATTCTTGTGTCACAGTGCTAGTTACAGCACTCCTCTGAAAACGGCTGGACCGATTTTTATGAAATTATGTGTGCATATCTGGTAGGTCTGAGAATCGGCCAACATCTATTTTTCATACCCCTAAGTTATGGGGGGGGGGGGTTCAGAGGGTTAATTATGGTATATGGCAAAACAACGTTTACGGGGTCAGCTAGTTGTATTTAAAAAAGGAATAATATTTATATATGTAAGTCTAATTTCTCAATCCGATGTTTTACAATAATATTTCATCATCACTTCAGCCTATCGCAGTCCACTGCTGGACATAGGCCTCCACAAGTTCGCGCCAAAAATAGCGCGAACTCATGTGTTTTGCCTATAGACACCATGCTGGGTAGGAAGGGATGGTGACCGAATAATATTTAAGGACATCATTTATTTGACTAAATCTGTCTTCTTGAATTGTGATGATCTGTTGAATATTTTGAAAAATAAATGAATTATGAAAATGAATATACGACTATATTAGAGTAATATACCTATTTATTTTGTGTTCGATCAACTGTTAAACTGCTGTACTGATTGAAGGTTACAAATGATGTGTTAACATTAATATTCATTTAGTAAGAATATTTCGATGACGCACGTAGTCCGTGGCAGACAAAAACAAAATCTAATTTCAGCGTATATTGGACTTCCGCGGTTTCAGCTGTGATAAAGTCTAAATGGACATTTTAAGCTACTTATTTCTATTTGAGGAATTTTGTGCAACGGGCTTAGTATCTAGTTATCTAGCTGACGTACTAATTTGATTTGATTTTTGTTTTGTTACTTCGACTAACCCGTTGACGCAGTTTGTAGTGCTTATTACGCGGGTTGTGGGTTCCCGCCTGAGTCAGGCTATAATATGTGTGTATATATGTATTTTTTTATATATCTAACACCTTTAAACGAGCAATTAGCAGGTCTTATTATATACATCTAATATATAAAATTCTCGTGTCGCGGTGTTTGTAATTAAACTCCTCCGAAACTGCTTGACCGATTCTCATGAAATTTTGGGTGCATATCGGGAAGGTCTGATAATCGAACAACATCTATATTTCATACTCCTAAGTTATAGGCGGGGGTTCAGAGGGTTAATAAAATATTATGAAATTTTGTGTGCTTATCGGATAGGTCTGCGAATCGGCCAATATCTAATTTTCATTACCCTAAGTTATAAGGGGGTTGGATTGAGAAGGTTAATAAAATATATAGCAAAACAACGTTTGCAGGGTTAGCTAATATATATTTATATAACCTGAATCTTGGAAACGGCTCCAACGATTTTCATGAAATTTAGTATGCAGGGGATTTTGGTGGCGATAAATCGATGTAGCTAGGATTCATTTAAAAAAAGTCGTTTTATCACTGAAGCAATGAACAGATGCCTACAATATCATTAGAATACGAAGGTAAATTTTGAAACGGTATATATAGTTGTTATAGCTCAGGTGGGAAATCAGCAGAATAAGAGTCGAGTAGACCCAGGGTCAAATCCTCGTGTCTACAGATCGTTCGGTTACTTTTTCCCTTTTTTTCTAATTGCACTCGTTATTTTTTATTTAAATAGCCCGTTAATATTTTTATTATGATGTAATTATATTATTATCGAAAAATATTATTCTTATTTTATCAATATGTAATTCGTATTTGAAATATGATTTCCAAAAAACACGATTTACTAAAAATATCGAGCTAAGCTCGGTCGTCCAGGCACTGTATACTTATATATAAAACAAAATAGCTATAACAGTCGGCCGCTACCTGTAATACAAGCATTAGGCTGCTTACTGTAAAAATAGTCAGGTATACCCTATCGAAAATAATCTCGTAAAACTCATGAAAAAGTGTACAAACGCAGACCAGATTCTCACACAGAATTATGAGAGGCTATGAGATCTATGATGAGAATTTGGTCAGCATTTATCTATGTTATTAAAAGTTTATTTCCATATGGTAGATATAATAATAATAATAATAAGATTTATTTATTTTCTCACCACAATATTGCTAACAGGACATTAGATAGGTACATAATAACATGAGCACTAATAGAGATAAAAACGAGATAATACCCATAAGAACACAAGTCATTCTAAGAATAAAGAATACGTATTTATGTAATACTATATCGTTTAGTATGTTATCAAGATAATGTTGGGTCCGCTGTTAAAGCTTCGGAAGCTTTTTTCGTATTTTCTAGTAAAAAGTTTAAATAATATCGTTCTGTTTGTATCGTGTAACTGGACGGTTTTGATAGCACGAAAATGTGACATCTTAAACAGTTTTCCGCCACTTTTCACTAGTATACGTTTACTTTAAATAATTGTGTTTGCTCGCAAACGAAAAAAAAAACCGACTTCAACTACATAGACGAGTAAAACAACGTAAGTAGACGAAAAATGAGTCAAGTAAATGCGCGTTATCAAAGATTACTCAAATAATTGTGTTTGCTCGCAAACGAAAAAAAAACCGACTTCAATTACATCGACGTGTAATACAACGTAGATCGACGAAAAAATAGTCAAGTAACTACGCGTTATCAAAGATTACTCAAAAAGTAGTTATTAGATCTCGATAAAATTTATATGTGACCACATGATAAACATCAGCTTTCGATTAAATCAAAAATTATCAAAATCGGTATACCCAATAAAAAGTTATTGCGGATTTTCGAGAGTTTCCCTCGTTTGCTCTGGGATCCCATCATCAGATCCTTTCCTTATCATGGTACCAAACTAGGGATATTCTCTTTCCAACAAAAAAAGAATTATTAAAATCGGTACATCTAGTAGAAAGTTATGCGGTATAATACAACGTAGGTCGACGAAAAAAGCGTCAAGTAAAAACGCATTATTAGATATAACTCGAAAAGTAGTTGTTAGATCTCAAATAAATTTAAATGGGACCAATTGACACACACCACCTTTCGATTAAAACAAAATTTGTCGAAATCGGTCCACCCGGTCAAGAGTTCTGATGTACCATACATTAAAAAAAAATACAGTCGAATTGAGAACCTCCTCCTTTTTTGGAAGTCGGTTAAAAAGTTATTGTCAAATGTCGATCAAATTTATATGGGACTACAAAGAAGCATTCATCACTTCACTGCAGCCTGATACAGTCTACTGCTGGACATAGGCCTCCACAAGTTCTTTGTTGCGATAAAGCCAGCCAGCCCTGCGGTCACCAAAATCCTGCCCAGCGTGGTGACAATGGACAACATATATGAGTTCACGCGATTTTTTGGCGTGAACTTGTGGAGGCCAATGTTCAACAGTGGACTGCGTTAGGCTGAAGTGAAGTGATAATACTATTAAAAGTTATAATTCAGAGGTTCGAAACTTTAAAAAGAAAACATGAATAGTACAAATCACATATATTGGTACATACGTATATTATTAGCAATTATTACTGAATACATCGTATTTTTTAATTACTACGCTAACGAAACATTCATGTTCCATCGGACACAGCGTAGAACGAACACATCTTTAGATTTTTTTTTTTTATAGAATTCTAAATATCACGTGTAGGGACTTTGTCCCTAGATCTATTGTGTAGATCGAAAAGGCAGCGTGAATGAATGTCTCCTTTCATCCCGGCTCCGGCGCAAGTGCAACCCCCTCCCCGCCCCTCCGCACCGCCCAGGCCGCACCCCCGGCGAAGGCTTACCTGCGCAAGCGACGGTGCAGCCTCAGAAACCGCTACTGTCTCGTCAATGATTATAAATTAAGAATGTTCGTTGTTATTACAGTTTTATACCTATTTAGAACAGGAAAGTAATATTTTTAGAATATTTATGTGATCATGATTTACATAAATAATAATTTATTCATAAATATTTTTAAGTTATAATAATTTAAATTTAAATGTTTTTTTAAATGTAAAGGTAATTTTATTTATTTATTTTTAATAATATTTCAAAATTATTTTTTCGGTATGTAGGCAATACATCATTTACAAAAATTTTATTATGTTACTACAAAGTAAAATTAAAATGGTTCAAAATTTATTAATTACCTATTGTAAAATTATCAACATTTCAATTAGCCCTTTACGACATCTCAATAAATATGCCAAGTAAAAGAGAAAAAAAAAGTCAAAAAAATACTCGTATAATAACTGCGCACAAACAAACATAGTTCCTTATCTATATAATACTATAAATGCTAAGAAGATACTGTATATCAAAAGTCAACCTGGATATTATGTTCACTGTGGTAAATATGTCTAAATAAATTCTAATCTAATTTAGGCAGACATGTTTATTATCTATAAAAGGGCTCGTGCAAGTAAACAGCGCTCAAATTTACATGTGCGACCGTGTAACAGTGCTTAAGACTTATCTCTCTAACAATAATTATTTTTTATATAAAATCAACAATAACTAATTATTCTACAAAATAAAAAAAAATAACAAAGCTATTTCATTATTGTATTACTTAATTAACACAAAAATCGATATCGTTAAAACTTAAAATTAACTTCATTTTCTTCAGTTCAGCAATTCATTTCTGTAGTCTCGACATTACTTTTGTAGGGACGGTAATAAAAATAGCACGTTAAGTACCTTAAATCAATGTTAAGTATTCTGTAATACATTTGTATGTTTCACAATATTACGCAATATATTTTAGTAACGTCGAGTTAAGTTCATTACTTCTATCAGCCGAGCCGAGTTCGAATGCATCAGGGAAGCTGAGCGCAGTGTTCTAAGTGCAACCCGACAGGGAGGAAGCGCGCCCGAGCCTAGGATTTATCACGTTCGTTGCAGTTTTGTAATAGTTTCTCAGCTACAAATAATGTTTTAACAACGGTTTTAATTATCAATGCGTCGTATTTTAGATTAGATGGTCTTTATTTAAAATTATCGCGCTATATTTCAACGGCTACTTTTTTTAATGAATTTAAAAGTTTATTGTAAATTGATTTTGGTGTTTTTTATCGAGCGTACTTTAAATGTGTTTTAATAATGTTTAGTTAATAGATTTTTCATGAAAATATTCGATAAAATATTTTTTCTATAAAAAAAATATGACATTAAAATTTCGCAGTTAATATAAAATTAGCATTCGTAATAATTCAATTATTTAAACACATCGCGATTTTTGTTAATTATTTTTATATGACATTTGCATTCAAGCGATTTCTATAACTACAACTTATTTCTCACCTAGGAGTCACGTCTGGTAAGTATTATTAATCTTTGAACGAGCGAAGCACTGCGTAAGCGCCGTAGCCGCGCTCTCTGTACGAGTTGTGCTTACGGACGAGACTGACGTGTTTGTTGGGGATTACGCTTTAAGACAAGTGCGACCTGTGGACTCTGATGTGTTCAAACTGTGCTGCTAGCATGTGTTAAGTGCTGTGGACAATGTTTCTCGTGCTATTGCTGCTGGCCTCGGCCGCCGGCGCCGAGATCCAGGAAAGAGGTAAGTTCTTCGCTTCTTACCTGGCGTTTCGCTGTAGCGTCTAACTTTGTATTTGTGATGTTTTTGTTAATCTACACTTAATTTTATCGCGGTATTACTTAAGTTGTTCGGTAGTTTGATACGAACGCGCGAGTAATTACTAATTAGTTTCCATATTTCGATAAGATGTGAGTATGTCTTAATTTCATGCAAAAATTCTAAATATGTTGTCTTTCTTAACGCACTAAACCAGTAATTCTAGTTTTGGAATATTCATTCATATCTCAAATAATAACTGAAGGTATTATTATTCCATCGTTTTTATGGAGCCAGTGTGAAATTTCATTGACTTTACTTTAAAAGAACTTACTTTTAAAGAATGTTAATATTAGGGGTGCGTTATAGAAATGTTTACGAAGAGCCTGATTGAGGTAATCCTAGATCTGTTAGCACTTTTAGCGTAGTCTAGATTTAGAAGTTAAAATAGTTATTCGGCATAACATGAAGGTTTAATAAAGTGCGAGCGAGTTTCTTTTCGTGTGTATATTCGTACGATTGTGTCGGAATATTCTTTATGAGCCTGTTTCACCGGTTATAGATAGGGTTTATCCGGCAAATAAGTTACGGTTAAACTATAGCAGTAAGAGGTATTACAGGGTATTAAGCGCTGTTTCACCTCCATCAATGAACTACAGGTTTTACATCAAAAAGTTTTATCTGTTAGATATCGTTATCAGTCAAATAACGTTATCCACAACTGGCGAAGCAGGCCGTATGTGTGCAATTGTTCGTCGCGGTAACGTCACGACGACGAGGCTTCTTATTGTTTTCATTGTTTTACGAAAGAATCCAACTTACAAGATTACTTTCTATGCAACGGTTTCTTCCTACTCGTAGTAACTCTTAAACGCTTTTTATTATATTTCCTTCGCCTTAACGGGAGGAATAATGGGATTTTTCTAGTAAGTGAAATCATGGGAATACTTATAAAAATAAAAATATATATGTTTGGCAAGTTTAAATATTAGTATTTCTATTTTAAATCCAAATCGTTTTTGAATATGCTTGAATTCATACTGTCACATGTACGGTATTTTTAACCGACTTCCAAAAAAGGAGGATGTTCCCAATTCGACTGTATTTTTTTATGTATGTTACTTTAGAACTTTTGACTGGGTGGGACCGATTTCGACGAAATTTTTTTTAATCGAACGGTGGTTTGTGTCATTTGGTCCCACTTAAATTTATTTGAGATCTAACAACTACTTTTCGAATTATATCTAATAATGCGTTTTTACTTGACTATTTTTTCGTCGACCTACGTTGTATTATACCGCGTAACTTTTTACTGGGTGTACCGATTTTGATGATTTTTAATTTAATCGAAAGCTAATATTTATCATGTTGTCACATTGAAATTTCATCGAGATCTGATAACAACTTTTTGAGTAATCTTTAATAACGCGTATTTACTTGACTATTTTTTCGTTTACCTACGTTGTATTACTTTTCGGTGTAATTGAAGTCGGCTTTTTTTTCGTTTGCGAGCAAACACAATAAACAATTATTAATTTAAACAAGCCGAACTGTCGTGTGAATGTTTTGACGATATTTTTTTGATATCATCATCATCGTCATTTCAGCCTATTGCAGTCCACTGCTGGAAAGCACCACTGCCAAAAATGGCGTTAACTCATGCGTGTTGCCTATATAGTCACCACGCTGGGCAGGCGGGTTGGAGACCGCAGGGCTGGCTTTGTCGCACCGAAGACGCTGCTGCCCGTCTTCGGCCTGTGTATTTCAAAGCCAGCAGTTTGATGTTTATCCCACCATCCAAGGTTGTAGTGGAACGACACCAACGAGAAGAGAGGGGGTGGCTATATTCTTTAATGCCGTAGCTACACAGCATTGTTTGATATAGTGCAATCTAAATTATTTTCCTTATGTGTGAAAATATCAATTGAAAATAAATGCAAATTTTTTAGAAAATTTCATAATTTTTTATATTTTGTTATCGCTCCAAGATAAAATCTTTTTGACACGTGTCATCGACACGCAGAGCTTATTTTTTTTACGGAAATCCCATTCAAATATTTAAATTAATAACTCTCATTTTTCACTGTTGCATAAATATTACAAAGGGAATTGGAATAAAATACATAAAAATATATATAAGCTTTCCAGGCTTCGAGTAATAAAATTGTGCACGCAGTGAGTTAACAACTTTTACATCAAAAGGACCTTTCAGGCTATTTAAGTTATTTGTCTGTTTAAAAAAAAATCATATTTTATACCGGAAATTGAATTACGCGGTAATTGCCATTGGCTTCCTTAAACATGTTCAGTGTTTAAATTTTTTAATAATTTAATTTTTATATAAGGTACATATGTCTATATAGGTACGACACAGTTCTGCGATCCAATAATAAAAAGCAAAATATGCATATACACCTGTATTTGATTCTGTTAAATTTTTTCATCCAATTTGTTCCTCGACAAGGTGCAAACAGGATTTTTGCGAAAACATCCGGAACAGTCCTGGAACATTTGGAAATCGAAATGGAATTTATGTACGGATACGAAATTCTAAAATTTGATATAATAAAAAAACGCGCTATATCTTTGACAGTTACGAGGTTATACCTTACGTCAGCGAGTACGACAGACAAACAAAATACAAACTGTACCTAACACAAATAGAATATGAAACATTTTACTCGGAGTATTTATGTTTCGTGTTGCTAAGCGTATTTCTCAGTTTGATAATAAAATAACAATTCTTAACTAGACAGGGTATGACGGCTGGAATCTCTTTGGATATTGAATAAATGTACCTAAAGTAACCCACAGGACATATATTATTTTAAACAGCTTGAAACCCTATTTTTCGTAAAATAGGACGTGTATGATTCTATATTTAGCGAAAAAAAAAAAAATAGCGTATTTTTATTGATATTCAAAATCGTGATGCTTCAGCGCAGTGGTCAAAGTAACTGATACACAGGTCTTTACTAGTCCCCCTCCCCCCGACATATGACAAATATTGAGACTGGGCGTATGTTAAATAAGTAGTATGCTTCAGAGCTTGAGAGACAAGATTCACATCCTAGTGGAGATCGTTAAGAATGAGGTGTTTCTTAATTGTTTATTATCAAGCTGCCACTGCTGCAATGACGACGCGTTGGCGCAGTGGTCATAGCACTGGCTGTTGCGCCAGCGGTCGCGGGTTCGATTCCCGCTCACGACAGACATTTGTATCGACCATATAGATGTTAGTCGTGGTCTGGGCGTTGTGTTTGTGTATTGTATGTGTTTCCGAACCCCCAGTACAGGAGAAAATCCTACTGGGGGATCCGTTGAGTGTGTAGTGTTTATTATTTTTATTTTTTATTAATTCCTTTCAAAACTGTAGGATATTGACAAAACGTGACAAAGAAATGTCGTTAATTGATTATAATGGAATGCTTATATTTAGATGCTTAGACTAGACAGACGTCTCCGAGATTACGTCCACATCGAAAACATCGTCACCTAAAGGGATAATTAGCGACATTATTTATAACTTCTTTTATTTTACATAAAATAAAATAATTTTTATTCAATTAGGCTTCGAAAGTTAATTTGTAACCTTGGAACTTAAAAAGCCGACCGGTGGCGGGATAACCATCCAACTGCTGGCTTTGAAATACACAGGCCGAAGATGGGCAGCAGCGTCTTCGGTGCGACAAAGCCAGCCCTGCGGTCACCAACCCGCCTGCCCATCGTGGTGATTATGGGCAAAACACATGAGTTCACGTTATTTTTGGCGCGAACTTGTGGAGGCCTATGTCCAGCAGTGAACTGTATAGGCTGTTATGATGAAGTATTAGAAATTTTATCCCTCTTCTTTGACAATTTTTCTTTTATATCATATACTTAACTTGATGGCGCTGTTTCTCTTTTAATACAAATAACGCACGCCTATATTAGGCTGGCGCAAATTATCAAGTTAGTTTTCTAGTCGACACTGGATCTTACGAATAGTAGGACGGAAGTGAAAACTAGAAGAAAATGCGATTATTTTTTTTACATTTTATCATCTTGAAGATAAGTAGGGTAGAAATTACGACGACACGACTCGATGTCGTCTACGACAATTAAATTATCGTCACAAATACGGGTTGACTATGAATGTTTTAACTGTTTAAGTTTGAAGAGACAATTTCAGGTTTAATGTTTAGGTAGGTAATATTTGAACCATAAGTAAACATAAAAGTTTCATATAAATGTGTATCTACACTTCAAAGCGAAAAACTACTGAAACAATTTGTTATTAAAACTAACATAGCTTCATAAAGTTACGTATTTCCATTATTTACACACGGATGTTGAAGCTGTACCGTACTCGTCAATATAGGAATAAAAAAATATTGTAGTGCTTGCAGGCTTCCCGTTGAATCAATAAAACGGAAGTTAGCTTGTAAAAAAAAATGTTTTAAAAGACAACCCCGTTGCGACGGGCGTGCACAAGTGTTCGGTTTTTGCTGGTTCGATTCCCAGGACGGGCAGGCGGAAGCGACCGCTCTCAGCGATTATATAGTATCTCAAATTAATCTATTGCGTTGTTAAATTTGAATAGATATTTGATTTATACGAAAATGTTGTAACACGTTTAAGGTATTCGTTTGAAGGCGCATCTCTACGTGAATGATGTAATTATTTCTGTATTAAACTAGATGGCAGACGTTATCAAACGGTAAAATTCAAGTTACACATATTTGGTATTTATTTAATCTACTGCTATAATTAGTATAAAATTTTACTTACGTATTAAATTTGATAACCTTAAAAATAGAAGCCAAGTTAGTTAATTTTAATGTGCATGCCTTTATTTTTTAAGTTACTAAAATTTTATCGTATTTAAAAAGACTAACGAACGAACGATTCCTAAGATTTATCAGTGACATCAACTTTTCATTTTTTTTTAATATGTACAACAATACAACATACACTCCACCTCTCTTTCTCTTGTTCCGTTCGCCTCGCCCGATTTTACTTTTCGTAACGCTCTCGTCACGCATTCACCAGCTTACTCCTCAAGTCAAGCGTGCGTATAGAAGTTTTACTTCAAAAATGGCGGTGCAAAGTTCACCACCGTTTTATAATATTAATGTAAAATTTTAAATTGATATAGTTTTATACAATTCAATAAATGATAATACCCTCTAGAAGTCTAAATATTCATGATATTTCATTTACTCTGCTGTTAAAACCTTGTATTAGTGTGCGAAAGTGTAAATAAATAAATAAATATTTGTAGAACAGAACAGTTCTATGGATTATTCTAAGGATCAAAGATAGAAAATATTTAATAGTAAAACTGGACTCGGCGGAATCTATTTTATTATGAAAGCCGGATCAAAATTCATCCAGCACGTTTCATGATTAGCGGATCGAGAGGCACTGAGATGAATCATTATGTCTATATTAACAATTTTAGTCAATTGTCATTTGTAAATACCTAGTACTATGTCTTTTATTCGCTTCGCTTCAGCCTGTAATACTCCACTGCTGGGCATAGGCCTCTACCCATGTAGGAGAAGGACCAGAGCTTAATCCACAACGCTGCTCTAATGCGGATTGGCGGATAATATATATTTTAGTAACTCACTTTAACTTTTATTATAAAAAAAGTGTGAAGTGACCAATTCAACTGAATTTTTTATGTTACCTTATAAATTTTTACTGGGTGTACCGATATTGATATATTACTCGTTTTCACTCTTTTTTTGTTTGTTGGTTTGTTTTAAACGCGCTAATCTCAGGATTTACCGGTTCGAATTGTATTAATTTTTGTGGTGGATAGGCCCATTTACCGAGGCTATAGTATATATTTTTTTCCTTAAACTAACGCGTGGGGAATCGCTGTTTACAATTTATAAAATTTGAGATCGTTAACGGTATCAAACTAGCATCTGTTCGGAATGATCCTCATGTGGCGTTAAAAAAATCTACGCATTGTTAGATTCTACCAAGCGTTACCCATGTCTTTGTTCCTCAATAAGGGTTAAATTATAATACCGGAGTGGAGATTCAGGGCTTGTACCGCTGGTTGGTAATATTTATTCTGCTCACAAGCCACAAATAGCCTTAATCCCAGGAAGTACAATAGATCATTAGGGCTTTAAGTAATTACATACAGGTATTAGGACGCCGCGTTGGCGCAACGGTTACAGCCATGGATTGTACCTGTAGCGCTGGCGGTTGCGGGTTCGATCCCCGCACATGACAAACATTTGTATCGGCCATACAGGTGTTTGCCGTGGTCTGGGTGTTTGTGCAGTCCTAGTGGGTCTCCCCACCGTGCCTCGGAGAGCACGTTAAGCCGTCGGTCCCGGTTGTTATCATGTACACCTGATAGCGATCGTTACTCATAGTAGGGAATATATCCGCCAACCCGCATTGGAGCAGCGTGGTGGATTAAGCTCTGATCCTTCTCCTACGTGGAGAAAGAGGCCTATGCTCAGTAGTGGAATATTACAGGCTGAGGCGTTATACAGGGATTAACAATATATACACAATTGCAAAAATAAAGTTGAAAATCCCCAAAAATACAAAAAAAAATCTTTTATCGGTCGGATACCGTCGAACCTCAGATAGGTTTGACGGCAACTGGTAATACAGGCCTGTAGAATATTTTTTATATAACAAGCATACGGCTTACCTGATGATAAGCGATTACAGCCTGCAACACACCGAGCTCTGGTCACCGTACTCACCACAGGAACATTGCTTGAAAGCAGTATTATTTATCTGTGATGTGTGCAGTATTATTTAGCTGTGATCTTCTGTAAGGTCGAGGTACTTAAACAGTCGGGGTGCTCCAGATTTTGAGCAGCATATTTCCTGTGCCCTAGCTTAGTTATGTACACTTATGTTGATAACGATCGCAGACAATAGGTATGATAAGTGAAAATGCGGTCTAAGATAAAGCACGCTTACCGAGAAGTAACCTGTTCGCTCGCGACTTAAAGATCCCCAGGTTATAGTTTTTTTTTTTACTGACTACAACGGACTGACTCAGTCAGTCCGTTGCAGTCCACTGCTGGACATAGGCCTCCCCAAGTTCGCGCCAGACATCCCGATTTCGATTCCGACATTCGATTTCCGCTCGGGATGTATATTTGTAGTTACAAATATGTTTTCCGGTTTTGATGTATGTGTTGTGGGTCTCCCCACCGTGCCTCAGAGAACGTTAAGCTGTTGGTCCCGGTTGTTATCATAAATACCTGATAGCGATCTTTACTCATAGTAGGGAATGTACCCACCCAGATCTTAAAGTATTTTTTTAAATAAAGATCTTGTACTAGCAATTGGGATAATTCTTTTAATGAAATCTAAAACTTACATGCCGTTAACTTTTTAAACATATGCATAAACATCATTGCCTTTTTGGCCTTGGACGCTCATGAGAGAATAATTACAAACGCGAACGAAATACAGAGACATCGCTTTGAAATTACGTTCTTAACGCAATTTCCAGCTAAATCATAATCCCGAACCTTGCATATGATTTAGATTCAATATTACATTTCGATTTACAACAATACTTTGTCATACTAACAGAGTAAGACGCCGCGTCGGCGAAACGGTCACAACACTACTTTGTGGCTGTTGCGCTGGCGGTTGCGGACTCGATCCCCGCACATGATAAACATTTGTGTTGGCCACACAGATGTTTTCTGTAGTCTGGGTGTTTGTGCATTCCTTGTGGGTCTCCCCGCCGTGTCTCGGAGAGCACGTAAAGACGTCGGTCCCGGTTGTTATCATGTACACCTATATAAAGCGATCGTTACTCGTAGTTGGGAATATGTCCGCCAACTCGCATTGGAGAAGCGTGATGGATTAAGCTCTGATCCTTCTTCTCCTACATGGGGAAAGAGCTCTATGCCCAGCAGTGGGATATTACAGGCTGAAGCGTAATACTAACGGAGTTTTCGAGCGTTCGAATAAGAACCTAAAAATTATATTAAAAACAATTTAAAAACATCAATCAAATAGTTTCTGAAACGGTTATAAAAAGATTATGCTTCATATTTTTTTTTCGTCTTGAAACAAACTTGATTCTTTTGTTTCCTGCATTAATATACGTTTTGTCCTTAAAGAGTTACGACAAAAACTCAACAGTAGCACGTTTTTATCTATATAAATTAAATGTTAAAATTTCGTTTGACGCGCTTAAAAATATATATGTAGGTGATTTCAAATAATTATTCTTAGTTTTATTTATAACACACATGGCTATCTAAAAAAACATAACAATATGTTAGTCCATACTAATACTGTAAAAAAGAAA
This sequence comes from Melitaea cinxia, assembly GCF_905220565.1. NCBI lineage: Eukaryota > Metazoa > Arthropoda > Insecta > Lepidoptera > Nymphalidae > Melitaea > Melitaea cinxia. The sequence goes on along the minus strand of NC_059424.1, from coordinate 21,423,145 downwards.
CAATTGATATTTTGTTTGTTTGTAATGAATAAACTTTAAAACTTCTAGAAATATTTTAAATATTCTTTCATCGAAAGACTGCAACGACGCTGAGTGACATAGGCTATATTATAACGAGAGAAAACAGAACAGTCAAAATCGTGTAGCCCGCAAGACTATAGCTGAGGAGTTACTTCAAAATAAAGTTTTAAGAAACAATGATTTTTAGAAGTGTTTTTCGTTTTTCTGGGTGTCGATTTTTTTACCCATTGACGTCTCCATTTTTTTTTTTTTTTTTGTTTATGCCTTCAGTACTTTGTAACTATTATAAGCAACGCCGACGAAGACGCGATTATCAGCTAGTCTCAATATTGATACAAAGCGACACGCTCGCAGAGAACTATGATTATTTTAGCAAAATAATTTCAAATGAATCTTAATGCGTTGAATATAAGGTACATATTTCCGACTTCGATGACTTCATTACATTACGATAGTGACTAATTCCTGATGATTTCACTAGTTGAAGTTGAAGTCGGTACATCGCTTATCGTTGTTTTAAATGAGCCTATCCGACGCCGCGCCGGTCAATGTTAAACTAATCTTCGTTTATTGCATTAATTAAAAATAAAACAATTTTTTTTCTTATTGTACAATATAAGAAGCATTTAAAACAAGTTTACGGTACGTTGTACTGACCGTGATATTTTGAATTTGGATTATTTCGTTGTTTTTATTTTGTTCATTGGTAAACGTACTTATTTGTGTACTTATATATATATATACTAACTGAGGTAGGGCACAACAGGAATTTCCTGCTCAAAATATGGAGCAGCCCGACTGGGGTAGTACCTCGACCTTACAGAGGATCACAGCTAAATAAATAATACTGTTTTAGAGCTCCTGGGGGGTATTGGGGATTGGGTCGGCAACGCGCTTGCGATGCTTTTGGTGTTGTAGGCCTCTATAAGCTACGGTAATCTCTTACCATCAGGTGAGCCGTACGCTTGTTTGCCGACCTAGTGATAAAAAAAAAACTTAGTACCTGGATGACTGAGCTTAGCTCGGTATTTTTATGATCGGTGTTTTTTTGGATCTTCTTCTTATCCGTGCCTCTCCGATTAGCGAAGGTTGGCAGTCAGCTTCGCATACTCCGGTTTATTCTTCGCGAGGCGAAGGAGTTCGGCGACGCTCGCGATGTCTGTTCACTCGCGGATGTTGCGTAGCCGGGACTTTTTTCTGCGACTTACGCCTCGTTTTCCAGCTACTTTTCCCATCATGATGAGTTGTAATCGTTTTCTTTTACTTTTCTCATCTTGACCGTCAGCAAAAGTTCGCGTTTCTGATTGACGCGTCGCAGAAGCAGCGTCAAGTTTTTTAGATATATTTAAATACGAATTACATATTGATAAAATATAAATAATATTTTCCAATTTAATTTCATGAAAATCGTTGGAGCCGTTTCCGAGATTCAAATTATATATATACACAACATTGCTCGTTTAATGGTATTAGATAAATATAACAGTTTAAACCTCTTTTTAACCGACTTCAAAAAAGGAGGAGGTTACTCAATTTGACTGTATATATATTTTTTATGTGTGTTCGGGGATAACTCCGCCGTTTATGAACCGATTTTGATAATTCTTTTTTTATTGGAAAGGAGATATCCCTAGTTTAATACAGTGATAAGGAAACCAAAATCTGATGATGGGATCTCAGATAAATCGAGGGAAACTCTCGAAAATCTGCATAACTTTTTACTGGGTATATCGATTTTGATGATTTTTAATTTAATCGAAAGCCGATGTTTATCATGTGGTCACATTTAAATTTCATCGATATTCGATTACAACTTTTTGAGTAATCTTTGACAACGCGTATTTACCTGACTATTTCTTCGTCTACCGACGTTGTATTACTTGTCGATATAATTGAAGTCGGTTTTTCTTCGTTTGCCTGCAAACACAATTATCACATACACAGACATGTACCGTTACAATTTAATGTTTATATTTTATAGTTTCTTTGCGACAAAGAAGGTGTAATTAACATTGAATTTTTGAAGTGAAACTTCCTTACGGTTCGGAAACGGTTCTACCGTTGTGATTTTAAACGCGATGAAACAAATAACTTATCACGTTAAAGAAACAACACGACAACAAAAAATGATATATAATACACTACTGCTTAAAACGCGTAAGCGACTTGCTTTGCATGGCGCTTACGCTCTTTTTCGCGAGATCGTGATCGTCGTTGGTAGAACCAATCTCATCGGCCTATCTTCCTACGACTTTTCAGAAGTTTCACTTCTACCGCCTGTAAATTGCACAAACACAAACTTTTTTCACGCTTTAAACCTGGTTCTTCTGGTTCTTAAATATTCCTCTAACATCTATAAAACATACAAACCACATTTGTCCTTATCATTATAAATAATGTAAATAAACATTTTAGTCGAATTTGGTTTAGTTTGTCAAAGAGAAGAATTATCTGTGATTTCGTGTTGTATGTCGCTATTTGATGTGTCATGTTGACAAAATAATCCAATGTTCGCGTTTGTTTCACTTTGAAATGGTAAACATGACAAAAAAGCACGATAAAAATGCACTGTAAAAAAAACTTTTTTTTGTCATTATATGATTAGGTAACTGATACTTTTTATTTTGTAATTATATTGTATTTGACTGTATAGATATATATATTTTTAATGTATGTTCGGGGATAACTTCGTCGTTTATGAACCGATTTTGATAATTCTTTTTTGTTCGAAAGGAGATATCCCAAGTGTGTCCATGATAAGGAAACCAGCATCAGATGATGGAATCCTAGAGAAATCGAGGGGAAACGCTCGAAAATGATACAGTCGACTAGTGCGTTTGTTATTTTTTTTTTTCATCTACTTACGTTGTATTACTTGTCGATGTAATTGAAGTCGGTTTTTTTATTTTGCGAGTAAACATAACTATAAAAATACAAAATACAAAATAGTTTATTGAAAGGCATAAGTGTTTTTAAGTCTAACTAAGTAAATACATGAATGATCGAATGTAAAGTCAACTGCTTGTCTATTTATCGATCGTGGAAAAAGTATCGGTTTTTTTTATAAAAGTTTAAAATGTATATTCTGTAATTCTGTTATAAAAAGCCATATTAAATACCTGCGGAGTAAACAACTTTCAAACCGGCAGGCTTTCAAAATAGAAAATCTATAAACAAATAATATTTTTATACTTTTATGAATAGGCACTTCAAATACGTATTTTTAAGGCTGAACGTCGTTGGACGTTTGTACATTTTTCTCCCATGTTTAAAAAAAATATTTAACTTTTTTTATTAATAAATGTACTGTAGCTACGGTACTAAAGAATATAGCCAACCCCTCTCTTCTCGTGGGTGTCGTAAGAGGCGACTTAGGTATTAACACAGTTCCGCTACCACCTTGGAACTTAAAAAGCCGACCGGTGGCGGGATAACCATCTAACTGCTGGCTTTGAAATACACAGGCCGAAGACGGGCAGCAGCGTCTTCGGTGCGACAAAGCCAATACTGCGGTCACCAACCCGCCTGCCCAGCGTGGTGACTATGGTCAAAACACATGAGTTCACGTTATTTTTGGCGTAAACTTGTGGAGGCCTATGTCCAGCAGTGGACTGTATAGGCTGTAATGATGATGAATGATGATTAATAAATGTAACACAATCTCTTCCTCGAGTCGAACTAAGTTTCTTTCATTGTCATATAAACAAAACTGTTTTAAATTGCGTTTGTTTTCTTATGAACCGCTTACATAACGTTAGATATGTTGTTTATTATAATAATGTTAAATAATCATTAAACGTACTTATACGTTTATAGCACAGTACTACTAAGTACTAGTGCGGCAGGAAATATCTTTTATACAACTTGATCGGCAAAAACCGTGCGACTCACCTGATGATAAGCGATTACGGTTGTTTATGCCTGCAACACCGGAAGCGTCGTAAGCACGTTTTGGACTCCTGGGAGGGACTCCTGCTCACGTTACTTACCACAGGAACAAAACTCTGCTTGAAAGCAGTATCGGTAAATGTTCTTTTTTACTTTTTTCAGAAGACAGACTTCAGAAGAAATATATTCTTTGTCTGTGTAAGCTTTAGTTCACATATCCGTGTATGTATGTTTATTTTGCAGATTTTATAACTACTGGCATATCCGGCCTGTTTGGCCAGCACTGCGAAATATGAGCTAATGCGAAGGCTTGCGTGTGTAGCATTTCAGCAGTGATAATCCGGAAACAACCAATGTTAAATGTATATTTCAGCAGTTCTGATAAAGTTATCTTACGTATAACAATATCCGACATAAATATGAATGATATATTTTTCTTTTCACTATCAAAGTGATTTAAATGCCAGATATTTTTATACGTAAGCTTGAAACGAAAGGTCTGATCGACGTGACACAGGTTTTAAGGGTCCGTTCTAATCATCTGTGGCCACAAATGTACCTTATTTTCGAGATAATCTCCATCAACTAGTGACAAACAGACTTTTAACACTAATTTCATGTGTACTTATTTCATATTTGTGCTATATTTTTTTTGAAATTTTGAATATATATTAAAAACCGGCCAAGTCGAGTCGGACTTGCACACAAAGGGTTCCGTACCATTGACTAGGTGAAATATTTAGACAAAAATTTTGGTCTAAATATTTTTTTTTTCATTTTTATTTTACAAGCCAGCAGATGGGTGGTTATGCCGCCATCAGTCGGCTTTTTAAGTTAAAAGGTAGTAGTGAACTGTAACTGTGTTATACCATAGTCGCCTCTTACGACCCCCACGGGAAGAGAGGGGGTGGCTGTATTCTTTAATGACATTGCCATTTAAATTATTTAACATCAATTATTCTCTCAAAGGGACAGTTTGTTAAATTTTTTTGTAATGTTTCAGATAATTAATATAATAATATGTATCTACACAGAGTCACGGATTTCATTTAGGTCGGCAAACAAGCGTACGGCTCACCTGATGGTAAGCGATTACCGTAGCTTATAGACGCCTGCAACACCAGAAGCATCGCAAGAGCGTTGCCGACCCAATCCCCAATCCTCCCAGGAGCTCTGGTCACCTTACTCACCAACAGGAACACAATACTGTTTGAAAACAGTATTATTTAGCTAGTGCCTAGTGCTTTACGCGTCTTATCATCAGGTAGGCTGTACGTTTCTCTCTCAACCTAGTCATATATAAAAATTATGTGTTTCCGAACTCCTGATACGAGACCTCGTCTAACTAAAGGCCGCGTCAGGCTTTTATTTATATCTTCCCATACACCGTCCACAAATAAACAGACGACGAAAGATCACTTCACACTGAACGCCGAGACGTTAACTGATTATTCCATGGGTTTAAAGACAAAGCATAGCCGATACATTATCCTAAGCAACTCAAAACACATTTACCTCGAAACGCACCGCGACGCGCTTAGTATGAAGATCCCGAAGCGAGTTTAATAGAAACGGTCAAGAGGTTTCCCATACTGATAGTATCGTTTTAATCGCTTATTAAGGCTTTTATTCAAGGGCGTAACACGCTAAGACAATGAGCTGTCATTCTAAACACAAACATAATTTTTAAACACTGTGTTATTAAAAACTCTACAAATATCGACTCAGTTGCAGACATAGACCTGAGAATAAAAGTATCTAATATCTCTAAAGACTTGTATACATTACTTAATTCTAAACGACACAGGATTTTTGATAAGCTACGTTATTATGACTAAATCTTGGATAAATTATAAAAAAATTGTCTTTTGTATAATCCTTAGAATTAAATTATTATTATTAATTATTATTATTTTACACACAAGTAATAAAATGAGAGGGTCATCAACGTAAACGAAGTCAATAAAATATGCAATACTAGTGATGGCTCAATAAACTACTCATCAGAACACAACTACTCAGAACAAACTGAAATGAAATCCACATTACAAATACCAGCTTTCGAATGGAAAAAGAATAATCGAAAATCAGTTTATTCAGTAAAAGCTACAAGGCTACTTTCTAACGTCGGTTAAAAATATCAAAACTTAAAAAAGGCATTTAATGAAATAATTATACTTACGCTATGCTATACTTTAGCCTGTGATATCCCACCGCTGGGCCACCACAACCAACAAATCACGTCTAAATTTTCAGCTTAGTTCAGTTGGACTGTAAATATGTGACGAATGTTTGGCAACTGTTTAGTATTCAATTCCCTGGACATTTGTCATTTTGCGGGAACACTTTTTGGTATCCTGCTAAATTTGGAGCTTTCTTTTCTAGCGAAATGTACTAGATAATAGCTAACTGGTTTATCGTTGCTTGGTTTTTAACAACTTGGCAAAAGGAGCACAGGCGATCCTCTACTCTGTGAACTAACGACCTGAAGAAGACAGCGGGAAGCCGTTGGATTCAGAGGGCGTAGCAACAGACTGAATGGCGAATATTAGGGCAGGCCTATTTCTAGCAATGGACTTTTAAAGATTGATAGATAAATATATAGAGAAATTTTCAGTATTTATCGTTGTTTATGTCCATTTGTTGTAGATTAATTAATGTTGTACAGCTTTCTTCAATGTTTGTACGTATTTTAGATGCCTGATGATAGTCCAATAAAGGATCGAAACGTCGCATGAATTTGCAATTAGTGGTTTGATTGGCACCTTATATCCACTTCCTGCGAACCGTCAAAGAATACATATAGAGAAATTTTTGATTTTACATTTTATAAACATACTGAGTTCGTTTACTTGTGTTTTCATATGTTTATTTTCAAAACTGTCTTATCAATAACAAAATGATGCATTCGCGGAAATATTTTTGACCTTGAATGATATAAAAGATAAGTAACACTGCAACCGTGAACACTACAATCTTAAAAATTCATGAAAATAAAAATTAATTTTAACTACAAGGTTTATTGAAGTATTTAGATTTTTAAAACGAACACACACACATACACTGTAAGATATTTACTATAACTGTAATCGTTAATACATACGTAAATACGCATATAAATATATATTTATGTAGATTCATATGTCTTTCTCCACATAGTATCGAAATTCACGCAAAGCCAAAGCTACAAACCGAAGCTAATTATTCCGTACATACCGCCTCGCGATTGTCGCAAGATCGTACAATGTAGGCATCTGTTACAGTCCGAGGAGCCTGGTACGAGACAACGAATACACATGTCAGTTAACCGACGCCATGGCCGCAACAATTAAATTGCCACTATTCTAATAACGTACACTACGCCAAACGTAAACATTTGTACGCTGACCTTGCAAGCGTTACGCGATTATTTAATAAATTAAATTATAGCATAAAAACCAGCGATGAGAATCATCACTATTGTTAAGGATATTATAATTTAATGTTATACCACCTATATACTGAGAGATAGATCGAGTTATGTATGCATCAGGACGTTGCAGGCGACTATGAATGCCAAAACTGGTCGGTGAACGACACGCAGAAACGAATTTAGTATTATATACCTAAGCTAGTATAAAATGTGGCTGTCGCGTTAATTCGTCAGCGACTTGAGCCGGCGCGGGCGCTGTGCGATTTTTTGCGCTAGCCGTTATCCCATCTTATACTTTGCTCGTGTTAACAGAAATGAAACAACACGATAATGAAATGGTAGACATATGGCTCGTACTACGCAAAATAATACTATATTTAAATAATATTCCAATCGAGAGACAATAATGTGAATAATTACGTTGCGTTGTTTACAACAATTTCCATTTTATTTTTGGTTATTTACTACGTAATTTTTCGTCGAGTTTGATGTAGTACGCATATTATTTTAACTTTGTTTCAGTCATGTCGTATGGTAGTCGAAATTGGTAATCGCGTTTTATAATATTTTGTTTACGATCGCATCGCATCGCTTCGTAACGATTCGTCGCTCACTTTGAACAATAGAATATCAACGATACGTACGAGTGTGTCCTTAACATTGTAATAAATGCATATATATTTTTTTTTTTGTTTCAAACGATGCATATTTTTCGTGTAACCTTGGCTTTGTTTATTTTCTTTAACCTCAAGCTACACGCAACGAGGCACTTTTTATATTTTTAAAATAAGTATAATTAATATTAATAATAGCTATGATTAAAATGCTACTGAAACCGTGCATACATTTTATGTCATTATTACTGATTTACCCAAAACTACTGAAGTAATGAAGGAACCAGGGTAATTACAAGCCTTCAAAAAAAAAAATAGGCTGTATTCTAACATAGCCTATTTTTATAAGGATTTGTTTTACAGACTAGGAACTTGCCATAGGGACTAAATAATTCTAAGGATGAAATTTTGAAACATATTATATATATTTTTTTAACTAAATAATCGATAACTGAATCAGTCGATTTTAAGTAAATATTTACAGCAGCTAAGGCATAAATGCGTTACTTACTAAGAGTACTAGGATATTAGGATTAAAGGGGATGTTGGCTAAAAGCAATTCTGTCAGTTTCATCGCTTGTGGATAACGTTTGCATATAAGTTAAATTTTCCGCGTGCGACTGATTACGATAAAATCTCATTTAGAAATAAAACAATTGGAATTATATTTGAAATCATAACTTTGTATGTACTAGACGATCTGTGTGACCGGATTTCATTTAACGAATCTACTGCTTGTGGAGGTTAAAACTACTAAATTCTACCAAAAGAGAACGAGAAAATACTAAAAATCTTTTTACATGTTTGTCGCTGTTGTATTACAACGAAAAAGCATAATATTGTTCTCTTGATTATAACTATAAAACAATAAGATGAACACAGAAAACACCATAAATAAGATAAATCAATGTCTTATAATCTACAGAGATATAGATATTTTTTAAATTGTGATCGAGTTATGGTTCTCTTCTTTATGTTGGGTAACATTGTCATAAAGCTGTTCAGAGTCCATTAATTTCCATATCTATTGTTCACCTTTTATATATACTATTTTCACGGAGGTACGGCTCAGCAAGAAATATCCTGCTCAAAATCCGGAGCAGCCCGACTAGGGAAGTGCCTCGACCTTACAGAAGATCACAGCTAAATAATACTGCTTTCAAGCAGTATTGTGTTCCTGTGGTGAGTAAGGTACAGAGGTCCTGGACAGGTTCGAGGCACAGATTACTAAATAGTTACTACGTAAGTTGGGGGTAGGTTCGGCAACGCGCTTGATATCTCTCTGGTGGTGGTATTAGCTACATTAATCGCATACCGTCAGGTGAGCCGCTTGTGTGCCAACTTAATTGTATAAAAAAATGAAAATAGGCTAATTTATTTCAAATATAGAAATAAACCATTTACTTACACAAGTTTGACATTTCGAAACCCCCGATGTTTCGGCGACACTGCAGACGCCATGGTTACGTGTGTATCGAATTTCGCGTCGAGTGTCATGTGTGTCGGGTGTCGAGTTTCGTGTGTCACGACACAGTTTCCACACCTCGCACCAGAACGTACTTAATCTAATTGTTGATTCATCACTCTAGATAACTTGCGACGACCGACGACGTTTTAATAGTTTTAAAATTACTCGAACACTTCGTTTTTGAATAAAACTTTTTAAGTACGTTTTCGTATATCTATAATATTATCAGATGATTAATTAAAAAGATATTTAACTATTTCAGAAAGTTTAAATGAATATATTAATATATTGTAATTAATATTTAATTAATCTAGCTTCTAGTTTCATAAAAAGTATCATTTGATTTTTGCTCGCTGATAAACAAAATTATATGTATATTTTACGTTCAGTGAAAGTATAAATGAATTTATAAATCGAGCTTTACACTATTTTTAGATTAAAAAATAAAAAATATCACATTTAATTCTATAAACTATGATTTCACCGATACGATATCTGGTTTCACATTTCATATCGATTGAAAATAGCTGTTATATTTTTTTAAAGTTTTTATTTTGAACACATACATATTAATTATTAAGAGTTTTGTTTCATATAAATAAAATCATTTCTATATAATTAATAGAATTTAATTAATATAAGCAATGAATTATAAGAAAAGGTTTTGAAAGCCTTACAGATGGTGTCAATAAAGAATTTTTTTTTTTTTTTATATATATAAAGTTATGTCCACAGGCTTATAGTGCCCGTGCTTTTGTTATTCCGGTTTTTAGTTTTATTACTGATCGTTTACTTGTTACACTACTCAATAAATAATGTTTACTTATCTACGATTTTATTTGCTACAAATATATTTATAATATATCCACAAATTATAAAATATACTTGTGTTTAATGTCATGAAACACAAGTATATTTAATACTTTGTGTTTACAATACTGTATGTTTGCTACCAGCCAGTTTCAATAATCTATTAATCTCCTCTAGCTATGCTTTTAACACAATGGAGCTTACGTTAAAATTCTACCTCTAATACACAAATTCAGAGATAGAATACTGAAACTGGCGGTGAATTGTTTGATAAATATTTAAATACTTGCTTCGCCACGTGATTTTACCTGCGTAATTTCTGACACCATAGAAATGTCGGAATAAAAAGTATCCTATGTGATGTTCTAAATTTTCAGCTAAGTACCAAGTTTCATTAAAATCGGTCAGTGGTTTTTGCGTGAAAGAGTAACATCTATCTTCACAAAATTTCGTATTTATAATATTAGTTGGATTAAATGAATATTTTTTAACGTTTTACATTCAATGGCACCGGAAGGATTTTTCTTATGTCAGGGGTACGGAAATAAAGACAATACACAAGTACAGATACCCAGACCACGGCAAACATCTGTAAGGTCTTATACAAATGATCGAACCCGGGACCGCTAGCGCATCGGCCTTAGGCCAGGGCTATGACCGTTGCGCTAACGCGACAATATAGAAAATTATATAGATTATTAAAAGGATATGATGGCTTTACAGTTCTAGTCGCATTAACTATCGCTCTAGTATGGAGGCGATTTAAGTTTATACCAAATGTTTGTAAAAGCATACCCATATTTTATTTTATTATGTCCTATATTATATGAGAATTTAATGAAGTTATAATCTAAAGACTATGTCAGTTTTAAACTTCTCTCTCTTGTCTGTCCCTCATGTCTGAAAATCGTGGTCAGCATCAGGGTTGCATCTGGAGCGCATGATTTGCCTCCATCGATCCCTGTTCATGACGGGTAGCATATTTCACACCACCTCTCTCCCGGGAAGATGACGCCGAACGTCAGCTGTGTCGCCAGACATATTATTTCCTGTTCTTGGGCCTTTTTTTCTGATGACTCTCTTGGGAATATAGAAGCAGTGGATTCCCGTTGCCTTCAGCCCTAGATATTTTAGAAGTTATTTAGACTTCAAGGTCGCTGTTGCCTCTTCAGTCAGTTGCCTGACTGGTGGTATGGTTATACCGCGATTGCTCGATCGCCAGAGCCTCGTCCGTTATCTAGAAGGGAGCACCACGATGCCCAGCGAGCGCCGCCGCGTGCAGGTGAGGTTGACTACTGGATCGCATACAGGTGTTATTTCCGTTCTCCCCTTGCTCCCCAAAGTCAGTTTATCAGTTTTAAAAGTCAGCTGAAATTCATATTTATTTATGATGCCAGTTAGTGCAAGACAAACAAAAAAGGTCACAATCTAAGCTGACTTATCTATAAAAGTAAATAATAACCGTGTGAAGCCTAGTCAAGTGTCTGATGAGTAACAAAAAAGGTTACAATCTAAGCTGACTTATCTATAAAAGTAAATAATAACCGTGCGAAGCCTAGTCACGTGTCTGATGAGTAACAAAAAAGGTTACAATCTAAGCTGACTTGTCTATAAAAGTAAATAATAACCGTGCGAAGCTTAGTCAAGTGTCTGATGAGTAACAAAAATTAATTGATATACTAGATCACAGATAAATAATACTGCTTTCAAGCAGTGTTGTGTTCCTGTGGAGAATAAGGTGACCAGAGCTACTGGGAGGTTGAGGGTAGGGTCAGCAAAGCGCTTGCGATGCTTCTGGTGTTGTGTGTCTATAAGCTACGCTAATCGCTTACCATCAGGTGAATTGTACGCTTGTTCACCTAGTTGTTCGACCTAGTTGTATAAAAATAAATGATTTTTACAAGTAAATTATTGAATTACTAAATAATTAGTATAAGTTCCCTAATGGGGAAAGAGAGATGTAATAATGAATTAATAATTTAATGAAAGTTTATGGAATGTGCTAATTAAGTCCTTCATTGAACACCGGAAATAAATACAATATCAAAAAGTAAACAAACATTAAAAAAATAAAACAAAGCAATAAAATATACACATAAAATGTCAACAACAATGCTTCATTATTTGAAGTCGGTAATATAAATAAAATAGTACAATCATTATTACGACAAAAAACGCTTATGTAAAAACCGTATCTCAAAGCTTGCTCTATGTGTGAATGTGATGCACACACTGACAACTACGTCATTGTGTAAACGATGGCATAGGCTGACCACATGTGCATCATCATGAAAGGCAGTCTCATACCATAGACATATACATACAACGATACTAATATTATAAAGCTAAAAAGTTTGTTTGTTTAAACGCGCTCATCAGGAAATTGAACATTGAAATTATTTGACAGTTTAATAACTCATTTAAAAAATAATTTTAAGGGTATTTATTTTTTATAGGGGATGAAAGATAATATAAGAGTCGTTATTGTGATTCGATCGGGTATGTCCTGCTCAAAATCTGGATAAACCTGACTGGTGAAGTACTCAAAACCTACAGAAAATCGTAATTAAATAAGCTCTTAATTAGTATTGTGTTTCTGTGGTGGGTAAGGTGACCAGAGCTGATGAGGAAGGTCGGGGGCTAGGTCAGCAACTTTGTGATACTTGCGATGCGTCTATCAACCTCGGTAACCGCTGTCCTGGACTCTCTGCAGAGATGTCATATCGACTGGCGATATATCGGGGTTCTGAAATCTATGTACGACGCGGCGACGATGACCGTTCATGTCAATGACCAAAGAACAAGACCTATTTCCCTCCGACGTGGGGTAAGACAGGGGGATGTAATATCACAGAAACTGTTTACCACTGCGCTGGAGGATGTTTTTACGACCTCGGATTGGGGGGAACGAGGCATCAACGTCAACGGTGAATTCATCTCTCACCTTCGTTTCGCCGACGATATCGTCATCTTTGCAGAGACGTTGGATGAGTTAGGCCAAATGCTGGCCGGCCTAAACGAGTTCTCCCGGCGTGTTGGTCTCTGTATTTTTATTTATTTATTTATTTATTTATTTATGCATTAAAAAAAACTTAGAACTAACATTACAGTAACCCAATGCGTTAGTTAAGTTTATCACAAGTAACATTAAATTTAACAAACAATTTAAACAATTCAATAAAAACAAAATAATCAAAAAATATAAAATAATCAATAAATATAAAATATTCAATAAATAATCACACTTAAAAATTCCTAAAATTCATAAAAAACAAACATGTATGTATGAACGTGGATAAGACGAAAGTTATGTTTAACAACCAAGTCAAACCGATACCGGTATCGGTCGATGGTACCCTTCTCGAAGTTGTTCAGGATTATATTTACCTAGGCCATACTATCCAACTAGGCCGCAACAACTTCGAGGAGGCCGATAGGAGGATTCGGTTGGGCTGGGCAGCATTGGCAGACTCCGTCGAGTCTTCACTTCGAAGATTCCGCAATGTTTGAAGACAAAAGTTTTCGAGCAATGCGTCCTGCCTGTGTTAACATACGGAGCCGAGACGTGGACACTGACGAAGGGACTGGTCCACAAGTTTAAAGTCGCTCAACGTGCAATGGAACGAGCTATGCTTGGGGTCTCTCTCAAAAATAGGATTATAAATGAGACTATCCGCGAGAGAACGAAAGTGCCCACATAGCCCACAGAATTAGCAAGTTGAAGTGGCAGTGGGCTGGCCATCTGTGCCGCAGGACCGATGGTCGTTGGAGCAGACGGGTCCTAGAGTGGAGACCGCGTCTTGGTAAACGCAGTGTGAGACGTCCTCCGACCCGTTGGACCGACGATCTACGTAAGATGTACCGGTGTAGGCTGGATGAAGATTGCGGAAAACCGGGATGTTAGGCGCGAACTTGGGGAGGCCTATGTCCAGCAGTGGACTGCAATAGGCTGAGTTGACTGATTGAACCGCTTATGATTAGGCAACCTAGTTAAAAAGAAAGGGAAATATAGAAAATTAGAAATTAGTATCAAAGTTAAAATATCAATGGGTCATCACGCGCTACTTATGTAATGAATAAGACTGGCCTTCTCGTTTATTTGCACGCGATAATGAAACAATTAATTCCATAATTAACTAAGAAGGTTGCATATTTTCAAGTAAGTCACATTTTTTATTATTTAGATATCAGCCATGTCCCATTTATACGTAAAATTTACTTAACCTTATTTTCTATCTATATTTCTGCTGTTTCTATTGTCTGATTGAAAAGAAATTATTATTATTATGTTACCATTGAGTCCGTATTTATTTCTAAGTTGTGGTCAATTACAATATGGCCTAAATAAATCGTTGATACGTTGGCGCCAGTGTTTGTTATTTATATGAATATTTATACTATATTTTTATAATTTAATTTAAATAAAATTATTCTTTGAAACTATTAATATTATCGCGCTAAAATAATTTAAGTGTTGGACTAATTTACAAGTAAAATTAAATAAGTACATTTTATTAAATGCAATTTATTTGTATTCGTTGATTTTTATACTACAATATTAATATTTAAAACAATCAAATGATAAGCATTATTTTTTCAAATTCGTCTTATGTATCGATACTTATGTTACATGTTATCGGCGCGGCGACGTTTCGCGCTCACTTTGCCAATTCGTTTGAATGCCCTCTGATTGTTTGAACAGAACACGATGACATAACACATACAAATGACCAACTGCGCTCTGATCGCCGTTCTATATTATACCTTATATGAAATAAACAAGACGAATAATTTAATGTCGAAAAAAATCATTACTGTATTGTAATAACAACGTGATATCATTACACCAATAGATCTTAATAAATTAGTTGAGTCAGCGCGCGCGCACCTAAGGAATTCGGCCGAGGATAGCCGAAGATGATCGAAGATAGGCGAATGTTCCCGAAGGCGGCTCGGAGGGGAGGTCGCCGTTCCGTGACGGCTTCTCCGGCGAAGTGTAACGTCTCCTGCCCATGATGCCTCTGACTCCATGAAATAGATCCCATAATTTTTCGCAATCAATCATTTCTATGGCGAAAAGACACCATCGATAATCATACTTACCGTGTCTATTGTATTAGGTCGAAAGGACAACACGCTTCGTGTAATTAACTTAATAATTTTTTAATTGCTCTCGTACCTCACAGCCAATATTTCACAAACATGAAATGATGACGACCATGTCAATCCTTTTTTATAAGACAACATTCTTACTTAACTTACTTAAGAATAATGTTTATGGACCAACGGAACGGTACAAGTTACGGTTCTTAAGACATTCTTTGGGGTGCTCGTTAGTACAATTCGGATTGAAGACGATTCATCGCGTGTCGATTGCTGCGAAGCTCACGAATACTAAAAGAAAAATTTAGGAACATAATATGCACCGGCCTTGACCGCTGTCACCATCTAACACTGCCCGTCAATAGCAGTATACCGATCATATTTGTTTGAGAAACTCACGGAATGATTTCCTATTTATTTTATATTTTAATCGATTTTGAAAGTATGGTATCACAAATATTTTTAGGCCAGTTTCACAGGTTGATAATAATGTTTATCCAGCAAATAAGTTACGAATAAATTTGAACGGGAGGTAGAATATGTCATTAAGAATTGTTCCTTACCAATTAATAAACTATAAATTTTAGATTACCATTTGCGAATAGAATTATCTCATAAATACAGTGGAACTCTATGGTAAAAGAGAATAATATATCGAAAACGTTTATCTGTTGCATACCTACCGTTATCCGTTAAATATCGTTTTACAAGCGGTAAAACAGGCCTCTAGTAATATTATTCTTAAATGTAATTTTCTATCCCTAGAACACGGATTTAATATCATTTTCCTCATACTTAGTTTTAGTAGCAGTACACAATATAATTATATACTAGTGGAATAAATAATATTTAAAGTTGTATAATCGAACTGTGGATGACACAATGAGTTTGTGGTCAGTTTATTTTCAACTAATGATGATGTCTAAATTCTTTAAATAACATGAAACACTTGTTTGAAAGATGAACAAAAATAATAATGATACTCGTTATAAAAACATTTCAAAATTCGAAAATAAATATGATATTAATGATATTGGATATTAAACAAAAAAATATTGTGGATTTCTGAGTAAAGAGAGGTGTCTAACAACAAAACTATTGTTATGGACAAATAATGAGATGGCAACCACATGTCGGAATCAGTCAAATCCCCTAGAGTGCTAGCGAATTTTTTCCCGACCTCCCAGCGAGTACGGCACGTCGCTATCATTATTAAGAGTTTTAGCTAAATTCCTAAATTATCTATTTATTCAGTCTAGCGCAAAACTTTGTCTAGCATTTACGAATTCGTTTGTAAACGTAAAAAATTAAATATTTCCGCTGCGTTGTTTCGTTAATAAATTGTAAGCTTGTAATGTTTGACTGTTTCAAACACAAAATCAAAAACAGCTTTATTCAAATAGGCTTCAAGAGCACTTTCGAATCGTCATGTATACGTGTGTATACGTATATGTGTGTATACGTATGTATAGCTATTTAATATATTAATTTATCATTTTATAGCATAAAAAAATATTAAATCCTCTGGCTATGAAATGTCTTACGTCAATCAAAATGAATACGCTATACAATGGATAGTATATATGATATTTTATATATGTACACGTACCAGTTATAAGTATTGTAAATACAGGAGGTATGACAAGTCGTCAAATATCGAATTAGGTGAAAAACGGTTCTCATACAGAGCTATGTAGCATTCGGCGCTCGCACCCATTCGTATTGTGTTCTGTCACGCCTGCCTGCTTCCTTACGAGATGGCCTCTTGCTTCAACAATTTTTAAATACATTCGTTAATTCACACACTTATTACATACTTTGTGGTAATACTGTTTCGCTGTTGGACTGTTTGCGAGTCTAAACATGTTCGTTTTGATTTCACGTACCCATATTATTAATGTTCTTGTACGCTTGTGTCGTCAACTTTGTTCTATTCTAAAAGTTATATAAGTCTGAGAAATATACCGAATCTTTAATATTATGTTGAGATTATATAAATAATAAAATATAATAATAACATTATTTTTATCATTCATTGTTCTTCTATAATTTTAGAATTAAGTAAAAAATGTTTAAGTACATGTAGGTTAGACTATCTCAATTGTTCTGATTGCAACATATTTCATAATAGTAAATTAATTGTTAAATTGAACCAAATAGCGCATCAGTTGTTTTAGCAGCGCATCGTATTTAGTTTAAACTACATACGAATAAATTTTTTTATTGTGATTATTTTATATAAATTACTAGATGACAAGCGAATTCCATACCGAAATGTTATTTTTTGGAAATATTACGAATTTTTCTTATTTTCTTCTATATACACCTCATCATAACAATAATGAACAGAATCATTGTATTTGTTCGAAAACGAAACGAAATCGTCTTTAATTACATGAACAAGTTATACAACGTAGGTAAACGAAAAAATAGTCAAGTAAATGCGCATTATTTGAGATTACTCAAAAAGTAGGTAATCATCAAATCTCAACCTCAAGCAAGCGCCAGCTTTCAATTAAAAATATATTTACCGATAGTATAATAATAATTCATCCAGTAAAAAGTTATGAGGTAACAAAAAATATTTGATGCAGTCACATATATATTTCAGCGATTCGTTTTTATTAAATTGACATTGTCATTGAATTGTCACAAACTATTTTTTTTTTATTTTGAGCTTGAAGCGCTGTAAATAATTACGTGTTGATGCGTAGCAATGTGTTTCATTTATGCAAGCGCTGGAGCAGTAAATGCATAATCTAATGGGTGTGTATTTCATATTTCTACTCGATAATTGTACTTATATTCGCGCCTTGATAAGCGAACGATAAAAATTGTAAACAAAGTCAAATATTGCTAACATCGTCATATACGTAAATAATAATGTTTTTTTTTTATTATTTGTTTAAGTAGTATAAATTGATTTCATTTGTAATTGTTTTTGTCATTTTTTTTCATAGTCCATGTACGTGGAAAATTTGCTTTCGCGTTTTACGTAAAACGACGAGTTAAAAGGTTTACACAGGTGTTGAACAAACAATATCTCAGTTGAATTGCAATGGCGACACGTGACACAAAGGAAAACCCGAAAAAAAACAAGCAAACTTGACAAGTTTGTTTCGTACTTCGGTTCTAATATTATTCTATATTATATTATTACTAGCTGACCCCGCAAACATTGTTTTGCCGTATATGTTGTGAACTCCCTTAATACCCACCCCCCCTTACAACTTATAACTTAGGTGTATGAACAATAGATGTTGGCCGATTCTCAGACCAGATATGCGCACAAAATATCAAAAAAATCGGTCCAGCCGTTTCAGAGTATTTTAACTAACATTGTGACACGAGAATTTTATATATAAGATATATTATCCGTGGTACTATGTTATCTATATAAATAAAAATTAAGAGTGTACCAATTCGAATAATTCTTTTTTTTTCTTTGTTCGTTTAGACAAGACTAGGCTATTTTGTTTTATGTTTTTTTCAGCTTTGGAAAAAAGTTCTGTATAATTAAGACATTCTATGTCAACAAATATCTAACGTCTGTTTACTCTTTTTTGTAATATAAATATTAATATATACATTTACATTGAAACACAATACAGCGATTGTTTAAATTAAAAATTTATAACTCAACCAATACAGCGTTAGGTAATTTAAAAACTGATATACCTATTTTCCTCAATGTAAATTCGTCGTGTTTTGTTATTTCCTTTTCGTTCTTCTTTCCCCAATTTCGGACCAGTTTCATCGTTTATTAATAAAACTTATCGAACTCGCAAGCTACTGATAGGCTTTATCAGTAGATATAAACAACCATCAAGACCTGTTTGAGTTCTAATAATCAACGAGTTGCAAAAACAACTGTTTCGCAAGTGAAGTGGAGTTTTAGGCAGAAAAAAAAAATATAAATAATTTTACAATAAAAAAAAAACATATAAATACTTTTTTAATTATCTCAATTTTTGAAATAGTATTTTACTCACTTAGTATTCCGTACATTATCACAGTGAATTTTCATAGAATTCCCTCGAAGAGACCAAAAGGTGATATAAAATGCATCGCATCTCGTTGCGTTACATAATGACAGCGCAAAAACGTAATTCATGCAATCCGCTAAGCGATCGTAGCCTGTTAATATAGTGTTGTCGCTTCGTGATTGCTTCGTGATTTGTTCGAGCGATTCAAATAACTACACAAATTGAACTTTACATGTATATCTCACAATAATGTAACCGGTTGATGTATGTACGTGATAGGAAAAACAAACTGTAGAAGTCTTAGTCAGAACAGCTGAAATCTGATATTAAAAATATAGATTAATAGATATACTTCTAGATTTCTGCCGTAAAAGTTTGATGCCATTTTTAGAATTATGATCCTGCAAGGTTAACATGAAATCTGGCGTAGGTGTCACCTAATACGAGTACAATGAAGAAAAACAAGAACTGTTAAAGTTATATTAGAAGTAGCTGCTATAAAGTTTCAGATATCTGTGAGTCACTACGGTACACAAAAACACAATCAACTTTTTCTATTAGAGATTTCTATTCGTAATACAACAAGATAAACTTTATCAGCAAAAAATAAAACAAAACAGTAATTTATAAACTATCGCTATCATTATCATCATCATCATTTCAGCCGATTACAGTCCACTGCTGGACATAGGCCTCCATAGGTTCACGCCAAAAATGGCATGAACTTGTGTGTTTTGCCCATAGTCATCACGCTGGACAGGCAGGTTGGAGACCGCAGGGCTGGCTTTGTCGCACCGCTATCTATCGCCAACTATCGCTAATTAAATTATAATTATTAATTCGATACGAAGTCAGGAGTAAAAGCTTGTTTTAAAATAACAATTCCTGCGTGAAAAATAATACGATAGGGTAATATGACGATGAATGTCTGTAATTTAGATCGTAAACACACATTGCAACGTAACACAACACATTTATAACACTACTAGAAATTTCTCGTGTTTCCACCTGTGATGGCTTTTAACATATCATTACATGGCATAAAACATAGTCGCTTCCAGCTTTCTGTATGCTTAGATCTTTAAAAGATAATATAGTAGAGGAACGCTGATAGGTTTTGCAACCATGTGAAGCCGGGGCGGGTCGCTAGTATAGAATATATAAAATTAAATCAAAGATCAGAAATTTCTTTACGTCAAGTAGGCTTCAATGGTTCTTTTGGATTGTCATTTTACTAGTTATTGGTTTTCACATCATCACCATCACCCCCCACTTAACCTGTGTTGTAATTTTTATTTATCTTTATATGGGGACTCTTTATACGTGACATGACAGTCACATGCACTTTCAACTTAGGAACATTTTTAAAATGAACTAAATTACCAATTCTTCTAGTTTTTTTTTTTTTTTTTTTTTTTTTTTTTATTGTAAGAAACCTTAAGAGTCTGTGATTTTAAGAGTTATTTATATGTGTAACTATATTTTTTTCAACAACTTGTGCTAAATATCTAACAATGTTACAGTAACTAGCAGTCTTTAAAAAAATCGTTGCAATGTAGCTGGTAGATAACATTAAAAATTGATTATAGTAAGCTGCCTAAAAACCCGTTATAATATTTCTACAGCTAGCAACACTACACGTAGAATTATTAAACGTACAATTAAGGAACGTCATTACAATAATTGAGGAGATGAGACGTTGTCACGTGATCAACGATTCGATGACTCAGCTTCTGATCAACGTTTGTTGGGACTCGATCTGACTCTTCACCACTTATTGGTGATCATTGGCAAACATGTATTTATTAACCTTCAACGCAAAGCTTGCAGCTGTCTCATGCGTCACGATTATTATTTACTGTTACAAGTATACAGCAATGAAAATTTGAATTGTCATGTCACTTCTGAATGTCATTCTAATCTAAGTATTAATGAATCGATTATGGTTGATACTATGTGTATTATGTACTATTAACTTAGATAATTATAATATAACTATCTGACCCCACAAACGTTGTCTTGCCATATATTTTATTGACCTTCTTAATCCCTCCCCCTTCTTATAGCTTTGAGATATAAAAATAGATGTTAGCCGATTCTCAGACCTACCCGATATGCACACAAAATTTCATAAAAATCGGTTTCGGAGGAGTATAGTAACTAACATTGTTACACAAGAATTTTATATATAAAATATATTAGCTGACCCCGCAAACGTTCATTTGCCATATATGTTATTAACCCCCTGAATCCCCCCCCCCATTATAACTTAGAGGTATGGAAAATAGATGTTGACCGATTCTCAAACCTACTCGATATGCACACAAAATTTTATAAAAATCGGTCCAGCCGTTTTGTAGGAGTATTGTAACTAACATTGTGTCACGAGAATCTTATATATATCTAATATATAAATAAATCATCAGAATGAATAAATAAATAATAAGACTAACTAAAGTTGGAGACAGCAGGAAATATTCGCTCAAAATCTGGATCTACTCTCGGTTGAATAACATAAGAAACTGTAATTTTCAATTTAACTCAATTTTTTTTTTTTTTTTTTTTTTTTAGATTTACATTTTTTGTCAGCCAAAAACTAAAGCATTATATTGACAATAGCATTTTCTTCTAATCTTCTTTTCGGCCTATATCTTAAGGTATTTTGTTCTGTATATCATTATTTACATATCCAGTCACAATACGCGTATAATGCAACAACAAACACTATTTTACATAAGCGTGGATAATAAATAACTATTAAATATCTTACCCAAGTACAACAGGAAGACAGATATTGTAATACATTATAAAGATGTTATCATACAGCTATTTATGAAAACAACATTACTGCAAACAACATTTATTTAAATATTCAAATATAAATTACTTCTTACCAAAAAGTTTACTTACAAATGAGGATTATTCGATACTCAAATTGAAATAAATCAGCTTACTAATCAAATGAATAGTTACTAAAGTTATAGTATGATTACTGATAACTATCTGAGGTATAAGATAATATATATCTGTCTCTTTACAATTCGTATTCACGACCGTCAGCAAAATAAAACTTACTTTGCGATACTTAATTCAAGTAGGTTTTAAAAGCACTTATAAATGGACATTTTTACGTCATTGTGGCGTTAGCCAGAAAAGTTTCAATTCGATATTCAAATATTTTAAATTCTAGAACGTTCGATGATTACAACAGTTAACAGATTAAAAAAAACTGTTAGGATATAAATAACTATTAGGATTGTAAAAAGTTTCGTTCGAAAAAAAAAACTACAAAAAATATACAAATTAAGTACGATCAGACACTGATTGCATTGCTATTATTTGCCTCGAACTGTTAAAAAAGGTGAATCACAAAGAAATGATTACACCAACGTTGAGACGTGATGGAATTTCTTTTACTTTACGCAAATGTGTTCTCGTTAGAAATCTTCATCACTAAGGAACTATATTAGTTTCTTATGAATAACTAATAAAACAAACATTAGTTTTAATAAGTGACTGAAAATAATAATTAATATTATTATCAATATATTTTTTTCTTTTTTTAAATATTATATGACAGAAAAACAACGGGCTCTTAATTGGCCGTGCCTTTTGTACCACATAAAATGTATTTTTTTTAATATCATAAGATAAGTTGGTAAGTAGGTTAGTGAGTTAGATATAATATGTATATAATATAAATTAATTTTCAATCCTTTTGATTGAATTTTCAATCATTTTATTCATGTTTAATAAAGATGATTTACTGCGTAGTGATTTTTTTGGAATTGGATTTTTTATGCCGTGTGGTGTCGGCCGAGTAGAATAGCACCACCCCCTTTCTTCCCGTGGGGGTCGTAAAAGGCGACCGAGGGATAAACCTGTCTTAAAATCATCAGGGTCCTGGAGAAAGAAAACTTCGTTTGAAACCCGGAATGGGGTTTCCGTCAAGCAGTCGTGGCATAGCTCTAAAATGCGAAAGACTCCTGCAGCCGAACTGGCTTCACACGTATCGACTCGTCGTTCCTGTGGGCCTAGCCAGTGAGGTCTAGAGGGTGGTGCAGAGCTTAGGCAAGTCTACGTTGTCCTGAAGAGTGTCCTAGGTGACACACTGTCTGTCTGACACTGTCTAAATCGTCTGCAATAGACGAACTAAGGCCAATGATGCTGATTACATTTTGTATGGAACGATATTTCCAAACCTTCACGTCCCGTCCCGTCCGGGTAAAAACACGTTACGTATGCATCGGCCTTAAATCGCCGAATGTCCGCGCATAATATCCGAACAGCTGTATCTATACTGCACTAAATAGCGTAATTTTTTTGTAGTTTTTATCAGAACAAGTTGAATGAAAGAGAAATA
This sequence comes from Melitaea cinxia, assembly GCF_905220565.1. NCBI lineage: Eukaryota > Metazoa > Arthropoda > Insecta > Lepidoptera > Nymphalidae > Melitaea > Melitaea cinxia. The sequence continues at coordinate 21,399,480 of NC_059424.1, read as the reverse complement.
AAAAAGGACATGATCACGAATCAAATGTAACAGTACGAAGTTCGTCCATTAGTTATCAATTAAAAAAAAATATATATTATCTGTTGTCGTATATTGGATACGATAATTTTAAACAGTGTAACTTGAGAAATGGAATTTTAATGTATGCAAAGAGAGAAGTTCGAGTTTCAAACTGTTTTGTTCGAAAAGACAATACAAACGTTCAATGAATTCATAACTAACAAATGTAATGAGATTACATTAAATGTTTATCACTTAATATCTTTTGCGTGCGTTTTCAGGAATTTGCAACTATAATAAATTTTTTGAGATAGTTTTACTGAAATAAAAAAAAATCATATAGGTACATAGTTTCGGAATGTGATAAAACCATCCAACAGATTTTAAATTATCTAGTAAGAAAAATATGAAAACGGTGTGCATATAAACAATTTTTAAAAGGTATTTTAAAAAAAATAGATATCCTGAAACGGAAAGATTGTTTGGGATTTCTTTTTTCTTAATTATATTTTTTTTATATATATTTACGTCATCAAAAAGTACAATTTAACGTTCAATTCATGGGGGGCATATGTACATCGAAATTCCTTGTTTATATATATTAAGCACATTGACAGCGGTTTGCTCGGCCAGCTGCGTAGGGTCAATTGGAGCTGACCTTAACATTATAACCCGATCGACTTGAAAATCACCAACATCCTTCGCGACTCTCAACGCAAAACGACCTCTCATAATCGGTCAAGCTATCCGCGCTCCGTCTTGTCACTTCTCACCAACATTTTCTAGGTACAACCGACAATTTTAAGAGGTCCTCGTAATGTATTTACGTTTGAAGAATGGTCGTGACTTTACAATGTATCGTATTGCATGTGTAGTACCAGAACACAGATGTTGTTAAGTGGAATATCAAGACATATGCGGGTGGCCACGTGTGTTACTTTTTCATATTAATATTCCCCTGAGAAAAAGATTTTTTCACAATCCAATTTACTCGAAATCTTGAAAGATTTTTTTTATTTAAACGGAAACGTTAAGAGATTAAAAAAATTAAAAATTCTTTTTTTTTCTTTTATGAATACAGACTAAATTTTACTTTACATTTTTATACAAATTAAAAATATATTATTTTATTGTTTACCTATCAGAATGTCTGCAAATAAGGTTGAGACAGCGTACTTACAGAACGGGTTATAAAAATATGGTAATGCGTATGTTTGTCTATTTAGTATTATCGGGAACAGGTTGTGACGGAATGTGTAACGGTTCGGTTCGATGCCCGGTCGAGGCTCGATGCCATCTGTGAATCTCGTTTACATTCATGTAACATCGTGTTTATAAGGACTTTAAGCTTAGCTTGTTTTACATTTTTAAAACGTTTGTGTTATTGCATATATTTTTGATTCAAATTAATTCGTAATGTACATTTTTTATTGAAACACCGCATTTTTATTATTAATAAATATTATTTTTTTATTTTTAAATTTTAATATCAATTAATACATGCTGCGGTTTGTACGTATGTATATTTAATTAAAAATAATAATAATAAATTTTAGTATCTAAAACTACTTATAAGTATAGCCAATTATTTTTAACATTTTTATAAGAAGATCTCGATTTATAGAAAGAAATGACTTCAATAGACATCTGAGTCAAAGTTTCGCGTACAAAGTCGCATGTGAAAGTTAGTTCAATAATCGAGTGACAAACAAGTCAGTTAAATTGAAAAGAACAAGCCGAGAGAGCCGTGTTGTAAATATTTAGCGTCTTGTCACTTGTCACTAAAACACGTTGCTGAACTAACAAACAAATTTCAAACATTTTGATTTACTACAATATGAAGCGAGTTGAATTCTACGAGTATTATAACATCAACGGTAAATACGACTTTACTCAAATATTCAGTTGTACTAGCTTTCCGTTGCTGCTTGGCTTTGGATTCGGTAGGTACATGATGTGGCTTTTCAGTTTTCTATTACCTTAATATATGTATGTAGGTAATATATAAATTACGCGTTACGTTGTTTGTCCGTGATGGACTCCTAAACAACTTAACCGATTTTAATCAAATTTGCACACCGTGTGAAGTTTGATCCAACTTGAAAGGTAGGCTATATTTTATTTTGAAATAATTAAGTAATTATTATACAAAAAAAAATAATAATAAGAATATACGAAGTTCGCAAGTTCAGTTAGTTAAAAAATAGTTTTTGTTAGTAATAGCATAGCATTCTCTCTTTTTTAAAATCGATCCAGTAAATTTCAGTTCTTTACAAACATGAAATGAAATCTACATCTTTAAAATACGTTCTTGTTTGTACAAATGAATCATTTTAAATGTTAAATATATCGTAGATGTTTGACTTATAGTTCGACTCGAAACAATGTATACGTTTAATAACGATATCGTTTATTTTAACTAATAAAAAAATTAGATTATTAAAAAAATATACAAGGTTCGTTTTCCCGCGTAAAACGCACATGTGTGAGATAACCCGCGCCCGGTTCCCATTGCGCATGCGTGGAAACCGCGCCGCCATCTTGCCACGCCATTTTCAGCTCGGCGTTTTGTTTTTGCCCAGTAAGGGCCTGTTTCACCGGTTGTCAGTAACCTACAGATAAAAGTTTTCGATATAATATTTTTTTTGACCAATGAGTTTCCACTATATTGATGAGATAATATTTCGATTCGTAAATATGAGTCGAAAAGTAGTTTTATAGTTAAGACGAAACAGGTATTTATGGCCCATTTTACATCCTGCTGCTTAAGTCTTTTCGTAAGCGTAAATTAAGCGCAGGATTAACTTTATAAACCGGTGAAACAGGCCCTTTAGAGTATATTAATATTGTCATCGAACCTTTTATTACAGTGGCCCAGCGGACACTTCTATAAATGTATAATGGAATGCTTTAGCAAAACACTTATCGGAACTTTTCGATTTATGAACCACGGAATTATCAGAATACGTTTCGAATTCCACTTCTTATAAATGAATCCGTTACTTATTAACATTTAAATAAATATTAAAATATTTTGATGAACCATACGTAATGATAATTTCGAACACGACGATGACGATACAAGTTCCCAAAAGCTATTAAACGCTAGCTGTTAAGGTTTAATGTATTTTAACTTTCGAATAAAATCAGCAGCTGCGCTCACAGATATGTTAATTATCAGTTAAAAGATATTTTAACTATGTGAAAAAACTCCATATCTTGTGAGTTGTGCAATCGACTGAGAAACCGATTGTAGAATAACTATAGGTTCTCGTCTTTTATAATAATACCCAAGGCTTTTTTTTCCTTTATATTTTACTTGTAATTTAAAATGTCATAAGTGAAACTGGGACACACTATTTGTTACATAATATTTGCTCAACTTTCCTTTTAATTTTGTTGTCTAATTACTTCAATGTTTAAGCTCTTACTTAAATTAATATAATCAAAATAATTATTCTAAAATCATAATGCAAAAATATTTAATTTATTTTTAATTTTTAACTTTATTTTTAATTTAATACTTAAAAACCCCGAAGAACGGTCTAACGACTTCAATTATTTTATAATCATAAATTATAAATATAAATAAACAAATAAAAAAAGTCTACCCATTTTATTACACAGATGATCAGGGATTAGCATTGGACATAATATTGTCTTTTCTTGCATTACAATTTGCGATCCACATGCAAACAATTTGCAAGTTTTGAAAACAGACAGAGCCGACAGCGATGGATCGTACGTAAAACTTTTAATTAATTTAAAATGTGAAGCGCTACGTACAAAGCAGACTTATAACGTTTTTTTTTTTATTATTAATATCACTACGTAGGAAACTGATCGTTTGTTTTTTGGACACTTGATTTAATACATGTGTGCGTTTGAAGTAATATTTGACTGATAAACATGTTTATAATTTCCTTTTTTCAAATTTTTTTCATGCATATGAATATTACATCCAAATTCGAAGTGAGAATCGAACTAACATTTCAGGAGTTGAAAGCTGGGTCACTGACCACTGTCAAATTACAAACATTCATAAAACGGACGTATAAGGCGCCGCTTTTTATGCATTTTTTTAAATATATAATTATGATACATCCACGGGCTTTTGAAACCCATGTCCTTTTTTTATTTCTAAAACATGCTATTTTTTTAATCAAGGTAGGTGTTTTTTATGCATTCATACTAATTCCAACATACAAACATTTTCATATTAATACGATACGATGCGATTAAGCTGCTATCCCACTGCTGGGCATAGGCCTATTTCTCCATATAGGAGAATGCTCTGAGCTTAATCCATTACGCTGCGCCAGCGCTGATATACATGTACTACTTACAAATTTATAATAAAAAAAAATCTAAAAGAATTGGTATCTCGGCTCAAACCACTGACAAACGGGGTGGTTCATTTTTCGTCCAACTTACTAATTACTAATAATGTTGTTCTTCATTTATTAGTATCGGATATCCGCCTCAGACAATGCTAGTTTCCGAGCACACTGTCGCTTTCATAAACACGTTCTCCTAATGAATTCTCTGCAACAGTGCACTTTCATTCAAGAACGAGACGATCTTGAATAGAGCGAACGCACTTTAATCTCATTCGACTGCGTCGGCGCACGCAATCCTTCGTAGCTTCACACCCCGCAGGGTTAACTCACACACATATACATCCAAACATACGTATGTTTGTACCCGTACGTTGCCCTTTTGATAACTCTTAATTGAGTTCGATTTGTGAATTGTGTTCTCTTATTGACGGGTTCTATAAAAAAGCAATGAGATATGAAGGTTTCATACAAAAAGTTTTTACTGAATTCGATAATGTTGCGAATTTTGTCATTATTTGCTTCTTTTTTTTCGCCGCGTTAGCGCAACGGTCACAGCCCTGGATTGTACCTGTTGCGCTGGCGGTTGCGGGTTCGATCCCCGCACATGACAAACATTTTTATTGGCCATACAGGTGTTTGCCGTGGTTTGGGTGTTTGTGCATTCCTCGTGAGTCTCCCCACCGTGCCTCGGAGAGCACGTTAAGCCGTCGGTCCCGGTTGTTATCATGTATACCTGATAGCGATCGTTACTCATAGTAGAGAATATATCCGCCAACCCGCTTTGGAGCAGCCTGGTGGATTCAGCTTTGATGCTTCTCCTACATGGGGAAAGAGGCCTATGCCCAGTAGTGGGATAATACAGGCTGAAGCGTAATCGTTGCTTCTTTTGTTTTTGCTTATATTTTAGTTAAAACAGCTGATTAAAACAAGCTCGAAATTTAATTATCAAGTAAATAAAATAACCCATAAAAAAATTGTCTTTGCCAATAAAAGCAAGAACGGACATACAAATATTAATTATTATGATCAAATACCGCGGGGTCGACAGCTCTGGGCCAATTAAATTACAGAGTTGAAAGCAGCATAAAATTTCTATATGTTTAACCAATTGAGCATTTGAAGAGGTTGACTTCATTAAGTCGCTAATTTAATATATAAAGTAGAAAGCTATTTAACAAATTTAAACTGAAATTATAAAAGTTATTTTAAAAGAAGATCTGTGGAGTTTCTTGTCGATTCTTCTCTGCAGAATCTTCTTCCGAGTGGTGCTAGCTTCACTATTAACGATAGTTAAAAAAATTATTTATTTATTTAATAAAACACTTTTTTCGGATTTTATCGCGGTTTATTGTTAACTTTTGATTCCCGACGTTTCGGATACTTTACAGCAACCAAGTATCCGAAACGTCGGGAATCAAAAGTTAACAATAAACCGCGATAAAATCCGAAAAAAGTGTTTTATTAAATGAGTAAAATTCGCGTAAACATTAGAAAACAATTATTTATTTATTTATTTATTATTGAGATGACGATTCGAAGGTTCCTTTGAAGCCTGTTTCAATAAATTTATTTTGATTTGATTTGATAAAAATGAAAAATTAATATATTCTATTTAAAATATTGTTACGTTATTTCGAAATTTTACCGATTTTTCGTGTTATTTTCTTTACTTTTTATAAGTTAAGAAACTTCTACAAAGTATTAGGAAACATGTGCAAAAAATCAAAAATCGGCTACGATTCGTGCATTTACGGTTTAGTTTTTATCTGGGTTACTAGCTGACTCGGCAAACTTTGTCTTGCCGCTATAAACGCTATTTAAAAATAGGAGTTGGTGGTAGAATGGTGAACATTTAGAGTTATGTGTATTTTTCAACGCCAAATCATAATAATATAAAAAGTAATAATTTATCTAAAAATTAAAAAAAATTAGGGGTGGACTACCCTTAACATTTAGAGGGATGAAAAATAGATGTTGTTCGATTCTCAGACCTACCCAAATATGCAACACAACGGAGGAGTTTAACTACAAACACCGTGATACGAGTAAAATGACGATTCAAAAATTCTAATCTTTTTATTTTTATTTATTGATTTTATTATTCTAATACAGATCATTGTGGTGAAGAAATATTTTGTGCTAAGATAGCAACTAGATCACATTTATTCGTTCGGATTAATGGCTTTCTTAGTGCCAAGATAGCTTAGATAATCTCACCAATGTCACTTAAGACCCAGTCCATAATCGGAGCGCGGTAATATAAGATCTATGTTTCCCAGTACTAAAACGATCTTGAAAAACGAACGAGAACTTGTAAAACAAATTGAAAAAAATAAAAATTCGAACAAATTTGTGATTTTTTACCATGGTAAAAAATATATCTAAATATTATGACTATTTTTGTTGCTAAATTTTTCAATCCTTTTAATCTTGACGACAAAAATATAATCTAGTCCTCCTGTTACTAGCTTGCTTGAGACTCAACCCTTGGATCGTGACGGCTTTAATTTAAAAACACATATAAATAATTAGCATAGCTTGTCTATTAATGATAGATAGTTAATAGCTTCCTCGGCAGCCGGTCCTAACATCCGTGCAACTTTCGACAGACGATCTCAGACCGGATGCTGGGGACTGCTTATCAAAGTGTACCTAAAGATCGAGTTATAAGAAAACGCATAACGTATTTATTGCCTTATTTTTTGCTCATTTCAATGGAATTTATAATTTGAAATTGTTACGGCATATTTTTTTTATTTTAGATAAATTTTACAAATATCGAAATAATTTAATTGGATAAAAATGTTGATCAATTATTGAGTATGTTTTGATCAAGTTTAGAAATATTTTTAATGTCTTTTTTTAGATATGTTCAAGTGATATAGGAGGTACATAACGGAGTAACGTAATTATGGCGTATACACCCATGTATAGACTTATTGTTCGTTGAAACTGTAAAACTTACAAACTAAAATAACTTACAAATCTACCACTGCTTTTCCATTGTAACACGATCGTAGTAATAGGATTTTGAACCATGATTAGTAAACTAACGATATAGAATACTCAATTCCGAACAAATTGTATTTTGGTCTCTGAAACTTAAGGCTATTATATACTATGTATGTATGTATACTTATGTATGGTATGCAACCAATATTAATATGGAAATCGGCTTTCACTTTAAAACATGCTAAAATTGTTAAGTTGAAAGATTTATATAATACACATAATCATCACTTCACTTCAGCCCATCGCAGTCCACTGCTGGACATGGGTCTCCCCAAGTTCGCGCCAAAACTGACGCGAATTTATGTGTTTTGCCCATAGTCACCACGCTGGGCAGGCGGGCTAGTAACCGCAGGGCTGACTTTATCGTACCGACGACGCTGCTGCCCGTCTTCGGCCTGTATTAAAACCAGCAGTTGGATGGTTATCCCGTCATCAGTTGGCTTTTTAAGTTCCAAGGTGGTAGTGGTTATCCCTCACTCACCTCTTACAACACCCACGAGAGGAGAGGTTGAGGCTATATTCTTTACTGCCGTAACCACACAGCATAATAATGGGTAATGGGGCATCATGCCCCGGGCGCGCTACTCACAAAGAAGTGCTAAATGATCCGCAAAATGAAAAATTACTGGACATATTATATGGTTTTCGAATGGAGGATTCAGCAATTCATTTTTATATATACAATAGTGAAGATACATACTACATGCAATTAAACATCATCTTAAATTTACATGCATACAAATCCTTCACACACACACACACACACACACATGTTATTTTAATGTAACTTGTTTGTAATCTCAATACAATATTATAACTGTGTGCAGAGTCAATGTTCGACCGATCTCATTATAATTAAAAATAAAAACTCGTAAAAATTTATTTTGTAAGAATATGTCGATATATAATCGAATCGGTCGAAATGCGTTGTTAGTATTGAGAGCAGAAAATTAATGAAGTATTTATTTCAGATTTACAAGCGCGATACTTTTTTATCTCCCTTTTATGCGTACGGACAATAATTAAGGATTTTTTTAATGTTAAAATGATTCGAAATATAAAAAATTATAAACCTTTAATCCGATATGTTTATATTTATAAAGTTTCTTTAATTGCATTAAATATAATTAAAAAAATACGATGCAACTGGAGAAGATTTTAATTTTATTTTATTGCAAGTAAAATTGTTTTGCTCACGTTTTGTTAATTGTATTTTTAATCTATACTAATATAAAGCTGAAAAGTTTGTTTTTTTGTTTTAACGCGCTTATTTCAGAAACTACGGGTTGGAATAAATTCTTTTAGTGTTGGATAGCTCATTTAATAAGAAAACCGCGGCGCCAGTTAGTATTTTATAAAGAGCCATTTTCATTTATCGTCATGTTAGACGGAAAGTGTAGCTTTATAATAAGTATTATCTGAAAATAGAAAACACGTCCCTCTTTATCTATATAAATAAAAATGAATGTTGCTAAACGCATAACTCGAGAATGGCTCGAGCGGTTCGGCTAATTTATTATTTTGTATGTTCCTTAAGGCCCACGGAAGGTTGTCATACTACAAAGAGAAATTACTATTAACTTTTGACACGAAGTCTGTCCGGGCAGCAAGTTTTAAATAAAAATATTAGGGAACCAGACAACAAAGTTCTTACGAAAGCACATGACAGAAAATAGAACAAAACCTACCTTACCGTTAAAAAAAATGATAATTATAAAATAACATAAATCAAATAAAAATATAAAGTCTTATCATTATTACATTCAGCAGTCCCCAGTTGGTCTCGAATCATGTGTCGAAAGTTGAAAACGTGCACAATACTATAAATGATTTTGCTCGCAAACGAAACAAAAAATCGACTCCAATTACATCGACAAGTAATACAACGCGCATGTGTTCAGCCTATAACATTCCTCTGCTGGGCATAGGTAGGTCTCTTTCTCCATGTAGGAAAAGGATTACAGCTATTCACATTTGAATGATCGATTTGTTTTGTCCATCATCCCCGCAATGCAAATTATCATTATTAAAATAGAAACGCAAAAATAACAAACATAACCATGACCAAATTGAACGAAAATAAATTAAAAATATTAAAAAAAAAAAAAAAATATATATATATATATATATATATAAGCCTTTATTTTATTTTAAAGAATATAATATTCCTTTTATCTCATCTCTTTCTATCTTCACTAAGTTATATCTCCCTCTCAACTTACGTTCGCCTCGCCCGACCACACTGTTCGTAACACGCTCATCGCGCATTTACCATTTACTCCCCAAGTCAACTTTGCGTAAAAAAAAATACTTCAAAAACTTTAATCACTGCAATATAACCTACACTAAATCATCTACGTTATTGCAATATAGCATCGAAACATTAACATACATTGTTACGATTCTCGGAACACTCGGGTAAAGTTAGCATTCGAATACATTCAATCCTATATTATCCGCTATTCAATTATTCCAGACCTTCTACGTTACTGGAATATGCAAATGCTGGTATTTGCAGACCGGCAGTCTCAATGGGACGGGTTATTGGAAACTTGAAAAGAGTAATTTAAAGATAAATACCACCAGGTAACGAGTTGGTAGCTTTCGCGCCATACTTATCTAAAATTTCTAAACCTCTTTATGCATTTATTTTTATAACTAGACGTATATTGTGGTTTTGCTTGTTATTTTTTAACTAATATTATAAAGGTGAAAAGTTTGTTTGTTTAAACTTGCTAAGCTCGAGAATTACTGGTTCGATGTCGATTAAAACGCATATAATATATGTATATTTATTTATTTTTTATTTGTTGCAGGTATGTCCAAATTGTGTGCAAAGTGGAGTTAGTACTAAGAATTTTTGGCGGAATTCTTTACTATGACTGTGGTATGATAAATTTATTACTAATTTTAGTTAAGTAAAACAATTACATATGAAAACGGAAAAGGTGAACAGAAATGGTATAACATATGTATAATACATATAACGCGACCATTAGGTATTCTTATAATCACAGCAACAATATTTCGAATATAATTTTTTTTTGTCACGATATCTTAACATTTTCCAAAGTAGCGTCACTCAAACAGACTAAAGCATTACCACAGATATAGGTATACAGGTTCGTGTTGATATAGGCTTTATGTAAATACTAGGTACCGAAGATGGTTCGGACAGGCCAGCGAGGCCGGTCATGGTATTCCACTCACGCGCACCATAGCATGTAGCGAACGAGAATGGAATAATGTATGGTAGGGTTAAAGTCCCTATATGGTTTGCATTTAGATCGCTCGCTTGTTTTAAAATTTATGTGTTCTATTGAAGTAGTTTTAATGTTTTATAAAAAAAAATCGAAATAATTAAAAAGAAAAAAATATATACCTACTTAAACAAAATTAAAAAAAAAGGTTTATGGGGACTGTCGTGTACTTACATGTACAGAAGAATTGTTTTTAGCCTATATGTTTATAAAATATAAAACAGATTTTTAAAATATATTTAGTTTTAAATAAATATATTTGTGTTTGTGCGTGTGGACTTTAATCTTTGACAACTGATCCAACTTATAAAGCTACATCACATATGTTCATTTGAAGACATTAGTTTTAACGTTTAAGTCTCAGATAAAGCATACAAATATTTCGTAGCCAAAGAGACATGTTCACTTATCTTTCACACATAGTATAAAACAAAGTCGCTTCCCGCTGTCTGTATGCTTAAATCTTTAAAATTACGCAATAGATTTTGATACGGTTTTCTTTAGTAAATAGAGTGATTCCAGAGTAAGGTTTATACATGCATAATAATTATAGTAGATGAACGCTGATAGTTTTATATATATATATATATATATATATATATATATATATATATATATATATATATATATATATATATATATATATATATATATATAAAATATTTATTTTATATTTAATATCAGCATTGCAGTCGTGCGAAGCCGCAGCGGATCGCTAGTCTTTCATAATTTCTCAATAATATTTAAAAATGGTTTTCAAATAGAGAGTTAAAAAGAAAATATTCCGAAAAAAAAATCCCAGTTTGTTTATAAACGAAGTGACGAAATTGTATTTTATTTAAAACGAAGTGTTTCAACGTAACATTTGTAAAAATTAAAAACTCAGGATATAACCTATCTAGACGACAATGGAACACGATAAGAACTTTAGAAGTATTATTTATTTACCATGCATTTGTGATACAAGTGGACAAAACTAATAATTGTGTTTGCTCGCAAACGAAAAAAAACCGACTTCAATTACATCGACGAGTAATACAACGTAGATCGACGAAAAAATAGTCAAGTAACTACGCGTTATAAAAGATTACTCAAAAAGTGGTTATCAGATCTCAATAAAATTTATATGTGACCACATGATAAACATCAGCTTTCGATTAAATCAAAAATTATCAAAATCGGTATACCCAGTAAAAAGTTATTGTGGATTTTCGAAAGTTTCCCTCGATTTCTCTGGGATCCCATCATCAGATCCTGGTTTCCTTATCATGGTACCAAACTAGGGATATTCTCTTTCCAACAAAAAAAGAATTATCAAAATCGGTACATCTAGTAGAAAGTTATGTGGTATAATACAACGTAGGTCGACGAAAAAAGCGTCAAGTAAAAACGCATTATTAGATATAACTCGAAAAGTAGTTGTTCGATCTCAAATAAATTTAAATGGGACCAATTGGCACACACCACCTTTCGATTAAAACAAAATTTGTCGAAATCGGTCCACCCGGTCAAAAGTTCTGATGTAACATACATTAAAAAAAAAAAATACAGTCGAATTGAGAACCTCCTCCTTTTTTGGAAGTCGGTTAAAAATACAGTAATCACAGACAATTAACCGTAATAATAGATTTATAAACTAATAAAAAAATGTGTATCAGAAAGCTACAAAACCAATTCTGATTTCCAGTTACTAATAATTCTATTATAATTTATTGTTCATTACATCAATATTTTCTCTATTGTTAGAGGTTGTCTGTATTGGTCACTATTAATGATAAGACCAAGATGATAAGATAATTTCAATAATTGCATATACATAAAAATAAATAAATCATTAACTTGGCAGATTTGTCACTGGCACAAACGCCAATATGGCACAGTACATTAACTGTCTCGACGACATTACCACACAAATGCACAATACATATGTCTTGAGAGCGTTTCATATAAATAAGTGATACTTTACATTACCGCATAGTAAATACGCGAGTCATCGTGTACGGACATATATATCATAAAGCATTTACATTCTTATGTACTTAAAATAGGGTTTAATATCCCTTGATGGTAAAACAACCTGTTGGTTGCACAATCAAAGAATTGCTTGAAGTTAACGATATCGCTTCGTATATGTACTACGATAGTAATCAAGCTTGTATCCGATAGATTAGAGCGTAGAGAATGTTGCAATAATGTTTAACTTTTAAATGTTATGTATTGAGGTAGGTCAAAATTTGAAGAAGCACGATTGAGGAAGTACCGCAACCTTATTACAGATAATTGTTTTTGCTGGCAAACGAAAAAAAAACCGACTTCAATTACATCGACAAGTAATACAACGTAGGTACACGAAAAAATAGTTAAGTAAATACGCGTTATCAAAAGATTACTCCAAAAGTTGTAATCAGATCTCGATGAAATTTAAATGGCACCAAATGACACACACCACCTTTCGATCAAAATTTTTTTGTCGAAATCGGTCCACCCAGTCAACAGTTCTGATGTAACAAAAAAAAAATACAGTCGAATTGAGAACCTCCTCCTTTTTTGGAAGTCGGCTAAAAATCACAGCTAAACAGTACTGTTCTCAAGCATTGTTGTATTCCTGTATTGTGTGAGGTAGCCAGAGTTCCAAAACGGGTCGGCGATAGGATCGTCAACGCGCTTGTCAATAGACCACGTTATCCATTGACTATCAGGCGAACCGTATGCTTTGTTGTTCCCGATTGTTGTCCATTGATCCTGAGTAATATATTGCTTTAACTTAGCATTAGTATTATAAACATTGCATTTCGGCCTATAGCAGTTCACTGCTGGACTTGGATCTTCCCAAGTTCGCGTCAAACATATTGGTTTTCCGCAATCCTCATCCAGCTTCTACCGGCAATCTTACGTAGAACGTAGGTGGGCGTTCCACACTGCGTTTGCCGATACGCAGTGTCCATTTCAGGACACGTTTGGTATATTTAAAAGAGGAAATTTGAGGAACAAGAACTGTTCATTTACCAAAACTATATCTCGCACTAACTGTCATAACCCCTCTTTATATAGGTACCGTTTTAAGTAGTATCGTAGTGACCAGATTTTTTTTTCATGTATTTGAAATGAATAATTCAATATTGTTTCATAAAATAATCATAAGCTAACTCCCAAGATAACTATGAGTCTTCCACTTCTTTATATAAAGCCCTATTATTATTTATTCTTTATATATTTTTTAATTGCACTTGCTCGCAAACGTAAATAAACCGACTTCAATTACATCGACAAGTAATACAACGTAGGTAGACGAAATAATAGTCAAGTAAATACACGTTATCAAATATTAATCAAAAAGTAGTCATGATATCTCGATCAAATTTTAATTAAACCACAAAACAAGCATCAGCTTTTGATTAAAACAAGCACCGTCAAAATCGGTACACCCAGTAAAAAGTTCTGAGGTGACACATAAAAAAATACCATCGAAATGAGTACCTCCTCCTCTTTAAAATTTGTTAAAAATATTATTTTTTTTTTAAGAATATCCTATAGGTATTAACAAACGGGTTATTTAAAATAGAATAAGTTTTATTCGTGAAATGTTAAATTACTCGCGACATCGTATGATATAATGAAAATGATAAACTTCGAAACTATGAAAATAATTATTGTTTCATACGAAATCGGTTGAAAAATCGGATAGTGTTGTCAAACGATAAATGTAAATTTTCTCGCTTTATTAATTAATATACCGTGATTAAATAGTTTAACTAAACTTCGCAGTAACATTTTAAAGTTTATTTTGTAGAATGAATAGTGTCTGCCTTTGCTAAGTTATAAAGAAGAAAGTTTATTTTTTTTTTTTTGTAATACAGAACCAAAACACTACAAGTCCGATTAAAAAAAAAACAATTCTGGTGAGATTTCGCTATCACTAATTGTTGGCTATATTTAAACGAGGGATAAGAAAAGCATCCACGTAGAGTAATCCACGCGGGCGAAATTGCAGATGGAAACTTTGTTTTAAACTTTGTTTTGTTTGCGTACAAACTCGACAGCCCACTCTGGAGGAGCTGGAATGGTGCACACACATATGCAAACAAGCGTGTGTGTACCTAGTTAAGTTTCATGTTATTTATTTTAATTTTCTTAATTTCCTGTTTTTTTTTTTGTCTACTAACACCAATTTTGAATTTTTGGAATGTTTGAATTTTTTGATTGTTGATATTTGATTTTACTTTTACTGTTTTTAATTTTATTTTGTTTTGTCTTTTATTCTAAATGTTGTTTTGTTGTACTGACCCAATATGGACTTAAAATCTAGTCTGAAATAAAGTATTATTATTATTATTATATTAAAGATAATTAAATTATAAAATGTAAAGTACAAGTAAGTAGCCTTTTTATGTACTACAAAAACGCGCTGTTTCACTTCGAACTTTGATCTGTTCCTTTTTAATATATCATAAATAAGACAAGAATGACAAGACATCTTGAAACAAGGTTAGGTGTTTTACGAATTTATATTATAATACTAGCTGTAGCTACTAGCTGTGCTCACGACTTTTTCCGCATAGGATTAACAAAAAAGTTATTGTTCGGTTCAATTTTTTTTATATATATAACAAAGTCGGCAAACAAGCGTACGTAACCTGATGTTACGCGATTACCGTAGCCTATAGACGCCTGCAACATCAGAAACATCGCAAGCTCGTTGCCGACCTTACCCCCAATTAAAAGTTATTCCTTACTACATCAGCTATCTGCCAGTGAAGTAACCGGAACAAACAGATAGATAGACAGACAGACAGACAGACAAAAATAGTAAAAATGACAATTTTGTATATGTATACCTTGTATACATCCGTATGCATTTAGTGAAAAGCGTTCATTTTAATATTACAAACAGACACTCCAATTTCATTTGTTTGTATAGATAGAGAGATATCTTACTAACTTGTACTAGTAAAATCATCTTTGTAACATTTCATGTTAATACGCTTCAATAATTCTACCAAGTCGAAATCTCATTGTGTCAACAGATCAAAGTTCGTAATATGTATAGTCGACTTCAAACAGTTGGTGCAGATAATATCTAGATGCAGTTATAGAAGTTAAACAACTCGAGATCAAACATTGGATAATTGAATAGAATTTTAGATCTTGATTTTTGTAATTTACTACGAGTATAAATCGAAATTAACTTTAGATTATATATTGTTTAGGAAGGAGGATCTAATCTCGACTGTTTTTCTTTATTTGTGTTCGTCACATAAATTTTTAATCTGCGCACCGGATTTTTTTTTTAATTGAAAACTGACGCTTGTCATGTTGTCCCATTTAAATATGCTCAAGATCTGGCGAGTACTTTTTGAGTTAACCCTTATAATATTTAATTGACTGTTTATCGAGTACCTTCGTCGTATTTATTTATTTATTTATTTATTTATTTAAGCATACTAACAATATACATATTTTTACATTGATATAAACAGGTATACAGTAAGGTCTTTAATAAATATATCAGTAACTAGCATGCATAACATTTAATTTTTTTCAGCTTGCATTACACAAACTATTAATTACTTAAAAAAAGGTTTACAAAAGATAATATTGATAAATAAAGAAAAAACTATATTATTTGTGTGTATATTATTTGTCGACGTAATTGAAGTTGGTTTTTAACCGACTTCAAAAAAAGGAGGAGGTTACTCAATTCGACCGTATATATATATATATATATATATATATATATTTTTAATGTATGTTCGGGGATAACTTCTTCGTTTATGAACCGATTTTGATAATTCTTTTTTTGTTGGAAAGGAGATATTCATAGTTTGGTACCATGATAAGGAAACCAGGATCTGATGATGGGATCCCAGAGAAATCGAGGGAAACTTTCAAAAATCGTAAGGGTGACTAGTAAATTTAATCATGTTTTCATTAAGTGCTATAAAGCACTACTATTTAATAAAGGTCTGGAGTCGAACTGATGATGGAGAAGAAAGATAGTCGAGGGAACTCTTCAACAATTTATAGCAATTACCTTCTTTTTGAACTTAATTCGTTTCTATTGATGAGAACTTTGCACCTATATGAGTTACAAGTGCCATTAAAGTCTGATGATGTAGACGAAAGATAGTCGAGGGAACTTTTCAACGATTTATAGCAATTACCTGCTGTGTGATCAACTGTGTCGCAGGACCAGGTTTGATGATGGAGCCCATAAACACTCGAGGGAATTTCTCAACAATTTACAGTAGTTACCTTTTGCTGTTTGACGACCGCTTTGATATAGTGGTGCATGTGCCGTGTCGGCGGCGCCTAAACAACGACGGTCGCGGGTTCTATTCCCGCTCGGAGTGGATATTTATTTTTATACAAACATTTATTTTCGGTCTAGTTGTTAATCCTTGTGGTTCTCCCAACCTCGGAGAACACGCTAGGATAGCGAACTTTACTCATAGTATGTCGACGCGTTAGCGCAGCGGTCACAGCACCGGCTGTTGCGCTGGCGTTAATGGGTTCAATCCCCGCGCGCGACAGACATTTGTATTGGCCATATAGATGTTTGTCATGATCTGGGTGTTTGTGCTTGTGTATTGTGTATGTTTCCGAACCCCCGACATAAGAGAAAAAGCATCCTTGTTAGGTCTACCCATCACTAAAAATTTTAAAATAAAGTTAAGTAAATACTACAACAACCTGGCTACAATAACAAATACAAACAACACACACACAACAAACAAGTACAAAAAATATTATTAGATATGTCAAAACAATAACAGAATAATAACAGTATTCAACCTAATAGTCAATGAAACAAATTATGAAAGAAAACTGAATACAAGTTACGAGTAGATACTAGAGTAGTTATTGTTTTACTTGGCACCGACTTCAAAATTATAAAATATTTATTTAATCATTTCTGATTCACTAAATCAAAATACGAATTACTTTGTACTAAGTAAATTTATTTTTCACTTTATAGTTTGCTTTTTGAAGTCGGTTTTTTTTGTTAAAAATTATTTTTAAGGACACATATTTAGATAACTACTATGCCAATAGCATTTAATGTCATCACAGACATAGGAAAAGTGGTAAAATGTGACAAATTGTAGTGTTGTAGCCGTTAGCTGGGCTCGATTCCCAGGCTCTCACTCTTTTTATAACAGGTACTCTGTGTGGATCTTCGAGTCCCACGTGCACCCGTTCACAGGTCCCGTATAATTAGTGGGATGAAACGTAACAGCTATTAATTTACTGTTTTCAACTTTTTACATACTTGTTAATAGAAATAGACAATGATTGTTTTAATTGCGTCAACTGTGTCAACGAGAATAATATGGGATGCGTATTTCGATACGAGAGGTTATTTTAGTTAGGTTGGTAAAACTTTAGATTTTGGAACACGAGAAGGTTATTTTAGTTAGGTTGGTAAAACTTTAGAGTTTAAACGAATAGTAAACCTTGATTGCTGTATAATTGGCAGTTACTCTCTTTGTGTTGTTGAGTCGTGATCCGTAACAGATCTTAGTATATCAAATGTTTAATATAGGTACATTCGTGGGTGTACACGGTGGGGCAAGGTGGGGTATTCCCCAACATGATTGGAAGCTAATAATTGATATTTTAGATATTTGTATTTGTATAAAAAAAATTCAGGTCCGGTTATTGGTCTTACTGGTCTCCACACCGTGTCTCATATACGTAAAGGTCTCGGTAGTTATCACCCGAGTAGAAAAAAGGTCAGGCTCAACCAGATCATGTATTTGGACCGGATCAGGATAGAATAAGGCATGCCTGATCTGGCAAGCTCTATCAGGACCAGGTCCGGTCCAGACAAGGATAGCCTGATATAAAATATAATCAAGTATGGTAAGGCATAGTGGATCAGGACCAGGTCCGGTCCAGACAAGAATAGCCTGATGTAAAATATAATCAAGTATGGTAAGGCATACTGGATCAGGACCAGGTCCAGTCCAGACAAGGCTAGCCTGATGTAAAATCTTACCAAGTATGGTAAGGCATACTGGATCAGGACCTGTTCCGGTCCAGATCAGGATGGCCTGAAAGAAATGACGCAAACTGAGCCTGAATCGCGCTATTAATGTTTTTAAGCGCACTTAGTATATATACAGTTATCAGGACAATCTAGCAGGGAGTCCATTTCTACACAGTGGAGCAGTCATAAGTAATAGGAAATAGTAGTTAGTAGTTAATCATTAGAAGTTAATAAATAAAATTTAATTAATAATAATAATTAATTAATAACATAAAAATAATTAATATTTAAAGTAAAAACATAAATAAATAATACATTGGAAAAAATAAACGGAAATAAATATTATAATAATTATATTAATACATATTTATATCAATTCGCTTTTTTTTAGTTGAACAATTTTTTCAAAAATATACATTCGTGTATTTTAAAGGGACCGAACCGAACCCGCTGATCAGGATGAGATGAGATTTCCTGATCAGGTCCAGATCAGGTCCAGATCAGGAAATCTCATCTCATCCTGATCAGGTCCAGACCAATCATCTGCGTTACATGCCTTATCTAGTCCTGATCAGGCATGCCTGGTCCGGTCCTTCTAAGGAAGACGAAAAAATTTCTACTCGGGCACAGACAATTGAAAGCGATCGTTACGTATTAGGGAATATATCTGGAAATTCGCCGTAGAGTGGCGTGGTGGATTAAGCTCCGATCTTTCTCCTAAACGGAGAATGTGACCTATTCCCGATGGAATATTACAGGTTGAATTATCATCAAACTCGTATGAGCATAAGTATTTAATACTTACTCTATAACTAAATTACACACTATACAATAATATACGAGTATTTCACAATAATCAAGGATAGTTACAATATCCTTGTTTTATCGTAATAATATACATAATCGATAATCTAGATAATGAACATCGAATTCTGAATGGACTCTAACTAACGATGCTTTGTCGAATACGAGTATTATGTGTCCACAAGGCTATCAGAATATAGCTGACGGTTGTCACATAATTTGATACAGCAAAAGCTCACTTTACGTGTACGTAGAATAAATTTGTCGTGTTGATGTCGGAAATGGAAATTTATTGTGTAATATACCTACATCAAAATCGAAAATAATATTATTCAAATAGGCTTCAAAGGCAAGGCAAGCAACTCTGCAAGATATTTCGCAAAATTAGACGTCTGTCTGACAAAGAAGTAACACTTATTGTATAATTGGAGAACTTATTGGTAATTTTTAAATTTTGGCGACGCGTTGGCGATGCGGTCAAGGCGTTGGCTGTTGCACTGGCGGTTGCGGCTTCGATCCCCGCCCACGATAGTTATTTCTATCGATCATATAGATGTTTGTTCTGGGTGTTTGTCTATGTTTATATACGTATTGTGTGTGCTTCCGGACACACTTCCAGGCTGTCGGGGGACAGAGGAGAAAATCCTAAGCGGGCCGTTGATTTGAAGCGTTTTCTTATGAAATAAATATTATATAAAATTTATATAAAATAAATAGTGTTATATCTCCAAGCAATACCTACATCTTATATTATAAAATTCTCCTGTCACAATGTTAGTTACAATACTCCTCCGAAACGGATGGAACGATTTTTATGAAATTTTGTGTGGATATCGGGTAGGTCTGAGAATCGGCCAACATCTATTTTTCATACCCCTAAGTTATAAGGGGGTTAATAACATATATGGAAAATTAACGTTTGCGGGCTCGCACCTAGTATACATATATAATTAATTACGGCCGAGTAGAAAAGCACCACCCCCTTTCTTACCGTGGGGGTCGTAAAAGGCGACCGGGGGATAAACCTGGTTCAAAATCATCAGGGTCCTGGAGAAGGAAAACTTCATTTGAAACCCGGAATGTGGTCTCCGTCAAGCATTTGTGACATAGCTCTAAAATGAGAAAGACTTCTGCAACCAAACTGGCTCCACACGTATCGACTCGTCGTTCCTGTGGGCCTAGTCAGTGAGGTCGAGAGGCTGGCGCAGAGCTTAAGCAACTCTGCGTTTTCCTGAAGAGTGTCCTAGGCAACACAGTGTCTTTCTGAGATTGTCTAAATAAAATCGTAACTATCAAAAAATATGGTATTCAAAGCATTTCACGAAAATTAACAAATTAGTATGTGATATTAGTTAGAAAAGTTATTCGTTACTCATTAAACGCGGCTTTTGATTTGCATTATTTAATTAAATATTTTGCTTTTGTCAATGATAGTATGATAAAAGCATTTCATATTTAAATGATATTTCGGAGCGATATTGAGAAGTACGGCTTAATGGAAATAATACTCTTCGTGTATTCGAATGTATAAACCTTTTGAGTATTGACACCATGAACGATCAAAGCTCTATAGATAATTAAAGGCTTTATATGCTCTTCTGAAATTGTCAATTTACAAATTGAATTGAAGCTTGTTGAAAAAGATAAATAGGTAACTAGTATTAATTTTTAAGCTACCACGGATTCGAAATATATATTCCGGAGAAAATACCGGCATGACTACTCCGCCTTTTAACCTACTTCCAACAAAAGATGAGGTTTTTAATCGGTCTGTATTTTTTGGATGGACCGATTGCGCAGATTTTTTTAACTAAAAGGTGGTGCTTGTCATGACATGTCCCATTTAAATTCAATCTACATCTGCCAAGTATATTTTTGAGTTATCTCTTATATTGCGTATTTATTTGAGTATTTTTTCGTCGACATTGATTGTATTAGTAGTTGCTCTAATATCTAGTACCTCGGTAGAAATATTCGAAAAGCAAAGTTCAAAAACTAATTATCCAATCATGTCCGCGTCGAGTGATACCTAGAAGACTTGCTGCATTTTCTTAAATCGTCCTAAGCATTGTCTACACCTCTATCTGTCACCAATCAATTATTTTTATTTTTATTCAAGTAGAATTTAAAAGCGATTTTGTATTGTCATTTTACAAATTCAAAATTATATTTCTTTTAATTAATTAATTATATTAATTAAGGCAAATTCATATACAGGCAGAGATCTAGATTTTTGCTATAGTTTAAAAATATGGAATAATTTCTATATCTTGAATTTAGATCGAGGCTGTTGTGCAATTAATCTTGGTGAAAGTAACGATTCGTTCACTCTGACCTCCGCTCCGATCAGCCGAGCTCCGTCGACACAATAATAATATTCCAATAGACAATGTCTTTGATACTTGATCGGGACATTTTTTTCCATAATTGTTTCGTTTTGAACCAATTTTTACGAGTAGAACTTCGGTCTTGATTGTAGATTTTAAAATTATATTTAAAAAAAATTACAATAAACTGAACAAACTGCAAACGGTGTTATTACTATTAGTAATTTCTAAGAAACAACCTCTGCTTATAAAGGAAATATTGATATCACAACACAATTATTAGTTACACGACGCAAACAGTATGTAAATAAAGTATAAAAAATTAAGGGTTACAATCGCCCTGGTGTAGTGGTGAGCGAGCCATGTCAATTGTGTAAAAGTGAAATTCAAATCCCGTTCGAGATAGACATTTGTATTTATACAAATATTTCTTTTCGAGTTGGATGTCTGCCTTTGTGAGTCCCACCCGCGTACCTAGGAGAGATATCAATACCACTTGATAGTAATCGCTACTCATAGTAGACATATATCCGGATGTAACAGGCTGAACCGTGATCGATTAAAATGTACCTAATGGTCGCATTGACCAAAGCGTTGCCAAATCTTCTTGTGAAGATACCTAGACACTTTCGATTAAACGGAACTTTCCGCGATCGTCAATAAACGTCGTCGTGTCGTCCTCCTCTTTCCGTTTGTAACTTTTTTGTATATCAATAAAAAAAAATTAGTAATAACAGTCGGCTGTTATCTACACAAGCTTTAAGTTGCTTACCATAGGAACTTACGACCTGTGTGTGTGTGTTATAAGATACCTATTTATGTAATAAAATATTTATTTATTTATGATTTGTTAACATTAGTCCTTGACTTAAAATAAAAGATTTTTCTTTATAATTTATATTTTTTCCCGAAATATCAAAAGTCTTTTTCAAGTCTTCTTGATACTTTAAATACAACAGGACCTTAAAACAAGGTATTCGTATCATAAGAAAACACGCATGCAATCTTCGCAATCGTCACTGGCAAGGCTAGCTTAAGTACAGTATATTCAAGTGTCTTTCGAAAGAGTACACACCCACTACGCTAAACGTTACAGCCGGAAATTTAACCGGCAATAATATTTAGTTAATGGCAATGTTGTTGTAACAGACATTCACAAGACTTCTATAACTATTCAGCAATCTGTTTATACCTG
The DNA here is from genome assembly GCF_905220565.1 of Melitaea cinxia. Taxonomy (NCBI): domain Eukaryota; kingdom Metazoa; phylum Arthropoda; class Insecta; order Lepidoptera; family Nymphalidae; genus Melitaea; species Melitaea cinxia. Next base: position 21,376,552 of record NC_059424.1, on the reverse strand, counting down.
TCGTTATATTCAAAATGTTAAACGCAGGAAATCGAAGAACTAGTTTACTTCATAAAATGCGTGTAATGTATTTATATGTAATCATGTTATTAATCTAAATTATTTCATACTCTGCCCGTGAGTTAACTGTCTTATGATTGATTAACTCGTTGGCATTTGATTCTAAACTCTATGTCTTCTATCGATTCAGACTGTAATATCCAACTGCTAGAAATAGGCCTCTTCCTTCATGAAGTATAGGATATAACAGTAGGCTATCTAAAGTACAGAAAATGAGTTTCCTACCGTAACAGGCGACCGTATTCGTAAATCACAAAACATCAATAGTGTAAATTCATATGACTATCACTACAAATTGAATCCAATCAAGTTTCCAATTTTATTCCGAATGAATAGAAACTAAAATGTTGATGTATATATTTTAATATCATCGTAGATAATTATTTGACATTTTAAGATATAGACAATCATCATAAAAAGATGGTTGGAATACAGATAAGTCACGAGTACAGGTTCGAGTTCGAGGCGACTCCGGTACCAGTCCTCGTACCGTACGAGGCCACAGTTTTTATACGCACTAACGGAACCGAAAGCCTTTGGTCTGCTCGTAATTGCGATATATTGGCTCGACTAATACACTACTATCACAAAAAGCGGTTTATTTATTTTAAATGTCGATCCGTCCACATGGTTAACGGTTGTAACTGTGCTTGAAATGTTCACATATGTACCAAACGAATTGTTTCATTGCATTCTGATATTTCTTGAAACTTTATTCATTTATTTTTTAACGGGTCAATACTTTTAATTAATAAGTATTATGCAAAATGTTATGCGATAACGTGTTGTTTAAAAAAACGTAGGCGACGTATGTAAAGTGCAAATATTAGGACATTTGTATTTGTAAATGCGAAGCGTCTTTTCGAAGCGATCGAGTAAGGCTGTGAGTGGAATTACTTAATATTTAGCCGTGGTCTTTTCACATGGCACGATCACGGCGTGCGTGCGTGTAATTTGTAAATAATGTTTGTTATTTCGTTCAATCCGCACTGCAGTGCGCATTAACATTTCGCTATATATATATATTGTCAAACAAATACATAACTTTCACATAAAACTAATAAAAATAAATAGGTTATGGTGTACGAATAACACAAATAAAATTCTATGTACTTTTTTAATGTGTATACAATTAACAAAAGACAAATATCGTAAGGACAAATAAGCTTTTAGAACTATTTTAAGAAATATTACTCAATAAAATCCGATAGAACTTCATATATTGTCTTGATATCTTGACTTGTTGATCACGAAATCGGAAACCGCGGGAACAAAAACCGCATTAACACTAATATTTAAAAAAAAAAACTAATAGCTCTTTAGAAAATCTTTGTTAATATACAGGGTATTGGGAGAAGCGTTGAGCTGTCAATTTGTTGAAGATAATAATGTTGTACCTTTTTTATTTTTCACTCAGTTCGTTACGGCACAAAGAAATATAATTCATTGTTATTTGATATTACACCTTTGTACCTGGTCATTGACTCACAAGGCTAGACGAAATCACAAAGAGGTAGAAATTACTAAGAGCTTATTTGTCGATATATCAAAATGTATTTAATAATTAAAACACATATGTACATTTAATAAAAAGATAATGTAGTTTCTCCAAAAAATAAATAAAAAACATTTTTTCATGTGTCGACATGACGAACTTGTCTAATTTTAATCTATATTTAGAAGCAAATACTTTGTACCCCTTTTTACTAAAATTACGCGAACGGATGAGTATGAAATTTCGCACACTTATAGTTTATATAGAGAAGGAGTGTAGAATACTAAAATTTTTTTAATTATGCATAAAAGTACATTAAATCACTAAGAAACATTCAACCAACATGTATTTGACACGCATACATATATACTTTTTTGTTTATTATTTTTATATTATTTTGACAACATAACCTTGTTCCCCAATGTTCAAATGTCACTGTCCCTTGTTAATTTTAAATATGGTTACATCGTGCAACCCTTAACTTAATAATAACGAAGAAAAAAAATATATTCAATTAAGTGCTGTTTGAAAGTTAAGATCGTAGGTACATTTCGACTTTCCATTTATATTGAAGTAATAAAAGTTTTTAGAGTAAAAGACTGAGTTGGTATGCACTTAAACCTAAATAGCAGTAAATTGACAGAACGAGCGACGAGCGACGCTGGTGGTCTATAAGAAAACTTTTTCAATTCCTGCTTCTTTCACGTATAGATGTATATAATAGTACTAGCTGACTCGGCAAACGTTGTCTTGCCGCTAAACGCTATTTAAAAATAGGGGTTGGTGGTAGAAGGGTGAAAATTTAGGATGGTATGTATCTATTTTTCAACGCCAAATCATAATAAAATAAAAAATAAATAATTTATCTTAAAAAAAAATTGGGGTGGACTACCCTTAACATTTAGGGGGATGAAAAATAGATGTTGTTCGATTCTCGGACTAACCTAATATGTAAAATTTCATGAGAATCGATCAAGCCGTTTCGAAAGAGTTTAACTACAAACACCGCGGACACGAGAATTTTATATATCAATAAAATATATTTCCATACTAGAATGGGAAAGGGTGATGGAATAATATCTGGAGGAAGATGAATATTTGAAATCTTAATATATATAAATTACGCGTCACGTTGTTTGTCCGCGATGGACTCCTAAACAACTTAACCGATTTTAATCAAATTCGCAGACCGTGTCCAGTTTGATCTAACTTGAAAGATAGGCTATAATTTATTTTGATATATGTAATTATTATATTTAAGAAAAAAAAAATAAGAAAATACAAATTTCGCCAGGTCAGCCTGTAATTTATATTTCGTTAAAATTATTGTAGATTAAGGTAAAGTTTACTTTGATCTAAAAACAGTTCGAACACAGCGCCAAACTTTTGTCTCTCATAAAAATGTTTATTCGGGACACCGATTGAATACAATTAAATGAAAACATTTTAATATTTGTATTTAAAAAGATGTGGGAATTTAGTGACGCATGCAAGATACTACCAATGTTGTATTAAAACAAAGGTTAATTCTTTATTTAAAGAATACCAGAATCTACATTACGAATCTGTGGTGGCAGCTTTACTTTTACTGATAACTAGCGGCCCGCCCCGGCACTGTTGTGAAAACTATCAGTGTTCCTCTAATATATTCTGCATTTATTATACATATAAACCTTCCTATGAAATCACTCTATTTAATATAGAAAACCGCATCAAAATCCGTTGTTGTCAAAGATCTAAGCATATAGACAGCGGGATCCGACTTTGTTTTAATTATGTAATGATTAATAATTTTAATCTATGAGATGACGATTCGAAGGTGCTTTTGAAGGCTATTTGAATTAAATTAATTTGATTTTGATTTTCGATTTTGAGAAATATTTAACGTTGTTCCCCAAATTGCTTTTAGAATTCAAATTGTTGCAATACTTTTTGAATAACATTTCTTTTGTATACGTTATTTTCAAAAACATATTCATTAAAAGATACGATATGTAATCGTTAAAAGCGCATATGTGTGAATGAATACCGTATTTGTATTTAATGAATGATGCTAATTGTTCCCGATTAGCATTCAGACGCTGAATGACAATTGTATGTAGTTGTTTGATAACTGATAACGCGTCTGGTTCCGAACGTTGATAACGCGTGAAGTCGTTTCAATTGACTTGCAAATATAACTTAGCGTTAACGGGTGAAATATTCAAGAATTGTATTCATTGGATAATTACTGTTTCGATTTTTAAATTTTATGATTGAAATGTAATAAAAAAGGTTGATTATGTATTGGAACTCCTTTCGATTGTGAGGAGGTTTTATATGTTTCATATGTTCTATTTCTATCTAGTCTAAAATACTGGTCGTAGTGACATAAAAATAGGAAATATTCACATTATCATACCAAAGAATCAATCGGCGTCAATATGCTTATTTTAAAGAGAAATAAAATTATAACGAATTCGTGAACATCTTAAGTATAAACTTATAAGTAATATGAACATACATTTAGCTCATATACCTAAAATATGATGTTAATAAACTATAATTAAATTTCAGTTAAAATTATTAGTAGCGTTATTGACTTTATGATGTGAGTTCTAGAATATTCTCGGAGAGTTCCCGTTGTTGTCTAAAATACTGAAAATGAAGTTTAGTTGGCATGAAGACACTAATCTTAGAAGTTACCGGAACATTCTGGCAAGGAGTTTTAAAACATAACAAGAATATTTTAAAACCTTATTATTCTTAATAGCAACATCATTGTAAAACATTTGGTGCCAGTTTTAAAACAATGAACGATAGGCATAACTAAGTTCTGGTCACGATGTCGTCGAATATGGATGGGGCTACATGAGTTAGTCACGGCTTAAAAAACTTGAAGGGCAGTAATAAAATAGATTTAATTCTTAAGAAATATTATATTTTGTTAATTCTGCTCATAAGTAGTGTTGTGTTCCTGTAGTAAGGTTTCTAGAACAAGGGAGGGGGTCAGGAATAGGGGCGGTAAAAAACTAGTGATAGACGTGATGTTTCAAAGCTTTTATAGGCTACCGTAGACCACCAAGAGGTGAGTACGCTTGTTTGCCGACGTAGTGGCACAAAATATTTTACACATTTATTTATTTTTATTTATTTATACTTTATTAGACACATAATAAGAACATTAAAAATAAGGGAAAAAAAAGATAATGAATAAAGTGCTAAGACGGTCTTATCACTGACAATGATTTCTTACAGACAACCCGTCTATAAAGGAAACATTATCCTCTTAGTTTTGCAAATTACAATGACATAACTGTAATCAAGTCTATAGCTTCTGAGTGAATAAATATAATACTTATTCTATTTCAAATTAAAAAAAATACCGAGCTCCTTATTTTCCTCTTTTTGACGAGTTACTTATCTGCCAATCCGCATTGGAGCAGCGCGACGGATTAAGCTCTGATCCTTCTCCTACATGGGAAAAGAGGCCTAGTAGTGGGATAGTACATGGAAGCGTACCGATGAGTTACTTAAAATCCTTAATATCACTTACAGTATAAAATTGAACACCATAATTACACAATTCTGTCAGATAGTTGTAGGAAAGGCGTTATACATCAGTCAAGAACATTATAGCCTTGCAACAATACATATATACATTACACGGAGTTAGTTTGAATACCTTGCCTTCGTCTTTATCGTGATCACTGTGAATACTTTGTATAATCCCCGTAAGTAAGTTCGATTCCTATTTATAAAGATTCA